>NC_084486.1:110455372-111081141 GCF_030035675.1 Rhineura floridana
TTTGAACCCTCGTCTCCCAGGTCATAGTCCAACACTGACCTGGGGGAGGGGCAGGGAGGGGAGGAGGAGGGGAGGGGAGGAGATTTTGTGGGTGTCCTGCCATGGGTGAGAATCATGAAACGGAGACAAGACTGGAATTAATTCCTGTTTTATTAGAGTAACATTGAAGGCAAGGAGTCTCATAGATTTCGCTAACTAGCTCACTATAATCCCTAACTAGACTACTCAGGCTTACTCTACAGCATGTAAGGGGAGTTGACTCAGCACCCTCATCAGGGGGGCACGGGCGTAAGCAGGAAAGGTTTTTGCTCGTAATCTCTGACTCCTGCGTGGAACCTCCCTCTGGCCAAGCCTCTTTTCTCGGCGGTGAGCACAAGGTGACAGAGGGCATGCACACGTCTGCTCATCGGACAGTCTAGACTCCTCAAGTGCCGGCTCCATTGAAGGGGGAGGAGACATTTCTGGCAGGGAGGCGTTTGAAGGTCCAGACAAGGAATCCTGGGGTGGAGCTGGCACGCGCGTGAGGTCTTGCTCCAGTGGCTCTCCTGGGATGCTTGGCAAGGGAGTGGTCTCCATGCGAGTGGGCGAATTTCCCGTGGGAATCAGAGAGTGGTTGGTTGTGTCTCCTCCCCCCAGATCTTCAGGAGCATCCTCCACATCTGACAACTCTCCCATCTGCAGAGCTGGGGGTGTGCCCTCGAAGAGCTCCACCCCCCAGACTCACTCTGTGCTGGGAAGGGGCCCTGGGGCTCCCCCACCTCCTGATCCAGGCCCCCCTGGATCACCTGGGGCTCGACAGTGGGTGGGCACTGGGCAGAGGGGATGCCCCTTTCTTGTCCAAAAGGAAAGCACTGTGAACAGTATCATTGCTTTTCAGCGGTTCCCCCACCTTTTTATTCTACCACAGGCACATGCAGCCTCCCACCCAAATTGAAACCAAACTGTCCCTGGCCATATCCACACCAGACCTTTATTTCAATTTGGACAGTCATGGCTTCTCTCAAAGAATCCTGGGAAGTGTAGTTAATGAAGGGTCCTGAGAGTTGCTAGGAGATGCCCTGTTCCCCTCACAGACCTTCAATCAGAGTTTCTGACTCTTAAACCACTCTGGCCACTGGAGCTCTCTCAGGGGTATAGGAGTCTCCTCTCCACACCCTTCACAAACTACACTTCCCAGGATTCTTTGGGGGAAGCCATGGCTGTCTCACATGAAATCCAAGTCTCGTGTGGGTGTGGCCCTCTGATTAGCCAAGCCAAGCAGCTGTGAGTCTGGCTTTTAGAACACTGACAGTTGGTTCTTACTGAGCATGCCCCACATTATCATTGACGTCAAGCCAAAATTTATTAAATTAATTAAAAATCAGCCAGGCATCTTTTTAACTTTTAGATTGCAGACGATGAAGGTCAGCGTATGGGGCAAGGTCAGTAGTAGGATTACAGGTACTCTGTGACCATGGCTGCTTTTTAATGAATTTCAACAGATTATGAGAACCCTGAGAGAAAAAAGTCCAAAAGGGCTCTGGGGTTTTTCCCCTCTCTCTTTAGACTTTAAACTCTCAATTCTTTCTGACTGTTTTGTTTATCGCCATGAAAATTTAGAGGGTTGTTAAGCAAGCATTTCTGAGTCCAGGACTATAAGTTTTGTAAGGTTTCGTTTTCAAATGAGTTTATGCGAAGCATGAGAATGGGAAGGGGGGGAATTTTCAATTTAACATTGTGGAGTGTGAAAAATCCACACTGCCTATAGTATACAGCCACTCTTGTGGCTGTATAATAAATGTGTTGTTTTTCATGCGTTACTGCTCAGTGCTCCATTCTGATTTTTCGTTACAATGTAATATAATAACTTGCAAAGAAAATATGTGTTTAGCCCTGCAAGTAACAACGTCTGTATTGAAAGTAACCAGCTTTGAATTGTTTTAAAATCATTTTTGTGATTTTATGCAGTCTGCGCAAGCAACTGGATCAAATCGGTTCTATTAGGGATCTGTGATCTCTAAAGCAGATTGGGATCCCAAATACATTAAAAGTTTTCTTGCATATAACGTGCAGATTGCATCATCTGGAGGGGACTGATAATTAATGAGATCTTTCTTTTGAAGCTAGTATTTGCATTGGGTGGAAGTTTGCTACTGGCATCTATGGGAAATTTCCCTCCAAACCAAATACCAGGAAAGATTTTCCTCAGGATCATAGGAAGAAATGAAAGGGTTAAAGTCACCTCTCCATGCTTACCCTGATCATATTCATTTTCAACCCCTCAACACACACTGATGCAATTTGCATTTTTAAAAGCATGTACTTTAAATGCAAGGATGCATTTAACACCACATCACAACACAGATGAACTGTGCTTGGATGTAGTGGGGGACTGGTTGAGGGCCAATAAGCTGAATCTGAGTCCTGACAAGATGGAGGGCTTGAGAGAAGATGGTTCCTGTGTTTCGGAATTGATCAAATTGCCTGTTCTGATTGCACTCCTGAAGAAGCATAGTCTGAGGGTGCTCCTTGATTCATAATTTTCACTGGAGGCCCATATGACCATGGTGACTAGAAATACCTTTTACCAGCCTCAGCTAGTGCCATTCTGGACAGGGATAGTCTGCCCACAGTGATCCATGCACTAGTAATCTCAGTATTACATTCTGTAGTGTACTCTGTGTGAGGATGCCCTTTGGCATGGAGCTACGGCTTGTACAGAATGCAGCAGCTAGCGTGCTGAGTGGAGCTTCCTACCGTGAATATGTGACATAATTTTCAAAATAACTATACTAGCTGCCAATTTGCTACTGAGATAAGCTTAAAGTTCTGTTATTGACTTATAAAGCCCTAAAAACCTGGGGCTATGCTGTCTGAAGGAACACGATATAGAATGCTAGTTTGTTGAGATCTTCAGATAAGGCCGCCTTGGTAGCCTCTTCTGATTCATCTTGCACTGACTTGGGGGAGGGTCTTTTTCTGTTGTGGCAGCCAGTTTATGGAATCGCCTCCTTTATAGAAATAAGGCATATTGACTTTTTGACACTTGCTCAAGACTTATTTGTGCATTCAGGCATTTGCTGGTCACTAATACCAAGGTTTTGTAGCAATTGTCTGGCTTACTGTGGATACTAATGTATTTATTGTATTTTAATGTATTTTTTATTAAGAATGTATTATATGGGAGGAGGTGGGGACATCCTACCGCGATGGCACCTTGAGCTCGCTCTCTGTTACCCTCAAGAAATAACTCAAATTATATGCTTCCCAGACTTTGAAACTTTTTTCTTTGTGTAGCCTGTGCTTTCTAATGAAGAGGTGCACACAGTATGCTGGAAAAAATGATCCCCAATTGCTAATTTCCTGTGCAACAGAAACATCTGAGAGATGAAGACAGTGGCCCTGACAAGTTGCCAAAAAATATGAGAGGAGGTAAAATGGACACTGACTTCATGCAAGATTTCTTGGTGAAATTCAGAAATGATATGATACAAGATTGGGAGAAAGCAATACAACCACTTCAACAGGAAAAAAATATTTCTCTACTCAAATGAAATACCCAGATCGCTACAGAAGCGAAAGAACGGTGCTTGAAACACACAACAGCTATTAAGGAACTGGCTGCAGAGCAACAAAATATGAAAAGACATATTGCTGACATTGAGGATTGTTCTTGCAGGCAAATCTGAGGGTGAGAGGGACCTGTGAAAATGAAGGCGAAACAGTTGATAATCTAATAAGCAATGTAGTTAACTGGCTGAATGGTTAATTTCCAGATCTGAAACTGACAGAAACTAACATACAGCGCGCTCACAGGGCTCTTTACCCAAAACCAAAGATGGGAGGAAGACCTAGAGATATCAAGATTTTCAAGATATGCGATATAAGAAGCAATGGTACAGGAAGTCAGAACAGCAGAAAACTCAGAATGGAAGGGCACTTCAATCTGTTTTTCAAGATCTGAGTGAAGACATATACAAACCACAGATACCCCAGCCTACACAGACACAGGGCTCTCTCATAGGCTGAACAGATATAAACTAGCAAACTCTTGGAGATTCTTACATCCCCTCTACAGGGATTAAACTTTCTTTTCCAAAAGCCACTGTTCATATGCCCAACTTCATTATGTTCTACTAACAGACGACCTTCTTGTAGCTTTAAAATCAACAATAATTGACTCTATAATCATTTCTGATCACACTACAGTCCTAATAATTTTAAATTCAACCCCTCTCACCATGTAAGGTGATCTTTTACATGGAAGGTAAATCTAAATTTACTCCAAAATACCTTGACTTCAGAAAAAAATGGCCAAGATAAAGGAATTTCTTCAAAAAATGATGATTCTCACACCCCTGCAGTCATACTGGAAATGCTTAAGGTGGCCATCTGGAGTACAGTGATCAGTGAACAAAGCAGAATATGCGAAGAGAGGGAATCTCAGAGACTTCATTTATTCCAATCTATAAAAGAACTCTAATATCAACATAAACTACAAGCAGATCCTGAAACATTTACAAAATTAACAGAAAAAAACCCCACAGAACTTAATACCCTTGATATATCAAATATCTCAATGGCTCTCCATTATGTCAATCAGACTTTTCACAAATTTGGGGACAAAAACTCAAAGCTATTGGTAAATAAATTAAGAAGGAAAAAATTAAGGAACAGGATCACAGCTTTGAAATCCAAAAATAATGAAAAAACTTTCACAGCATTTTGGAAAAAAATCATTCTTACTATACTATTACTATTCATACTTACTTACTACTCCGAGGGAAGCTCGAAGGATAGCAACAAGGAAGAGGGCCTTCTCAGTGGTGGCCCTCAAATTATGGAATGATCTCTTTGACGAGGTGCACCTGGCGCCAACACTGTCATCTTTTCGGTGCCAGGTCGAGACTTTCCTCTTCTCCCAGGCATTTTTTAACAGCATTTGAATCCCATGTTTTTAACTTGCCTATCGGTTTTTATGGGTTTTAATTTGGTATGGTTTAAATTTGTATACTTGTTTTTAATTGTTGTAAACCGCCCAGAGAGCTTTGGCTATGAGGCGATATATAAATGCAATAAATAAATAAATTCGTACTATTCTTCACTTTAACTCTGATAATCCATCAGATGAATCAGTAAGTGACTACATAACCAAACATGTGTTGAGAAATTAAATTTGGACCACATTGAATATATAAATAGGGAAATATCACTATTTGAAATCTCAAAAGCAATTACTAAACTTGAACTGAACAAAGGTGTAGATGGCTATATCGGAGCCATTTATAAAAAATATAAAGATCTACTTCTGCCCCTTTAAAAAAAAAACGTTTTACAGACATGCAAGTTGGACGGCAAATCCCTCAATTCACATATTTTTATACCCAAACCAAATAAAAATGATGAAGAAGTAGACTATATCATCCTGCTGGGAGGAAGGGTGGGATATAAATCAAATAATAAATAATAAATAAATAAATATTAGTTTAGATGCTAAACTATTCACTGGCATTTTTGCAGCCCAACTGGCTTATATAACCCCTTACTACATACATATAGACCAATCTGCATTTATAAAACACTGCTCCCTATCCAATCCAATTCACAGGATCTTAAATGTTATTCTTCATTTTAAACAACATCAACACCCGATGGCCTTGGTGTCTTTAGATGGCACCAAGGCTTTTGACAAACTAAAGTGGAATGTTTTATTAAAAATATAAGAAATGGATTTTGGACCCTCTTTTCTCCCAATTTTAAAGCCCCTATACAATGGCACCTTTGCATATGTTAGGGTAAATAGAATTGATTCCCAATGATTTAACATAAGCAAAGGTAAAAAACAGGGCTGTCCCCGTTTGCCTATTTTAGTTGCTTTTGCTCTTGAACCTCTAGCTAATGTGATAAAGGCTCACCCTTTGATAAAAGAGATCATGATCAATCGACAGCCCCTTCTTATTAATCTGTTTGCTGATGACATAGCATCAATACTATCAAATCCTATAGTAGAAATCCCCATTCTACTCCATGAAATCCATCTTTATGGTGCTGTAGCAGGGCTTGAAATTAACTTCCAAAAATCAGAATTACTTTGTTTTATCATGAATCAAGAGCGGATTCAAGAAATACAGGAATTCTTCCAAATAAAAAATCTGTTTTAAATACTTAGGAGTAATAATCCCGATAAACCTAACCAATTTGCTGTATTTAAATTTTATCCCCCCTTACAAAATATATTATAGGCAAATTGAAAGACTGGTCACACTTTTCTTTGTCTTGGCTGGGCAGAGTAGCTGCAATAAAAATACCTAAATTAAATTTCTTATTTCGATCCATCCCCATATGAATACCTAAAGACAGACTCTCACAATGGCAATTCATTTTTAACAAATTTATTCACCAAGGCAAGATAACTTGTTTGGCTAAAAATAATGTATACAGGCAAACAAAAAAAGGGAGGTTTAGGTATCCCAAACCTTCAACTTTATCATGACGCCTCGCACCTTAAAAGTATTCTATTCTTAATACAGGGAGACACAAACAAGGTTTGGCTAGATGTGGAAAAAACTGGGACTTCTTTACAAGAACTCAGAGGTTTCCCATTTATCATACATGAGAGGAAAGAATGGGAAAATCTGTCTAATCCTTTCCTTAAAAATAATTTGACAGTTTAGAAACACTGGAGCAAAACAATAGTCCCCCTTTTCTCCACCTTATCTCCTATACTTAAGAACATAAGAACATAAGTCCAGCATCCTGTTCTCACAGTGGCCAACCAGGTGCCTGGGGGAAGCCCACAAGCAGGACCTGAGTGCAAGAACACTCTCCCCTCCTGAGGCTTCCGGCAAGTGGTTTTCAGAAGCATGCTGCCTCTGACTAGGGTGGCAGAGCACAGCCATCATGGCTAGTAGCCATTGATAGCCCTGTCCTCCATGAATTTGTCTAATCTTCTTTTAAAGACATCCAAGCTGGTGGCCATTACTGCATATACTAAGCAATCCACTATTTTATGAAAGTAATACATTTGAGGAGGCTACTGTAAGGACAGAATATGGAGGCTACTGTAAGGACAGAATATGGAGAAATATGGAGAAACTGACTGGTTCCTCATCGGAAAGGGTGTGAGACAGGGTTGTATTTTATCACCCTGTTTGTTTAATCTATATGCAGAACATATACGGAAAGCAGGACTGGACCAAGATGGAGGTGTGAAAACTGGAGGGAGAAATATCAATAATTTAAGATATGCAGACGATACCATACTATTAGCAGAAACCAGTAGTGATTTGAAACGAATGCAAAGTTGAATCTCAATCAAAAAGTGTTGAATCTCAATTAAATTTAGCACAATTTGGTATAATGAAGTTCGGTCCTGACATCGGTGGTTGGACCATACTGGGAAGTTTCTAATGAGAAAATGAATAGGTAAAATCAGACACTTATGAATGAAAATAGAACAGTAGATAGAAATGCCCTTACACAGAAATGTGTGTAAAAATTAAAACAAAATATAAGTTTTTACATTAATGATAATGTATTTTAATTAAAAATAGAAATGAAACCATAAGCTATGTTTATTGTAAAGATCCTACTACTTCTTCTTTTCAGAATTGTGTCTGCAAGGGTAAAAGCCACTGCTATTGTGATGCGATAAAAGGCAGTAAGGTAAGAGGTTATATATTTATTTGCCTTTTAAAAATTGTATTCAATAATAATAATAATAATAATAATAATATTTTTCCTAATATTTTGAGTGTTCAAACCGCTTCACATGCACTATCTAGTTGAAATCATTGCAGCAACCCTGTAAAGTAAGCTAGTAGCATTAGCCCCATATTGTACATGAGGAACTGCTTTAATGGGCAGCAGCAACAACAACATTTTGATGTTTCATTGACTTGGTTACTGTAGATCATTTTGTGTAACAGCTTTAAGAAACAGATTTCAAAAAAGTTTTAAGCCTTAAACTTGTGCATTCAGATGTGTAGTATGCTTGGCAAATTTGCTCACTTTTAAGCTTAAAGAAAGCTAACAACATTTTGTGTGCAGGAAACAGTAGTGTGTTCCCTCCAGTGGCAGATACTAGAATAGCATGATATGGAAAAAAATAAAATTGCATAGGCAAGTTAATTTATTAGGTAATAAGATCAGATACTTAGTAGGACCTACAGTAGTAGGACTAAACAGTGTTCACTTAGTACATAATTGGTCCTAATAAAGATACTGGGTTATATCCAGTGCTGCATGAATGGAATTCCAGAAGTGGTACTTGCCCTTCCTGTCCTCTCCCTGTGTACCCCCAAAATCTGCTCTGGTGCAGGGGGGGCTCCAGAGAAGTGGAGGGGGGAATTCCTTTGCGCGAATAGAAGTCTGTTGTGTGAGCAGAATAGCAGCATTGGATACAACCTATTATTTTACTAACCCTGAAAATACTCCATGTTTGTATTTGCTATCACTGTAGTATAGTGTATACTATTATTGTAGTTTATATCATTACACTTTTCAGAAAAAGAGTTTTAAAACATTTATATTTAATTGGGTACTGTCTTATGCTGTTTGAGAAAATTTTATGGATTGGTGCTTTAATTTGTTGTTTCCAATTCTGTGTGTTTTATTATTATGGGGGGGAAAAGTTAAATCTTGTTACTACCCCAAAAAGTCTGGTTAAAATTTTAACATAAATACACTCTAGAATAAGATATTGCTAATTTTGCAATAACATGTAGTGTGGTTTTTTTAGTTTGGGATTTTAAAAAACAGTCCAGGAGGGAATATTACTTGCCTCCTCCACTATCATTGTACATTGTAAGTGGAAATGGGCATGGACAATTTTCAGTTTCTACTTTTTCTAATCTTAGGTATATTTCTTCACATTTCTGCATCAGTTTGTAATTTTTTTAAAAGTCTTCATGAAATTTCATCAGTATTTTAGTGTACACTTCTCATATGCATATTTTTGTATGCAATTTTGCATAATGTGCACATTTGTGCAAGCAATTTTCCCTAATATGAAGCATTTGTATATGTTATTTTAACTCATATATATGCATTTTAATATATGCACTTGCCCCTAATGTGATATTCACAATTTTTGGTTGGAGAATGGTTGGTTGGAGAATGATTGCTCAAAATTTGGAGAAGAGTGAATTTAAAAGGATAGCTGTGTTTCTGTTTGCTTCTTGTTTCGGGAAGTGTGCATTAGGTTTGCAAGAAAATGAGAACAGGACAGCTTTCTCCCCAATCCTTAAGTGGAACTGCTGACTTGACTTCAGCAAAATTACAGAGAGCTGAAGATGGTACTATATCTTCTGGCCCAGCAGGGACCAGGTGATGCAAGGAGGTAATAGAGTTCCATATGGCCCTATAAAGCTCCAAACTCTGCTCTGTCTCCAAAGTGAGCACCTTATTGTTCATTGTCAGCCTGTGCTTTTCATAGATTAAAGCCTGTATTGAAGATTGGAGGAAACTTTGGTCTGGCTGCCTTCCCACCACCTACCTGACAAGTCCAGAACCTGGCCTTGTTTGGATATAAAGATAAATGATCATTATGTCATTACATAAATGAGCCTGTGAGAGCATTGGGTTCATGTGCTCTGCCATATTCCAGTATAGCTGCAAAGAAGAGTTTGGAAACTATAACTTCTGTTTTCAATTAAGTACAGTTCAGCATCACCACAGTTTGAGGTTGTCTTGCTTCAGTCAGTCATAGTTAAGATCAAACACAGTTTGTCCAGGATCAAACAAACTGTGGTTAGTTTAAAATAGAAGCAAAAAGTTCCCAATCTCCTCTTCACAACAGCATTAGTTGTGGGGATCAGGAGTGGAAGAGTGCTGTTTCACTCATGTCCTGTTTGTGGGCTTCCCATAGGTATCAGTTTGGCCACTGTGATAACATAATGGCAGACTAGATTGGCCTTTGGTCTGATTCAGCAGGGCTCTTATGTCGTTAGAAGTGAGGGAGGTGCACAGAAGCTTGAGGTGTGAAAAGGCTCTCTTTCTCATTGACTCTCAGCCTAGCCTATCTTATTGGGTTGACATGAAAGCAGAATGTGATAAGCACCCCAATCTGCCATCCAGTGTTCCATGGGGGAAGGGTGAGAAGGATGGTTGAATCACTGGAACTACCTTGTGCATTAGAAGGAAAAATGCATTAACGGGGGGAAAAGGATGATTTAAAAGGATGATTTTTAAAACTTGATAGTAGTTTCCTTGATATTTAGTGCCAGTTTGTACAGTTGCATGTCCTTCTCATGATTATGTGGAAAGGTCTCTGAACCAGTTCTCCATGAATACTCTCCAGAATTAATGTCTTTTTGAAGAGTCTCATGAAAACTGTCAGCCTATTTGAACCTTTAGCTGTTTTAACACTTGACTATTTTAGTTTCAATATAGGCAGGACCAGCTGTCACAATGAAATTTATGTGCTGAGTTGATCTGTATGCATGTATAAGGTGCTTGTGGCATTGCATCACTGCTGTGCCTGGCTTTCAACTTAACACAGAAACTAATATCTTTTCATCAACTTTGTTGTGGCATGATAAATCTGGGCCAAACTCACATTCTCAGTATACAGATTTGATTGTGTGCCTTAGAAGTGTAATTATTTATTTCAGATGCTGCCAGAAAGCAGCTAAAATTTTACACCATTAGCTCAACATTTGCCAGCTGAGTTATTGAGCACTTTTCAACAGAATTAGAATTCCATACTACCTTGACGCTTATGAAGCCCAAGAATTAGGATACATGTTAGCAGCGCTGTTTGGACCCTTTGTGCACAGGCTGAACGTTATGCTTTGCAACTAGCTTGTATAAATAAAACTGAATTCTGAAACCCTTACTCCTCCTGGCAAATGGCAACTAAAGGCATTTTCTGCTGGCAGTTCTGAAGGGGGATTGATGAGCATCCAGCCCACACCTTTCACCTGCAATTGACACACTGGCAACTGCACCTAATGTTGGTCCTAACTCTGATGGCTATGTTCTACCTAAAGTGTCAGAGCAAAATTTTTCTGAATACCAGTTGCTGGAAGCTACAGGAGGGGAGTGCTGTTGCACTCAGGTCCTGCTTGTAGGCTTCCCATAGGCCACAGTGATTGGCCACCTTGAGCAGAGAATGCTGGACTAGATGGGCCAGTGGCCTGATCCAGCAAGACTGTTCTTATGGTTTTATGTCCTCTTGCTTGTCTCTTCTTTCCTACATCACAAATGGCAATAGGCATCAGGCTACCAGTAGTAGTGAGCATGGACAGGACAAGTGCAACAACAAAGAGTTTCTGCACTTTTAAGCTACCTGCTTTCTCAGCTTCCTGTTCTTCCAGCTTAGCTCTCAAGTACAAAATCACGCTGTGGGAAGATGGTGTCTGGATGTGTTCTTGGTGTCTGTGAATCCAAATAGATGGAAGTAAGTGTGTGTGTGTGTGTGTGTGTGTGTGTGTAAAATATTTTTTTAAATCCAGAATCTTATGCAAAAATCTGCAGTGAATTTGCAGAAGAAACAACAAGGATACATTTAAAGTTGCTTACACAGATTGCATTTTACAGGGCGAAAAAGGCTTTCCTGGATTTCCTGGTCCACCAGGTCAGATGGGTTTCCCTGGTCCAGAGGGCCCTCCTGGGCCACAAGGATCCAAGGTATGTTGTGGGCTGATGCATATTTATAGGTGCTAGCATGTGTGTGAGAGAGCAAGAAAGAGAATAACACTGAAAAAAATATGTGAGACTTAAAAGTGCTTAACGTTGACTGGCTTGTGCTCTTCACTATATTTAAGTTAGTACATTGCCATGAAATTTTCAAGAACCCTGTTGAGATGGCAGAACCTCACTTGGTGAACATGTGCAGGACAGAGCTCGGATCACAGCAAGTAAACCTCCAAAACATGATCAATCTATGGGCATTCTCTAAACTGCACAGTCTCTATGCACATACAAAGTATATATATGTATCTCTACTCATGATTGGAAAACCTGCTTTTCGCACAAGAGTCTGTATGCATTCTGTTAATGGTTCAATATGTGTTCAGTTAATAATTGCACTCATTTTTAAAGCCTCTTGATTGACAAAAGAGCTATCATATTCTATGTCATGAAAATTCTGTTATATCTCTAATTTTTCTTTCTGTTGCTGTGGCTTGTATTCAGCATAACACTAAGTTGAACATTGCGTAAGCATAAGGATTTTTCCTTGTAGAACAGAATGTTCTCCCCCTCTCCTCCCCTAAATCTATTCTGGGGGTTCCCCTCAGCCACTGGAGCAGATTTGGGGGTGGCACAAGGCATATGTGGGAGAGAACATAAGAACATAAGAAGAGCCTGCTGGATCAGGCCAGTGGCCCATCTAGTCCAGCATCCTGTTCTCACAGTGGCCAACCAGGTGCCTGGGGGAAGCCCAGAAGAAGAGGGGGGAAATCCCTTTGAACTTGTTGATATTGTTCCACCAGGGCAAGATTTTAGTTAAATACCACCCTATATTTCAACCCTAAGAGACAGAAAGAAAATCATTGTTTTAGAATGCTATAGAAAATATTTTGTGCTTGCAACTCTCTTTGTTAATTATTATTATGGCTGTATTTTTGCTAAAGTTATTTTTCTCCTTTCTTAAAAGAGTATATCAGTTTTGGAGGCTTATGTAATAGTCAGTTGAGCTGGGTTGGGTTTTGCTTGTTATTTTAATTCCTTTAATTATTAGACTAGAATGTAACAGAAATGGGACACCACAAGAACAGAATTGTTTGTGTCTTTGGATCTTCTACAGAAATATAAACTTCTAATATAATTAATTGTAATTTCTTTGCTTCCCAGGGTTTTCCAGGGCCAGCAGGCTTTGCTGTGCCTAAAGGTTCAAGGGTTGGTATTTTGTTCAGTAATATACTAACTGTAGTGTTAAAAACTGCAGATCTAAAAATGATTGTCTTGATAATGGTAAGAGGTGTCGATGTCACTCTGTCTCCTTATCCCAACGCAAGCATGATAGAGGCTAAGGCTGCAATCCAATACATGTCTACTCAGAAGTTCAATGGGACTTATTCCCAGGTAAATGTGTATTGGATTGCAGCCTTAAGATACCACAGAGTTCAGGGCCAGACTACGTATTTGACTGGAAGTAATCATCTGGCAGTAGTGCTGGGACTGGGTTGGAGTTTAAACCTTTCCTCCATGCCATTTTCCCAATTAATGGTAGCTCAAACTAGTATTTGGTCTATAGAAAAAAAGCAGAGGTGGCTGTATTTCCTCTGCCTCTGCAGGGCAAATAGCAGCTTTGGGGTATAAATGTGATCAGGAAAATGGTGTGGAGAAAGGGTGTTCAACAACAACAACACATACAGACCTCTGAGAAAATTGGTGACACTCTACAACTGTATTACAGAGTGGAGAGTTAGAAAATGCAATCATGTTTCTCCTCCATAATGTGGAGGTTACCATTTAGAGACTGTACAACAATTGCTGGCACTAACTTGTTTCTAGTTGGAGGTTTTCTAATTGCTCTGATTATTCTTATTCTTATTATTATTATTATTATCTTTATTTATACCCTGACCTTTTTCCAACTGGAACTCAAGGCGGCTTCCAGATAAAAATAAGTACATATCATTAAGAATCTATAAACATATAAAACATATAAACATATAAAATCAGCATTAAAACAGGATTAAACTATTAAGATGTTAAAACCAATTAGATATACACTTAAAATACTGCAACCCAATTTAGGAGCATACAAGTAAAACAATAACATACAGCATCCTCTTCAGTCACTACCCTTAAAGCCTTCAGTTCCAAAGGCCTGCCGGAAGAAAAAAGTCTTTAGCTGTCGGCGGAAAGACTGCACAGAGGAGGCCATTCTTGCCTCCCTAGAGAGGGAGTTCCAGAGCCTAGGGGCAGCCACCGAAAAGGCCCTATCTCGTGTCCCCCACCAGTCGCACTTGTGAAGGTGTTGGGATCGTGAGAAGGGTCTCTCATGAAGATCTCAGGGCCTGGGCAGGTTCATATAGGGAGATACGGTCTGACAAATAGCCTGGACCTAAGCCATATAGGGCTTTATAGGTCATAACCAGCACTTTGAATTGTGTCCAAAAACAGACTGGCAGCCAGTGGAGCTGTTGCAGCAGGGGAGTTGTATGGTCCCTGTAACCAGCCCCAGTTAACATTCTGGCTGCAGCTCGTTGCACCAACTGAAGTTTCCGAACAGTCTTCAAAGGCAGCCCCACGTAGAGCATGTTACAGTAGTCTAAGCGGAATGTAACTAAGGCATGTATCACCATAGCCAGATCAGACGACTCCAGGAACGCGCACAGTTGGCGCACTAGTCTTAACTGTGCAAAAGCATTCCTGGCCACCGCAGAAACCTAGGCCTCCAGGTTTAAGGCTGAGTCCAGGAGCACACCCAAACTGCGAACCTGCGTCTTCAGGGGAGTGTAACTCCATCCAGCACAGGCTGAACCCCTATTCCGTGAGTAATGGAGAGTGGCAAAGCCTGAAAAATTTGCTAACAAAATAGCACAAATCTTTCTGCTTGCACACTTTTAAAATGCTTATACTTTTATTTTATGCTGTAACATATTTTTTTATTGTAACATACACTGAATGTAATATTTTTCCCATTTGTACATTATGGATTATAATAAAACACAAATGGTAATAATGACAGTTTCCCTAGTAGAAATGTTTAATCCTGAATATATTCAACAGCTTTTTGGACTATGAACAATGTTGACTGATACAGAGACATTTATTAGTACTGGGTGCTTACCAAATACTAATTACATGCAAAGTAAACAACTTGCGGGGGGGGGAGAAATGTACAGTTATTTTTAAGATGGAAATTCCACCCCTATAAAGCCACAACATCCATCTCAAGGTTTATATATTTATAAAATCATGAAAGCAATGTACTCCCATACTCTTCAATGTAGCTTTAAACCACCAATGCATGCCAATGGCTCAAAGTTCAGATTTAGCATAACATCTTTTTTTAAAAAAAATCCAACAGACTTTCATAAATGAAGGTCTTCATGCCCAGCTAAATAGAGCTGCCTATAGCATTTCAGCAATGCAAACAATCATCTAAAACTTGCATCAACAATGTCATGAATGCTATTTGTTAAGCAAGTTTTTGGAATTAAACCACAGGACAGTTTGCTACATTTACTGCCCTTTTAAGATTGTTGCTTGTGTAATGGCACCACACCTAGCCTAGCCTTAGTAAAAGGTGTGCTTTTGGACCCTTGAACAATTGCAATTTCACTTCTATAGAAAATAACTGGGTTTCTTTAATTAAAAATAGTCTATTGACTGATTTCTTTATGTGTTTCTTCTTATCATTAGGGTATGCCCGGAGTACCTGGTTATTCAGGTCCCCCAGGTCTTCCAGTAAGTAAAAATAAAACTGAGTTAAACAACTTCCAGTATATTTATTATATTAGCATTAGTGTGTTATTGCTGAGACATTCAGTTTTGTTAAACCAGCTGCCCGCACAAAAGAGTCAAAAGTCTACTGTGAGTAATTTTATATTTGCAGTAATAGTTACTTTGGCAATGTTGTAACTACTTTTAGGGTGAACCAGGAAATGCTGGTGCTTCAGGACGTCCAGGTATACCAGGATGCAATGGGACAAAGGTAAGGATAAAGCAGAGCCAGTGGTGGGCTATACATAAGGTGCAGAGTTGGTAAAGCTTAACCCTGTGACACTTTATCCCCAGCATCTGTAAGAAGTCTGGGGAAGGTGCATGGAGTTACAGAGCACATCATTTCCTAGGGGCCCACTCTGCTTCTTTCTCCCTTTGTCAGCTTCTCTCTCACTGTTTTCCAGGGTGACCAGGGATTCCCAGGATTCCCAGGGCAAGGAGGACTTCCAGGACCACCAGTAAGTTTCAGTTTATAATAGTCAAATGAGTCTTATGCAGAGCTTTCTTATCTTGAGGATTCAAAGTACTTAACTAAAATTAAGGGCCACACTACCAACTAGGGACAAAATATGAGGAGAGGAAGGGAATTGTATTTCAAATTATCAAATGAAGATTTGTATTAATAGCCAGATTCACACAGCATATCCAAGGTATGGCAAGCTTGGGCCATTATATAGACAGAGGGTAGACCATCTATTACACAAGGCCCCTGAAATACCGCTATTCCCCTCTGATGATTATCATTGGCATTTTGAAAAGACTTTATTGCTACACAACATGCAAATCAAACACTTTTAGATAGCTCCTTTTATCTTTCTTAACTGTATTTGGGCATCAGTTTCTGAACTGTAAACAGTGCTGTTTGCAGGTTCTTTTGATTTCCATATTACTGCATTTCAATATTGTTTTACTCTATATTCAAGTAAAAATGAGACAAAACACTTTATAAAAACATAGTTTTTGAAAATATCAAAAGATTATTAATTTGGATAATTCCCAATGGTAAAGTGGGCAAGACTGGGACATGCAGATCTCCCCCCCCCCATGATTTTGCCATTTCTACATCTTTGACAGCAGTTTTAAGTACTTTGGGATTTTGAACACTTTACTTGATGTGCAAACCCACATTTTAGAACTTGCCTAGTTAAGTTTCTTACATTAGAGCTGATGGATTATAATAACGTTGTGTTGTGTTTCTCCCCCCTCCCCCAATCTACCTAGGGTCCTAAAGGCCTCAAAGGAGAAAAAGTAAGTCAATCTGTAAAAACCAAGTCAAAACAAAAACCGTGCTATGACCTCAGAAATACAGGAAATGCAGTTGTGCTCATTTGGTTGGTATAGGAATATTTCTTAATTTTATTTATTTCTTTTTACATCAAAAATTCTTCTTGGATTTTTAGTTTGAATTACTGGTCTTGTTTTTGAAGTAGAACTTGAAGCATTAGGAATTCTTCATTTTCTCTCTCTCTGTGTGCTTAATAAATCCAGTTTTTTTTATAGAGCACTATGCATTGCCTGTTTACCATAGCTTTCATTTCCTTTAGTTCACTTACCACTGTGCACAATGTGGTTTTTTTGCTGTGTTTTATCAATCTTGGTATGATTGTATCAAGATTTAAGTACAGTGTTTTACTGATGTGCACATGCTTTTGATAAAAACCACTGATAAAAAACATTGATAAAAAAACACTGTAAAAAGCCAACTACATACGATTAAAAAGTCAGCTTAATAGAATTGTATCATGATTCTTTATTTGGGATGTTTTACCGATGTGGAGGAGTGTGTGTGCTCATTAGTAAAGTATAATACAGGAAAAATCTTAAATAGTCATTGTATGATCACATCAAGATAGTTTTTTTCTTCAAGTGGTTTATCAGTGCACATTAGTAAAGAAGGGAGAAAGGGGTGTGAAATTCCCTTAAGGAATTTAAAGCTGCAGCAACCTATGCAAGCTTCAGTTCTAGAATTAATTATAGGAATTATCCTAGTTAAATTGGAGTTAAAGTGTGTTGGGAACTAGAGGAACAATGAATGAATAGGAGAAATCCTCTCATCCCCACTTTGCTACTGCAAGGCATTTTCTTGAATCCTTTGGCCATTATTAAAACAACAAATCAATATATATTCCGTTTGCTGCATTTTTTAAAAATACTGTGTGGGAGCCCACCCTCATAACATTGACATGCTGGACTTGTCCAAAAGACAGAATAACGTTAAATAAAATGGACTGATTCTCTCTCTCTCTCTCTCTCTCTCTCTCTCTCTCTCTCTCTCTCTCTCTCTCATATTTAACTCTCAAGGGATGTTCTGCAAATGGATATGACCAGGGCTATAGTTCCCAAGGTAATCCTGGATTGCCAGGAATGCCTGGATCCCAGGTGAGCCTGAAAACAATTTATTCTTAAGAATAAATAGATGAAATCCGAGGTCCCTTCCACTCAGAGATTCTATGGGTGGCATCCAACAGTGTCTGCCAGCCAATGGAATGGACTTCTGCTCTTGCAACGGGACTTCCAATTTCTCCCATCCCTCCTATAGCTGCTCATGCACCCCTAGAATCAGCTCGTGATGTGAGAGTTCGGGAAACACCTCACAGCAAATTTAGGGGAGCATGGGCAGCTGCAAGTGGAAGGAGAGGAAGGGAAGTCCTGTTGCATGTGCGGAAGCCTCATCACACGATGTTGGCTATCTATCATGTTATGGTTCTGTGAATCATCTTTTAGATGTGCATAAATATATTCTGTTTGAGGGATTTGCAAACTACTGGAATTAAGTAAGGGTACTATAATAATGTATCCTAGGAAGCAAGACTTAGCTCAGGAGCTAATGAAGAGCTTTCTCATTATGTATTGTTTTCCCCCTTTTATAGAACCCTTAGAGAAGAATTCCTGGATCCTTTGGGGGGGCATTCCTGTTGTTGATAGGCCATTTTTGTATAACTTAATATATGTGTTAAATTATGTGGATAAATATGAAAGTTTGAAAGTTGCCCAGTTTCCTCTATTAGTGGCTAAACTTAGACTGTTTTTGGACAGGAATGTGGCAAACAAAATGAACAAGTCAGGAACTAATAGATAACCAAAATAAAGAGTTGATAATAAAGTACATATACAGTTCAAACAACAAATGTGGTTTGTGATGTAATTGCATACAAAACAATAAGAGACGCATATATCAATAAGAATGAATAGACACAAAACAATCCAAAACCATGTCTCAGTAAAGTTAAACAACCATATTATACCTTATGTAAACAGGAATAATAGGCAGTCCAGCTTCTATATTTCAACTGAATAAAACAGTAGAGTTAATTATTGATGAAAACTCCAGAATGTTTTCATTTCCATGCTTCTTCAGAAAAGTACTGCGATGGACGGCAGCCTACCTTGACTCTCCCAAAATATCTCTGGATTCACAGCAATACTAAAAGCAATGATAAGCAACGTAACTGTAATTGACAAAAAAACCTGAAAGCTATGACCATTAAATAGCCAGTGTTGTTAATTTTGCCTGTAGCCTTCCAAAAATCCAAAGCAGGAAAAAATGTTCTCCAAGGGAATAATTATCCCTAAAATTATAAAGTGAGAAGTCAGAGTTGTTATGATACGTAAAGACAGTGCTGTGGAGATAACTTGTAGGAGATGTTTTCCCACCAGCATGAAGAACAGCATTGCTGAATTGCACACATGATTAATTTCTTGATTTCTCAACATATGCAGTCATGGCTGGCGTTTTTCTATAAGCAGCCTGTGGTTACCTCCCTTTTTAGATATATTTAGCATATTGGTGGTAAGACATCTCATCTGCTCTAATATTAACATCATTTACAATTGATTCATATTGCATTGAGGGCATTAAAAACTGTTATGCTTTGACAAAAATAAACGTAAAGGTAGAAAAAATATAGAGTTTATACTTAGAAGGTTGGCTGGAGGCAATAAAGGCCTCTTTTAAAGGAAGAACATGCATGAGTACCTGCCTTAGAAAGAACATACACAAGTACGTATATCATAAAAACATGCTTGTCTTATTAAAATGTGTAACAGGAGCAGATGGGAGTTGTAGTTCTTAACATCTGAAGGTCACTAGGTTGGAGAAGGCTGGTTTATTGATTTACAATAAATAAACTTCTACTACTACTTAGTAGCACTGATACTAGACATCAAAATATGATAAAAGGGTATAAAATACTGAAATAAAATAGCGACTGATGGAAGTTTTCTTTCCCTTGCATAGTGCTTTTCTTGAACTACACTTACAGATTGTGCTTTCTGGCCAGTAGTAGGTAGTGCAGTGGGGCTGTGCTGCTCACCCGATCTCACTCTGGTTGTGTCGTTCAGATTTGTTTAGATTAATAACATTCTAATCAAGAAAAAAACCAGTTTTTTATTAGAAGATTTTTACCCTTCTGTGTCCAGTAGAACAGTGTTTATATGCTTCCGCTACAAGACAACTCTTGAGTGAAAGAAATAGAAAGGATAGTGCAATTGGTGTAGGGGATCTCTAAGCAGACAAGCAACTTTTTATTTTAAGTTAGGATTTTATTGTACTGGGTAAAAAATTCAGGGTTTTTTTTACTTCATTGTAACTAGTGTATTGGAAATTCTGTACTGGAATTTTATCTGAAAATTGTCAAGGCCGAGCAGTATTGTTGATGACACACACTATAATTCCAAAGCCCTTTGTGCCAGTCTGGGTGTGTGTGGATTGGGCAGAAGTGTTCCTCCACCCTTCTCTGCTGCTCTCCAACAATGTGGAGCTTCCAGTTCCACCCACGCCCCAAACAGGCCAGGCAGAAAGCCCCCAAAAGGGGCACTCCAGGGGCAGGAAGGGAGAGGGGCTGTTGGAGAGCTGGTCCAAGATCTGCTGGAACCCAAACCAGCCCCACTGTTGTCACATGATAGCATCGAGGCTAATGTAGGTCCAGTTGCCAGTCCCCTGCCTTCTGCCTGGGTCAGCATGACCGGCAAGGCTACAGATCCATTGCTGCTTGGCCGTGGTTTGGATTGCAGCCTAAGTGACTGATTTAATTTTTAATAATGGAAGAATTATTTGTATTTCTTGTTGATGTAAAGGGTGAGCCTGGACCTCGAGGATTACCAGGGCTGATAGGGCCAGAAGGCCCTCCAGGCTTTCCAGTAAGTAGAAAATCTGAATTTCTGTGTTGATTATAGTATTATTCAAAACACATTTTTGACATTATTTAAGTTATAGTGCTCTGATGTGGGAGTACATAAAACTGTGCATAGTAGCTCAGTGGTAGAACACATGCTCTCCATGAGAAATATCCTGGCATCAGTAGGTAAAGCTGGGAACTATCATCTGAAACCCTGGAAAGCAGCTACTGGTCAGTGTAGGAAATACTGAGCTAGATAGACCAACGGTCTGGTTCTGTATGAGGTTGCTTGCTATGTTCGTAGTGGCCACATCTCATGCCATTCCACAGCAGTGGGACCCATTCCTAGTATGACAAGTACAGTATCTTTCATCAGTTCTGCAGAGCTCTTGGATGTTGTTGTAGTAACAGAACCAATTTAATGAATGCTAGACCTAGGCTGCAATCCAATATACACTTACCTGGGAGTAAGTCCCATTGAACCCAATGAAGCTTACTTCTGAGTAGACATGTATTGAATTGCAGCCCTAGGATCAAGGTGTCCAGCTTTTAAAAAATCTAATCCCAGACTATGATATAACTATGCTTACATATTAATATGAATGGTTTTTTTTAAAAAAAACTTTATTTTTATTGCGTTTTGTTATCTATTACTGTATTTTCAGAAATCTGCTTTTGTGCAGTTTTGAAAATGTAAATGATTCTCCCTGAATTTGTTTATACATATAGTAAATTATAAGTGTTAGCATTAGGCGCCTCCTTACTTATTTTGACCATGCAAAAAGAATAACAGTGGATGAAGTTTCTTCTATAATACATTTCAGGCAAAAGATTTAATGCTTTTATCTGTACTTTTAGGGAGCACTAGGAAGACCAGGACTTCCAGGGCCCAAGGTATATTCAGAGTTTGATATGAATGAACACTGCTGAATTGCCCCTAGCTGTTTCCATAGCCGATTTGTACTTTAAAAACATTTGTTAAAGACATTTTCATTTTGTTTGTAGGGTCTTATGGGTGTTAAAGTAGTTGGTGCCAAAGGATTAAAGGTAAGCAAAATATAATTCTGTGTATATTTACCCCCTCCTTAAAATAATTTATTATTTTTGTTTTGCTATTAGTTGAGGGCCTGTGAGTATCCTGCAATAATTTCTGCTCCTTCTGGGGCATTTTAAGTCTGGAACCTATTCAGGGTCTAACTATCTTCTCTGTGCTCTTACTGTTGAAAAAAGATTCTTAATAACCTGTTTGGCTACTTCAGTTGCCATAGTAGGATTTGTTACTCTTACAAATCAGTCAGCTGCCCCAATCTGGTCTACCTACCATTGACTCAGCAGACAAGACTAATTCTGGACCAAAATATTTGGCCAGAGCTTTTTGTAACTTTCAGCAGGGATGGGGTGGGGGTTGAAATTGCCACCCAAAGATTGGAGGTGGCATACCAGGAACAGAATATCCCATGGAAATGATGCTATGCCATGATGTAACACCGTTCTCAGGGAGCATTCTGTTTCCATGAATGCTTCTGTGTTTCTGAGGATTGCCAAGCTGCTACATGAAGCAGTGGCAAGGCCTTTTGTGTGTGTGTGTGAAAGAAAAACCCTTGGCCACCTTGTCTTTAAAAGTAAATCTACCCATCCCCCGTCCAGATTGTTAGAATTTGTCTGCCTGCTGAAGTTGCTGAATCTGTTGGTAGATAACAAATATTAAAAAGGGGGGTACTTGGCCCAGCTTAGACATAACACAAAAGTCTGTGATAATATTGTAGAGAGCCATCACCAAAATAGCTAGCTGTTTTGGAGTAGCATTTGAGTCTATGTTCTTTTCTTTTTTACATAAATATTTTATTGGGTTTTGTGCATATACAAAGAACAAACACAACAAACAAAAACACCCAAAACAAAACAAGAAGGAGAGGACAACAGCCAATTATATGTATACAGTTTTGTCCCATGGATACAAAGCTGAAAGTTATCTGTATTCTGTATTGCATTTTATTGATGCATCCCAAAGTTCTATGGATACTGCAGAGTGCTGTTGGGGACAGTTTGCATTGTTAGCATATATAATAAAGTTCTACCACATAATATGAAAAAAGTCAGGTGTTTCAATTACCTGTAGAGATTGCAAGGTATGAGTGATTTTTTCTAAGATGGCAATGTTCCACACATTAACAGGATTGAGTATTCAGACAATGCAGTGTTTTCCATCATTGGGCAATAGTCTGTCCTGCATCAACCAATAAAAATCACAGCAACCAGTTTGTGTTCCAAAGTCCACAGGTAATTTTTGTTATGTTATATAGTTGTAGATTAATGCAGTCTGTGGGCAGACCTTTGCTGGAAAGTGATAGACTTCCTAAGGTGTTTTATATTATAATGCAGCATGCAGAATTAAACCAAAATGAAACAATCAGATTATTTCCAGTAAGGAATGACAAAATCAAATAGCAAAGCGTCCTATATGAAAGCGAGTATAAAAGAAGGATCTCAAAACGTCTCATACGTTATGCACCCAGGACAAGTCGCAGTACTTGACTAGAAGGGCTATATTTTTGACCCAAAAATTACAGTCTTATGCTGTTTTACCAAATTATTTCCATGTTCAATGTGCCATGTTAAGATGCAATATTTAGAACTCGCAGAATATTTGAGCTGAATTGTTTGTGTCTGCCTCAGTGGGTTTTATTTTTAATGAATATCCATTAATGTGAAACACATTGTTTTGGTGTTTTATTTAAAAAATTGCAAGACTACATAATTAATGGTTTAATAGATTCAGCAGTAATGTGAAATACATTAAATATATGGTTGATATCTATAAGATAAGTGTGCTTTTCCAGTAAAAAATAAACACAAATTTATTTTCCCATTCTTCTATTATGGATGCCTTTTATGGTCCCCAGTACAGTACTGGAAATGTAGCTTCTGTGAACATCTATTAAAGTAGTTAATTCCTATTGGTTTCCTTTTTAACTGTAGGGGGACAATGGACTAACGGGTCCACCTGGACCACCAGGAACAGTTATTGTTACACTAACCGGAGCAGTTAATACAACGGTAGCAGTACAATACTATTAATACTATATATTATTCTTTTTATTAATTTCACAAATAATCTTAACAAAAAAGAAGTAATAGTACGGAATTATGAACACAAAATTCCCTCTGTTAATACTGTATAGTGTAATAAACATTCTTTATAGTTGTTATCAAAATACTTCCACTGTGTATTCTGTGCTGGGATGAGTGTGATAGTCAATTTTCTACATCACTTTCTCATGTTGTCATTGTTGTTATGTGCCTTCAAGTCAATTACGACTTATGGTGACCCTATGAATCAGCGACCTCCAAGAGCATCTGTCGTGAACCACCCTGCTCAGATCTTTTAAGTTCAGGTCTGTGGCTTCCCTTATGGAATCAATCCATCTCTTGTTTGCCTTCCTCTTTTTCTACTCCCTTCTGTTTTTCCCAGCATTATTGTCTTTTCTAGTGAATCATGTCTTCTCATGACGTGTCCAAAGTATAATAACCTCAGTTTCATCATTTTAGCTTCTAATGATAGTTCTGGTTTAATGTGTTCTAACACCCAATTATTGGTCTTTTTCGCAGTCCATGGTATGCACAAAGCTCTCCTCCAATACCACATTTCAAATGAGTTGTTTTTTCTCTTATGCACTTTCTTCACTGTCCAACTTTCACATCCATACCAAGAGATTGGGAATACCATGGTCTGAATAATCCTGACTTTAGTGTTCAGTGATACATCTTTACATTTGAGGACCTTTTCTAGTTCTCTCACAGCTGCCCTCCCCACTCCTAGCCTTCTTCTGATTTCTTGACTATTGTCTCCATTTGGTTAATGACTGTGCCAAGGTATTGATAATCCTTGACAAGTTCAATGTCCTCACTGTCATCTGTAAAGTTACATAAATCTTCTGTTGTCATTAGTTTAGACTTTTTGATGTTCAGCTGTAGTCCTTTTGTGCTTTCCTCTTGAACTTTCATCAGCATTCATTTCAAATTATTACTGGTTTCTGCTAGTAGTATGGTGTCATCTGCATATCTTAAATTATTGATATTTCTCCCTCCAGTTTTCCTTCATCTTGGTCCAATCCACTTTCCGTATGATATGTTCTACATATAGATTAAACAAATAGGGTGATAAAATACAGCCCTGTCTCACACCCTTTCCTATTGGGAACCAATCGGTTTCTCCATATTCTGTCCTTACAGTAGCCTCTTGTCCAGAGTATAGGTTGTGCATCAGGACAATCAGATGCTGTGGCATATCTTTTAAAGCATTCCAGAGTTTTTCATGATCTACAAAGTCAAAGGCTTTGCTGTAATCTATAAAGCACAGAGTGATTTTCTTCTGAAATTCCTTGGTCCATTCCATAATCCAAGGTATGTTTGCGATATGTGTGCCTCTTCGTATGTGTGCTTTTTTCTAAATCTAGCTTGGACGTCTGGCATTTCTCGCTTCATATATGGTCAGAGCCTTTGTTGTAGAATCCTGAGCATTACTTTACTTGCATGGGATATTAAGGCAATAGTTTGATAATTACTGCCTTCCCTGGGATCCCCTTTCTTTGGAATTGGGATGTATATTGAACGCTTTCAGTCTGGGCCATTGTTTAGTTTTCCGTATTTGTTGACAAATTTTAGTCAAAATTTTGACAGATTCAGTCTCAGTAGCTTGTAGCAACTCTATTGGTATGCCATCTGTTCCTGGTGATTTGTTTCTTCCAAGTATTTTAAGAGCAGCTTTCACCTCACATTCTAAAATTTCTAGTTCTTCATCATAAGGTTCCTCCAGGAATGAATCTGTCATCCTGGCATCTCTTTTATTGAGTTCTTCAGTGTATTGCTTCCATCTTCCTTTTATTTCATTTTGGTCTGTCATTGTGTTCCCCTGTTGATTATTCAACATCCCTACTTGTGGTTTAAATCTCCCTTTCATTTCTCTAATCTTTTGGAACAGAACCCTTGTTCCACCTTTTTTGTTGTCCTATTTCTATACAGTAACTATTGTAATAGTTCCCTTTGTCCCTACGTACTAGTTGCTGTATTGTTGCATTTAGGGTTCTGAACGTGTTTCTATCTCCTTTTGCTTTTGCTTTCCTTCTCTCTTTAACCATTTTAAGAGTTTCTTCAGTCATCCATTGAGGTCTTTCTATTTAACTAGAGTAATTGTCTTTTTGCATTCTTCCCTGTTAATGTCTCTGACTTCATTTACATATTAAGTGGCAATTTTTAAAATATGTACAAAAATCAACATTTTAACATATATGTCGATGCTAATTTAAACATATTTAAATACATTTAAAATTGTATTTTGAGAGGAAATATGTTTAATTTCCTCTCAAAATATGATTTTATAAATGCATTTATCTCAAAAAGCGCATATCCAGGTATATTTAGACATGGGTTTTAAGTGGAGAACAGCACTGCACCAACTTGTGGTTCCCAGCAACCAGCATTCAGAGGCATACTGCCTCTGGCAGTGGAGGTAGAACACAGCCTAGTTGTTGATAACCTTATCCTTTACTCTTAAGTGTATATGGATTTTCTGCCTGTGTGCAGCATTGGGGGTCTCCACTTTTAGCATCCTGTTCATGCCTTTGCTGGTTTCTGTGGCTCAGTTTACACAAAAAATCATTATGCTTTTTAAAAAGTGCAAACTTCATCCCTGGGTTAATTTAATTACTAAATACTGATGTTACTATTTTCGTGGCAGGAACTGAAAGGAGATAAAGGAGATATGGGTTCTCCAGGACCCTCTGGACGCCCAGGAGAATCAGTAAGTGATACTGAAGTATTTCATACTTTAGGAGTTAGAAGTTAAAATATTTTTCTAACTTCTATTTTGCCTTTTAAGACCGTATATTGGCAAGCTGCTGCATAACTATGCATCTAATACTTTAACATCTTTAATCAATATATAAATACTTTTGCTTAAAAGACCTTGGCCTGAGGGTCCATTTCTTGCAGATGGAAAAGTAGTTTGGAGAGGATGATTTTATCATAAAAATGGCCCATGAGAAAAGGATTAAATAACACACACACAGACAGAGGCCTGGTGCAAACACTCTGCATACTTGGGCAGGTGCCAGGGCCCCAGCTCGCAGGCAGGGCATACTGGCACTGACTCCTGCTCTGATGTCTAGGTCTATGAGCCACCATTTTAATTTTCCACAAAGCCCCTGACATAGTGTTACTCCAGGCCATAGTGGGAAACTTAAATGGCCTCCTTTTGCTTCCACTACTGCAACCAAGTAAACTTGGTTATGTAGGAAGGGGCCCATTAAAGGGCACTTTGCCAAGAAGACGCTTCAAACCTGAAGCCAGTCCTGGAACCCCTCCTCCACTGCCACTCCGCTAACCAAATCCACAGCTTCCTCTAGCGTAGTTTTTTCTTTTTGAATTTTGTCTGACTTGCACATGTCTACCAAGTAATGTCAAGCTTGGGTCTGAACACATTTAGTAGTGTGGTTTAGAGATGGGCAGATCATCTCTGGCTCACCTCATAAATTAATTGGGCTTGCTGAATGTTCAAGTTGTGCAGCACTCAAAGAAAGCCCAACTCCTGGTTTTTCCAAGGTTTTCTTTGCCTCTGCTGCTCCCCCACTTCACTTTTCCCCTTCACATGAACAGAACAAACAACCATGAAGTCACAATTAAGTTTGGCTTGTTGTGATGTTCAAGTCCAGGAACCTGGTGTGTTTGTCTTGCTCATGCTTGGGACGCAGTGCAATGGGGGAAATATCTGCTTGTTTGCAATATACCATTGTAAGCCCAGCAGCCTTGGCTTATTGTGAGATGTGATACGGCTGGTATAGACCATTTGAACTAGCCACTGCAAACAATAACTAATGTGGGTTGATGCTATACTCAGCCTTGGTACTTGGTTAGTTATAAGGACACTGTTGTGAATAAAATTAAGTGTTTGGGTGCAATGCACCAGGTGATACCATAGTATTAAACTGAAAAGGAGAATGTTGAATGAGATGCTTTCAGTGGATCCAGACCAGGAAGGCTAATACTTTTTTGGTATATGCTTCTGAATATTTCATGTGGAGTTCTACCTGTTACAACAAAGTCAAATGTCATTAAATTCTAAATTTGAAAAAATAGAACTTGGATGCAGAATGCTGTGAAAAGATAACATTGCCTTAAATACTGTGAGCTATATTACACAGCTGTGATCTGAATTAAGAAACAGCTATTTGAAGTGTATATTGTTAGAAATGCAAACTATATTATAAAATGATTTGTTCAGTGTAGTAACATGAGCCTAAAGGATGTATGATGATTGGTAGATCTCTGTTTTAGGGTTTACCTGGTGATATTAAAAGTGAAAAAGGAGACCCAGGACAGCCAGGATCTCAGGTGTGTAAACTTTTTTTTGTGACTGATAGATTTTCTTGAAAGCTGCCTTGTGTTATGGAAATATCTTTGTGCCCCAGGAAAGTAAAGTTAATGGTACATTTATGATCTGAAAATACATATTATGATTATCAAACCCATACTGCCATTGACTGGATGTTCACATTGATTAATACAACCTGAGTGCATTAGATCTTTAACTCCATATGTCCAGCTTTATTAAATTATGTTTTATTAGAATCCTATATTTACATTGGAAAAGCTATATCAACATTAATAACCTATTTTGTCCAATAGCAACCTGGGTATTAAAGTAGTGTGTTTTTTTAAACAGGGTAGGACTGGAAAGGATAGAACCCCTGGGCCACCTGGCTTACTGGTAACAAAGAAAACTTGTATATGTTTTGTATCGTAAGAAGTATAAATTTATTGTAGTGGTTGTGGTCATGGCAGTTCAAGATTAGAAAGGATATGGGATATTCACAAAAGAAATTGTAGTCTTATCTTACTCTCCAGCAATATTGAAGGTTGGATCAGTTCAGGGATTAGATGGCTTCAGGAGAAGGGCAGAGTAAGGGGTAGAATGAGTCAAGGCAAGACTGAAGAGCTACTCCTGCACAAATTTCAAGAGAGTTCCCAGCAACCTCCTGTAACGGGTGGGGAACTGGTGGCCCTCTGAATATCTATTGGACTACAAATCTTATCATCCCTGACCATTGGCTAAGCTGGCTAGGGCTGATGGGAGCTGAAGTGCAACAGCAACCTGAGGGCCACACATTCCCAACTCTAGTCCTGTGCTGATCCAGTGAATTTTGTGGCTCAGTTTATGGAGGAGGGGTGCTGGTCAAGCCAGAAGCAATGCAAGAGCCCAAGCCCTTCCTGATGCTTTTGGCATGGAGTTTGCTCCAAATGAAAATTGGCACTTGTACCCATTATTCCAGCACACTGTCTCAAAATAATGTGCCAGGCAAAGCAGAACCATTTGGTTAATGGTGTGGAACTTACCAAGTTTTTATGTAAAATTTAATCTTAATTTCCTGCAGGGAGAAAAAGGAGAACAGGGTTTTGCAGGATTGCCTGGAAAAGTTGGGCCCAAGGTAAAAGCCCTTGATTTCATTTTATCTGTTGTATTTCACTTCCCTTATCAACCAGTGCCTAATAATTTGGAGTTAAAAGTACAGGGCCACCCAGTCAACCAGTCTTCCATTGCTAAGTCAGAAAATGCTAACAGTAAGTAAGTTTTTAAAACCATAGTTTTAAATTTTCTTAATTTAAATATATCACTGTCCCATCTCTTGAAAGCTTAAGGCCACTTAGAACAAGAGTAAAAAATAAGAGAGCATGAATGAGTCATGACTCTGCTAACATGTTCTATACTTGGCTTACAAATGGATTCTTCATTCTAGTGTTTATAGGACAAAGGTCACAAGACTGTTCTTGCAGGGTTTGACTACTAGAGTGGACAATCAGTAGGTCCTTATAGGTTTTAGTCCTCAGGAGGGAGATAGGAATACAAAAAAAAAGAAGAAGTGTAGAACTCAATAGGCCTGTATCATGGAAGAAATGATGGAACCTCTGAAGCACAGATCAGTGCCTAGACCATGGGTGGATAATTTATGGCCCTTCAGATATTTCTAGACTACAACTCCCATCATTCCTAACTATTAGCCATGCTAGCTGGGGCTGATGGAGTCCAACAGTATCTGTAGGGTCACAGGTTCCTCACCCCTGACTGAGACAAAAGAATAATCAACCTAGAAATGTTTAGACATTTTTAAATTAAATTTGTTTTTAATTAACTGTCTAGATGCATGTTATTTTCAACATGTAGCCCAAATGACAACTAATTTGTACCCAACATTGTCAGTAGATTTTATAATTTCATTAGATATGAGAAATTACATATTTATTTCTGTTTTCTAATATAGGGGAGGAAAGGTGAAGTTGGCCGTGCAGGAATTCAGGGTCCAGTAAGTACAAATTATGTTTACTGTGGTATTTCATTTTAATACAATAAAATTAATAGAATGTACCCAGCTATAAAGTGCTGATCAGTATCAGATGACCACTTCTAGACATGTTTAGCTAAAATATGTTTAATGGTGACCTGTGTTTAGCTTGTTTTCTTCACCTAGAAATTACTCCACAAAAGGAAACCCATTTTTATATTTTTTTTAAAAGTTGAAATTCAGCTAGAATATTAATTAGCAAAATCAAATCATCACAGAAACACAATGTATGAGTGTTGCACTGTTGCTACTGGCAGCCATGCCTTTCACATCATTATTACTATTTTCCTCTCCTTTTCTTTGTCTGTCTGTCCCCTCTTTTTATTTAAGACAGAATATTATGATGAAGTGTCAGGTGAAAAAGGATATCAGGGCTATCCAGGATTCCCAGGACACAAAGGCCAGCCCGGAGCACCCGGTGAGAGACCATTTACAGGCTTAAATAACATAGCAGGAGTTTTCTGTACTACCACTGCTTGGATACATGTAGATACATGAGAAAACTGCATCACACCATGTGCTTTTGAGAAGCATGTTCTAAAGTAGCCCTGCACAGCCTGATAGTTTGCATTCAATAACATAGGAAACTGCTTTATACTGAATCAGGCCATTGTCCATCTAGCTCAGTATTGTCTATACTGAGTGCCAGTGACTCTCTAGGGTTTCAGACGGGGTCTTTCCCAGATGCTCGGGACTGAAACTGGGACCTTCTGCATGCAAAACAGATGTTCCATCACTGAGTTATGGACCTTCCCTGTTCTAAACTCTGGCACACACATATTGCTAATCTCTGATTCCTGGGACTAGTTAATCAAATGGGCAATTACGTCCAGTTTAGGCTTCAGAGAAGTTCTCAAGATGAACTGTTGTGTCTGTGTGGTTTAGCATTAGCTGAATTTTAGCTAAACAGCTGCTCAGTTTTCACATTTACTGGGCTTTATGGTTTTATTGTGGATTGTTTTTACCTATTTTTTATTATTCACCATCCTGATAGCATCCATATTCTATCAAGGCAGAAAAGAAAAGTTTTAATAATTTAATTATAAAAATGTATGAAATTAACTGGTTAATGCTTTGGACCAATATCTTTGACTGAACATAAGACTTGTTGGCCTTAAGCAAAGTGGGACTGAGGCTATAAAATTCCTGTAGATTTCAGTAGATTCATAGGTGAAACCCACTTACCTGTGACTAAATCCCTTTGAACTTAATGGGACTTCCTTTAGAGAAGACATGTATAGGATTGTGTTGTTCCTCTGTGACGTCTGAAGAGCAAATGGTCAATCACTATCAGGGAAAAGGTTTCTAAAATAATGAAAGCTCAAAACAATACCAATGTAATATAGATATGTAATGAATATACTGTTTTTGCAGGACCACAGGGTCCTTCGGGTGCCACTGGTAGGCCGGGTAAGTATTGTTACCATAATGGTAAGATATTCCATCTAGACTACTAATTTATATTTGTTTCATATATACTAAAGAAATTCTGGGATTTTTTTTAAAAGAAAGTTGAAATTAAATCCTTCCTAAAGCATTGATATGCAAAACATACAAAAGGAAGTTGTAATATTTTTCACTCTTTCAACAGGTGTTTCAAGACTGGGTCCAAGAGGTCTACCAGGCTCTCCAGGCCTCAAAGGAAGTAAAGGAATAAGAGGACAACCTGGCATGAATGCCATTGCACTGCCAGGACGTCCTGGATTGCCAGGAAGACCTGGCCCAGCAGGATCACCAGGTCTTTCAGGACAACCAGGTAGAGCAAAATGATTGTGTCGTATGTATATATGCCCAAAATATTTCCATGGCTTATTAGTGCAACCCTGAAGTTATTGGACTGTTCAGCTGCACTTCTTTTGGCTAGGAGCAGCTGCTCCTCTTGCAACCATCCTTGCAAAGAAAAACAGAAATATTAAAATAGAAAAAGTAGGATGACATTTTGCAAATGATACCACTTGATCTGACAATACTATACTACTAGCAGAAACCAGTAATGATTTGAAACAAATGCTGTTGAAAGTTAAAGAGGAAAGCACAAAAGCAAGACTACAACTGAATGTCAAGAAGACTAAAGTAATGACAACAGAAGATTTATGTAACTTTAAAACTGACAATGTGGACATTGAACTTGTCAAGGATTATCAATACCTCGGCACAGTCATTAACCAAAATGGAGACAATAGTCAAGAAATCAGAAGAAGGCTAGGACTGGGTAGGGCAGCTGTGAGAGAACTAAAAAAGGTCCTCAAATGCAAAGATGTATCACTGAACATTAAAGTCACGATCATCGAGACTGTGGTATTCACGGACTTCCGGGAAGGGTGACTTAGCCTGTGCCTGCTTTTGAGACGGGCTCCTGCCTCAAAAGAAGCTTATTCAGATATATCAGTCAGTTTTTTCTTTTTTTTTTTTTGACTGATTAAACTTCTCCCGGGTAGGGAGAAACGAAGAGATTAACCTCAAAGCCTATTTTTGTTGGGACGACCAGATCTCATTAATTTATGGGACGAGGTCCAGCCGACGAAGGTGGGACGGATTTTCAACAGCAAGCTCTATCTGTTAAAGCGAACGTTCATCTTATCTTCTAAGAGAGAACGCACTAACAGGCAAGCACCCTTCTTTCTATATTTTTCTTTTACTTGACTTAAATTGTTGCTGTTTAAAAGAGATTTGCCAGATTGATCGGTTTTTGACATCTCACTGGGGAGCCATAACTTCTCTCTGCTACGCACTAATTAATAGCTTATCTCTGTTTTTGTTGCAAAAAGCTGTCCTGGATTTGCATTCTAAAGATATACACAGAAGAGGGATTTCTATTCCAGATTTTTATTTTGAAGAATATTATACTGTCTGAGACTACTCTCTTTTTGGTCTATTTTATTTTGACGAATCTGTTTCTTGACGACTGCCATTAATTGTTTCGATCCTGGGAACTGCATTTTGTTTACTTAACTATGGAGAGATAAGGCTGTCTGCTCTGTTTATACTGTGATGTCACCAAGTTTGGAGTATTAACCCAATTGTTGCTGAAATAAGAAGTGGTTTTCCTATATTTTTCTTTTAAAATGGCAATTAAGAAAGTGGCTGAGAATCTGGAAATAACTATGTTTCAGAAAATAATGGATGAGATTGAGATAACGAAACAAAACCTGCGACAGGGTTGTAAGGAGCTGAAAATTGAATTGAGTAAAATGACGCAGGAGATTAAAGATATAGGGGTCCCTGTGAGAGAGGTGACCCTGGAAGGGGTCCCTGTGAGAGAGGAGACCCCGGAGATTGGAACAAACGTGGAACAGGAAAAAGATTTGGAGTCTATGGACTTTAGAAATAAAATCTATTGTTTGGAGACACAGGAGATTAAAGACATAGGGGTCCTTGTGAGAGAGGAGACCCTGGAGACTGGAACAGGGGTCCCTGTGAGAGAGGAGACCCTGGAGACTGGAACAGGGGTCCCTGTGAGAGAGGAGACCCCGGAGATTGGAACAAACGTGGAACAGGAAAAAGATTTGGAGTCTATGGACTTTAGAAATAAAATCTATTGTTTGGAACTCAATGTTATCTCTGAAGAAATTAATGAAGATTCTAGAGATAAAGTTATCAATGGCATGGATAATCTTCTGGACTGGAATGATGTGATGGAGCCCAATATAGAGAAAATTTATGGAATTAACTGCAGCCATGTAACAATGGAAAAACTTTCAAGAGATGACCCAGTGTATTTTGAAAAAAAGAACAGAGATATGATTTTACAGCAGTATTTCAGCAACCTATTCAGAATGGATGGCAAGAAAATATTTGGGATAGAGGTAATTCCCATCAGACTCTTACTATATGACTATGGCTTTGACAGCAAGATTATTATGGAATACTGATAATGGAAGATTGGATACTGAAATTACTGGACTTAACAAGACTACTGAAGATGGAAGATGGAAAATGGAACTAATAGGGATAATAGAACAATGGCTACTGAAATTACTGAACCTAACAGATTCTGATGTGATGGATTAATTGAAATGTTTATTTTGACTATGGTTATGACAATAAGATTATCATAATTAGTAATGAGATGGATTAATTGATATGCTTATCTGGAAAAAAAAATTGATAGATATATTTCTTAAAGAATTGAAACCTCTCTTTGACTTTTTGTGGAAAGAATAAAGTAATGTTTATGAGATTTGATGATTAAGTAAGATAACTATTGGAGGAAAGTGATTTTATAATATGACTTAAGAGACAGGATTGTTATATATTATAGACTTATAACTGATCTGATCTTTGACAAATGGGAAGTCAATATTTTACTCTTTATTTTTTATTTTTATTTTTATTTTTATTTATTTTTTTTGTTTAACTATTTTTGATTTTGTTTTTTGTCTTTGAATGTTTTATGATTTCGTCTTGTATGTTTTATGAAAATTTGAATAAAAATTATTGAAAAAAAAAAAGAGACTGTGGTATTCACGATCCCTATGTATGGATGTGAAAGTTGGACAGTGAAAAAAGCGGGTAAGAGAAAAATCAACTAATTTGAAATGTGGTGTTGGAGGAAAGCTTTGCAGATACCATGGACTGCGAAAAAGACCAGTAATTGGGTGTTAGAACAAATTAAACCAGAACTATCACTAGAAGCTAAAATGATGAAATTGAGATGATCATACTTTGGACACATAATGAGAAGACATAATTCACTAGAAAAGACAATCATGCTGGGAAAAACAGAAGGGAGTAGAAAAAGAGGAAGACCAAACAAGAGATGGATTGATTCCACAAAGGAAGCCACAGACCTGAACTTACAAGATCTGAACAGAGTGGTTTATAACAGATGCTCTTGGAGGTCGCTGATTCATAGGGCCGCCATAAGTCGTAATCAACTTGAAGGTACACAACCACCACCACCACTACTTGATTTAATCCAGTTTCCAAGTCCATCTCCCATGTTCATTTATGCTTATTAAAATAGCTTTGGAGTGAGAGATTGGCCCAGTTCAGACGATCATATCTCAGTTTAATAAGTAATGTGAAAGTCTTCAATTAAGTATAGTTTCCTGTTTCATCAACTGAGAACCCATGGATACCAGCTTCAGAACAAGACAGGATGGTTTGACACTGGTTTCAAAAGTATTATTTTTCTCTATATTAGTGCAACCCTGCCCTAATTAAATAAATAAATATATGTATTTGTTATTCAAAAGCAGTTTGTAGGTTGACCACTAAGTGCTGCAATTATTTGACATTCCTCATTGACTTCCCAGTGGAAAGAATAACAAGTAATGCCAACATTCACCAAGTTTTTGATATTTGATATATCATAAAACACATATAGCTTAGAATTTATTTGTATTTTTCCATATTGTCAATGTTATTGTGAGTTCATCTTAAACTTGAGGTCCTTAAAACACCTAAATAGCTTATATAGAGACTTGTCATTATATTTGTGATCAATGTATGAAGCCATTTTTTGTCTTTTTTGTTGTTATTATAAACAGGTATAATAACTTTTGAAAGAGGCCCACTAGGAAGCCCAGGAAGCCCAGGATGCATGGGATCTCCAGGCCTTTCAGGAGATAGTGGAGCAAAAGGTCAGTTGTTCTACTTGCAAATACATGTCTAACCTTGATAATTTAAGGACAGCAAGGCAGTGAACAGAAATCTTAGCCCTAGATCAAGATAATAAATCATTAGACCAGTGGTGGCTGGTGGTTATTGGGACAAATAGGGCGGAAGGCAGAGAGGTCAACAATAGGTGAAGTCAGAGCTAATTAGGGGCAGAACCAACTAATTCCAGTTCTGTCCCCATCCTCTCCCCTGGTGAGCAATATAACACTAACACTGAGAGGACGCTGACAGGCAGTGCCACCCTCTGAACTGGTTGTGAAGTAAGAAGGCATGCAGGTGGGGACTGGCTGAGGGCAGGCAGACATCATTGGGCAGTGCCCCATTTGCCCTAATGGACTAGCCTCTACTGCATTAGACTCTGTCAAGATTATTTAGGCATAGAATATACTCAGTTACTTTTCATCAGGCTAAGAGAAATTAAATCTGAATTTGTTTTCAAGCTGAACCCATAAAGATGATCAAACTGCACCAGAGTAGACTGGCTGCCTGTACCTCCTTCCAGGCAATCGTGCGAGTTTTACCTCACACCAAGTGCCAATATATATAGTAGCATGTGCAGCAGTCAGTGTTGGATTAGGCTGGGGAAACATGGATTCAGTTCGCAATGAGCTGTGAATGGGTGGCACTGAGACAGTCACTATCTCAGGGTTATTGTCTACAAGCCACCCTGAGCTCTTGAAGGAACAGTAGGATAAAAATCAAAGAGAGAGGTCAAGATAAAAAGGTGATTTGTATGGGCTTTTTCACTGTTGATTACAGGTTTGCCTGATAACAGGCTATGGTCTGAGGGCACATGAGGCCAGCACCCTGCTGAAGCTAAGCAGGGTCATGTCTGGTTAGTGCCTGGATGGGAGACCGCCTGAGAACCATATGTAAGCCACCTTGGGTTTATATCATGAAAAAGAAAGGCGAGGTATAAATGTAATAAATAAATAATAAACACTAATAATCTTTTATCACATTGATTAATGAATACTATTTACTGGAAAAAAATTACCTCATTATATGCTCCTGGGAATCACTGTCTTGTTGAACACAGAAAGATCATGCCACACGGGATAGGATGCATAAACACGATTTCACATCCTTGCTGATAAATACGTATGATTCCCTGGGACACTTGTGCTTCTGACACAGCAATACTTTGCCAATATAACCTTTAACAGAGCAATAATTTTACTCAGGTGAAGAAGCGGGCCCCTGCAACCAGTGCAGCTATATTATGGGAGCACCTGGCCTTCCTGGTGTTCCTGGAGCACAGGGTCAACAAGGAGTTAAAGGTAAAAGATTATGATAATGCTTCCTAAAATATATCGAGAGTTGGGGGAGAGGGTGAAAATCTCCAGCCGGCAATATATTCCAGTTTGTAGACTATTTTATCCTCAGCCTTTATACCCTTTAGAATATAGAATAAGTCACATGATTGTGCTTATATTATTTGATAAAGGGGGTGATGATGCTAATTCTTACACACCAGTCCTTACACCTCCCATTCCAGTGAAGAGTCCCAGGTGGTTGGTGGACTTTTTTCTTTCTTCTTCTTTTGTGCCACTGCCACCAACTTCTGGGGAGATCTTGGGGAGCCAAATCATGCCAACAGACCAGGGATTCATCACCCCTGAGGTAGTGAGTAAAGCTTGCTTTGGCATATAGGGAGAGGCACTCTTGCATTCAGTGTTAATCTGATATCTTTAGTAGTATATGCTCACTTACTTCAACCTGTTTCCCATCTTATTCCATCTAAATCATTGTGTTTCCCATTGCAGGTGCGGAAGGAATATTTGGCCCTAAAGGATCCCAAGGATCCCCTGGGCAGCAGGGGCCTCCTGGAGTTCAGGTAAGTTCATGTTAAAATTGTTTCTACATATGTTTTGTACATAGTTACAGTTAGAAAGGTAGGGCGTTGATTCAGAGCCATTTGTACCAATCCATTGAAGGATGTGGGTGCTTTCCTTTGCCATAGCAGACAATGGGAGAGCCAGCTTTGCATGTAGAGAATCATTTATTCAGAACACAGCCTTAGTGTATTGATTCTCCTATACCTCTCATAGAGTTTATATAGATACAATGCAATTGTTCTTGCCATATTTTATTAATGTGTGACACAGGGACTTCCAGGTCTTCCAGGAAACCAAGGCCTTAAAGGATCAAAAGGTGTACCAGAGTATGTGCACCCAGAAAGCCCAAAAGGAGACAGAGGAGAACGAGGACTCAGAGGAACTTCAGGAGAAAAAGGTTCAGACGGGTTACCTGGGAAACATGGATTGAAAGGTTCAAGAGGTTCTGTGGGAGAACAGGTTAGTTCATGCCAGTCTCCATAATAGTTATGCCTTGCACAATCATATTCATTTTTGCATTTCTTTAAATCAGTTGAAAAACAAATAAGGTAAACCATATCTAGATACAATTATCTGTTATGCACATATATTAATTTTTGTTGTGTACCATAACTCTGTTATGACATCTGAAAAAATAATGAATGTGGAAAGGTGCACGTGCGACCTATGGGCAGTATAAATCTACAGTAGTCAGTAATAACTTTTTCCTTGTTGATTAAAGTTTCCTTATAGACCTGAAGATGTAAAGCCTCTCCTAGTAATTTGTGAAGATCAATATGAAATTGTTGTATTTACTTATTTCTGCTTTGAGTGACATTTGGTGAATCAATGGTGGGTGGTATCGGTGGCAAGTGCAGACTTTATCGTGCTTCAGACTATTTATGGTAGCAGTCCATACGCAGAAGAGTTCTGGTAGCAGTGCATACACATAAGAGTTGGTGTTGTGAGCACCAACGTTTGTTTCTGACCATGGCTTGCCATTATGTACAAACAATTCCTGTTTCTGTTAAACAATGTTTTCTGAATTATTCTCAGGGATCTGATGGTCCAAAAGGAGACAGAGGTACACCAGGATCAGTTGGTAGCCCAGGTCTTCTTGGAGAAATAGGGCTATATGGACCACCTGGATATGGACCACCAGGAGTGGAAGGGTCTAAAGGATCTCAAGGAAGTCCTGGGTTGTCTGGGTTGCTTGGAGAAACTGGTCAGTAGATATTTTAGTAGTAGTAGTAGTAGCAGTAGCAGTAGTAGTAGTAGTAGTAGTAGTAGTAGTAAAAAGCTGAAGGGGGTGGTAAACTCAGATACCCTCTTTCTAACATAACAAATTGGCTAACTTAATAAAATTCCATAGAAGAAATACAAAAGTTCAGTATTGCCTCTTGTTTTTGAAACTTTGATCTGGCACTCCTCATTTATTCATCTATTGGTTTTTATTTGCTAAGAATTTTTCATTTAAAAAAACTGGACATAAAATAGCATGATGTGACAATAAAATAATTAAAACATATACACAGAATAAAACAAACAGGAAATGAAATCTATAGCATAGAAAATAAAATCAGTGCTACACATGTAAGTAAAGCTAATTGATAAATGTAGTATGCCCTGATGAACGTTATAATGAAAGTAAACTACAAAGCTAAGCCAAGGGCTGAAACGATAAGGGTTTAATATAAGTATTTAGTTCTTTATTTTATTTTATATTATTTATTTATTCATTAAATTTATGTCCTGCCCTTCCTCCCAGAAGGAGCCCAGGACGGTAGACAAAAACACTAAAAGAGCTATAAAACATCTTAGAAACAAAAGACTTTAAAACATATTAAAACAAAACATCTTCAAAAACAGTTTTAAAAACACAAAAACCAATTCCGACACAGACTGGGATAAGGTCTCTACTTAAAAGGATTGTTGAAAGACGAAGGTCCTCAGTATATTCAAGACTTTAATATATAAATACATATAGATTTATGTTTTGGGGTGCTTTGCTGCTGAACTATCAAGATCTCCGGCATATTCAATAAATAGACCACAGATAAGTCTCTGGTTTTTCTTGTTGTTATGTGCCTCCAAGTCGACTATGACTTATGGCGACCCTATGAATCAGCGACCTCCAAGAGCATCTGTCATGAACCACCCTGTTCAGATCTTGTAAGTTCAGATCTGTGGCTTCCTTTAGGGGATCAATCCATCTCATTTGGCCTTCCCCTTTTTCTACTCCCTTCTGTTTTTCTCAGCATTATTATATTTTCTAATGAATCATGTCTTCTCATTATGTTGCGCATCAAGACAGATGCTGTGGCACCCCCATTTCTTTTAAAGCATTCCATAGTTTTTCATGATCTACACAGTCAAAGGCTTTGCTGTAATCTATAAAGCACAGGGTGATTTTCTTCAGAAATTCCTTGGTCTGTTCCATTATCCAATGTATGTTTGCAATATAATCACTGGCCCCTCTTCCCTTTCTAAATCCAGCTTGGACCATTTGACGTCCATGTGTAGAGTCTTCAGTTGCTCAAAAATGTGTTTGCAAGAAACAAATTATTCACAGAATTCAATAAGTCTTTCTCCTGCTTCATTTCTGTCTCCTAGACCCCATTTCCCCACAATTCCTAATTCTTCTCTGTTCCCTACTTTTGCATTCCAATCACCCATGATTATCAGCATATCTTGTTTTGGTGTGTGATCAATTTCTTCCTGTTCTGCGTAAAATTTCTCCAATTCCTCTTCTTCTGCATTTGCCGTTGAAGCATAGACTTGGATGATGGTTATGTTGATGGGTTTCCCGTTTAATCTCATGGATATAACTCACTCAGACCTTGTGTTGTAGCTCCTAATTGCTTTTGCTACATCACTTCTGTCAGCTCTTCACTGAGACAGCAGTGTTGGTGGGGGTGCAGGCAGGGCTGGAGATTCCTTGGTAATTGCCAGGCCGTAAGTCCTCAGCCGGCAGCTTGGCTATAAATCTGCCAGGCTAGCAAGGAGGAAGCAAGATAAGGGCAGAGGCCGTTCAAAGCTTACGTGCCAAGCCAGAAATCCAGAAGAGACGTCAGTGAAGGTCCTGGTCTAGTTTGCCGAGAGATCAGTCCAAGTCAAGGTTCAGGGGATAGGAAGACACACAGTGGTCACGCCTGACGTTGTAGTCAGCAACAAGCTGAAGCCAAGGTGTGACTTTTAAGGAGCAGGTTTGTCAGCAGGTGTGAGCCATCAGCGTTTTGGCCTTAAGTGGACAGGCCTGCCCCTCTTCTGCCTGACCTTCTGTTGTCTACGTTCTGCAGGTGAGGGGGGAGTATCATGTTCACTGTATGCGTCTGGCTGAAGGGCTTCAGCTGGGTCTGGGGTGTTCTGCAGCTGAGGGGGAGAAGGAGCTGGGTTCTTAGGAGTTTCCTCCATTTCTCCTTCTGCATCTGCTGCTTCTGGGTCTGCTGCTGTTACTCCCGAGTCATCCTCGTCTGATGAGTCCTCTGACGGGGCCATGACAACTTCTCACTATTAAAGCAACCCCATTTCTTCTTAATTTCTCATTTCCTGAATAAAATATTTTGTAGTTGCCTGATTGAAAATGTCCCATTCCCATCCATGTTAGTTCGCTCACACCAAGTATTGTAATGTTGATGCGTTCCATTTCTTGCTTGACAATTTCTAACTTTCCCTGGTTCATGCTTCTCACATTCCATGTTCCTATTGTGTGCGTCGTATAACTCTGGACTCACCTTTCGCATCTGTGCGCATCAGCCTCTGGGCTTCCTTTCGGTTTTGACCCAGCTGCGTCATTAGTCACAGCGCTACTCGTACTTGTCCGTTGTTCTTTCCCAGTAGCTCGGTGAGTGCCTTCTGACCTTGGGGTCTCATCTTCCAGCACTATCTCGTGTTGCATTTTGGATACTCTGTTCATAGGGATTTCGTGGTAAGAGATACTCAGAGGTGGTTTACCACTGCCTTCCTCTGAGTTTGGATGCATCTTAGTCTGGTGTTTCAGCTTTGACCATTCTGCCTTGGGTGCCCCTGCTAGGAGTCTAGCCTCTTGGCCTAGACTCCTGACAGCATTGCTGTTCACTTCTTCAGCACTCTCAAACCCCCTCACCATGTTAAGGTGTGCATCCAAGAGGGGGCTCTGGTTTTTAGCTCTGCCCATATTAACTTTAATATGGTGCATAATCCCTTCGTTATGAAATTCCACACTTTGCCAATTTCCCAAAGAACTGAGGAAGCATGAAAGAAATTATCCTGTTTATCTTACTCTAGCTTAGCTGCCAACACTAACTATTATGCAAGAGTGGATATAGACTTGGGTCAAACTGCATCAAGAATGTTGGCTGAATGTAAAGGAGGTATGGTGTTTGTAACACAACCAATTAGGTGTAATACAGCAAGCCAAAGGTTCTGTACAATCTCACATTTCCACCACATGTGGAAGAAAGTACCCTTTAAGCATATACTTTCTCCACCATAAATCGGCTTGATTTACATCAGCATCACAGCTTTCTTCCACAGTGGAACTCAAGACATTTGAATTAGATTGCAATCCAAAACACACTTACCTGGGAGTAAGTCTCATTAACCCAATGGAGTTTATTTCTGAGTAGACTTGTATTGGATTGCAGTCTAAATCATTAAAGAGGTTTTCCCTGATTTAAAATGTTAACCTAAGATGCTTATAAATTAGATGCTGTTGTTGACATTATGGAAATTGTCTTCCACAGAGGGAGACTAAAATTTGTTAATCATCCTAAATTTCTTCAGTGCCCCAAAGTGAGATTCACACTGGCTACTTGAAACTGCAGAATAACAGATATTCAAAAGGAACATACTTAATGGATAAGGATACTCATATCTGGAGTGTATTAGAGATGCGTTTACATGCATTTACAAACTGTCCTAGGCCAAGCCTCAAAGAATCATTTATGATGCCAAGCTTTTAGAGATTACAATTGGACAACCCATATTTAAGATATAATTTGAAACTCCCCCATGAACTCATTTCAGAATATGTGTCCCTGTCATGAATCCTGTGGCTTGGCAATGGAGCAATGAGAAGGAGGAAGAAGAGATTGGACTAATGGGAAAGTGCCAGTGATGTGCCCCCAGACGTGGGTGAGCTTGAAAGCTCCTGCATTTCCGACATTGATAGCTCTGCCCTTATAGTTCCAGTTACTGCCAGGGAGGCACTGTCCAATCAGGAAGTTGTCTCTCCCCCTTCCCTTTGTCCCCCTTCCTCACTCACCCAGCTGCAGTCACCGCTGCTGCTGCCACCGCCAAGCAAGGCCCCTCCTGAGGGGGATGTTGAGGAGGGGTCTAGCTGCACCAAGAATCTCAACGGGCCCTCACTGTCCCTCTGAGGAGGAGCGCACTCTCTCTACAGTGACACTCAGTCCACCCAAGTAGGGTGCCTGCACATCCTTACTTAAGATTGGTAAGGAGGCATGTCTACTTGCTGCAACAATGTCTTAGTGCAGTGTAGTAATGTCTTGTTAATCCTAGTAAAACTGCTGAATCCTGTGTAACCTGTAAGCTGATTCATGAAGCTCCCTGAACTGAAACGTTCTATTAAAACTACCAAAGAAAAGCACACCTCCGTGTTTGAGTCTGACTTCAGTGTGTTCAGGCTGGAGAGTCCCTGATTCTGTAGAGGGTGTGAAACTGACTTTTACTTCCCAATTTTCATTATCTTGGCTTGCAAGACTTCCATCTAAAATAGTCACTCAACATCCTGGCCAAAACCCACAATCTTAGATAATATCTAAGAAGCTCCACATACAAGCAGAAGTCTGACTGGTCTTGGCAAGTTTCAAGACCTGATACTTCCTCATTTCTCACAACAATCTGTGATTACTTTATTCTGCTAAGAATAATTCTGAAATGCCAACTTTTAAAAAAAAATTCTTTAGATTTATATCCTGCCCTTCCTTCCAGTAGGAGCTCAGGGCAGCAAGCAAGAGCACTAAAAACATTCTAAAACATCATCAAAACATACTTTAAAATATATTACAGTAGGGCCCCACTCATACGGTAGGTTACGTTCCTGACCTCCGCAGAAAAGCGAAACCCGCTGAAAAGCAGAACTCTGTCAATAAAATGGCGCCCGATGCCTGAAAAACGCTGTAAAAGCGGAACAAGCACCGTATGAGTGGAGCCTTACTCTAATTTTAGCCGCCATATTAGCAGAATGCCGAAAAGTAGGCCCCCGAAAAGCGGGGCCCTACTGTACAACAAAACATCCTTAAAAACTTATTAAAACATGTTTAAAAACATCTTTTAAAAAAAAAAAGCTTTAAAAACATCTTTTTTTAAAAAAAGCTTTGCGAACATACTAAAAAACAATTCCAACACAGATATACCCTGGGATACGGTCTCTTCATAAAAGGCTTGTTGAAAAAGGAAGGTCTTCAGTAGGCACCGAAAACGTAACAGAGATGGCACCTGTATAATATTTAAGGGAAGGGAATGCCGAAGGGTAGGTACTACTACACTAAAGATCCGCTTCCTATGTTCTGCAGAATGGACATCGTGATGCCCTCACCTGCCGAGCGCAGTGATTGACTGGGCATATAAGGGGTAAGATGATATTTCAGGTGTCCTGGTCCCAAGCTGTATAGGGCTTTGTACACCAAAACCAGCACCTAGAACATAGCCCAGTAGCTAATAGGTAGGCAGTGCAATTCATTTAGCAGCAGGGTGACGTGGGTGATACCCTGCCCCATTGAGCTGTCTCACTGCTGCATTTTGCACCAGCTGCAGCTTCCGGACCAATGTCAAGGGCAGCCCCACACAGAGCGCATTACAGTAACCCAGCCTGGACGCAGAGCTGCCCCTAGGCACTGGGAAGTGGGGCAGCTGCCCCAGGCCCCGTGCTTTGGGAGGGGCACGCTTGGCGATCCAAGCACGCTGCCGCCGCCAGCAGAGGACCTGCCCAGCAAGCTCCTGGCGGCCGCAACAGTGAGCCATGGGGGGAGAGAGCCACCTCCGCAAAGATCAAAGTCGCTGCCGCAGCAGACTTCCTTCTGCTGCAATGAAGAAACGGCTCGCTGCAGCGTGCTCCTGCAGGCCACAGTAGCTAGCCGTGAGGAGAGATAGCCGTGTGAAGAACAAAGCCTCAGTTGGTGGGTGAAGTAATGGCTCAGAAAAGGAGGAAGTCGCGCTGCTGTCCCCCTGGGGCAAAATGAATAGGGGGGAAAACCAAGGAGCAGAGGCGGCACAAACAGCCCCGCAATCCCCAAAAATAAAGCGGGACAAAAAAGAACAGGAACAAGGGGGGGATTTAACAACTGTCCCACCCAGCTGAAAACTATCTCAAAAGAAAATTCAAAGGGGAAAAAGGAGGGGAAAACAACTGGAAGCAAAACCAAATGAACCCCCCAGTCAGAACAGACGCTCTCACAGCAACAGAAGTTAACAGTAAACTGTAAGGAAAACAGAAAATGCAAGGTGAAGGAAGAAGGGGGGGGGAACTGGACACAAAACCAAACGAACCCCCATGTCGACACACTCGCACACACAACTTTCACAAGTTAAACACTAAAATCTTCATAGTATGCGCTGAGATAACAGCCTCGAAGGAAGGCAAGAATGAATAAGAAATGGATATGGAACAGGTTGACTAGAGGCCTATTCCCTGAAGTGAAGGTAATCATATTTGTATTTAATAGGTTGGGGGGGGCAACTATGCTTTTGCCCCGGGGCCCGCACATGCTAAGGGCAGGCCTGCCTGGACGTTACCAGTGTGTGGACAACAGTGGTCAGACTATCAGGGTCTAGAAATGGCCATAGCTGTCTTACCAGCCAAAGCCAGTAAAAGGCACTCCTAGCCACTGAGGTCACCTGGGCCTCTAGCAACAAAAATGGATCCAGGAGCAACCCCAGACTATGGACCTGCTCTTTCAGAGGGAATACAACCCCATCCAAAGCAGGCAACTGACCAATTATCTGAACAGTGCCTCTGTCTTGTTAGGATTCAGTGTCAGTTTATTGGCCGTCATCCAGCCCACCACCAAGTCCAGGCAGTGGTCCAGGGCTTGCACAGCCTCTCCTGATTCAGATATTACAGAGAAATAGAGCTGGGTGTCATCAGCGTACTGCTGACACTTTGTCCTAAATCTCCTGATGACTGCTCCCAAGCGCTTCATATAAATGTTAAACAACACGGGGAACAAGATGGTACCCTGTGGCACCCCACAGCACAGCTGCCAGGGGGCCAAGAGATCCAATGCTATTCTCTGAAAACGACTCTGGAGATAAGGTCGGAATGGCTGTAAAACAGTGCCCTTGATACTCATCTCACCAAGTCAGCCCAGAAGGATACCATGGTCAATGGTATCGAAAGCCACCAAGAGATCCAGTAAGAATAACAGGGTCACACTCCCCCTGTCCTTCTATTGATAGTCATCCATCAGGGCGACCAAGACCAAGTCAGTCCCATAACTAGAGCTTGGAAAAGTTACTTTTTTGAACTAAAGCTCCCATCAGCCTAATCCAGTGGCCATGTTGCCTAGGGCTGATGGGAGTTGTAGTTCAAAAAAGTAACTTTTCCAAGCTCTGCCCATAACCATGCCTGAACCTGAATGGGTCAAGACTGAATGGGTCAAGATAATTTGCTTCATCCAAGGGTACTTGCAATTGCTGCACCACAACCCTCTTTATCACCTTCCCTAAAAAGGGGGTATTTGCAACCAGTTGGTTGTTGACACAAATCAATGGGTCCAGGATGGGCTTCTTCAGTAGCAATTGGATCACCACCTCTTTCAGGGTTGTTGGAACCACTCCCTCCTGCAATGATGTGTTGACCACAACCTGGATCCGCTCGGTCAAACCTCCTCAGCAAGCTTTAATAAGCCAAGAAAGGCAAAGGTCGAGAGGAAACATTGCTGGCCACATTGTCGCAAACACCTTGTCCACGTCATCAAGCCGCATCAACTGAAACTGATCCCAAGAAGTTACAGCAGATAATGCACTGGACACCTCACTGGGGGCTACACTAGATGTAGATGGGGCATCAAGATTGCTACGAAGGTGAGCAACTTTACCTTCAAAGTGCTTTGCAAACAATTCACAGTGGGTCTCTGAAGAGTCTAAAACTCCATTTCCTGGTGTTGATGTCAACAGACCACTGACGATATGGAAAAGCTCCACTGGACGGTTATTTGAGGATATGATGGTGACAGAGAAGTGGGCCTTCTTCCCTCACCGCCATGCATTAGGCACGGTTATGATGTTTTACTCATGCCTGATCAGCCTCACAACACGTCTTTCACCACTTGTGCTCTAGCCATCATCCAGCCTGTTTCATTGCCCTTAGCTCACTGGTGTAAGTCTCAATAGTTTACCATAGGCCGGACAATTGGTTGCCCTTTCACTTAGATATTCAATCAGGCGGTACTCATCCCAGCTTGACTCATCTCGGCAATTGATCTTGGTGCCTCTTAAGAAACATCTGTTTTCACTTCCCTTTTTCTTTTCCAGCTCGGCCAAGCCAGTTTGCAATTTGGTACTCTTGCAACTTATAAGCAACTTACAATTAAAATAAATTTATAATCAGGTAATAATCAAACAACCCACCTGGAAAATTCAGTCAATATTGCCACTGATCACAATCCCACCCTCTGTGACTTTTGCCAGGTAGAAGGTATATATGTTTTCTGATGCCTATATGAGTCTACTATCCTATATGTGTGCTATGCACAACATATATACATCTTCCAAAATATGCTGCATACCACCTACAAAATCCTTAATCTCAAAAATCCCAATATGTAGCAAGCTCCTCCCAGCACCTCAGATTTCCTGAAAGCATTAGTGTTTTGATATTGCTAGCTACTATCAGCCTACTTTTCCATAGATAGATGCAGCTGATTAGTATCTGATTTCTGACCTGAAGAACTAAACTAATTAGTTGGGTTTCCTTCCAGTGTAGTTATTTATTTATTTATTTGATTTATATCCAGCCCTTCCTCCCAGCAGGAGCCCAGGGCAGCAAACAGAAGCGCTAAAAACACTTTAAAACATCATAAAAACAGACCGTAAAATACATTAAAACAAAATGTTAAAAACATTTTTAAAAAGCTTTAAAAACATCTTTTAAAAAGAGTTAAAAACATTTTTTTAAAAAAAGCATATTAACAAGCAATTCTAACACAGACACAGACTGTGATAGTTGTGATCAGTACATCTGTATTGGAGTTACCACACTGCTTTTTTCTCCCAAGATACCCAGCTTCATTGTTCTTGCTGTCTTTAAAAATAAACAAACATTGGCATGTTCTAGTTTTTGTTGTTTACACTTTTAAGGTCCTAAAGGTGAGCCAGGTAAAGTAAATGCAATTCCTGGACCTCCTGGACTTCGAGGGCCAGATGGTAGACCCGGACCACAAGGAGGACGAGGTGAGAGCTACATTTTCAAGCTGAACTATTACCAAACTAACCATCTAAAGTATTTCACAAAAGGAGAAGGCTGAAATCTGCCATGGCCAAGTCAGCCAAGCAGAAGCCACTACCCAAGAAGTAACCTACAGAACAGACTGAAAGAATAGGCAACAGAAGCAAGCAAAATCCTGACAGCAAGGAGGAAAGATGCTCTAATTTGCAGGCAAGCAGTCAGGACTGAGTAATTCCCATATGCAGAGAATTTATTTTGATGGTTAAAGCTGCATTCTAATCCCACGTACCTGGGTGAATAACCCCCCAGTGAACTCAATGGGATTTATTTCTGAGTAGGCATGGTTAGGATTGCCCTGTTAACTACTGTTAGTAAGGGATAGAGTTTTGCTACCACTCTGGTGTAAAATGTAACTCAACTTGCCAGAACCAATCAAAGAGAGAGAGAGATTCCTGAAGGGAAAAAAAGTGTTAGTTTCTCTAGCCCCAGTTTGCAAGAAGGGAACCTTCAACCCCCTTGTTTTTGTTCTAGAGAGAGAGAGAAGTGCAATCTGATACTGTTGCCAGAATTACTATTATATATATATATATATATTTATAGGTAGTGTTGGATCCAGAGGACCACGTGGTGATCCAGGCCCCCCAGGACCAGAAGGTGATCCAGGCTTATCAGAGAATGGATTTCCTGGTTATCCTGGACTCAAGGGTAACATATTGGTCTTTTACCTAAAGGGAGAAATGAATACTAAAACAGAATAACAAAACAAGTTGAGAAATTAGGTAAAGCCACTTGTGGTGTAATGGTTAGACTGTTGGATTAGGACCTGGGAGACCAGGGTCTGAATTCCCATTCAGCCATGAAGCTCACTGGGTGACCTTGGGCCAGTCATTGTCTCTCAGCCTAACCTACCTCACAGGGTTGTTGTGATGATAAAATGGAGAGGGGAGAACCATATACACCACTTTAAGCTCACTGGAGGAAGGGTGGTATATAAATGTAATAAGTAAATCATATATGAACACCTAGAGATCTTCACACCAAAAATCCCAATTAGATTTGTGTTATGAAGATACAATTATATATATAGCTAATGTGTTGCCCTCCATATGTTGTTGGGCTTCAGCTCCCATCAGCCCCACCCTACACGGTCAGTGATAAGGAATTATGGGTGTTATAGTCCAATATCTGGACAGTACCATATTGGCTATATATAGACAGCATTTCAGCTACAAAAGTAAAAACATATCATGCATTTTCAAAATGGAGGACTGCTGACAATTTGACTTTAAAAGTACAGTTCCGTATAAATTTCATTCATTTCGGCATACTTCTGATTCCATGATAGCATGTTCCATTACTTTCTTATAAAAACAGTGTCAGAAAAAGGTAAAACAAGTATTTCCCCTCTATCACAATAGAAACTGTGCTTTTTAAAATTGAATTCATGTTGAAATTTGCATAGTATAGCTATTTATTCATTTATTCAGAACATTTGTATCCCACTTTTTCTCAAAAAGCTCAAGGCAGCTAACAATATCAAATCATATATTAACAACTGAAAATATCTTTTGCAAAATATTTATAGATTCCTAACTTAATTAGCAAGAAAAATGTCAGAAACTACATATTCACTTGGCACAAGTCAGCAAGGGCCTGTCTTGTATCGCTTAACATAGGGTGTTTTTCTTTGTAGGAGATAAAGGATCTAAAGGACTACCAGGTTGTCCAGGAAAATCAGGGGAACCAGGCTTGCCTGGAAAACCTGGAATCCCAGGAAAAAAGGTTGGTTCAAATAACAATTCCACTGAGTTTGGTGGGTCTACTAATTAGTGAGATCTTTAATGATCCCAGAACAGGAAGAACCATACCTATTTAGTTTGTGTCTGTGTCAAACCACTTCATTATGCTTCTGTCTGTCTCTGTCCTGGAAACCATTTTATGCTTTTCCTCCAAACATTCTGCTTCCTGCTCCTGCAGTTATGAGATTAGATTCTAAATGTTAGTAAACAATTAATTTGCATAATTATCTCCAGGTGCCCACACCCACTCCTCTAAAATTGATGTAAGCTGTTGAAAGTGTGTGTGTGTGTGTGTGTGTGAGTAAGATAATGAAATAACCATTTTGTGTATAATGATACAGCAAAATGCAAGCAGAAAAACATTACAATCCAATTCATGTTGACTTGCAGTATGTAGGTTCCATTTATTTCAGTGAGACTTACGCTCAAGTATATGTGCTCAACCCCTCTACGATGCACACCTTAACATGGTGAGGGGGTTTGAGAGTGTCGAAGAAGCTGAGAGCAATGCCGTCAGGAGTCTAGACCAAAAGGCTAGATTCCTAGCACGGGCACCCAAGGTGGAATGGTCAAAGCTGAGACACCAGACTAAGATGCATCCAAACTCAGAGGAAGGCAAAAGTGATGAACCACCTCTGAATACCTCTTACCACGAAAACCCTATGAACAGTGTATCCAAAATGCAACATGAGATAGTGCTGGAAGATGAGACCCCCCAGGTCAGAAGGCACTCACCAAGCTACTTGGGAAGAACAAAGGACAAGTACAAGTAGCACTGTGACTAATGATGCAGCTGGGTCAAAGCAGAAAGGAAGCCCAGAGGCTGATGCGCACAGATGCAAAAGGAGAGTCAGGAGTTATATGACACACACAATAGGAACATGGAATGTGAGAAGCATGAACCAGGGAAAGTTAGAAATTGTCAAACAAGAAATGGAAAGTATCAACATTACAATACTTGGTATGAGTGAATTAAAATGGACGGGAATGGGACATTTTCAATCAGGCAACTACAAAATATTTTATTCAGGAAATGAGAAATTAAGAAGAAACGGGGTTGCTTTAATAGTGAGAAGTGATGTAGCAAAAGCAATTGGGAGCTATAACATAAGGTGTGAGAGACATATCAATGAGATTTAACAGGAAACCTATTAACATAGCCATCATCCAAGTCTATGCTCCAACGGCAAATGCAGAAGAAGAGGAACTGGACAGATTTTACGCAGAAGTAAAGGGAGAAATTGCTCACACACCAAAACAAGTTCTAATAATCATGGGGGACTGGAATGCAAAAGTAGAGAACAAAGAAGAACTAGGAATTGTGGGGAAATGGAATTAGGAGACAGAAATGAAGAAGGAGACTTACTGAATTCTGTGAAGCCAATAATCTGTTTCTTGCAAACACATTTTTCGAGCAACCGAAAAGACAACTGTATACATGGGCATTACCAAATGGTCAATACAGGAATCAAATTGACTATATAATTGGTAGCAGAAGATGAAGAAGTTCCATACTTTCTGCAAACACAAGACCAGGAGCAGACTGCAGTACAGATCATGAACTGGTCATAAAAAATCAGAGTAAAGTTAAAGAAGACCAACAAAGCAATCATAATGCCCAAATACAATTTAAATAACATCCCAGAAGAATATAAAGATCAAATAAGGAACAGTTTTGAGGCTTCAAACTTAGTTGACAGAGAACCAGAAGAACTATGGAATGAAGTCAGAGACATTATCAGGGAAGAATGCAAAAAGACAATACCTCTAGGAACAAAAATAATTATTACAATAGTTATTGTATAGAAGGACAACAAAAAGCGTAGAACAAGAGTCCTATTCCAAAAGATTACAGAAATAAAAGTGAAATTTAAACTAAGGGTAGTGATGTTGAATAATCAACAGGGGAACACACTGACTGACCAAAATGAAATAAAAGGAAGATGGAAGCAATACACTGAAGAACTCTGTAAAAGAGATGCAAGGATTACAGATTCATTCATGGAGGAACCTTATGATGAAGAACCAGAAATTTTAGAATGTGAGGTGAAAGCTGCTCTTAAAATACTTGGAAGAAACAAATCACCAGGAACAGATGGCATACCAATAGAGTTGCTACAAGCTACTGAGACTGAATCTGTCCAAATTTGACAAACATTTGTCAACAAATATGGAAAACCAAACAATGTCCCACACACTGGAAGTGTTCCATATACATCCCATTTCCAAAGAAAGGGGGTCCCAGGGAATGCAGTAATTATCAAACTATTGCCTTAATATCCCATGCAAGTAAAGCAATGCTCAAGATTCTACATCAAAGGCTGCTATCATATATGGAACGAGAAATGCCAGATGTCCAAGCTGGATTCAGAAAGGGAAGAGGCACTAGAGATCATATCGCAAACATACATTGGATAATGGAATGGACCAAGGAATTTCAGAAGGAAATCACCCTCTGCTTTATAGATTACAGCAAAGCCTTTGATTGTGTAGATCATTAAAAACTATGGAATGCTTTAAAAGAAATGGGGGTGTCACAGTATCTATTGTCCTGATGTGCAACCTATATTCTGGAGAAGAGGCTACTGTAAGGACAGACTATGGCGAAACCAGTTGGTTCCCAATTGGAAAGGGTGTGAGACAGGGGTGTATTTTATCGCCCTATTTGTTTAATCTATATGTAGAACATATCATACGGAAAGTGGATTGGACCAAGATGAAGGAAAACTGGAGGGAAAAATATCAATAATTTAAGATATGCACATAATACCATACTACTAGCAGAAACCAGTAATGATTTGAAACACAAGCTGTTGAAAGTTCAAGAGGAAAGCACAAAAGCAGGACTACAGCTGAACGTCAAGAAGACTAAAATAATGACAACAGAAGATTTATGTATCTTTAAAGTTGACAATGAGGACATTGAACTTGTCAAGTCAATCTTTATTTTCAGTCAACCAACCACAATTACAAATGAGGATTGTTCATTGAACTTGTCAAGGATTATCAATACCTTGGCACACTCATTAACCAAAATGGAGACAATAGTCAAGAAATCAGAAGAAGGCTAGGACTGGGGAGGGCAGCTTTGAGAGAACTAGAAAAGGTGCTCAAATGTAAAGATGTATCACTGAACACCAAAGTCAGGATCATTCAGACTGTGATATTCCTGATCTTTATCTATGGATGTGAAAGTTAGACAGTGAAAAAAGTGGATAAGAGAAAAATCAACTCATTTGAAATGTGGTATTGGATGAGAGCTTTGTGCATACCATGGACTGCGAAAAAGACAAATAATTGGGTGTTGGAACAAATTAAGCCAGAACTATCAGTGGAAGCTAAAATGATGAAAATGAGGTTATCATACTTTGGACACATAATGAGAAGTCATGATTCACTAGAAAAGACAATAATGCTGGGGAAAACAGAAGAGAGTAGGAAAAGAGGAAGACCAAACAAGAGATGGATTGATTCCCTAAAGGAAGCCACAGACCTGAACTTAAAAGATCTGAACAGGGTGGTTCATGACAGATGCTATTGGAGGTCACTGATTCATAGGGTTGCCATAAGTCATAATCAGCTTGAAGGCACATAACAACAACAACATATGTGCTCAAAATTCCAGCCAACGTTTTCAAGCTCTTTGGGGGAGTGAGCATTAAAAAAGACATGTTTCAATAGGTAAAATAAATCATTTTGTTGAATACCACATAATTCCCAATTACATCTCAACAGGAAATATTGCTCAGGTACTCTGTAGGTGTCAATAATGGCAAAGTACAATCAGTATAAGAACAACTACATTCAATAAAAAATAATACCACTAACATATAACAAATTATAAAATTAATGAAAATAATAGTATACATAATGAACCCTATAATTATCTATAGGGCACATGTACAAAAATATATCCATAAAGTCCCAAGAATAAGAAAAGGGTTTAAGGCATAATTCTTAATAGATAAGTAAAATCCTCAAACCCCAATTTTAGTAACTGAATAGAAAAAGTATAAAAGGATTTAAGGATTTACTAATTTAAGAAATAAAAATTCAGTTTTTCCCTCAGGATTTCAGAAATGACATTTATTAAAGTTTTTCTTTGTATTTTAGGGTGAACCAGGCCCAGTTATTTCTGGACAACAAGGTAGGCTAGGTCCACCAGGAGGAGAGGGCATGCCAGGTGAGAAGGGTGAAAGAGGACTCCCAGGTCTTCCGGGACTTCCAGGTCGCCAAGGTCATGATGGTGCTGATGGACCAAGAGGTAGAGCTTTCCAACCTGGATTTCATGAAATAAGAACATATCAAGGCTGTGTTATTTATCCATCACATTTTAGGCAAAATGGTTGCATATTGCATGTTTCCAGGGCATATCAAAATTTCTAACTCAGAGGAGGTCTCATTCATTAAGGAAACTTATATCCCTGAATTCCATCACATCTGCACATCATTCAGTTTGTGCAACCTAAGGATATGGGCACTATCCTTGGAGGAGTGAGGCGACCATCTGTGCACTCATACCCTTCCTTGCTGCTTAATGCCGCCAGAGGAGGCATGACCAAATAGGCAGAACATATGGTCAGTGTTTCTTTGAGAGAGGATGTGATTCTACTGAGTATAAGGAAAGTGTGGTGAGAAGGCAGAATAACATGGCAAAACAAACTGGGAAGGGAATAGGAACAGGTTGGACTAGTGTGGTACTCCTGCCTTACTCTTCCTGGCCAGGGATCAACCCACAGCAGCAGCAGTGGCTCATCTGGACATTGAATGCTGGCCTGGAAACCTAAATATTTAAACCCAAGGTCACGCCAAACCTAAAAAAATTGGGTCTGGCCCAGGAATCTGGCATGCAAGCCAGTTAAACAGACCGCTTTAGATCAAGACCAAGGCAAATACTTTTATGTCTCTGTCCTGAGTGAAGAAGGGAGTGTGGGAGAAGGGGCACAGTGCCTGTTAAAATATGTTTCCTCCAAGCTAAGGCATTTGTTTCTAAATGGGCCTGGTCTGTAGAGTGCTCCCAGCAGTAGGTTTTACATTCACATTTCACACCTCAGTTATGTAAATGTGTGAACAGAGTGCTCAGCTGTGGTGTATGTTCTGGAGTGGGGGGAGGAGAGGGTGGGAAAGAACAGAGGTGTGAAGTCCAGATGTAAAACAAACAAACAAATCTAAACATATTAAGTGAATTTAATATGATCTATGCTTTCTTTTAGGAGAACCTGGGTTCCCTGGAGTTCCAGGAGAAAAGGGCATTCCAGGAGAAATGGGTGATTGTCTTATAGGCTTACCAGGATCGCCAGGTCCATGTGGAGTAATAGGCCCACAAGGTAAGTTATATACAAAATAACTGGGACCTATGCAGTAAATAAAATACATAGTAAACAAGATAGCACTGCGGTCTGATCAGCTGACATTTGCAAGATATATAGAGGTTATGTTCAGGTGCAAGAGACATTGCAGCAGTGGAATATTGCAAGTCATGCTGTTTCACTGACTGCCAATTAGCTATCAAGCTAAGTTCAAAGTGCTGGCATACAAAATCCCTATATAGATTGGGACCATGATATCTAAAAAGATTGTCCTAGCCCTTATATACTCAATCAGTCACTATGCTCTGCAGGAGAATGTATTCTGCAGTGCAGGTAACATCTATCAGGAGGTCTTTTCCATACACTGCAGGAATTGGGCCTTCAGTGTGGCAGTATTTATTCTTTAGAACTCCTTTCTGTTTCATATCAGATAGGTTCTGTCTTTATTATCTTTTCAGTACCTATTGAAAAGTACCTGTTAGAAAATCTTCCCTGTCCAAGCATGTTTTTATTGTTGATATTTTTATTGTTATATTGCTTTGGGATGTTTTATGGGAAGCAATTAATTAATTAACATTTCACACACATATATTAGTATGTTCTGTGATTTAGGATGGTGCAATCATGCCATGCAAAGTTTTGCATCAATCCAGCATGGATGGGGACAAAACAGAGAGGACGTGACAAGTGAATATTATCATTATGAGCAATCCTCTCCATATTAGCATAATCTAAAAGAGTAGTTGTGATAGAGCAGAATTGTGACAAAAAATGGAAACATAATTAGCCCAAAAGCATGAATACCAACATGAATACAACCAACATCCTCCACAAAACAAATGACAATGCTATTCCTCATTTTGATCATGAAATACACTGGCAAAATCAAACACCGGGAAAGATTCTACTCCCCTAATCCCCTTTCCATCCATATATCTGCAGATCCCAAAAGGAAAGGGACAGAGAAAGGACAGTGACCAAAGCTTCAGACATTAAAAATAATGTTATGGGTTTGGGGATGAGATGGATAATTTCTATGAGTCTCCTTCCAGCCTCTGATTTGGAACCCTGTACCTGGAGGTGGGCTCTGCAGCAGAGAAACCTGCTCCTGGTCAGTTGAGTCTCTTTTGTTAATCTAATAGAGTAGCCAGGCGGGTTAATGGATCTATCAAGTGCCCATTAACTGGTGAATGGGCCAGGGAGATCCTGTTGTTATTGCAACTCTTCAGGAGAGCCCTCCCCCTTCCTGAGGCCAAGGAGAGGCTTGTGTTTTTAGTTGAGTCTGAGGAAAGGCTGGCAACTGGAGGCAGGCAGAGAGGCTGGCTCTCTGCACCATGGCTTTAGGATGTCTCCTGTAAGCCTGATGAAAAATGCAAGAACTATTGGACTGCTGATGCTTTATTTATTTATTTATTATTTGATTTATATCCCACCCTTCCTCCCAGCAGGAGCCCAGGGCGGCAAACAAAAGCACCAAAAACACTTTAAAACATCATAAAAACAGACTTTAAAATACATTAAAACAAAACATCTTTAAAAATGTTTTAAAAAAGCTTTCAAGACACCTTTAAAAAAAGGCTAAAAAATATTGTTTGTTTTTTTAAAAAAGTTTAAAAACATTAAAAAGCAATTCCAACACAGAGGCAGACTGGAATAAGGTCTCAACTTAAAAGGCTTGTTGAAAGAGGAAGGTCTTCAATAGGCGCCGAAAAGATAACAGAGATGGTGCCTGTCTATTATTTAAGGGTAGGGAGTTCCACAGGGTAGGTGCCGCCACACTAAAGGTCTATTTCCCATGTTGTGCGGAATGGACCTCCTGATAAGATGACATCTGCAGGAGGCCCTCACCTGCAGAGCTCAGTGATTGACTGGGTATATAAGAAACCCCTCCATCTTAAGCCCAGGTTGGAATGTGTGTAAATAAATAAACCATATTTCATAACAAGACCACAGTCTCTGCTGACCTTCTTTCCAAGGAAACCAAACCCGGGTAAGCGCAGGGACCCCTGGTGATCTCTCACCACTCGGAGATTGGGGTGGCACACAACAATAATGTGTGACAACTCAAAACTGTGTGGCAGGTGCATGTGCTGGCCCTGCCCCAACATCCCTGTGTGCACCATCCCCACCCCTCCTCCCTTGACCTTTGTACATTGAGCACAAAGGTCTGCTGGGTGATCCTAACCACATTCAATCAAACACGATTAGACAAAAGGAAGTACTTCTTTACTGACAAAAGGAAGTACTTCTTTACTCAGCGCATAGTTAAACTATGGAATTTGCTCCCACAAGATGCAGTAATGGCCACCAGCTTGGATGGCTTTAAAAGAAGATTAGACAAATTCACGGAGGACAGGGCTATCAATGGCTACTGGCCATGATGGCTGTGCTCTGCCACCCTAGTCAGAGGCAGTATGCTTCTGAAAACCAGTTGCCGGAAGCCTCAGGAGGGAAGAGTGTTCTTGTACTCGGGTCCTGCTTGCGGGCTTCCCCCAGGCACCTGGTTGGCCACTGTGAGAACAGGATGCTGGACTAGATGGGCCACTGGCCTGATCCAGCAGGCTCTTCTTATGTTCTTAATTTTCCCTTGAATTTGGAACCCTAATTGATGAAGGCTCCTGGTCACAGGGAGGATTCTGTGTGTTCAGCTGAACATGGATAGAATCCCCTTTCACACCTTCATGGTACATATATGAAGGTCAGGAGAGGCACTATCAGACATGGGGATATTGGGAGCAGGGCTTGTTGTCTGTGTGCCACCTACCTACTATAAGCCCACACGTTCTTTTGAATGCCTGAAGCATGCTCATGAAATGCACTTCTAAGGGTCCAAACAGTGATAAACAGACCAGACTTGTCTGTCTCATTTGCTTCACATAGAGTGCCTGCAAAAGACATGCTAGTGTAAGAGTAGCATCTTATTAGCCACTCATAGAATGTAGTGGTTGTTCTCCCACCAGGGACATGATATGTCTTATGAGATCATACTATTTTCCTAGCAGACTCACCCAAATAGCCACTCTGGGTTATCAACCTCTAGCAGCCCAGGCAGGAAATTGCTATTGTTAATTTGAATGCTCTTCCTCCGTTCCCTCTCAGCATCTCCTGTGTTTTGATTTCCTGCCAGCCCATGCAGACACCTTTGTTCCTTCTCCCTCTTTTGTTGCTTGCTATAATTTCCCTCAGCTTTTTTACTTTAACTTCAGCATTTCTCCTTCTCTTTTCACTACATAAAAGAAAAAAATTCACTTTCAGCTTTTTTTCTTTTCCGACTGTCTTCCCCCTTCTCTTGTCTATGGGCCTGGTGGGAAAAAGAAGCAGCTCCTCACAAGAGGAGCCAAAGAATCTTGGAGAAAGTGGCAAAAGTTACGGCTAAATCAGCAACCTTTCTCATGAGATACGCTGAGCACCCAATCAGGGACTCTGCTGCAGAGTCAACCTGATCACAGCAGGTGGCTCCTTCAGTGGCACTGAGGACTCTTCAGCGATCCCCAAGGGAGACTCTCCCAGAGCCAAGGGGATAGGGAATGCTTCTGTATGAACCATTCCCCCCCCCCTACGCTGCCTCCCAGCATGAGTGAGAGTTCTTTCTCAATATAGGAGTTGGAAGGCATTACCATTGATGACTACCAGAGGCCCTCAGCAGACCATATGCTCCTTTGGGAGAGCTGCACTATTTTGAGCCTTTGGAGTTTTTTAGGCCAATTCCTTCCACTCATGTGGTTGCGGATTCAGGACTCAGAACTGAAAACCACAGGCCTCCCTTGTCTAAGCTTTGTCAAGGCTGTTAAAGAAGCACTTGGAAAGGAGGCAGATGGGTAAGTAGAGGCATAAGTCCTGAAAGCAGAGGAAATGGTCCCCCACTCCAGCAGGTTCCTCTTCCTCTTCTCTGGGAAGCCGTAGGAAGGGAGGGTGCTCCTTCATTCAGGTCCTGCTTGTGGGCTTCCCATGGGCATCTGGCTGGTCACTGTGAAAACAGGAAGCTGGACTAGATGGGCCACTGACCTGATCCAGCAGGCTCTTCTTATGTTCCGCCTGCCCCCTGCCACAGGAGTAAAATCAAGAAGTCTCATAAGACAAAAGCTAAAAAGCCAAAAGCAGGAAAACTCTTTGGAGTTATCCCCTAGGGCAACCTTTCCCAACCAGTGTGCCTCCAGATGTTGTTGGACCACAACTCTCATCAGCCTCAGCCAGCATTGCCAATAGTCAGGAAAGATGGGAGTTGTGGTCCAACAACATCTGGAGGCACACTAGTTGGGAAAGGCTGTCCTAGGGACTCGCCTCTACCTAGGAGGGAGGGACACCACAGAATCCACCAGTGTGTGGGGGGTACAAACAGTAAACATTCCAGTAGGTGACCTTACTGTTCCAGCTGTTAATCCCACAGAGACTACCATACTCTCCAAGCCCACCACTAGTGTGATGCTTGGGAAGGAAGAGGGACAGCGGAGTTCCATGTCTGACTAAGAGGGTGCCCCCTCCCCCACTCCTGAGCCATGTCTTTTTAAAGAACAAGTTTATGGGCCCCTTTTTCACAAAGTCTGTTCTGCCTTAGGACTAAAATATTCAGAACAGATCACAGAAGACCCCCCCTTTAAAGGGGCAGCAGTCCTTTCTCATTTGGTAATGTTTTCTAAGTCCATCCCATTACCTGAGTCATTCAAAAGGTTAACTATAATGGAAGGGGACGCCTGCCCTTCACCAATACAAAACCAGAGCTTGGAAACGTTACTTTTTTGAACAACAACTCCCATTAGCCCAAGCCAGTGGTCATGCTGGCTGAGGCTGATGGGAGTAGTAGTTCAAAAAAGTAACTTTTCCAAGCTCTGTACACAACACACAGTGTATGCCAATGCACTAACTTAAGGTGTGACGCTGCTGCCTCCTTCTCTTTGTGGGTCTCCCAGGGAATGACTGATCCGGACGTGGATGCTACCAAATTATCACCTTATTGTGTAAATTGATGAGTTTATGTCAGATGCTTCTCTAGATGCATTGATTTTTCACAGCCAGAAATATGGCCACTAAGGTAGTTGCTATGAGAGCCCCCTGGTTAACTTATTGAATAGTTGAAATTTGAGAAATAATCTGGCTGTGGCTCCTTTCAGTTTGTTTGGGGAAGAAAATTTAAATAAAATCCTAGCTAAGACAAAAGGCAAGCTATACCTTCACCCTCCTCACCCTCCAAAATGAAAAGCGTCCTGATAAAATGCCTTCTTATTCCTTTCACTCCCGAAGAGGAGGTTTTTGTTACAGGGGCTTTTGTGGACAGAGACCAGCCTGAACCAGTTCATGTTTCACCAGAAACCCAGCCTTCAGCAACCCCAAGCCTGATCCCAGCCAAAAAGTCCCATCAGGGGAACAAGTTCTGATGCCAGGCCCCAGAGATCAGGGGCAAGCTGCAGGACCTTGCCCGGGTTTGGCACCAGACTTCAGATATATCCTATCCTTCACTCACTTATTTTGACCACACACAAGTCTTCAAAGACCGGGTCAAGGCTCACAACATGTCACAAAAGATAGAACACCTCCTATTGGGAGTGATAGAGTCAATCCCAGTGGGGGAGGAGGGATTCGGGTGTACTCCCACCTATTTCTTGTCACCAAGAAAGGGGAGGCCTCTCAAGCTGCCTATAACCTCAGGTCTCAGCAAGATATGCTTTATGGTCCTGTATGGAAATGTTAAAGTCTATCATGGAGGCGTTACAATTGGAAGATTTTCTTATAGAATCATAGAATAGTAGAGTTGGAAGGGGCCTATAAGGCCATCGAGTCCAACCCCCTGCTCAATGCAGGAATCCAAATCAAAGCATTCCTGACAGATGGCTGTCCAGCTGCCTCTTGAATGCCTCCAGTGTCAGAGAGCCCACTACCTCTCTAGGTAATTGATTCCATTGTCGTATGGCTGTAACAGTTAGGAAGTTTTTCCTGATGTTCAGTCGAAATCTGGCTTCCTGCAACTTGAGCCCATTATTCTGTGTCCTGCACTCTGGGATGATCGAGAAGAGATCTGGCCCTCCTCTATGTGACAACCTTTCATGTACTTGAAGAGTGCTATCATATCTCCCCTCAGTCTTCTCTTCTGAAGGCTAAACATGCCCGGTTCTTTCAGTCTCTCCTCATAGGGCTTTCTTTCCAGTCCCCTGATCATCCTTGTTGTCTATGGACGCTAGGTTGAGCCCATTAACCACTTGATGGACTATCATCCAGGGAGAAAGGCCCTTTCACAGTAAATGACCAACATTCCATTTTCCTAGCAGGCTCACCCACATAGCCACTCTGGGACCTACCAGAGCCTAAGTCCATTGGGTAGGAATTTGCAGTTCTGCTCACTGTGAAGATAACACTGACTGGAGAACACATTGCTCAAAGGCCGCTTTAGCTGATGAGTATGTGTTCACTTTGTAGTGTCTAGTAAAAATATATGGCAATGTCCAGGTGGCCCCTCTGCAGGTTTCGGCACTGCTAGTGTTAGTTGCTAATGCCACTGAGGTCACTGCCTCCCCAGTGGAGTGAGCTGAGATATGGAGTGAGTCCGATGGTGCTGGGAATCAAAGGATAGGCTGAAACAGGCCTTAATCCATTTGGCAATTGTTGCTGGTTGGGCTTTCTTATCCCTAGAGGAAACATGAATGGAAACAAGCAGGCTAGTGGTGAGTCTAAATACATTGGTGCACTTAACATAAATTCTCAGTGCCTGCCTCACATCCAATTTGTACCACAACCTTTCTGAGGGATGTGAGGGGTTAGGGCATAAGGAAGGTAGGATCAGTTCCTCAGACCTATGAAAGGTGAAATAGCTTCAGGAATGTAAGAAGCATTAGTTCTGAGTATCACTTTGTCTGTATGAAAAATGCAGAAGTCGCCCTGAACTGGCAAGGTGCTGAGTTCCACCACCCTCTTGGCTGAGGTGATAGCCCTCAGGAAAGTTACCTTGAGAGTCAGGAGTCTCAGGAAAACTGAGGCCAGAGGTTGATATGGTGCTGTAGTAAGGCGCTGAGCATTCTGTGAAGGTTCCATGAAGGAAACTTGTGAATAGCAGATGGAGAAAGTAGTGGTGCTCCTTTAAAAAGCACTTAATATAAGGATGGTTGGACAGCATGGCCTGTCCTGGAACAGACTGAAGAAAGAGCTACGAGTTGGCACTTCCAGGTATTGGGTTTAAGTCCTTGATCCAAGCCATTCTGTAGAAAATGTAAAATGTCTGAAGTGCCAGGTTTCTTAAAGTCCACTTTTTTCTCTCTCTTACACCTGGCAAACACTTTCAGTTGCCTCATGTTACATGTGGTCATCCATCTGGATGCTAACATAGTGTCTATGACTGCTGGCGCAAGTCCTGCCTTGCTGAGAGTCTGCTGCTCAATCTCCAGGCAGCTAGGTTGAGCCACCGTGGATCTGGATGCCTCATGGGTCCTTGCATGAGAAGTTCTGTGAACAGAGGAAGCATTACTGGTAGAGACACTGCTAGGTCTAGAATGTCAGAGAACCCTGAGATCCTGGGCCACTGAGGAGCCACCAGTATGAACTCTGCCTGTTCTAGCCTGACCGTTTGCAGTACTCATGCAATAAGTTGGACGGAAGGTGAAGAGGAGGCCCCTGAGCCACAAGGTGTTGAGTGCACATCTTCCCTCCACTCTTGGGGATTGGTACCTGGAAGAAAGTCTTGCGGTTGAGATGAGATGTAAAGATGACAAGGACTGGGTTGCCTAGTTGGAACTGGATGTGTCTGAATGCTGCTGAGGGCCCATGCCCCTGGGAGGATCACATGTCTGCTGAGAAAGTCCACTGTTATCTTCCCCTTCATATGTTGAACTGTCAGCTAGGGAAAATTTTGTTTCCCCATTCCATGATGCCGTGCACCTTCAGCTGAAGAGAACACAATCTGGAGCTCCCTGTTTCTTCAAATGTGATGGCCAAGACATTGTTGGTTTCGACCAAGACATGCCTATGAAGGAGAATGTTCCTGAAGGGTTTGAAGCTAGGGCTACTGCCCTGAGATCAAGCTAATTTATATAGTGTCCTTTCTTTCCTGTGCCCCATGTTCCTTGGACTGTATGGTGCAGACAGTGGGACCCTCAGCCCTGAAACTTGGCATCTGTCATAACTATGATTCACTGGGGGCATTTGATTGGAACTCCTTTGAGGAAATATCTGTAGAAGCCATCACTTGAGGGACTGCCTAAGAGCTGTGGGCAGAGGTATAGGATTGTAGAATTTGGCTGGTATGGCTGCCTAGGGAGGTAGCAGGAGCCCCTGTAGATGTTTGGTGTGAGCTTTGGCCCATGGGATTAAATCTATGTAGGAAAATAGGAGTTCATACATAGAGCCGATCGGCTAAACTGTGGACTATAGGGGTCTGGACTATGGATTGAATCTTGGTTAGTCTGTCTGGGACCAGGGTGATGGACCCTGTGGAGGTGTTTATTAGGGGCCCCAGGTGGATCAGCTGATGGGAGGAAGCCAGGTGGCTCTTCTTGACATTGATTAGGAACCTGTGACTCCTCAGACATTGCAGCATTTGCTGAAGATCTCCTTGTGCTTGAAGGGGTGATCAAGGTAATCTAAATATGGATAAATGTGACTTTTCTGTTGCCTGAGGTGTGGCACCAAGCTGATCATGAGTTTAGTGAACACTCAAGGTGCTGAGGCAAGCCAAATGGCATTGTCTTGTACTGAAAATGTTTGTTTGCACAAGTGAATCTGAGAAATGAGCTGGGAATATTGGAACATGGAGGTAGGCCTCCTGTGGCCTCTGGATGCAATTAATGGGGCAAGTAATAAAAGGAATGTGGTGCTTGGAGTCTACTACTGACCACCCAGTCAAGGAGAAGATGAGAATGTAACTTTTGAAAAGCAAATTGCCAATGTTTCGAGGAGGCATGATGTAGTAGTAATGTGGGGTTTCAATTATCCCGATATCTGTTGGGAGACAAATTCTGCCAAACACGTCCCCTCCAAGAAATTTCTGACTTATGTTGGAGATAACTTCCTCCTACAGAAAGTGGAGGAAGCAACCAGAGGATCAACTATCTTGGACATGATTCTAACCAATAGAGATGATTTGGTGGATGAAGTGACAGTTACGGGAACTCTAGGGGAAAATGACTGCACCATACTTGATTTTAACAGAAGCGAAAGCTGAGAGTGGCCATACTCACACCCTGGACTTCAGGAAAGCTGATTTTAATAAACTCAGAACAATTGTAAGCATGGTTCCATGGCAAGCCACCCTCATGAGAAAAGGAGTCCAAGATGGGTGGGAGTTTCTAAAAAAGGAAATTCTAAAAGTGCAATGGCAAGCAATTCCAACAAGGAAAAAAGGGGGGAAACAACAAAAGAAGCCAATGTGGCTTCACATAAAGCTTAGAGATAACCTGAAAACAACAAAGGACACATACAGGAAGTGGAAAGAAGGCCAGGCCACAAAGGAAGAGTACAGGCAGGTATCACGGAATTGCAGGGATGGTGTCAGGAAGGCTAAAGCTGAGAATGAGCTGAGGTTAGCGAGGGATGCTAAAAGCAACGAAAAAGCTTTCTTTAGGTACGTCCATAGTAAAAGACAGAGAAAAGAAATGGTGGCACAGCTACTCAATGAGGATGGCAAAATGATAGCAGATGACAAAGAAAAAGCAGAATTGCTCAATTCCTACTTTGGCTCAGTCTTCTCCCAAAAAAGGGTCTATGACCCTCCCAGGAAACATGAAGGAGAAGGGGCAGGATTGGAGCTTGAGATTGATAGACAAACGGTCAAGGAATACCTAATCACTTTGAACGAGTTCAAATCTCCAGGGCCCGATAAACTGCATCCTAGAGTATTGACGGAACTGGCTGAAGAACTCTCAGAACCGCTGTCTATTATCTTTGAGAAATCATGGAGGACTGGTGAAGTGCCGGATGACTGGAGGAGAGCTAATGTTGTCCCTATCTTCAAAAAGGGCAAGAAGGAGGAACCAGGGAACTACAGACCAGTCAGCCTAACATCAATCCTTGGAAAAATTCTGGAGCAGATTATAAAGCAGTCAATCTGTAAGCACTTTGAAAGCAATGCAGTGATTACTAGGAGCCAACATGGATTTATGAAGAACAAATCCTGCCAAACTAATCTCATCTCATTTTTTGATCGGGTAACCTCCCTTGTAGACTGTGGGAATGCTGTGGATAATATATCTCGACTTCAGCAAAGCTTTTGACAAAGTGCCCCATGATATTCTGATTAACAAGCTAGCTAAATGTGGGCTGGATGAAACAACTATCAGATGGATCCACAGTTGGCTCCAGAATCGTACTCAAAGAGTGCTTATCAATGGTTCCTTCTCAAACTGGGCGGAAGTAACGAGTGGGGTACCACAGGGCTTGGTCCTGGGCCCAGTGCTCTTTAACATTTTTATTAACAACTTGGATGAGGAGGTATAAAGCACGCTTATCAAATTTGCAGATGATACAAAGTTGGGGGGCATAGCTAATACCATGGAAGACAGAAACAAAATTCAAAGGATGTTGAATCCCTGGCTCTTGTCTTTTTTTTTTTGTAATTTTTATAAGGAAGAACATACTAGATTCCTTGGTCCTATTATGGAAAATTTTCCTGGTAGGTCTTTGGACTGACATTTGAAACATCTTTTGGCTGATACCAACAAGGTGACCACAGAGCCAGTAGCTTCCTTTTTTCAGTTCAAAGAATACATAAGATGGTCCTCTTTTTCAAACTGTAATGTTCCATTTTAAAGTCATATTTATATTTATATTTTATTGTATATTTTAAATGTATTATAGACGGTTTTCTTTTATCTGATGATTTGCCTTATTGGGTCTGTGACCGCACAATAAATTGAATTGAATTGAATCTACAGTTCTACGTGGCGAAGCTTTGTCACCTAGAGTGGATGCAGAGACATCTGTCCAACCAGGGCTTCAGTCTCAGATATACTTGGTTTTCTGCAGGAGGGTCTCTGAGGCGTCAAGTTTCTGCACTATCATCGGTGTTGTCTCTGCCCTTTGGGAGTTACAGGTTCCCATCCACTAGTCAGACACTTCTCAAAGGAGCTATGGCCCTCTGTCTACCTATAGTCCACAGATAGCCTTCATGAAATCTTCAAACAGTCCTTTCTGCACTTCAGAAACCACCTTTTGAACCGCTTAACACCCTTCCTCTCTGTCTATTGTCATTCAAGGTGCTTTTTCTGTTGGCAGTCACCTCAGCCAGATGCATCTCAGAGCTCAATGTGTTGTCTGTAGCCAAGCACCTCTGTATTTTTCGCAAAGACTGTGTCATCTTGAGATTAGATCCTTTGTTTGTGACCAAGGTGAACTCACTATTAGCAAGAGATCATCCTTCCGTCCTTTTATCTGAATCCGACTCATCCATAGCAAAAGGCCTGGCATTCTCTGGACGTTAGGAGAGCATTAAAGGTGTATCTTAATCGGACTAAAGAGTTTAGACTGTTTTATTCACTGTTTGTTTTGTTCCATCCCACCTGTTTGGGAAAAAGAGTATCTACTTCTACCTTGTGATGTTGGCTGCGAGCCTGTATCAAATTAGCATATGAAGTGCTAAAAGTGCCTGCTCCTAAAAATATAATGGCACACTACGCATTCAGCCTCAACTTCAGCGGCTTTTTCTGTCAATGCCCCACTATTGGAGATTTGCTGAGCGGCTGCTTGGTCCTCCACCAATACAGTTACACGCAGTCTTAGGGCTTGGCCAGAATGGAAACTGAAACAGAGGAGATGCTAAGAGGGAAAGGAGGAGGAGCATTCAAATTAACAATAGAGATTTCCTGCGTGAACTGCTACAGGTTGATAACCCAGAGTGGCTATGTGAGTTTCATCTACTAGAAAATGACCTTTCACAGTAAGTGACCATTATTTATAACTTTGTTGATATGGATCTTTAAACGAAATTGGATTGAGTTTAGGTTAGGTGGGTCGTATATGGGAGGGGCAGAATAATGATTAACAGTAGAAGCCTTTTCATATCTACTCAGAAGCACATTCTGTTGCAATCAATGGGGCTTACTCCCAGGTAAATTTGGTTAGGATTGCAGCCTAAAACATGTCACCCTGATATTACATCTTCTGCATAATATCTAATGCATATGCCCACTCTCCTTTTTCTTCCTTTCTTTTTAAAAAAAGGATACTTAATATTAAAAAAATCTAAAGACAGTGATCCAGAAAAATAAAACATAGATGTACAAAACAAACATATAGATATACAAAATATTTCATTTAATTTTTTTCTCTTTTTAAAACTAACCTGAACACACTCTCTCTCTCTCTCTCGCTAGCGTTCACTTTGGTTCCTTTTTACTCTGCCTGCAAGAGGTTTCTGTTAGTTGGTATACTCTGGTTGCCTCCAGACTGTCAGTATTTTGTGGGAAGGATTCAAGTGCATACTGGAAATTGATATTTGCACAATTAAAGTGCTCTGTCTTTCTGGTGCAGCAATCCATTTCTTTAAAAAACTTACTTTCTGAGGTTAGGAAAGTGCTGGGGAAATGCAGGAAAAGTGAACGAAGGATGAACGGGAAAGCAAATCAGGATGAATTCAGGATGAATGCTTATTGTCATATAATCTCCCTACGAACAAATTAATGAATGCTCAATAAAGACCAGACATAGACTAACCTCCACATATGAATTGTATGAGCAAATCAGGAGGAATGCTAAATAAACAAGTTGTCTGGACAAACCGTCTGTTTACATTTTGCCATACAGGAATACTCCGCTATACAGACCTTCACTTAACGTACACTCGCTTTTACGGACATACTCCATACTCCACCATGCCCCTGTTTACGTACGCTTGCTTCACACTTATGGACACTTAACGGTGCGTGGGGGTGGAAATAGATGCGATCGCGCCACCGCAAATCAGCTGGGAGGCGCGATCACGATCAGCTGAGAGGCGCGGCAGCGCAGCAGCAGAGGCTTTAGCGTGGGGCTTTGAGGCTCCGCGTGAAGGAGAGGTAAAAAAAAGTTTTAAAAGGTAGTGCTTCACTTTAAGGACATTTTCGGTTTACGTACTCGCTCTGGTCCCATTGAGTACGTTAATGCAAGGTATTCCTGTACTTATTACTTGATCTTGTACATGTATGGTTTGCAGAACTGCAGATTTAATTCTTACAAAATATGCCCCCAAATTCATGCCTTGTTCCTGACCTAGGGACCATAACCTTTTTCAGGGGAGGCGGACTGTAAAGATTTTCACATAATGCTCATTATAGTGTGTTTGTTATCTTAGGAAACAGAGGAGCACTAGGAGCCAAAGGAGATCCAGGTATTCCAGGATTAGACATCCCAGGGTTTCCAGGGCAATTTGGGCTACCTGGATTACCTGGCCCTCAAGGAGCTGAAGGATTACCTGGCATCAAGGGCCATTCTGGCAGGCCAGGAGTACCAGGTGTATTGGGTAAGTGCTCCTTGGAAAAAAAGTGATTTGGACATATATTAGTACTACTTGTCTGCTATTTTATTCTGCATGAGTTTTATAGATATGATCAGTACAGTTAAATTTAGGCAATGGCATGATATTGTCTATAGGTAATACATGGAGAAATTGCCTTTTTAAAACTGTTAGTTGTGGACCCTTGCACATGCAGTGGGGAATGCACAACCTTTGAGTAATACAGTATTTTGTTTTGCTCACTTTCCACAGGTCCAAGAGGAGAACGAGGCTTGATGGGCTCTGTAGGTGATTCTGGGTTACCTGGCGTCTTTGGAAATCCAGGTGTCCCTGGAAGTAGGGGTAAGTGATACAGTACTTGGCTTATCTGTCTGTTATTTATACAACCCAAGAGTAAATTAATTGTGTAGATGCACCTTTTTCATGTTTTGGTTCTCAGAACATAAGGTAAGCCACTCTATGGAATATATATATATATATATATATATGGACTATTATACCTCACCTGTAAGTTGAAGATCTTGGGGCAAGTAACAATAAACTTATCATTAAGAATAGCAATAAATCATAATTATACTTTAAAAGCAGTAAAAAATGCACTGAATTACATGTGTGTGCACATGCATGCTCGCACGCGTACACACACAGCATCAATGAAAATGTCCAAAAGCCTACATAAAAGGCTGTGTTTGAAGCTGGTGTATAATTATCAACATTGTAGGCACCATTCGAATTTCAAGGGGCAAGGAGTTCCAAAGCCACCATGGAGAAGGCATGTGCTCTTTAGTGAAGAAAACACTGAGCAATTTACAGTGAAGCCTCAGCTTTGGTAAACTATGGGCCCATATTATTTTAATACCAGAGACTGTGTGCTTCCCAGGTTATGTTGTTTGATATGACTGATGGAAGTGGAACAATGTTTTACTTTTTGCAAGGTTTTTTCTTCTTCCTCTGTATTTCTCCCTTAGAGACCTTGAAACATACTATGAGTGTCTGTTGGCCTTACTGCAACCCTTTGCAATATATAACATACATGCAGGAATAACAGTACAGTGTTCACCCTTGTTTTGTGTCTGCTTAGTGTTATTTCTTTATTTATTTTGGATAATTTATTCCCTACACTTTCTGTCTCAAGAAATACTAAAAGTGTCTTACATTGTCCTGCAAATGCAAAACAATCTCCTTGATGCAAAGCCCATTTGAAAACTGTCCTTCAACTCTCTTCAGTAATTTATGTGCCAGCTACTCTTATTTTCTTCCCTACCACAAAAGACAATGTCTCTAGTAAAGACCTCAGTGGATGACTGAAGAAACTCTTAAGATGTTTAAAGAGAGATGGTAAGCAAAAGCAAAAGGAGATAGAAACACAGTCAGAACCCTAAATGCAACAATACAGCGACTAGTACGTAGGGACAAAGAGAACTATTACAATAGTTATTGTATAGAAATAGAAGAGGACAACAAAAAGGGTAGAACAAGAGCCCTATTCCAAAGATCAAAGTAATGAAAGGGAAATTTAAACGAAGAGTAGGGATGTTGAATAATCAACAGGGGAACACACTGACTGACTGAGATGAAATAAAAGGAAGATGGAAGCAATACACTGAATAATTCTATAAAAGAGATGCCAGGATGACAGATTCATTCACGGAGGAACCGTATGATGAAGAACCAGAAATTTTAGAATGTGAGGTGAAAGCTGCTCTTAAAATACTTGGAAGAAACAAATCACCAGGAACAGATGGCATACCAATAGAGTTGCTACAAGCTACTGAGACTGAATCTGTCCAAATTTTGACAAACATTTGTCAACAAATATGGAAAACTAAACAATGGCCCACACACTGGAAGTGTTCAATATACATCCAAATTCCAAAGAAAGGAGATCCCAGGGAATGCAGTAATTATTGAACTATTGCCCTAATATCCCATGCAAGTAAAGTAATGCTCAAGATTCTACAACAAAGGCTCTTACCATATATGGAGCGAGAAATGCCAGACATCCAACCTGGATTTAGAAAGGCAAGAGGCACCAGAGATCATATCGCAAACATGCATTGGATAATGGAATGGACCAAGGAATTTCAGAATAAAATTGCCCTGTGCTTTATAGATTACAGCAAAGCCTTTGATTGTGTAGATCATGAAAAACTATGGAATGCTTTAAAAGAAATGGGGGTGCCACAGCATCTGATTGTCCTGATGTGCACCCTATACTATAGGCAAGATGCTACTGTAAGGACAGAATATGGAGAAACTGATGGTTCCCCATCGGAAAGGGTGTGAGACAGGGGTGTATATTATCACCCTATTTATTTAATCTATACGCAGAACATATCATACAGAAAGCGGGATTGGACCAAGATGAAGGAGGTGTGAAAATTGGAGGGAGAAATATCAATAATTTAAGATATACAGATGATATCATACTACTAGCAGAAACCAGTAATGATTTGAAATGAATGCTGATGAAAGTTCAAGAAGAAAGCACAAAAGCAGGACTACAGCTGAACATCAGAAAGACTAAAATAATGACAACAGAAGATTTATGTAACTTTACAGTTGACAATGAGGACATTGAACTTGTCAAGGATTATCAATACCTTGGCACAGTCATTAACCAAAATGGAGACAATAGTCAAGAAATCAGAAGAAGGCTAGGACTTGGGAGGGCAGCTGTGAGAGAACTAGAAAAGGTCCTCAAATGCAAAGATGTATCACTGAACACTAAAGTCAGGATCATTCAGACCATGGTATTTCCAATCTGTATGTATGGATGGGAAAGTTGGACAGTGAAAAAAGCGGATAAGAGAAAAATCAACTCATTTGAAAGGTGTTGGAGAGCTTTGCGCATACCATGGACTGCGAAAAAGACCAATAATTGGGTGTTATAACAATTTAAACCAGAACTACCATTAGAAGCTAAAATGATGAAACTGAGGTTATCATACTTTGGACACTTCATGAGAAGACATGATTCATTAGAAAAAGACAATAATGCTGGGAAAAACAGAAGGGAGTAGAAAAAGAGGAAGGCCAAACAAGAGATGGATTGATTCCATAAAGGAAGCCACAGACATAAACTTACAAGATCTGAACAGGGTGGTTCACGGCAGATGCTGTTGGAGATCACTGATTCATAGGGTCGCCATAAGTCGTAGTCAACATGAAGGCACATAACAACAACAACAACAACCTTCCACATTCTTTTCCACTCTGCCTGTCCATTCACTTCAATCTCCCTGCAAATCCCTTAAAATTCTCTTCCATCCTAAATTCCACCACTTCCAAGTAATTTGCCTTTCCACCTTTCCAGCACTGTCCCATTAATCTCTCTCTCTCTCAACTTAAAACTGCTTTCAAAACCAATGTAAATGTCATGGCTTTTCCCAAGGACCTTGAGAAATGAGGATTAAGTGAGAGTTCTGAATATACCATTAATAGAATTAGTTTCCATCATTCCATGCATGAAACCAGACTTATTTACTAGCTAGTGGATTGCATTTAGCTTTCCCGTTCCTATTGTGGCCTCTTACTGCATGGATCCACAATAATCTAAGGAAAATGTAGAGGAGGAGGATATGAAGGGGATAATCTTCAGTTCCTTCTCTTATGCCTTCCCTGCTAGAGGACAATTAGACAATTGCCATTAGAAAATGAGTTCCCAACTGCATCTGCACCTCTCATCTTGCAGAAGTCAGTGGATATAAAATAAGACAAGGGTGCTTTAATAAACACAACCAGCTGCTTCAGTGAGACAGGGCCAACTATAGTACAAATTGTCAGCCTACACAAGACTTCAAATTTTTGCTGAGACAGCTTCCTTCTATGGCTGCAATAAAAGGGAAAGCTCCATCCATCCATGGTCCTGACTTCTTTGTCCTCTGCTTAAAAAGAAATATACCCTGGCTTTGACTGTCCAAAAGAGACTAAATCTCATGGTGTCTATTTCCCTTTGAGCCTCCTTTGCTTGGTATGGTCCCTTCTCTAAGCCCTAGCAAACAGATGAGCATCGACCATGCTTATCTGTAGACTAGTAGATCAGTCCTTACCAATGGACTGTGGTCACATGATTCACATGTCTTTTGGATTTGGGTTATTTTTGGCTGTTAGTTGAGCGTGCTGGAGTAACATGGGACAAAGGGCTAAAATAGAGTGACTTCTGGATAAGGCAATATGAATTCTAAACTTCTTCTGGTCTCCCTGGTTAAATGTTGGAAGCCAAAACAGAAAATGGCACATACGAATTTCTGTAAACATAAAATAGGAACTGTACATGTTTTGTTAGTTGAATGTCTGCATCTTGGGTGTCATGCCATTACCTTTCCAAATGTAGAAAAGGAGTAAGTCAAGTTGCCAGTATTCTTCCACCTTTTGAAGTAAAAGACAAAGTTCTGCAATGGCAAAGAGATGAAAAATGAAAATTATGGTAGGAAGCTGGTTTTACTGTTGTTCTGTCTCTGTATTCATGCGTCTTGAAAGGAGTTGTTGCTGTCCTTTGGCATTTGCTAGCTGCAGGTAAGATTTCTTCTTTTGGCTTTATTTTTCATTTGCAGGTTCTCCTGGTTTTCCAGGACCAAAAGGAAGAAAAGGAACTTCAGCAGAAAAAGGTGAGCCAGGTAATAAAGGTTCTCCTGGAACATCAGAGTCCAAAGTGAGTTTTGGAGATAAAGGAGATAGAGGAACTAAAGGTATGTCACAGTTACTGATATTAAAATCAGCCAGATACCATTATAATTATCATATGATATCATGTTATATTTTTAAATAAGGCCAATATAATTTGTGGGGTATTTAGCATGTATGTATCCTTTCTTTCTTCATATTTAAATAGTTTATTTCCACAGTTTCCATTGTTGATCTTAAGTGTGGAACTATACATACTGCCTTCACTGTATGTCTTCAAAGCCTGTCTGTTGCTTTTCCTTTCCAAAATCTAATCAAGAGGGAACAATTTCCAGCAAGGAAGGATGCTTAACCACTCATTTCTCCCTTTGACTTCCCATCACCAGCAGCTCTTGTTTCTCCTGTTCAAGTTCCAGATCCATCTGGGAAGGAAAAAGTAATGAATGAGGGAAGTATTAACTGCCTTCCTGCCACTTCTCTCTTGGAAATTGCACCCTCTTGGACCCACTTTGCAAGAGGACCAGAGGTCAAACTTTGAAGAAATGTGACAAAGGCAGAATACATAGTTCTTCCCTGACTTACTATTTTATGTATTTATTTTTATTTTATGTGTTCATTGCACATGATGATGTGTAGTCAGACATGAACTACAAAGCAAATGTTTGCATGAATGTAGGGTGAGGGCAGGGCAATCTTCTTTCTGTCAAAGGCTGCATTCCCTCAAGGATAATCTGTTGGTGCCGCATACCAGCAGTGGGAAGGTCAGAGCTAAAATTGGGGAAGGCAGAGCAAATGGTTGGTGAGGCCACTCCCTTTTCTTTCTCTTTCTTCACTGCTTTTCCTCTCCTTATCACCCACATGAAATTAGGCCAAGAGTCCTAAGGCTACAGGTTGTCTACTTGTGATGTAGGGGATAACATTCCAAACTCACAACTCTGAAGACAACTATTTTTGGCCTGTTATTTTAAAATGAGGGCGATGGTGATACTGGTTTCCAATATAATTCATGTCATTGTTGCTGTAGGATTTCCAGGAAGAACTGGACTCAAGGGAGGAAAAGGAGAGCAAGGTGTGCAAGGTTGCATGGGTCCTACTGGGGTGCCAGGAACACCAGACCGACCAGGTATATAGTCTTAGTTGTATCTTAAACTGTATTGGCCATCTGGAAAAATCCTGAATAACACGAGCCTCTGAGCTTTCTTTCAATTATTTATCATATTAAGACAAGGGCTAGTTAATACAGATGGGGGGAATGATGCACCCATAATCATCTATGTTTATGCACTTGCTCATGGTTGAATGGAGAATCAAATGAAAGAACCAGCCTAAATATGGATACAACTGCAGAGACCTCTCATGCTAATGACTAGTTAAGTTGGTGAAACATGCTTGAAATATGTTATGAAATGGATAAGAACTCTGAAATGCCTGTACGTTTTTTTCTGTTTATAAATACAAGAAAAGGACTTTTTGAAAGGTAACAACTACACCTTATGACATTAAAGTAGTTTTAGTTTTAGCATAATGCTAACACACACTGATTATGTTGTGTTTATGGGTTATCATGGAGCACCTACAATGAGCACTGCCATACTCCAGATAGAAGCAGTAGCCCTTTGAAGAGGAGAAATAAGCAGCTGGTGTAGAAGCAGTAACAACAGCAGGCTACAGAGAATAACATTCTTATTTCTTTTGGATAATATTCTGAAAAACAGTGACCATGAGTATAACACAGATGACATCCCAAAGTGCAGCAAAATATGTGCAGTGTCAACAATGATTATACTTTCAGGTTCCAAAGGCGATAAAGGACTTCCAGGAATTCCTGGGGGACGGGGATTGCCAGGGGCACCAGGAGACAGAGGAGACATGGGAGTGCCAGGTGATCTCACCATGTATCTGAATGGTCATAATTATTTATTCGATTTATTAGTCGCCCATCTGGCTGGTTATCCAGCCACTCTGAGCAAAGTACAAAAGCAAAACATACAAGAACATCAGTACATAAAAATAAAACCTAAACAGTAAAATAGAACCTAACTCTGTTCTATCAGGGGGATAGTATAGTAATAGGTACCATGATTTTATTTGCAAGGCTGAAACAAAGCAACCATGTATACATGAGGAATGGTACTACACCAGTTTTACTGTGGAACAGCACAGCATGGAATCTAGTAATACAATTAATTAGGCCAAATACAGTGTTAATAATACCCTTTTTTTTAGTACTTGTCTTGGAGATACCTTTGCTTAGAGGGTGATTAGAATGTTTTGTTAAGTTGTGCAGTGGAAAGCAAAGCTTGTTAACACTGTTTGAATGAGGTTTGATAGCTGGTTGATGGCATCTGATGCTTGGACCAATATTGTTTCTCTCTTTGGGATTGCATGAACAATGAAGAGTGGGTTATATAAAATGTGAATAAATATAGGAACAGGAGACTTGCTTAGAGAAATCATAACTGTGAACTCATAGCCCACAAGGCATGTACATTATCAATTCTAGATGCAATTACTATTACTCAGTTCTGTTCTCATTAAGGGAGAAAGTGTGTGTAGGTGAAGCTGTGTTTCTGTGTGGGGATTAGGCTGCAACATATATGCTTATACCTCTCATTTAATACTTGTGGGTCACTTGGTTTTGGTTTGGTGGTTTTGATCTTTGTTTATTCGGAAAATTAAAAGAAAAATCCAGTTCAGTAACAATGTTTATGCCATTGCAGGTTCTAAAGGTGAACAAGGTTCTTCTGGTTTGCCTGGATCACCAGGTATACGAGGGCCACCTGGCTCACTTGGTATTCCAGGGGATAAAGGAGAACCAGCCTGTCCTGGATCTGGATCTCCTGGAAACCCAGGACCCAAGGTATAGAAAGCTGACAATAGATTCACACTGGGGCTAGGTTGTGCTTATTAGGTTTGCCTGTTATTTACTGTAATACCATTTTTCATTTATGCTTGCTAGGGTGATCCAGGCCCCCTGGGAGAAAGAGGAAGAAAAGGTGAAAGTGGATCACCAGGCCGGCCAGGGCTTATAGGAGAACCTGGACTATCTGGAAACAGAGGGGGGAATGGTTTACCAGGAATTCCAGGTGAAATTTGGTTTCTAGGCACCAGTGCAAAGTGTTGGACTAAAAGATAATTTCTGATTGATCTAAAACAATACCTAAGCAGCTTTTCCTGTGGAAGAGGTACCAGCGAGCCTGGGGATTTCATTCTATAGTTAATATTTCAGACTGTGCCAACTGATAATGTTCCCGCTTGACCCTGACCTGCCATTTGAACTACTAGCAATCATCCTAGGAATCACTACAGTCCACTTGTGACTGATGCTCAGAAGCTCTCCATCTGGATGCACCCTAATTGAAACAGTATAATGTTATCCAAATCATGTTACTCTGTACACAAATCATGTTATTCTAAATAATGGATGCTTCTAGGGGCATTTTAACATAAGGCTGATCTAGGTAATAACTTCCCATATAGCTGATTGCACAATTTAGTATCAGATCAGGGCAGGAGAAAAGCATTGTGTAAAAGAGATACATCATGCCCCCCAATGCCATTTCACATCTATAGGAAACTGCTGGGAGCTATCAGAAGGAGATTTGGATTGAGGTGTCATCAATATGCATATGACACCCAGCTCTATTTCTCTGTTCCATCTGAATCAGGAGAGGCAGTTGAAATGTTGGACCACAGCTTAGAGGCAGAGATGGGCTGGATGTGGGGCAATAAATTGAACCTGAACCCTGAAAAGACAGAGGTGTTATATGTTCCAAGCTCTCAGGTGAGGAAGGTGAAGAGTCAGCCTGTTGTGGGGTTGCACTCTCTTGGAAGGAGCAGGCCTGTAGCTTGGGGGTACTCCAGGATTCAACACTGTCACCGGAGGTTCTAGTGGCTAGGAGTGCCTTTTCCGATTGTAATGTGTTTTGTTTTATTTGTGTGTTGAGAAAAGCAATAAAAATTATTTTTTTATTTGCCTTTTCCCAAGTATGGCTGATTCGCCAGCTGCGGCCCCCTTTGGATAGAAATGACTTGGCCACTGTACTCCGAGCTCTGGTTACTTTCAGAATGGATTATTGCAATGAATTCTGTGTGGAGCTTCCTTGAAGACAACTTGGAAACTGCAACTGGTCCAAATTGCACCAGTGAGATTACTGGCTGGAATTCCATTTAGATATCAAATAACTCCTGTTTTAAAACAGCTGCATTGTTTCCCAGTTCATTTCTGGACCCATTCATGGTGCACACATTAGTATTTCAAGCCCTAAATGACTTAGGCTCCAATTATCTGAAAGACCACATCCTTCCCTACAGACCCTCTTAGCAGCGAGAGCCTTCTTGATAGTTCCACCATCCTCAGAAGCTTGGGAGATGATGGCCCAGGAACCCCTAAGTTGTGAAACTCTCCACAGAGGAGCATCTGGCATCTTTACTGTACAGTTTTCGTTGAATGCTCAAGATGCACCTCTTTACCCTGGCCTTTGACACTTGAGATGTATATTTTTAGGACCCATCCTATTCTTATAATTTCTTTTAAGCTGTATTTAATATTGTATTTTAAATTGTTGGGACACGTCCTGCGACCTTAGGATGAAGGGTGGGTAACAACGCAAGATAACAACAATAACAATAATAATGTTGTGCATGTGTTTATGCAGTGATCCAAATAAGACTGTGCTATCTTGATGGCTCCATTAAATCCCAAGTTTGGCATTTAGAGAATCTGAGTTTAGTACAGAGAGCACTATACATGGAAGTAATGTAAATATGAACATATTTTCAGTTAAATTAAAAGAAGTCAATGGAGCCACTTGGGCTATCTCTGAATGGTCTGTGTTAGTTGTGTAAAGAGCAAAATATCACAGATTATTATGGCCATTATTCTAACACCACTGTAAGTGGCCTGTCCTCTCTCTCTCTCTCTCTCTTTCTCTCTCTCTCTCTCTTTTTTTTTTTTACAGGACAGTCAGGACCTACAGGCAATAATGGTATTAAAGGTGCTAAAGGATTACCAGGACAAAATGGCATCAGAGGCTCTCCAGGTATGTAATTTCTTATCCTACTTGTGGTTCCTTTTCTGTTTTAGTGTTTGTTCTATTTTCCTCAGTGTTGTGCAATGGAACTTCTCCCTTTCTTCTCCCTGCATGCTTCCCACGTCCTCTCCAAATCTGCTCCAGAGGCTTGAGTAACTCCCAGAGCAGATTTAGGGGGTGCATGAGGAGAGCAGAAGGAGGGGAAGTTGCTTTTTGCAGCCAAAAGTACTTGCTCTAGTCAGTGGATATATGTAGCTGGATACCACCCTATATATTTTAGTTTTTCATATATATTTTTCACTGAGGAGGATTTCCTCATTTGATCTCTTCCAGTTTCTATCAGTGAGGTTTTTCACTGGTGGGGTCACAATTTGCATAGGCCAATTCTTGAGCTCAGTCGTATTGTTCAGTGTACATACTTCTCATGATGGGCTGTTTGCTGGTGGTATTTGAGCAGAGGCTGGGCAGCTATCTTTTTTTAACTTACATCATGCATTATGGATGTTACATCCTGCATTACAAATCCTGCACTGAGCTTAGGGTTGGACTGGATGATCTCCAAGTTTCTTTCCATTACAGTTGATCTGTAGAGGTGGCCTATGCAAACTGTGATCCAGGAAGCTAAAGGCAGCACACCTACTATGTGTGATGCAGCTTGAGACAGACACACTTTTTGCAATGCTAGGCAAACTATAAAACTATAAGGTTTGGCAAATTCCTGCTGGACCTCCATACATTGCTGATATATTTGGTGTGGCAAGTTACTAGCTTTGTAGGTCTGCTTTAGAGGAATTACTTTATGAAATGTCTCTGGATTTCAGGACCATTGTCAGTTGTTGGTATGGTTGGATATCTGCTGGGGCCATGCCATTGCAATGAGCCTGTTGTTTCTCACTCATCTTCTTTATCTCTCTGGATACATTCCTCACTACTACCTAGAGGGAAAGGATGAGTGAGCAAGTGATGATTGTTGCTTCTTGCCATACTTCCTATTCACTCACCCAACCTCTTTCACCACAAGACAGTAGCAACAGCAAGGGTAATGAGGAACAGCCACAGTTGCTGCTCACTTACCCATGGGAAAGATGGGTGGACTGTTAGGGATGGGAAGGCTCATACTTCAATGAAGCCCACTAAAAGTTTTTTATGCGAGAGCTCCCAAAAACCAAGAGGTGGCACTGATGGAGAATTTTCTGCTATGGGACCTTTTGCTGGGGGTCCTTGAAGAAATTTGAAGACACAGGCTTGGAGCAAAAAGGTAGGCCTTTATTCTTTACAAGCATATGCAGGGTCAGTCCCTCTGAGACATCCAGGAGAGAGTGCACTGAGGCACTGTGTACAAGCTCTTTTAAGCAGTCCAGATGCAGCATGTGACATTAGTTCACCAATCCCACAAGTTCCTTCCCACATAACATCACAGTTCCTCCTCTCTGCAATTTTTCCAAACCAATCAGAAAGCATTAGGTAATATACTTCTTATTCCAATTTTCTGTCTGCCTTACTAATTTCACCATTGTTCTGCTGTCCACCTTGACTAATGCTCTTTCAGGCCAGTTGAAACTGGTTACTATTGTGAATGTGCCTTCAAGCAAACCCGGTACAGCCATTGTTCCATTGTTCTTGATCGGCCAGGCTAATATGTTCCTTAAAGATGCCAGGTTGGGTTTGGCTTAGCTTAGGGTGCCTGAAAGTTTATGAGCACCTACAGCTGTATTTGTTGCTATAGGTTTCTTATTCCTTATATTTTCTCAGAAATCCCATTTCCTTACTATAAAAATACATGGCTATAGAGGAAGGGTTAGGATTAAGGTACTGTACTGTGCCTGGAGACAAGGCACTGGGTAACTCTGAATCAGCCCCTGCCTCTCAGCCTCAGAGGAATAGAAGAGGTAGACCACTCCACAATACCCTTTTTACCATTCATACCCACTTACAAAGTTGTATTATACTTATTAAAATTACAATTTAACTGACTGGGTTATTTTAGAAATCAATATTAAAGCTTAAAGTTTATCTCATTCCTGCTTTGCTAACGTTATAAACTTTTTCCAGTAGTCGGAGCTCTGGTTCTATAAAATACTAAAACAAAGAATGTAATTGCCAACTATGTCTTATAATATATCAGTCACAGATTATATGCCCATGGTTTTAAACAATACACTAATTAATAATTATCAGTCACGCACCAGCCGAGTTTTGGCAAGAAAACAAGAGTTCAAACTGAGTTTACTTTGCCTGCTTCCATAGGCCTTTACTCACAAGTCTGATTCTGAGGCCTATGGATTTTTAGGGTTCTCTGTGAGACTGGATCTTAGGGTCTCAACAGGCCTGCGGGCCTATGCTTAATTCCTTGTGATTTTAAAACATATACCTTCTAATATTTATGATTATATGTGTGGATATATAAAATTCCCCATTAGCACTGCTGGTTATCAAAGTCTAGGGGGAGAGTACAACCAACAATAAAAGAAGCAAAGATTTTGCTCTTCAACTTACCACCTCTGTAAGAGGACCTACTGTAAGTATTTGTAAGAATCAACCATGACTGGAAACCGCAGAGAATTAAATGCTAGAGACATTGTATTGCTTGTGGGCCAGATATTCAAAATACACTTGTGATGATCCACGCCTGGAAGTTAGTTCATTTTTGTTTGTTTGTTTTGTATAGTTATCTAGAATTAATACGATGATGAGAATTTTCTTTGGGATACTGGCATATCAACAGGTGCTGTAGTATGTGTGTGAATTTTATTAAAAGGTTAGTTTCTGGGATTTAAGGAAATAAGGAAACAGGCAGTATGATCTGAACTTATACCTGCATGTTCGCACCTCTGAAAGTTTATTGTTTTCAACAAATTGTCTTATTACTATTTTTAGTTCATTATATTTGTGGGCGTATTAACTAAACAAATGGGCATAGTTTTGTCCTCTCAGCCCCCTCCCATTTTCCAATATGTATGTGGAAACAAGTAACTTTTAACATTTACAATCCTCAGGTTCCATTGGGTTACCTGGTGATGATGGACCAGTTGGTAAAAAGGGTACTCAAGGACAGGATGGTGTTCCTGGACCTCAGGGAGAAAAGGGAGCACAAGGTATCCTACTAATAATTGTCATTCTATCTCAATATGTTCTAATATTTTGAGATCGTTATGGAATTCATGTCATGTCAAAATCATACTATTGAAAAGCTCTCAAGTTTTTAACTTTTCTTGGCTTTTAACTCAGATGAAAATAAGTAAAGTATTATTAAAGTTGTCAAAATAAGAAAAATACTGGACAATAAGTAGTAAAAAAATTACTACAAGTTTCAGTTTTTCTTATTTTGGATCTTCCTCCCTTTAAAATAGGTGTAATGTAGATTATGATGACTAACCAGGGCTTGGAAAAGTTATTTTTTTAAACTACAACTCCCATCAGCCCCAGCCAGCATGGCCACTGGATTGGGCTGATGGGAGTTGTAGTTAAAAAAGTAACTTTTCCAAGCTCTGTGACTAACCAGTTGTTAGGGACAGATATTTTTCAATTATTCAGATTTGTTAAAGGGAAATCTTGGGGAAGATCAAGGAGATAACCAAGCATCTGGTTCTGTTTACTTCTAACGCTGCACTTTTGGGCTATTTGAAAGGAGTGATCCTGGAAGAATACCTTGCACAAGTAATATGTTGGTTAATATCAGGTAGGAGGTGTATTGCAGCAGTGTGAGATCACCGTTAACCCACACGGTACTGGGAAAGTTGGGCAAATGCTTTATTCAATAAACTTATTATTACAAGAGGAGTACAGAACAATGGGTTTTGTTTGGGAGCCCTAGGAATGTGAACTTTCATGATTATGTTCATCCATATTTTTATTCCTGTTGTTGTAATGGATTATTTCTTGTATTTTTGTTCTGCATTGGTAATAATTATTTAAAAATACGTATATAGGTTTCCCAGGGCAGCAGCTTCCTGGTCCGCAAGGCATTTCTGGTCCTAAAGGTAAAAGTACATATTATTGTTGTATTTCTCCCCCAAGAACAATTTCTGAACTCCCCCCCCCTTAAAGTGAGCATGTAAATTCTCAGTTTCACAGTCTACTAACTTGGTTAAGAATGATTTTGGGGGGGAAAGGATTGTAAAAAAAAATGAAAGTTAGAGTAGCAAGTCTTTGAATTTAATCCTGTCTACTTAAGTGACTGTAAATGAATTTACTCCCAAATGCTTACTACTTAATTGGTTTTTAGTTTGGTTTGTCATGCTCCTAAAGCCTGCTAGGAGGGTTTCACAGTTGTTGCTGTTCAAAGGCTTATGATATGAATTGTTTTCTTTCTTTCTTCTGATAGCAGGTGATTTGCTATTCCTGCACCTTTATTTCCAATAATATGGAGGTAGTTTCATATTTTGCTTTGCAGTAAAATCTCAGAAATCTGTAACCAGAAAACCTAGACCACAAACGTGTATGATTTGAATATATTGAATATGAATAACTTGCTTAAATGTATAACACTAATATCCTTTTGCCTGTAATTGAATTGGTGTTATAAAAAGGAGGAGAGGAATGAACAAGTATGCTAAAGAAAGGAGTATTGTTTTAATAAGGGAGGGCTGGCTACGGGAAGGGAATCGCCTCACCTGATATCAAACACAGTAATACACTGTTGTTTGTACCCAAAGCAGCTTGCAGTAGCAGCCAGTGCGATAGGGCAACACCACAGAGCTGCCCTCCTGACATCGGCATCGCTACAGCTTACCTAGGTGGGACTCAGGCAGGGTATAGTCTGGAATAGTCTCCCCGTCGAGGTGCGTACGGCGCCGACGCTGCTGTCTTTTCGGCGCCAGCTTAAGACCTGCCTCTTTTCTATGGCATTTTAATTTAAATTTTAAAATATTATGTAATCTGATTTTTTGCACTTGATACGTTTTTGTAATATTTATTATGCACTTTTTATGAGATGTATTTTGTATTTTCTGTTGTACACCACCCAGAAAGCTATTGCTCATCAGGCGGTATAAAAATTTAATAAAATAAATAAATAAATAAATGGCCGCCACAAGGTTGTGACTGCATGAACACACTGGCTAGTAAGGTAAGCTGTAGCAGTGTTGATGTCAGGAAGGCAGCTCCATGGCTCTGCCCTACAACACCAGTCACAGCTTGTAACACAGCCCCATATAATGTTTAGTATCCAGTGTTGTCTCTCCATGAATAGGAGAGTTGCACTCGTGGAAGGAGAACCAAACCTCTGTTTGACAACACTTGCTCAGAATTTCCATGAGTAAACTAGGATAAACATACATTCTGGAAGTATGTGATGCCTCTTTTAAAAAAATCTTTAAGTTGACTAACCTGTACCTAATGGTTGTTTAAATACTGCATAGGTGTCAAAGGAGATATTGGAGTGCATGGTTTTCCAGGGCCACAAGATGTTAAGGGTCATATGGGGGATCAGGGACCAAGTGGACCTCCAGGCTTACCTGGACAACCAGGGCTTCCAGGGCAACCAGGCATAAGAATTGTTGGCCAAAAAGGAAACACGGGCCCACCTGGACCAGATGGAAAACCAGGTAGGAATATTATTGTATAGGCTTATTCTTATTTCACCACAGCCCTACTCAAATAGATAATGTTCAGAAGTCTTAGTAAATTATCTAGATTTTAAGTGTGTCAGATTCTGTTACTGCAATAATTATGCAGATAATGTGAACTTGCCTATGTCTGCATGTTTTGTGTTATTGTAGCTTTAGCAAGGATTGGAACAGGAAATGGAGAAGGGGGAGTTGACTCCCAGTACACCTGAAGCATCATTCAGTTGTGAAGAGGAAAAATTGGAAGGGCCTGGGAGTTTTATTAAGTGTAAAAGCATAATCGTCTCTGCTTTTAATAAACAACTGTTGGCTTTTAGCCAGACTTTGCTCCTTGGAGTGGGAGCATCCCCCTGAATAGATTCTTGCTCCAGGCATGCTCCTGGTGGTGGGAGGGAGAGGTGAATTTTTCCCTGTTTCTCCTTTTCCCCCTGAAGCCCCACATGGGCTGCAAAAATCTGCTCTGGATGGTCAGAGGATCTTCTGAAATAGTGTGGGAGATGGTGCTGATGGCTGGCAAAAGACACACACACACCACTTCTGTCAGCAAGATTCCTCCATGGGATCAAAAGCCTTCCATGGATGGAAAGAGCCCTTCAGTTCACAGAAGGCAAAGGTTTGATCCGTTCCTATATGCATTCAAGATGTACTCCACACTGATGATGACTAAAATGTTGAATTTTCATGAGCCACTAAAAGTCTGCATCACAGGTCATATTTTATGGGTACACTTACTAGAGATGTACCATTGGCTATGGAGATTCTTATACTCTGTGGCTTTATGACTGACATTTAACTAGTGTTATTAATACATGTTGATATTTGGTTTTTATTGTTTATTCACTGCATCTATGGGCCACCCTATAGGAAAGTCCTCAGAGTGGCCCATACTCATAAAAAACAATAAAAATCTAAATAAGCATAGACATCAAGATAGGTGCCAGGTGAGCCTTTCTGGGAAGGGCATTGTACAGCCAGTATTCCACCTGTTAAAAAGCCCTCTCTTTCATAGCCACCCACTGCACCTCACTCAGCAGGGGCACTCAAAGAAGGGCCTCCAGATAAGATCTTAAGATTAATGTAGGTACATGTGGAGGAAGGTGGTCTTTCAGGTACCTTGGTCCCAAGCCATGAAAAGTCTTAATGGGTAAAACCAACATCTTTTAATTAGGCCTTTTTAATTGAGTGGGAGCCAGGAAAGTTGCTCAAGCACTGGCATTATGAGCTTATATTGCCCAGACCTAGCTAGCAGTCTCACAGCCATGTTCTGAACTAACTGGAGTTTCCAGGCTGTTTCCAGGCAGCTCCATGTACAATGCATTGCAGCAATCCGAATGGGAGGCTACCAGAACATGGATAACTGATAACTAATTTCTGTCCAGGCAGGGTCATAGCTGGTGCACCAGCCTAAGCTGATAAATGGCACGCTGAAGCATAGAGACCATCGAATGACAAAGATGGATCATTAAACACTTCCAGACTATGAACCTATTCTTCTTTTAGGGGAAATACAAATCCTTCTAGAACAGGTTCAGTACCATTAACCTGAGCAAATGAACCAGCCATTAACAATACCTTCACCTTGTCTGGACCAAGCTTCAGTTTATTGGCTCTCATCCAACCATTGTGCTTCCAGACACTAATTTAGCACTCCCACTGCCTCACCTGCACGAGATGAAAAGGAGGGATATAGCTGGGTGTCATCCTAAGATTAGTGACACCTCACTCCAAATCTCTGGATTACCTCATTCAGTAGGTATTAAAAAGCATAAGGGATGAAATAGAAGGCTATGGGACCCCAACGTATAAATACCAAAAGGTCAAGCAGAAATTACTATTGTTGTTATTTATTTCTATCCCGCCTTTTGGCCAAAAGACCCTCAAGGCGACTTACAAAAAATAAACACAAATATAGAAATACATATAAATAAAAACAGTACAATTTACAAAAATTAAATAATAGGGTAATAACATTATTAAAAATATGACTACCACTTTCCTAATAAATTCTTAACAATTAGACAATGTCTACTAATTCTTACATCAATATCTCTCATCACCTCCTGGAATCAGCCATCTAAGTTTAAGCAGAACCACTAGAAAACAGTACCTCCAACACTTACCTTGGACAACCTCTCCAGAAAGATACTGTATGTATAACATTTTGATTAAATTGGGGTTTTTTAATTAAAAAGCACTCCCTACAATTTAATTTTTGAAACGTTTTCTAAATATTTCTATTGTTTTTGTTAACCCAACACAAGCAAAAGGTTAAATACTGAGACCCCAAGATAATAACCAGATAGGCTGCCCCACCTTAAAATAATTATGCAGGCTGGGGCTCCCTGAATTCCTGATTCCTGGTTTAAAAAACATAGGAACATAAGAAGCTGCCCTACTGAGTCAGACCATGGGTCCATCTAGCTCAGTATTATGTACATTGGCTGGCAACAGCTCTCCAGGATTTCAGGCAAGAGTCTCTCCCAGCCCTACTTGGAGATGCTGGGAAATGGAACTGGGATCTTCTGCATGCAGTGCGGATACAGTCCTATTGAGCTACAACTGTCTCTCTTTTTTTTAATATAGGTGTTCCTGGTATCCCAGGACCTGCTGGACTCTCTACCTACAGTATTAAAGGAAATAAAGGTGTTCGAGGGACAGATGGCTTACCAGGCACACCAGGAACTAGAGGTGATGTTGGTCTGCCTGGGCCAGCAGTAAGTGAAATAAATATATTTCATTATTCATTCACTGTTTTAAAAGTTAAATGCAGGATGCAAAACATTTTAGCAAAATAAAACTGTTGCAGAAGATGGAAAAAGAGATGTAAGCATCAGTGTGTAGTCATTATGAGGCGTGTAGGAGATTTCACGGCCTTTGCTATCATACAGTTATTAGTGGATATGTTTCAACACATTCATATTTCAGTGACAAGATGTTGTGTTTTATTATATCAATAAGTTCATCAGCAATTAGGTCCATATATACTTTTTGGCCTTTCATACTTATGCTAGCAAAGCATCATTTTAGCTGTGAGGACTTCAATGAATGAAGCTTCTGATGCATTAAGTCTAGTCACCCTAATACTGCAACTTTTAAAACTTATTCAGAAATCTCCCTTCTGGCAAATATGCTGTTGATTGAGATTCAATAGGAGACATTACTTGGCTATATTTGCCTTAAATCCCTCAAAAAATAACATCCCCAGACCTTTCAGAAACTTTACCAACATAGGGAGGATCCTATATCAACATTGTCTATCTTTTCAAAGGGAGGAGAATCCTATATCAACACTGTCTTTCAAAGGGCTATAGGAGTTTGGGTGGACCTAGAAATTGTCTCAACAAGCAACTGATTCCAACCCTGCATTTGCTGAGATAACAGAAATGTGGAGGCAGCACTTATAGGGAGGATCAGCAAGTGAGAGTGCGGAAAGTATAACTCCTTCTGCACCTTCCAAATTCTCCCCTGCAAATGCACCCTCCCCACACAGGAATGCTTTTCCCCCAGCTGGCCTCATGTCCAGGTTTTCCCTTCTCTGCTGCTCTCCTCTCCCCTGCTCACAGCATCTTCTGAAAACAACAAGCAAGCCTCCCTTGTGTACGGTCACTGAAACAAGATTCTTTTTTCATCTTGTTGTCTATGTAGGGAATTCAAGGTATCCTCGGCTATCAAGGTCCTAGAGGTGAACCTGGTTTTCCAGGATTACCAGGCATAAAAGGTATTTGACTAATTTCTTAAGTGCCCATATTATCATATGTATTGATTTTTAGTACTAGCTCTATTAGGAATGTTGGATATCTGTGGTATTGTGGTGGGTTTTTTTTTTTAGTGTATTACTGTATTTTGTATTTTATTGGTTTTTATTCTGTAAACTGCTTTGTTTTATATGAAAAGCTGACTATAAATGTTTCAATAAATAATAAATCATTATCTTGTTCATTTAATTATCTTGTTCAAACTTCAAATTATCTTGTTCAAACTTCATTTAAAACAATAAGGCTGAGATGCTACATACATAGAGCTTCCTGTGTGGAATAAGGGGTTCAATTGAGGTAACTCTGGAGTTGTGCTCTTTTTCTTGAAAGGATTTTACAGTGCTGGTTCCAAGTTTCAGAGGCCCTGGGCAAGTAGCCCTGAGTGGGCCCACCTTATGCACTGACACTGCTGCCCACTCACTTGCCCTCTCCCTCTGAGCCCAATCAACACAACTGCCCATGTTGACCCATTGTGTGGCAGCTATGAAAAAGGCAAATTCCATGTCAGGGCTCATGAGGAAAGGAACTGCAAATTTGGGGCTTTTTAGCTTAGAGAAAAGGCAAGTAAGAGGTGACATGATAGAAGTTTATAAAATTCTGCATGGTATGGAGAAAGTGGGCAGAGAAAAGTTTTTCTCCTTCTCTCATAACACTAGAACTGGTGGACATCCAATGGAAAATTCAGGACAGACAAAAGAAAGTACTACTTCACACAGTGTGTAGTTAAACTATGGAATATTCACTGGAGGCAGTGACAGCCACCAACTTGGATGGATTTAAAAGAGGATTGGACAAAATCATGGACATTAAGGATATCAATGGTTAATAGCCATGATGGCTATGCTCTGCCTCCACGATAGGAGGAAGTATACTTCTGAATACCAGTTGCTGGAAACCACGGGAGGGGAGAGTGCTCTTGTGCTTAGGTCCTGCCTTCGTGCTTCCCAAAGGCATCCGGTTGGCCACTGTGAGAATAGGATGCTGGACTAGCTGGGCCATTGACATGATCCAGCAGTCTCGTTTTAATTTCTTATGCCCAGGTGGAGAATGCAAGACAAGTGCAGGATGCTGCCCCATCACCTTGCTATTGTCACTGCTTCCATGCTTTTAGGGGGCAGGTGAACAGGCAGTAAAAGCAAGGAGGAAAAGCAGCAGGACCAGGAGACTCCAAGAGTCAACAGTGCCTCCCCACCCACCCTGTGGGGGTATGGACCTGAGCAGGTGCACAGTGGAGCCTAGGCCCTGATGCCAGCCCTGGGGTTTTGAAACTAACACCAGAATGGGAAAGAATCTAATTGCATTCTTCTTCTGTGCTCATTCACAGTTGACAGAACTCAAAGCAGGCATATTGCCTATATAAACAGAATGAATTCTAAAAAGATTAAAAGTCAACACGATTAGAAAAATTGTATCAGTAGTCACAGGATAAAAATTAGTTATATTGCATCAGATATGCTTTATTGGTGGTTTTTTATCAATATTTATAGGATTGAGAGATGGAAGTCTGGTAATGTCAAACAGCTGCTTTATTTTCAGTACTAAAATCAAGTTAAGACGAATTGCAACTTCTTTCTGGAATTTTTAGATGCATGGTACCATTGCAGTCTCCCAAATTAATTATTTTCCTTCTAGTGTGTAGCTCTGAAGCTACAGCAAGTGAAGAATTATGTGGCCTAACTCTTGACTAAAACAGAATGCAGTGGACTTCTCATCTGTACTGTTTTCCAGTAATCTTTTTTTGTCTTTGCCCTTTGTCTTGTTGACATTGATATGTAACTGAGATTTGAGTCCCATTTAAGTCAATGGCTTTACTTCTGAGAAGTCATGCATAGGATTACACTGTAATGTTTGCTGCCCTGGGCTCCTTTGGGAGGAACAGCAGGATAGAAGTTTAATAAATAATAATGCGTCCCAAAGGCGTCTGGTTGGCATTTTAAGAACAGGATGCTGGACTAGATGGGCCACTGGTCTGATCCAGCTGGCTCATCTTATGTTAAATAGTATAGCTAAATGTTGAATTTTATAGTCCAAGCAGTTGCTGTTTCTATGTAGCTCCAGGGAACTGCAAAGCTTGGATGAGTCCTTGTGACACTGGTACCACCCATTCCATTCCCCACTCCAGTGCATGCTTGTTGGAGTTGGGATGCCATGCATGCAGCCACTGAAGGAAGGAGAGAGCAAGAAGCAGGGAATGGCAGGAGTGGCTCACCCAATGGGGCGGAGCTCCAGCAGTAGCATCCCAGCAGCAGAGTCACTGCAGTTTCCCAGGAGGAGTGAGACAGCTGTGAGATTGGGACTGCATAAGTGAACCAGCAGGAATGTCAGACTGGCTCTGCTGGGTCATCCACGCAATCCTGACCTAGCTGCCTTCTCACCTCTCCCAGTATTGCTGTGGCTCACCGGGTGAGCTGTTTCCGGGGAATGGCATTGCCAAAGTTCCCTCTCTTGTGTGGCCCAATGATTGGAAGGCAGACAAGGGTTATATAATAAGGTTTGCACCTACCTGCTCCTCCTGCCAATGCAGTGTAGAAATAGCCAGTCATCACTGAGATTGAATAGGATTCCCCCTCCCCCCTTTTTTGCCTCTGGACACAGGCTGGTATTGTGTTTTTAAAAAAATTATCCTGCTGTGCACTGCACCTGCTATGACAAGGGCCCTTTGAGCCAAGCAAAAGCAATGACCCAACTTAGAACTTTAGGAAGGGTTACATTTGTACTGATTTGATACAAAATCAATTTTAGGCTGCAATCCCTACACACCAAAAGTGGAAAACCTTTGGCTTTCCAGATGTTGCTGGACTCCAATTCCCATTAGCCCCAGCCATCAGAGCCAATGGTCAGAAGTGATGGCAACTGTAGCCCAGCAACATCTGGAGAGTCACAGGTTCCCCATCTTTGCTTTATTCATACGTACCTGATAATGAGTCACTTTGAACTCTGAGTTTGTTTCTGATTCAACATGTATTAGGATTGCACTACTAATGTGCTATATATTAGTTGCTCTAGGATTGCACAGATTAGCTCAGGAGTTGCTAACCTGCAGTCTACAGGGCATATCTGCCCCTGCATATATCTCCATCTGGCCCTCAAGATCCACTCACCAGTGATCCTTTTTAAAAGTCAACCTATTATTCACTGATTTCACAAATACTCTGAACATTATAACTGGTTCATGTCTAATAATGTCAAGTCTTCTTTTCAGGAGAAAAGGGTAATGGAGGACCACCTGGGCCAACAGGAGTGCCAGGGCCTGGAGGGCCAAAGGGACCACCTGGTAAGTATAATCTCTCTCAATCTACCCTCCATTCTTATCTCCCCTGATTTATAATATAAATCAACCAATTATTTGTTTATCCATCCATTATTAGGTCAGAGTGGAGCATCCGGGAAAGCTGTCTCTTTCCCAGGAAACCCAGGACCTGCTGGACCTCCAGGAAACCCAGGAAGCTCAGGAGATCCAGGTCCCAGAGGACCACCTGGGCTGACAGGTACAAGTTTCATAAGCTCTCCCCTCTGCTTGCCCTAATAGAAGAAAGGAGAACAGCAAGGCCAGATAACATCCTGTGAACATACCTTGTGTAAGTTAGACATGGTTACAGCCAAGAGAAACAAAACTCTGAAAATGTTGGAAGAATATACAGTCCCAATATATGAAGATCAAGTAACCATCAAAACACCCTGCTTCAGTGTGCTCTTGCTTCAAAATGAATGCAATGTTGCCTAGATAAGAGAAGTAGCAGCAGTTTACACCTATAGCACCCCCTCTTTTCCACAACCATGCATGTGCCCATGATCTCAAGGGAAACATTTATGTGAAACTGGCCTGCACAAATACTAGCCACAGACATTCCAGATGGCAGCTAGAAAAATTGCAGCTGCAATAGAAATACTTGACTTCTGTGTCTCATTGACCCTAATATTTAGAAATGCGTATGTAACAGGATGCACAGGAATTAACTCTCAGTTGTGTGGAAAGCTATTATTTGTCAATTGTAACTTACAGAGTACCTCCCAATGATTATTGTGTTTGCTCGTGCAACAGCCCTATGAAGTAGGTCACTAATATTGCCATTTTACAGCAAAGAAGGCCACATGTTAGTGGCTAGGAGGTAAATTATCTATACTGATGAAAATTACTTGTTTCTAATCTAATGAGTAGTTCTGCAATACTGAATTGCTTGATCATCACAATACCAGTGGAAGTTAATTGAATTTCCCGGTGTTTGGCTGAACATCAGGAAAAACTTCCTGTTAGAGCAGTATGACAATGGAACCAGTTACCTAGGGAGGTGGTGGGCTCTCCAACACTGGAGGCATTAAAGAGGCAGCTGGACAACCACCTGTTGGGTATGCTTTAACTTGGATTCCTGCAGTGAGCAGGGGGTTGGATTTGTTGGTCTTATAGGCAGGCCCCTTCCAACTCTACTATTCTGATTCTATGAACCTTAGTTGGTATAGGGATGTGCAAGCTTTCATTGAATGTTAGAGTTAGAAGATATCTTGGAGATCATCTAGTCCAATCCCCTGCTTAATGCTTTGTAATAACCCAAACAATTCATCTTAAAGGAAACTTAGCTGATGTTTCCAGCTTATATGCACAATTTTTAGCTCCAAAAGAAGCCACAACCTTTTCTTATAAGACATATATCATGAGTGGGAAACCTCAGGCTAAATGCAGCTCTCCAGTCCTCTCTATCAATTCTCTACAGGCCGCACCCCCCCCCCCGGGCCCTGCTTTGCACTCTGATTTTTTGTGTGTGGCTGGAATATGTCCTTGACCTGATAATTCCTTTGGCTTGTCTGGATGGAGAGGGAGTGTGTGTACAAACCAGCTTACTGTACAATTGGCATTCACTGTTCTCCCCACTTTTTTCTCTGGTTCCACCTCCGCTGGCATGTGGCCCTTGGAATTATTGTGTAGATGCTGATAAATTGCTGTATGCTGACATGTGTTTCCCAATATGAATCCAGGACCTCCAAGTATAAAGGGCCAGCCAGGGCGTATTGGGATTCCAGGTATACCTGGGCCACCTGGACTAAAAGGAGATAAGGGATTTCAAGGACAAAAAGGTATTATAAATAAGATATCTGTGGTGCTACACGATTATAATGATGTTTGTGGCATTATTTCAGTGTTAATTAGTTTTGAATCTATAGGCCTGAAATGCCTAAGGATCCCTTATAGGATGGGAGACCTTCAGCCATACACAGTGTACAACCTGCTATGTGGTCTGGAAGAACTATTACAGTCCTCTGTTTCTAAGCCTATAATTATTCTGATTTGTTATTGTTACTTCTGCCAATATGGAGGAAATGGCCATGGCACATACTTTATATGTATAAAACCTCAGATACCTCTAGTTAAAAGATTAGGTAGCAGGTGCTGAAAGGACTTCTACTCAAAATGTTGGAGAGCTGAGAACAGTCAGAATAGGTACTATTGGGATAGATGAACTAATGGTCTGATCTACTATGAGGCAGTTTCATCTGTTCACCAGAACTGTTTATTGTAACCGTGCTTTCTCCAAACATAAAAAAAATGTTCTGGAGTTTATTTTTTTCTCTAGTAAGTTGGCCAGTACCACACAATAGTTAACAGTAGAACATCTTAAGGCATCATCAAGATGACAATTAATTCACCCAGCCTTTCAGTCAATTCTGTCGCTTAACCAATAAAGAAAAACATACAATATTCCAAAGTATTTTGGAAACTGAATAATAAAACTGTCGGAGGAAGGGCCCTAGCTCCATGGTAGAGCATCTGCTTTGCATGCAGAAGGTCCCAGGTTCAATCCCTGTTATCTCTGGATAGAGCTGGGAAAGATTCCTTTCTGAAACCCTGGAGAGCTGGAATCAGGCAGGGTATTATTATTATTTTATTCATTTATATCCTGCCTTTTTCCCAGAACTGGGACTCAAAGCAGCTTACAAAAATTAAAACAAAGTTTTATTTATTTATTATTTATTTATTATTTAATTTGTATCCCGCCCTTCCTCCCAGCAGGAGCCTAAGGTGGCAAACAAAGCGCTAAAAACACTTTAAAACATCATAAAAACAGATCTTAAAATACATTAAAACAAAACAGTGTTAAAAACATTTTAAAAAACAACTTTAAAAAAGGGTTAAAAACATTATTAAAAAACACATTAAGCTATTCTAACACAGACGCAGACTGGGATAGGTCTCAACCTAAAAGGCTTGTTGAAAGAGGAAAGTCTTCAAAAGGCGCCAAAAAGATAGAGATGGCACCTGCCTAATATTCAAGTTAAAAACATATAAATAAAACGTACAGAAGTTAATTAAAATGTAATTAAACTATTGTAGCATTAAAACCAATTAAAACATAGCGATTTAAAAAATACAAAATACATATCAGTGAAAACAGCACGCTATTTAATAGTCCTTGCAGTCAGTTCCCATAAGCATGTCGGAATAGGTAAGTCTTCACCTGCTGATGGAAGGACAGCAGGAAAGGAGCCTAGGAAGGGAGTTCCAGAGCCCAGGGGCAGCCACCAAGAAGGCTCTTTCCCGTGTTCCCACCAGATGTACCTATGAGGGTGGCAGAACCAAGAGAAGAGCCTCTCCCAATGATCTCAGGGCTCAGCCAGGCTCATATTGGAAGATACGGTCCTTCAGATAGACAGGGTAGACAGTACTGAGCTAGATGGATCAATGGTGAAATGTGGTATAAGGTAGCTCCCTATGTTGAGCATCACCAAACTGTACATGCCTTGATACATATCAATAGTATGGAATATGTCAGCTTTCAATGAATCCTTTTGACTTCAAGGTCTGGTCTCTTTTTAGGCTTCAGATCAGTTTTTCATGTAAAATTTCTAGTACACACAGGAATTCTAATTAATTGAAACAGATTTAGCCATTTAATGTCTTCCATGGGCCTTCTAAGTAAATATTTGTCTTTTGGGTGAGGAAAGGCAAGCTAACACCTGAACACCCATTACACTATTGGAACAGATAAGTGGAAAAACATATCAACTAAGGGAAGGGAAGAATCCAAAGGGAAAAATATGTTCTGCATGAAATAGTTTTATTAAATATATTGCTGTCAAAGAACACATTGGCTTCCTGCATTGACACATGCAATTTTATGGAGGGATATTATAGGCTGACTGACTTAATATTGTATACTTGAATTGTTGATTATATGATGACCCTGTGATTATTGTCTTTTGTGTTCAAACCGTGTGAGTTATTTTTGATGCTTTGTGGCAATGTATGCTTTGATTTGGAAAGTCTTAATAAACCATTCTTATAATAATAAAATAGAACTGAAAAATAAAGTGGCAGGGTGAGTTAGAGATTTTTTGATTAAGCATTCTTAATTAAGTTCTGATTCTAGCCAAAATATTTATTTATTTATTTATTTATTTATTTATTAAATTTATTAGTCGCCCATCTGGCTGTCCAGACACTCTGGGCGACGTACAAAATAAAAACATACAAATACATTAAAACATTAAAAATCTCAACAATAATAATAAAACCTAACCCACCCCAAAAGCCTGCCTGAAGAGCCAGGTCTTCAAGGCCCGGCAGAAGCTCATCATAGAGGGGGCATGGCGGAGATCATTTGGGAGGGAATTCCACAAAGTGGGGGCCACAATTGAAAAAGCGCTCTCCCTAGTTCTCACCAGTCTAGCTGTTTTAAGTGGTGGGATAGAGAGGCGGCCTTTTGAGGCTGATCTTGTTGAGCGGCATCCCTGATGATGTTGGAGGCGCTCCTTCAGATAGACTGGGCCAAAACCGTATAGGGTTTTAAAGGTCAGAACCAACACCTTGAATTGAGCCTGGAAAACAACCGGTAACCAGTGCAACTCCTTCAGCACTGGAGTGATGTGATCTCGCCAGCGGCTGCCTTTAATCAGGCGAGCCGCCGCATTCTGTACCAGTTGCAGTTTCCGGACCGTTTTCAAGGGTAACCCCATGTAGAGCGCATTACAGTAGTCTAGGCGAGAGGAGACCAGGACATGTACCACAGATGGAAGCAGATGGTTGGGAAGGTAGGGGCGCAGCCTCCGTATCAGATGGAGTTGATACAGTGCCGCCCGACTCACAGCCAAGACCTGAGTCTCCATGGACAGCTGGGAGTCAAGAATGACCCCCAGGCTGCGGACCTGGTCTTTCAGGGGCAATTGTACCCTATTGAGCACCAGGTCAACATCCCCCAACCTTCCCTTGTCTCCCACAAACAGTACCTCGGTTTTGTCAGGGTTCAGCTTCAGCTTATTCCTTCCCATCCAGCCACTCATCGACTTCAGACACTTGGACAGGGTTTCTACAGCCAACCTCGGTGAAGATTTGAATGAGAGATAGAGTTGCGTGTCATCCACATACTGGTGAAACTGCAGACCAAATCTTCTGATGATAGCCCCCAGAGGCTTTATATAGATGTTGAACAGCATTGGGGAGAGGATGGAGCCCTGTGGCACCCCACAAGTGGGAGGCCAAGGATCCGAAACCTCATCCCCCAATGCCACTCTCTGGTACCTACCAGAGAGGAAGGAACAGAACCACTGCAGTACAGTGCCCCCTATGCCTAACCTCTTCAGGCAGTCCAGAAGGATACCGTGGTCAACGGTATCAAAAGCCGCTGAGAGATCCAGGAGGACAAGGAAGGTGCATTCGCCCCTATCCAATGCCCTCCTCATATCATCCACCAAGGCGACCAAGGCCGTTTCAGTCCCATGTCCAGGCCTGAAGCCTGATTGAAATGGATCCAGATAATCCACTTCCTCCAAATGCACTTGCAACTGCTTCGCCACCGCCTTGCCCAGGAATGGCAGATTTGAGACTGGGCGAAAGTTGTTCAGATCTTGGGGATCCAAGGAGGGCTTCTTTAGAATTGGTTTTATTACTGCCTCGAGAGCTGATGGCATTACTCCCAGGAACGCATTTACCACCATCTTGATCCCCTCGCCCAGTCTGTCCTTGCAGCTCATAATGAGCCACGACGGGCAAGGGTCGAGTAAGCAAATGGTTGGCTTTAAGGTTGAAAGCACCTTGTCCACTTCATCAGAAGGAAGAAGCTGGAACCGATCCCACACCACCGGAGCACCACTGGCTGCCTCTGGCTCACTCACTGTGTCCACAGCACACGGAATAGCACTCTTAGTACGATTGATTTTCTCCGTAAAGTGCTTTGCAAACTCATCACAGGAGGCCTTAGCATGTTCCATCGGTTCTGGGACAACTGGACCGACCAGGCTCCGGACCACTTGGAACAGCCTCCTGGGACAGCACTCTGCAGACGCAATAGAGGCAGCATAAAAATCCTTTTTTGCTGCCCTCATCGCCACATGGTAGGCTGCCGCAGCCGCTCTGACCCATGTCAAATCATCATCAGAGCAATATTTCCGCCACCAGCGCTCTAGCCATCTCACCTCCTGCCTCAGAGTTCGCAACCATGGAGTATACCACGGTGCCATCTGAGCTGTATTCAGGGGGAGAGGGAGTTTCAGAGCCACCCGGTCTAATGCCCCGGTGATTCCAGCATTCCACCCCTCCACCAGGGGGACTCAACCGAGTGCCCGTGTGCATGCTCCAAAGAATCCCCAAGCGCATTCAGGAATCCATCTGGATCCATCAGATGTCTGGGGCGGACCATCCTAATGGGTCCTCCACCCCCACGGAGGGTTTGTGGCACCAAGAAGTCCACCCTCACCAAGTAGTGATCTGACCATGATAAGGGGGTGATGGATGTACCCCTAATTTTCAGATCACTCCTGAGACAAACACAAGGTCGAGTGCATGACCAGCTACATGGGTGGGCCCCGTTGGAATAAGTTGCAGCTCCCAGGAAGCCATGGTATCCATGAAGTCCTAAGGTGCCCCTGTGAGGATGGCCTCCGAATGTACATTAAAGTCTCCCAATACTAACAAGTTTGGGGACTGCACACGCACATCCGAGACCACCTCCAGTACCTCGGCCAGGGAGTCTGTCGTGCAGCGGGGTGGACGGTACAAGAGCAGAATCCCTAGACTGCCCTTTGGGCCCAACCTCCAGTACATGCAGTCAACAACCTTGGTCTCATGGAGACAAATATGTGTTTGCATGTGATACATCATAATTCAAGTCCTTTACCCTACACTGGGGCTTGCTGGTAAGTCTAGTTGCCATCTACTTGTTTTATAGTATATGGCATATAAGCTAAATGACAAAAGATTTTAAAGTATTTCACATTCATAAGTAATGCTTTGTTGTACATGTATGTGCAATGAGTGGAACTGCATGGGATGGGGAGGATCATATAGGAAGCTCCAACAAAAGGGCCTTATGATCCCTGGGAACAGTAGTGCTGAAGTGGGAACTACCCATGTGATATTCCCGTCCTTCATGGTTCCAGACAGCCCAGCAGTTGTTACCAGTATAGCATGGGATCCAGACACATGGAAGCAACATCCTTGCTACGCCGATGATGAATAAATCAGACCTCTATGAAAAATATTTATTGATGGTAGTGAATAACTGCAGTGGCTCCTTAGGTGTATGATAATGTATGTAATATAAATATCAATCAAAACCTAGTTTAATTTATTCATTTCATTTATTCAGTCATGGATGTAATCCACATCCATGACTGAATAAATGTATGAGGTTTGCTTGGTAGGCTTGCATACTAGTATTCAAATGCAATACAATCAAATGAGCATATCTACACTTATTAATAATGTGACAATTTCATTAAGAGTGGTAATAAAACTAGGAAACCTCTAATTAACCATAATTTTCCAAATCTGTGATTAACAGCTTTGGAACAAACCAGAATATTTAACCATAGTTTGAAGTTGGTTTAATATCCTGGGTTGTTCCAAAGCTGATTACCATAGTTTCCTGGTTTGGACAAAATGGGAAACTATAGTTAATAAGAGGCCTCCTGCTTTAATCACAGCTTGCCAAAAGAGGGGGGGAAAGAGAGGACTCTTGTCTGTAAGCAAAAGGCCCACGCACATTTTCATTTAATAAGCCTAGATATGATTTTTGGAACTGCCTCAGTGTGAAGAAAATACACTGTATAGAACCAAGGAATTCTTGTTTATTCAGTAAACTTCTTCAGTTATGGGTTAGGAAATAACATACAAGTGTTATTTCCTCAGCAACTTTTACACTGATAAATGTTAACATAATAGCTGAAATAACAAAAATACATGTAGTGGATTTCCTTCGGCCAAGTAGAAAGAACACTGATAGAGGAATCATATATAACGTCAGATTCGCCTGGATACAACGTGCAAATAATGTTGTGTTTTCATACAATTTGTGCATGCTGTCAGACACATACACACACAAATACAAACACAAACATATGTATTTTTAACCTAGTTATTTTTATTTTAGGTTTGCCTGGATTGCTTGGGTTTCCTGGTGTAAAGGGACTCGCTGGATTTCCAGGAAGCTGCTTACTTGACCCAGCAAAAAGGGGCTTCATCTTTTCTCGGCATAGTCAGTCAGCAGAGATTCCTTCATGTCCATCTGGGACAGCTCAAATCTATAGTGGTTATTCTCTTCTCTTTGTACAAGGAAATGAACAAGCACATGGACAAGACCTTGGTACTTTCATAAATATATGCTTCAAATGATTCCTTTTAAATGGAACTTTTTTTACTCAACAGAGCATCCTTAACATTATAATGCGAAAACAACATCTTAGAGCCTGGCTTAAGTAATACAATTAAGTAAGAAATCTTCTTTGATACTACTGGGTAGTAAACTGGAGCATAAGGTGCTTATGTGAGCAGCCCTGTTCAAGGAGCCTCTCATAGTTATTCTGGACAACCATAACTAGCAATGTAGCATTACTACTTTCCTGTAGCTACTTCAGTTCACATCTGCATTTCTTTACATATCTTATGCTCCTGCGTGGTAGCTGTTTTAGAAACATTCTGTAACATTAACGTGTTTGTTTTTTTCTGGCTTTTTAGTTTTTATCTTAATAGATCTTCCTGTCTCATGCAATCATAGTTCCTTTATTACAGTGCCAGGATGATTCCAAGCAGTAGTGGGTGTTCTCCCAAAATGTTTCCCTCTCTCTCTAACTTTCAGTGACACGATATTAAGCATTATTAGTAAGACACTACATAGCATGGATTAAAACCTTCATTCTCTAATAAATGGCCTTTGTAAACCCTAGTTATCCTGGAGTTGCCCCTATTTACAGTGCTTCAGTTGCTTAACACTATAAATTAGATTTTACAACATTTCTATACAAACTGTATAGAGCTGATCATAGCTTCTCTTCTGAATCTTCTAGGTACAGCTGGTAGCTGCCTTCAGAGATTTACCACCATGCCCTTTTTATTATGTAATCCCAGTAATGTTTGCAGATTTGCTTCTCGCAATGACTATTCATATTGGCTGTCAACAGCAGAACCAATGCCAGCAGATATGGCACCAATTTCTGGAAAAGCTTTGGAGCCTTATATTAGCAGGTAGTATTTTAAATAGTTACATTCTTTTTCTGATTGTATTCCCATACAGATGTATGCTTGTTTATTCATTTTGGATAAATGTGTGTAGATTATGATTTATAATCCCAAACCAACACTAAATTGAGGGTAGAAACACACACAGTTTTTCTGGTTCTAGTGCGTCTCCAGTTCTCTCTTCTGAAAACATGGGTACACTACACCACCCAGACCCTGCCCCTTTTTACTGTAAAACCTGGTGGAAGCAGCATGAGTGCATTTAAAAAAAAAATCAGCTTCAAAGAGATTTCACAACTGAATGGCAGATCAACCTGTTCCCCTCCAGGTGTGGCTAATGGAAACACTTTGCTCTGGCAACTAGTGTATTCACAGCCCCTGTCTTGTAAACTGTATCTAAAAGGTCAGGATCAGCTAAATCACTGAGCAAATTGAGATAACTTTCTCGGGTGGTGGGGGCATGGGGCAGCAAATTGGCACCCCACTGGGGCCCTGGTCAGTGCCAGCTTGGCTTGCAGTTCCAGCTCCTCCTGCTGCCCATGCAAGGCTTCTGCAGGACTCTCCTCTCTCTCTTGATCTGAGAAATGGCCAGTCTTCTCTAGCCGCCATGACAAAGAGGGAGTTGTGCAGGCAGTCTCTTAGCCATCTTACCTAGAATGCCTGAGGTCCTTTCTCAGAGCAAGGCAGGACAACTAGCCAGTGCTGCTGCCACTAACACTGTGGCAAAGTGGAAAAAAGCAAGCAGGATGAGGAGAGATTGGGAGAGAAGGCAGAAGCAGGACAGGAAGGATAGAGCAGATCCTGCAACTTGTCCCAAGTGGCAGACTATTGTGCTAGCCATAAAAAGGATGAATCTGAAATGAAGTGCTTAAAACACCCAGAAATGCATTAAGCAAGACTAATGATTAAAAATAAAACTTAAGGCAAGTTACAGCTGGGTGGTAATCACATATATATTAATGTAGCTAGAAAATACTTTAAATTTGCATATATAGATTGGATTTCTATACTTTCTTCTGGTTGCATGATTTGGCACTTTCCCCAGGTTGGCATTTTTTCCCTCAAGTGTGAGAAAGGGGACAAAAGTGTTCATGTAGTACAATTATGCTCCTCCTAAACACATATTCAGGTACCCACTTTCCATGATGCTCCCAGGCTAGCATTCAAATGGCAGTACTCGAGAAAATGAGCTCTTTGCAGCCCTGTTCTTTAGTACCATATTTTTTGCTGAAAAATCATCTTAGTAACAATGATGTCATTACATAGCCAGTCAGATTTGGCTACATTAACAACATGACTGAGGGCAAATGCAAGAGGGAGGGAGAGTGAATAGCTAAAGGTTAGTCTGTGGGCTACAATTTTTTTACCCCATTCCAAAGGAGCATTTGTCTGTTTTTCCTCCTGTAATGATCTTGTATGCCATGGCATAGATGCATTGTCTGTGAAGGCCCTGCAATGGTGATAGCAGTCCACAGTCAAACAACTTCAGTTCCGCCATGTCCTCAAGGATGGCAGTCTGTCTGGAAAGGATTTTCTTTTGTTATGGTAAGAAATAAAAATAAAAATTCTTAGTGTACTTTTGTATAGTAGTAGCAAGGGTGGCCAGTAAAGGAGCTTTTTATTTTTTTAATTATTTAGCATCTGTTCCATCTTGCTACAGATTTCTGCTCTTCAGCAATTGTTCTACTTGCAATTATTCAACTGGTGAAAGAAATGGCAGTAGCTCTCTCCAAGCCATTTTGTCTCTTGATAAAGTCATGTGAGTTGCTGCTATAAACAGTCTTTACAAAGTGCAACCTGTCCATTTAGGTAGTCTCTACAAGGGCAGATTCTTTTGTGGTTTGGATGGGATCCTGCACAACTGAACAACAATGGATCAACCTGGAAAACACAGTGCTTTCTCCTTTCGTCAAAGAATGGGACCACAATATCACGTGCATACTCAGCTGTATGGCATTCAATGCTGTATTTCAGGAGGGTTTTTTTCATGTTAAGATGATTGAAGAAGGATGGCTCACAGATAAGCTGATTTTCTTGACAAACCTGCTTACATGATTTCCCAGGCCCAGCAATTTTAACCTGGAGGGCACTTAAAGGGGGCCACATCATTTGCTTGTAGCAGAAATCTTGTTTCTCTATGAAAATACTAATTCTCTGGAGCATCCCTTCACATGTAAATTCATAGGGCAGGTAAGGTTCAATTTTTTTATTCAAAATTGCCTTTACTGCTTTCTCAACTTCAGAAAGATCATTGATGTCTACAGTCCAGACATTTGGTTTTCCAATGTAAACTTCAGCATATGGATGTTGAGATGTCAACTCTCTGAAGGTTGGCTTTTCTTTGAAGAAGTCTGTGTTTTTTCTGCTTTTTGGTGGATTAAACTTTGGATTCAGAAAAGCACATCCATTTGCAATAGCCTCCACAGGAGCAGGCCCCTCATATGGAAAGCCAAGTCCAACAAAGAGCTTTGTCTTTCTCAGCAAAAACTGTAAATCTTGGCCACTGAGGATGCCGTGGTTTTTAACATAGCTGGGCATGTAGCCAATGCTTGTACTCTTAACAGTTCCATGGACTTCTGTATATGTGTGAATAACATCCAAATAAGACTTCTTATCTTTCCAGAAACTGTCAACTTTGCCATAAACAAGCGATTGATTCTGCCTTTTGATGACACTGATATTATTGGAGTTTAAATACTGTTCTGCTACAAAGCCAAGGAAGCTATTGCTTGGAGTGTGAGGATACATTGTGTAGAACTGTTGTGGATTAAGGTTCAGTTTTCCCCATGGTGTCTCGTGGCCTTTAGACCTGGCATAATAAACATTGTTAAACTCTGGTTCAGTCCCAAAAGAATCAAGCACACGGAACATGCACCGAAAGGGAATCCACAATGGTCCAAAGAGCCTCTTAAATTGAGCAAGTCCAGCTATGTCAATGTAAATAAGTTCTATTACTTTATCCCCATGCATTGGGCAGCCAGACCAGCTACTAGTCCTGTTACCAATCTCATTTATAATCTCCATGAGCTCTGCCAGTGAAGATGAAATCCTAATGTCGTGGCCCAGTAAATAGAGAGAAGTAATTAAATCACTCCACTGGACTAATTCACCAAGTGGACCGCCACTAAATGCATCCTCTGCTATCGTGAACCTTGATTCTTTTGTCAGAAGTCCCAGATGAATGAGGATTCCTTTTTGTCTTCTCTCCAGGTTTTGTTTAACAGCAAATGATTTTATTGCTTCTATCCATGTATCAGCCATTCTCCTGATTCGCAGCAGCATCCACTTGAATGCTTCATGTCTAGACATCATTTTGTATAACAAATCAAAATTGGTTCTTATTTTGGCAAGTGTCTTCTGATCAGTTGCTTCATTCAGATGTTTTGCTCTCCAGGGTAAACGAGGACACCAGTTTTCAACCTCGCTGAGGTAAATAAAAAAGGAGCATGTGGACCCATTCACACCGTAACTTGCATAACAAGGATCAGATTGCCAGATGTTTTTCAGCCATTTTACTTTGCCTGTGCAGTGTGGGAAATCCTCCATAGGAGGCAATTTACACTGTTTCTTTGCTCCATTATTTAGATCTGCAACCTTAACATTGAAATGTTGGCTAGCAAAATGCAGAAACACAATTTCTCCAAATAATCCAGTTGTCACTAGAAAGGAGCCAAGTTTCAGAAAGGAAAACTTCCATGGAGTAAAAGACCGCATGAGTATTTGACCAGCTCTGTTTTCACTTTAAAAAAAGAAGTCTAGCCCAAGATCAAGGGCTCAGTTCATTATCCAGATGAGTAACAAGCACAATTCATACTCACTCTGACTTTTTAGTCAACATATTCCTTCCATTCAGCACACCTGCTGCCTGCAAGCATCCCCATCCCCTTTTATCACCTTACTCCCTGAGCAGGACAAGAGCTTGGCTCCCCCACCAGACCAGTGAGAAGACTGAAATGGGAGGAAATCAACAGCTGCCACGGTGCTTTGCAACTTGGCTAGGATCAGTATCAGGTCTTTCCAGAGAGGTGGCTGAACTAGTCTGTGGCAGACTCTGTTATTGTATCTGCAGCATTGGGGCATACAGGCAGGAGATATTTGGACAGCTGATTTGTAACATTACATTTAAGTGTTTAACTGAAATTGAGTGGTCAGCCAAAGGTTGTCCCAGGTTAAGCAAAACAGTCCAGGAAAGAAGAATATATTGTTGTAGATAAGAAAGCAAGCTAGAGTCTGGAGCAAACAGAAAAAACAACAAATAAGAGTAGATGAAGAGCTGGAATTACTACAAGGAAGCTGGAGACCAAGTTGGCAGCCTAGGCCATAGCAAAAGAGAGAAGCTCTGTTAAACTGGGAAATATATTGTCAGCATCCTGATATATATAACTGGCTTAGCTAATCTGGATACTTCTTCCTCAGTGCATATCAAATAGGCTGATTCTGAGACTGAAGCAAGCTCCAGAGCACTTATCATCCCACATAACACATTAGGATAGAACAGGGGTTCTCAAACTATGGTCCATGGACCACCAGTGATCTGCAAGCTTCATTCAGATGGTGCACGGCATGTCCTCATTAGTGGTACTGATTTTACTTGTATTTTATTGCTTCTTTTATTTCTAATATTGTATTAGAATTTGAATTCCATAGAACGCAAATTGTAATACAATATAAGAAATAAAGGAAACAATCATACAGCATCTAGCACAGCACATTACAATTGCTACAATAGGCAGAAAATATCACTAAGTGATCCACCAAGACCATCAGCAATTTTTAAGTGGTCCTTGGGGAAAAGGGTTTGGGAACCACTCGGATAGATCACAGCAGCAGCCTTTAAAGTTTGTTTTATATATCTCCAGTACTGGTCAAGATACAATCTGCATTAAACAAAATATAGAATGTAGTTCTGTGTAATTGCAAGTCCCATGTGATGCAGATTTTAGTTCCCAATTAAACACTGTTGGGCAGGGTTGTCAGAGGAATGGGTTGCATAAGGACCTAGTCAATTGGGAGGAGGGCTATATTCAGTGATGTTTGTCTTGGGTCGTGGGGGCGGTTGCCATCCCATTAGTTTGAGAGGTGGGTGTCAGTTGCGTCCCTTCCCTTTGACGTGGCTTGGCCCTTCAGGATACCCAGGAAGTGTCTGCTGCTGCTGTTGGTTATGCTTGCTGGGCTGCAGGAGTTGCTGGTGGGTGGCAGGCCTCTGAGGCGAGAAAGGAGAGGTAGGAAAGAGGGAGGCTTTCACTTGCACCTTAGGAGAAGGAAAAGGCATAGCTGCTTTGCATCTGATGAGCAAGTGCCCACCTCCTTTGCCTCACATCACTCAGTCATTGCTCTGCACCAGGCAGCGGCAGCAGCAGCAGCACCTCTTCCTTCTACTGAGGTGTGTGCGCAAGTGAAAGCCTCCTTCCCACCTCTCCTTTCTCACCTCTGAGGCCTCCCACCCCCTCTCCCTCCATCCCAGTGAGTGTGGCAAGAGTACACACCAAGGAGGGGCATGCAGGATAGGGGGGCTAAAGAGGGTGTGGGAGAGAAGGCGGAAGGGCATGGAGGAGGGGCAAAAGAGATTGGTGGTGGTGGGGGAACTAGAAGTATGAGGTTGGAAGGGGTCTTGCACTTCTGAATTTGCCACTACATTACTGGTTATGTTTAGGGACTATGGCATGCCATCAAATTTATTGGTTAGTCCATACAACATGTCTGAAAGATTGAGTGATGATTCACATTTTACAGACTCCAGGGGAGAAAGTATAGATTAATTTCAGCTCTTGGACTAGCCTGAGGGGTAACCTAGCTTAAAATCATCCACTAGCCTAGTGAAAGAAAGGTGGTGAGTAGAAGCGAGGTAAAAAAACACACACGCATGCACACACGCACATATGCGTGTGCTCTGCAGACCAGCTCAAAACATTGCTGGCAGCGGTCATGATAAACCTGGGGATAGAGGCAAATGTTTGATTCATAATTTGGGAAAGAACTCTGTTTTCTTAGGATCCTATAAACAGTCCACTATCATGTCAGCATTTTGATAACCATTTTCTGTTAGCCTAAAGAATGACAGCAACAATAACAAAAGAAAATGAAATAGGTAGTTTACAACTGCCTCCTTTGAAATGAGGCTACTGAAGGTCCTAAACTTAAAAGATTATTTCTTTTCAGTCTGTATTGTCTTTATACTAGTTTTCATTTTTCTGTACAGTGAAAAGAGCTTTTCTAGGGATTGAAGTAATACACTAAACAATTTACTTGAAATTCCAGTGCTTTGCTTCAAGTTTGGTATTGGTGACAACTGCTAACATTACCATGACACTAGTAATAATTACTAGTAACTTAGTAGTAAAAATTACCAATTGCTATATAAAGCTAGCTTGTGGCAGCTGTGGCCCCTGGATTCTGGTATTCAACTAGCTCAAATACTAACACCTCAAAAGCAAGTTTTACATTGGGTATTTTTTAAAATCTTCAGATATTACCAGTGAACAGGTTTTCATGGAAGACATTTATGATTATAGTATACAGGTGCAGGCTCAGAAGCTTCTGGACAAGCGCTGGCATCTCCAGGGTCATGTTTAGAAAAATTTCATGCCATTCCATTTATTGAATGTCATGGCCGAGGAACGTGCAATTATTATTCAAATTCCTACAGCTTCTGGTTGGCTTCACTAAATCCAAGAAGAATGTTCAGGTATGCTAATTAATCTTACTTTGTCAGTGAGCCACAACAGAACAGGTAATGCAGCAAGTTCTAGTATTGCCCCACACTGCCCCATTCATATCAGTATTGAAGATAGATTCATCTCTGCGATGCCTTCTGCAAAGGCCATACCTCCTAATCCATTCCACCATGTCAATAGCTGCATAAAGTTCTTTGTACAACTGTATCGTACAGGGAGCTGTGGTACTAGTGCCATCACAGAAGTACTAGTGATATCTGCACTAGGGCAGCACTAGCATAAGGAGAGCAGTTATTCCCATATGCTAGTATTAGGGTTGATGTGTAGGATCCCATGTGCCACAACAGAGAACAGTAACACAGGATTGTGCCATTAGTCTGGGTGTCATTATTTAACATATAAAGTGCAGTACCTGTAATGTCATATTGTCTGGAGATATGTGGAATCCAACAGTTGTCCCTCTAATGCCCTATCTGAAGCCTCAAACAGGGTCTGAAACTACTTAACAATATGCTTATATGCCATAGTAGAAAGTAGGAGCTTGGAGCTGTGCAAGAGTGGATGGTGTCTTCAGATGCCACAAAAGAGTGGGGACTACTGGGCAGTGTTAGACACCCAGCTGGTCACTTTCAGCCAAGCTCAGTGGCTTTTTCATGGGGTTAGCTTTCATGAAGCCTGGGAACACTGGATGAAATACAGGACAACAGGCATCTAATTACTCAGTGAAGTTTTGACTACGAGGGTGAGCTCATCAGCAACTGTATGAAAACAACAGTAGCGTTTCTCTTGATGTGGCAGTGCCACCTTTTGGCCATTTACAAGACTAAAAATGACTCTCAAACATTAGTCTTTCTGGCCCATAAAGAGCAGTGCAGAGCACAGTGCACGGGCACAATACATCAGATATTGAACACTGGATATAGTACAGTCTTGGAGCCTAGAGAGGGCTGCCAAACCAACCCACAGGAGGCTCCCTTCCCTGTACTATAAGGGAAGGGAGCCTCCCCAGTAACTGCATGGTAACGTATTACCTGCTCTGAAGAATCATAACTTTTAGCTGTAAGGATAATCTGTTGGCTGAACAAAGCAACCTAATTAGCATAGCTGGTATCAATCTTTATTGCTTGCAAACGCCAAGGGGGTAATGGAACAGTACCCTTTGTAGCATTACAATTTGATTATTTCTAATGTTGAATAGTGAGATAATATTATCATATGTCTAGATTTTATAGAGGCAGATAGTATCTGTATTCTTCTTCACTATAATAAACTATTCCTATTCCTCCTGCCATCTCACTGATACGACTTTTTCATAATTAACATGCATTTTCATACACTGATAACATGAATAAGCCCATAAACATTTGTGCTTTGCTAACTACTAGCCATTATGAATCCCTTTTAGCTAGACACTCTGTTATGACCACTTTGTTATTACTGGCCATGGTTCAAGCAGTTTAGCATAACCTACACAAGCTGGAATAAGCCCAGGCAAATCCTTGGGTTTATGGACTCCCTTTTCTTGTTCATCCAGGAGACTTCTGCAGTAGTTCGTTTCACTTTCAGTGAATCCAGGCTTGTCATGTCATAACCACCAGAGAATGGCCTGGTTCATATATCACGCTAAACTAAACCATACCATAGCATAACCACATTGGGCGATCTCCTCTTTGGAAGCCTGCATGCTTGTACATTCTACATCCTAGCAAGACAGAGGCGCTGTGGGTAGGTGGTTCCTGAGTCTGGAAAATTGCCTTTGGATGGGGTCATAGTCCATCTGAGCAGGGTCATAGTCTGGGAATGGTCCTGGATCCATCCTTGCTAGAGGCCCAGGTGACAGCAGTGGCTAGGAGTGCCTATTTCCAACTTTGGCTGGTAAAACAGCTGCAGCTGTTTCTGAACTGGGATAGCCTGACCACTCTTATCCAAGCACTGGTAACCTCCATGTTGGATTTCTATAATGCATTCTATGTGGGGCTACCCCTGAAGTTGGTCCAGAAGCTACAGTTGGTTCAAAATGCAGCCATGCAACTGCTCACTGGGGCAGGGTATCGCCAACATGTTACCCCATGGCTGAATAAATTGCACCGGCTGCCCATTAGCTACCAGGCAAAGCCCAAGGTACTAGTTTTGGTGTATAAAGCCCTATACACCTAGGGACCAGGCTACCTGGAAGATAGTCCTTCTCCTTATATACCCAGTTGATCACTACTCTCTGCAGGTGTGGGCCTCCGACTGATACCATCTCATCAGGAGGTCTGTTCTGCCCGATATAGGAAAAGAACCTTTAGTGTTGTGGCATCTACACTTTGGAATTCCTTCCCCTTTAATATTAGACAGGCGCCATCCCTGTTGTCTTTTTGGCACCTACTGAAGACCTTTGTCTTTCAACAAGCCTTTTAAGTAGAGACCTTATCCTAGTCTGCATTGCTGTTGGAATTGTTTTTAGATTTAAAAAAAAGATGTTATAAAGATTTATTTTTAAAGATGTTTTTAAAGATATTTTGTTTTTGAAATGTTTTAAAGATCAATCAATCATCATTTATTATGGTCAATGACCAGCACTGTTTTAAAGATGTCGTTAGTGTTTTTGTTTGTCACCTTCTGGGAGGAAGGGCGGGATATAATTTTAATAAATAAATAAATGCACACTGAGGTATGGTTTAGCTCAGCATATGTGGGAACCGGGGCTTTGTGCTTTAAAACATTCTATTTAGTTTCTAACAAAGACAACTTCAAAGCATGAATTACACAGCTGGCTTTAACTAATCAGAGTCTGTTTTAAATGTGATCTCTGGTTAATGTGATACTGCAAACTGAGATTCACTGGAAGTGCAGAAGACCTTCTCCTGGCTCTGTGGGAGAAGAAGAGGGATCAGAGCATATGAGCTGAGGGATTTGCTCAACCTTGTGACAACTTGTGCAGATAGCACTAAACCAGTTTAACATTATGTGTGAATGCAGCCAATCACTCATACCACTGCTTTAATCACTGCTTATCAGCCTAATTATTACAATATGAGTTTCTTTCCCTTTAAAATATTTATATTTTATTATTTCTTTTTAAGGAAACCATCGCCACAGACTCTGAAAGCTGGAGAACTGGAAAAAATCATAAGTCGCTGTCAAGTCTGCATGAGGACACCCAGCTAAACAAAATTGTTACTCAAGAATTAAACAACAGTTTTGTGGACTAAATTAAACCAAACCAAAAAGATTTTATGAACTTGTAACGTGCCTTAACTAAAGCCAAACTACATTTGCACAGTAAACTTGAAGATACCGATGCTGTACTATAATTAAATTTGAAATAGTGCAATATTTTCACTTGTTTCTAGTAAAATGCAAAGCACTTTTTTAAAAAGTAAATTGAATTGGCAGTACTACAAGGTCATCACCTTCTGAACTCTGCCTCTCCTAGGTGTGTGTCAAATTTGAACTAGTGTGTCTGGAAGGGCTACAGCTGCTGTCTTGTGCCCTTGTGCTTTTCTAGCTGCAAAATGGAATAAACAGGGTAGCGCTGGTTTATATATCACCAAAGCAGATATAATTTAAGTTGAAACTCTGGCACAACAAGAAATTAAGTATAGCAAAACAACTATGCATGACAGTTTTGAAATTTCACCAAATTAATGTTAAAATCTCTATGTGATCCTTTGGCAGGAAGGGAGAATTGTAACATTTTAGTATGGCAGGAAAGGAGAACTGTAACATTTTAGTATCACTACAATAGCCGTGCTTCTTGACTTATTGGTTAGTTGCCCTCTAAGTACATGTTTGCATATTATTGGATCCTACTAACTTCAGCTGTTTGTTTGTTTTTGGCCAGTCTTACTAAACAAGTCCTGACAATGGCAAATCTTGAAAGATGTGATTTATTACTTGCTGCCTATGGATTGGCTCCAAATAAGCTAGTTATACTTTAGTCCTATTGCAATAGATGGGACAAGTTAATCATGACTACCTTAAATTCTATTGATTTCAATGGGACTCTGGCACCAGCTGAGACTACTGGAGCAAAAGTGACTGACGAGCTTGTAAATGGCTACTCTCCTGGTAACCTGCAGCAAGTAGAAATCATCCTGAGGCAGCCAAGTTGAGAAGCTTTTCTGAACTGGAAGAGAATTTGTTTTCCTTCAGCCTGTAGATGTAACACAAATTATTAATATACTATGTGTAGGAACTGCTAGTAAAATCTGTTGAGGGCTTATAACTTTGTAGACTTGTCCAAAAGGTTGGACGTATGACATCAGAAATATCTACCAAAATTAGATAGCATCAACAGTAAGTACTGTTTGTATGCAATAAATGCAAAACCCTTTCATTTTTGTCTCTACTATAAAGGTATCAAGTAACATATACATATTTAAAGGGACATAAATGATGGTCGAGATAGCTGAATGTAATAAAAGTCCATCCAGTAAAATCCAAGCCTCGAAAAAGAGTAGCTTTTTACTAGTTTCAAATGGTACTATCTGGGAATTTATCTAGAACATTTGGTTTAAAATGGGTGGGGAACCACTGGACCACAAGGTCATTATCTCCAAACCATGCCCACCTGCCTTGCACCTGACATCGTATGTGATGTCAGGTTTAGGTCAGGTACAGACACTACTGACAATGTGCAATCAGGAGTTTGCTCCCAATTGTGCATTAGCAAGGGAAAGCAGGCTTCAGCTCTGCCGTCCACCTGCCAATAGAGCCAAAGCCTGCTAGATCAGCTGCATGTGGTGCTCTGCAGTCTAGACTTCAGGACGTAAGTGTCCAATCACCTGATGTGACTGACACATCGCTAGGGATGGACAAGAATTTCAATTCAGTCCACATTTCAAGCCAAATTTATAAAATTTGCACTTTCCTAAACAATATGAGAACCAAAACACAGCCATCCTTTGAAATTTGCACTTGATCTGAATTTTTCAATGCGGTTTTCCAACCAATGTTTATATAAATTCATATATTGGATGAAGTGTGCAGAAAAATGAATGTATGAGTGAAAGTAACATGCAAAAATGCATTATATGATGAGAAATAGCTTGAAAAATGTGTACATTAATCAAAACTGCCTACAAAAATGTATTTATTGAGAGAAACTTGCACTCAAATGCTTAAGAATTTTCAGGAAGATTTACAAAAATAGCAAATTGCTGCTGAAATGTGAAGAACTGAATTTAAGACTGGAAAAATGAGAAACTGAGAAAACAAAAATTGACAGATCTTTTCATCCCTAATCCCTGCCCACTCATCAAATCTGGCACTAAAAAGCTAGAGAATTTTCATGTGGGCTTTAAAAAAATATATCTCAGATTGCTGCAGCATTGTGGAGAACTGAATTTAAGACTGGAAAAATGAGAAACTGAGACAAATGAAATTGACAGTTCTCTGCATCCCTAATCCCCACCCAATTGTCAAATTTCGCCGCATAACCAATAAGGTTCCCCAACTCTCGTTTAAATGGACTGACTCTGCAAACATATACATCTACTCAGAAGTCACACTGCGTTCAAACAGCTTTCAGTGCAATCTTATGTGTCTACTCAGAGGAAATCCTTGCTGAATTCATTGGGATTTATTCCCAGCTAAATGAGTATAGGAGTGCAAATTTAGGTATGGCATTCTGATCCAGCATATTTCTGATGAAAATATTCCTCTGGATTTGTAAACTACCCAGCATATCCAATTCCTGCTAAACTTGATAGGGGCTAGACAGGTATGCCCAACTAGGGCCACTAGTTGGATGAGGGTCTTTATTATTATAATTTGTGTATAATATATGTATAAAAGCATAGCTCTGAATGTTTTATATTTATAACATTGCACTTGACAAAAATTGAAAATATTAAAGTTAACACTAAGGATGCTCACTACTTTTTTACTTGCACAACTGTCAGCACTGCAATATCTAGCAATAATAATTGTATCTCATTAATCTGCATACTTATGTAAATGAATAATTCTAAATAAAGGATTTAGAGGCCTACTAGAGTGCCATTGTTTCTTATTAATGTGAATTTTTGCAAGGAAATACTTTTTTATTTTCTATTTTAATTACTGTAATGTCTGTCTTTAATGATGGACTTCTACTGATAACTGTTGCAAAATCATTCTGATGCCAAGGCTTGCTTGCTTTGAAAATAAATGCTTATGGTAGGGTTGCCAGCCCCACAATCTTTATAATATCACAAATCATTACATTATCTGGTACAGCAGGAATGCTTCATTTGCACTATGATTGCAAACAGATGTACCAATGCAAATGTTCTGGCTCTGGTGGTAAATAAAATGTCTACTGAGACCGATTTAGGTATTATTTCCATATGTTAAAATTACATTAATGTTTTTTCATATTCCTCCCTGTTGATTCGTGCTATTGATAAGAGGCCACAATCAATTACAACATCTGCATTTATTAGATGGAGCAAGGGAGGAAGTAACAAATTCCTGGGCCCCAGACACATACTTGAACGTTAACTATTGGCTTAATACATGTTTCAAGTACAATAGTGTTATTCTACCCTTCAAATAAAGTTTACGAGAATGACTTATATGCAATAAAATGCAATGAGAATATAGCAGACACAAAAGCAGCATAAAAGTAATTTTCTAAGGATTAAAAGGCCAGAGGGGGGAACATATTTGCTTAAGGTCAAAAGGATGTCTACAGAGGTGCCAGGTAAGCCCCCCTTTGTCATTGTTGTTATGTGCCTTCAAGCCAATTACGACTTATGGCGACCCTATGAATCAGTGACCTCCAAGAGCATCTGTCATGAACTGTGGCTTCCTTTATGAAATCAATCCATCCCTTGCTTGGCTTTCCTCTTTCTACTCCCTTCTGTTTTTCACAGCATCATTGTCTTTTCTAGTGAATCATGTCTTCTCATGAAGTGTCCAAAGTATGATAACCTCAGTTTCATCATTTTAGCTTCTAATGACAGTTCTGATTTAATTTGTTCTAACACCCAGTTATTTGTCTTTTTCAGAGTCTATGGTATGCGCAAAGTTCTCCAACACCACATTTCAAATGAGTTGATTTTTCTCTTATCCACCTTTTTCACAGTCCAACTTTCACATCCATACACAGAGGTCGGGAATACCATGGTCTGAATGATCCTGACTTTAGTGTTCAGTGATACATCTTTGCATTTGAGGGCATTTTCTAGTTCTCTCATAGCTGCCCTTCCCAGTCCTAGCCTTCTGATTTCTTGACATTGTCTCCATTTTGGTTAATGCCTGTGCCAAGGTATTGATAATCCTTGGCAAGTTCAATGTCCTTGTTGTCAGCTTTAAAGTTACATAAATCTTCTGTTGTCATTACTTTAGTCTTTTTGACATTCAGCTGTAGTCCTGCTTTTGTGCTTTCCTCTTTAACTTTCATCAGCATTCGTTTCAAATCATTACTGGTTTCTGCTAGTTTCTGCTAGTAGTATGGTTTGTTGTTATGTGCCTTCAAGTCGATTACGACTTATGGCAACCCTATGAATCAGTGACCTCGAAGAGCATCTGTCATGAACCACCCTGCTCAGATCTTGTAAGTTCAGGTCTGTGGCTTCGTTTATGGAATCAATCCATCTCTCGTTTGGCCTTCCTCTTTTTCTACTCCCTTCTGTTTTCCCCAGCATTATTGTCTTTTCTAGTGAATCATGTCTTCTCATGACGTGTCCAAAGTATAATAACCTCAGTTTCATCATTTTAGCTTCTAATGATAGTTCTGGTTTAATGTGTTCTAACACCCAATTATTGGTCTTTTTCGCAGTCCATGGTATGCACAAAGCTCTCCTCCAATACCACATTTCAAATGAGTTGTTTTTTCTCTTATGCACTTTCTTCACTGTCCAACTTTCACATCCATACCAAGAGATTGGGAATACCATGGTCTGAATAATCCTGACTTTGGTGATCAGTGATACATCTTTGCATTTGAGGACCTTTTCTAGTTCTCTCATTGCTGCCCTCCCAAGTCCTAGCCTTCTTCTGATTTCTTGACTATTGTCTCCATTTTGGTTAATAACTGTGCTGAGGTATTGATAATCCTTGACAAGCTCAATGTCCTCATTGTCAACTTTAAAGTTACATAAATCTTCTGTTGTCATTACTTTAGTCTTCTTGACGTTCAGCTGTAGTCCTGCTTTTGTGCTTTCCTCTTGAACTTTCATCAGCATTCGTTTCAAATCATTACTGGTTTCTGCTAATATTATGGTATTGTCTGCATATCTCAAATTACTGATATTTCTCCAGTTTTCACACCTTCATCTTGGTCCAATCCCGCTTTCCGTATGATCTGTGTACAGATTAAATAAATAGGGTGATAAAATACACCCCTGTCTTACACTCTTTCCGATGGGGAACCAATCGGTTTCTCCATATTTGTCCTTACAGTAGCCTCTCGTCCAGAGTATAAGTTGTGCATCAGGACAATAAAATGCTGTGGCGCCATTTCTTTTAAAGCATTCCATAGTTTTTCATGATCTACGCAGTCAAAGGCTTTGCTATAATCTATAAAGCACAGGGCGATTTTCTTCTGAAATTCCTTGGTCCATTCCATTATCCAACATATGTTTGTGATATGATCTCTGGTGCCTCTTCCCTTTCTAAATCCAGCTTGGGCATCTAGCATTTCTCACTCCATATATGGTAAGATCCTTTGTTGTAGAATCTTGAGCATTACTTGCATGGGATACTAAGGCAATAGTTTGATAATTACTGCAATTCCTGGGATCCCCTTTCTTGGAATTGGGATATATATTGAATGCTTCCAGTCTGTGGGCCATTGTTTTATTTTCCATATTTGTTGACAATTTTTTTTCAAAATTTGGACAGATTCCGTCTCAGTAGCTTGTAGCAACTCTATTGGTATGCCATCTGTTCCTGGTGATTTGTTTCTTCAAAGTATTTTAAGAGCAGCTTTCACCTCACATTCTAAAATTTCTGGTTCATCATACGGTTCCTCCATGAATGAATTTGTCATCCTGGCATCTCTTTTATAGAGTTCTTCAGTGTATTGCTTCCATCTTCCTTTTATTTTATCTCAGTCACAGTGTGTTCCCGTTGATTATTCAACATCCCTACTCGTGGTTTAAATTTCCCTTTCATTTCTTTAATCTTTTGGAATAGGGCTCTTGTTCTTCCCTTTTTGTTGTCTTCTTCTATTTCTATACAATAACTATTGTAATAGTTCTTTGTCCCTACGTACTAGTTGCTGTATTGTTGCATTTAGGGTTCTGACCATGTTTCCATCTCCTCTTGCTTTTGCTTTCCTTCTCTCTTTAACCATTTTAAGAGTTTCTTCAGTCATCCATTGAGGTCTTTCTCTCTTTTTAACTAGAAGTATTTCTTTTTGCATTGTTCCCTGATAATGTCTCTGACTTCACTCCATAGTTCTGTGTCAACTAAGTTTAAAACCTCAAACCTGTTCCTTATTTGATCTTTATATTCTTCTGGGATGTTATTTAAATTGTATTTTGGCATTATGATTGCTTTGTTGTTCTTCTTTAGCTTTACCCTGATTTTCGATATGACCAGTTCATGATCTGCACCGCAGTCTGCTCCTGGTTTTGTTTTTGCAGAAAGTATGGAACTTCATCTTCTGCTACCAATTATATAATCAATTTGATTTCTATATTGACCATTTGGTGATCTCGATGTGTAGAGTTGTCTTTTCAGTTGCTAAAATAATGTGTTTGCAAGAAACAAATTATTGGCTTCACAGTCTTTCTCCTGCTTCATTTCTATCTAAGCCTCATTTCCCAACAATTTCTAGTTCTTCTCTGTTCCCTTCTTTTGCATTCCAGTCCCCCATGATTATAATCATATCTTGTTTTGGTGTGTGATCAATTTCCTCCTGTACTTCTGTGTAAATCTCTCCAATTCCTCTTCTTCTGCGTTTGCCGTTGGAGCATAGACTTGGATGATTGTTATGTTAATAGGTTTCCCATTTAATCTCACTGATATCACTCGCTCAGAACTTGCATTGTAGCTCCCAATTGCTTTTGCTACATCACTTCTCACTATTAAAGCAACCCCATTTCTTCTGGATTTCTCATTTCCTGCATAAAATATTTTGTAGTTGCCTGACTGAAAATGTCCCATTCCCATGCATTTTAATTCACTCACACCAAGTATTGTAATGTTGATACTTTCCATTTCTTGCTTGACAATTTCTAACCTGGTTCAAGTTTCTCACATTGCATGTTCCTATTGTGTGCGTCGTACAACGCTGGACTCTTCTTTCACATCTGTGTGCATCAGCCTCTGGGCTTCCTTTTGGCTTTGACCCAGGTGCGTCATTAGTCACAGCACTGCTTGTACATGTCCTTTGTTCTTTCTCAGTAGCTCAGCGAGTGCCTTCTGACCTGGGGGTCTCATCTTCCAGGACTATCTCGTGTTGCATTTTGGATACTCTGTGGTTCTCGTGGTACGAGGTATTCAGAGGCGGTTTACCATTGCCTTCCTCTGAGTTTGGATGCATCTTAGTCTGGTGTCTCAGCATTACCATTCTGCCTTGGGTGCCCCTGCTAGGAGTCTAGCCTTTTGGTCTAGACTCCTGATGGCATTGCTCTCAGCTTCATCAACACTCTCAAACCCCCTCAGGTGTGCATCCTAAAGGGAAGCCTCCCTAGAGACAGCATTTCACAGATGGGGGCACTATTACAGAGAAGCTTCTTACCTTATTTCCCATCTGCTGTATCTCATTTGTTGGACACCCACAGAAGAGCCTCCAAAGATGACCTCAGAGCAGGGTGACAAGCAATCATAAAACAAGTAGACATTTTGCACTGTTTAAAGGAGCTCTCTCAACTATATATTATGAATAGTTGTTTGTTCACTATGTATCTAGACACTTCTTAAGGGTATCTTAACCAAATTGTGCGTAATGGTTCAAGGTGAAGGAGCAGGTTTTCGTGATTGGATACAATTGGACACCATTTTTAATCAAGATGGCAGACTGAACTGATTTTAACCACCAATTTCAAAACTCTTTTTTTTTGTTTCTTTGAATTCCTGAGCAACGACAGATAGGTATCTAATAAGGAACCTCTGTGTGCACAAATGCATGTTTTCCTTATCCAATTTGCATGGAGCTTTGGATCATGCTAAAGTTATAGAAAGTTAACCGTTAGACCACTGGAAGTACCTGTAATAGCTGCCCTTTGCTGGTGAAGAACATTAGAGGGTCAGATTCCTGGTAAGGGCATACAGTTTCTGCTAGTGTGCCTGATTCTCGCGATCAGTGTGTATGGGTGGGTGTGGGTGTGTAATAATATTTCTGAAACACACCGATTCAACTAGCTGACCAACAGTGCCTAACCATGTATACTCAGAAGTCCTATTGGATTCAATAAGGCTTACTCCCAGGTAAGTGAGGTTTGGACTGAAGCCCAAATAAGCAATGCCAATGTGAATGTATGGGGGTGGGGGAAATGTACAGATACCTCGATCTTTATTATTTATATGGAATTATATCTTAGATGTTACTTAACTACCACCGTAGTCTTATGCATATTACTCAGTTGTCCCACTGAGTTCAATAGGGCTACCTCTCAAGCAACTATGCATAGACTGCAGGTTTCATTTTATAGTATTTTTAAACATTTAAAAGTGCAGATTGCCCATATGCAAGTTAATGGAGCACAAGGTTTTTATTTACCTTTGAGTGCTGAATTTGTAGGCTGGGAGAGGTAAAATGAGGAGATTGGCCTTTGCTGTAGGCTGAATAGTTTATGTGGAAAACTTTTGGCTGGAAATCCAGTCCAGCCTCAGCCTGCATTTGAAATTGAAGGTGCTTGACCTTTTTTTTTTAAGTTTAGAATTTTTTTAAAAGTCTGTCACTCCAAGCAAGATCTGTGTACTCCTCTCTTAGCTTCTGTTTCTCTCATTTTGTGATGGACATGGTGGTGCCCAATAACACCTGCAATAAAATCTAGGATTTCTCCATCAATGTCTATCAGCTTTCACTGATGCCTTGGGTTTAAATTTAATAAGTGGTTTCTCCGATGAAAACAAGAAAAACTCCAATAAAGACAATGAGATGCCTCTCTGACTTTTTACTTTTGTCTGTGTGGAAACCACACAAATGATTGACAGGAAAGGAAAAGGGAAGAGAATAATATAATCCATAAAAAAAGTAGTTGGGAGAGAGAACCTATAAATATACAACCAGATCAGAAATTTCCAAAAGGAATATATGTGATTCAGTAAACACAACGGAACTGCGTGTGTAAGAAAGCCCCAGTGATTTCAATGGGACTTTGTTTGGAGTAGACCCAAGACTGCGCTGTAAATCAATACCTTTCACTGGGCTCAAGTGTACCTGTACATATGGCTAGGCAGTTAAACGGAAGAGCCTCTGAATATCATAATTCTCGGGGGGGGGGTTAATGGGCTTACTTTGCAAGGCAATAAATCCCACCCGCTCAGCATAATGGTTAAAAGCACAGAAGTCCCATTGAGTTCGGGCGGCTTGCTCCCAGGTATGGGTGTATCGAATTCAAAGCATCGATTTGAATCTCGCTTCTTTCACAAAGCCCCGATTCCATCTGCTGTACAGAAATATAACATTGGTCAACCTTATGGTATGGATTACACTAGATGGGAAGACCTCTGAACACGCGAAAATGCAATACAAATAAATATATTACCTTGGAAGCAAGCGGGGCAGATCCACACGCTACAAGAAAAAAGAACAAAAGCTTAACAGAAGGAAGCAGGATTTGGAAATATTTTCCCTTTTAACCCGACTTTCTAGGTCTTCACTACCCACAGCCAACACGTCAAAAACGTATCTGCATATTTCCAGCAAGCTGAAGCTTAGCATTATGTATCAACAATGAGCCAAATCCGCTACATTATGGAGATGAGGGACAGATCTCAGGCTGAACTACAACAGGTGGTCTCCTCAGCCAGACCAAACAACACCGCCATGAACAAAAGGAAGCAGTTTATTTGCTTCCCCAAAATGAGTAGAATAGACCTGTGACCATAGTAAAGATGGCCGTCGCACCTTCAATCTCTGCCGGCAACCTTGCCCGCCCCTTTTCGGTCATGTGAGGTTTCACGGCGCATACCTCGCCGCCGTTTACGGCGACTCAATGGGGACAATTACGGTCGTTTTGTTTGTTTCTGTACCATGGCTGCGTAGGTGAGGTGCTCCACGTTACCCGTATGCCCCGCCGCTAACGGCCCCTCAGAGCGGAAGGGAGTCTAAGGCGGTTGGAGTGGATATTCGGGACCAGGCAGCCGCTTCCCTGTTGGCCTCAGGGTGAGAACCAAAGGGAGTGTTGGTCTGGGCCTTCTCCCCTCAGAACGACCTGTGGGGCAGAACCGGGGGTGGGATTGGGGTGCTCCTACCAAACCCTGAGTTAGGCGCCCTGCGCAGATGACTGAATTCAGCCGCCTTAGCGCTTTGTTCCTCCAGCATTTTTTTTGGGGGGGGGAGGAGAGCAGGCTTTATTCTGCTGCCCCCTTTGAACCCCGTTTCCCGTAAACGATGACACTGCTATCCCCCTGCCTTCCTTTCATCTCACTGGCTTCACTCGCGGTCCGCAAACTCCTGCCGTTATTCCTCGCGCCCAACCGCGTTTCCTTAGGTGTTCTTTGTTACCGTAACGTCAGTGCCCCCCCCCGCCGCCGCCTGAGTCCATTGGATCGCTACATTTTTCTTTTTTTCTGCCCACGGTTTTTTCCCCTATGACCACCCTCCCCGCGGCTTAGTTCTGCTCTGCCTGGGATGTCCCCGGCCAGAGGCCTTATATACTACTGAATGCCGGGTGCTTTCTAGTGGAGGAGGGCTTGTCGCCTTCATACCCTGCTGAACGCGCCTGGTTTGCCATAGTGAGGAACAGGATGCTGGACTAGGTGGATCTTTGGTCTGATCCAGCAGGCATCTTCGTACGTTATTTTGACTTACGGTTAACGCTTTCTCCCTTACTTATGTGAGCAGACTCTTAACCATTTCTAAGTGTCTCTCTACACTTGTTAAATTAAGAAGAGCTCTGCTGGATCAGACCAAAGGCCCGTTTAGTTCACCATCCTGTTCTCGGCAGCAGCCATCCTGATGCCTATGATAAGCCTGCAGGCGGGACTTGTGAATCCTAGCACCTGATGTTGTGGTATTGTGAACTGAGAGTTAGGCACTCTGCTACTCTTAATGTTTGGATAACACCACTTGGCAGTGGTTTTATGCCAAAAGCTGAAACTGCAGGTGTCTGCAGTGCTACTTAGGGATAGGCCAGCCTTCCCCCAACATGGTGCCATCCAGATGTTGTGGATGGCAACTCCCATCATTCCTAACTATTGGCCCTGCTGCCTGGTGCTGATGGAAGTTGTAGTCCAAAACATCTAGAAGGCCCCAGGTTAGGGAAAATTGGTATAGACTGATTCCTCTGTGTGTCTATATGGTCAGGAGGCTTCTTACATGCTGAAATGAGCTAGTGGGGTGTCTTCTGTTGTCATAGAGTTGGCTCTCCTAATCCAGTCTGTTCCATTTGTGTCCAAAGATTAGCCATCATTTGCACCAAACCTGCTTCCCTCACATGGGTAACTCCTTGTGTTTCCTGTTTTGCCAAACGTTAATGTCTCAACGGGTGTAAGTCAAGCCACCTCCATTTTTATTTGGACATTATTTGATGTGGTGTATCAAGGCAGTTTTGGTTTTGAGAATTCACTGATGTTTCAGCACATCCAGTCCTTGCAGTGCAATGCCACAACTTACAATGCCGCAACCTGACACACCCACCCATTACACCTGGCTTACATGGATCAATGCAGATTCTCAACTTTTTTCAGTGACTGAAGGGATTGCCAAACGTTAACAAACTTTTCTATCAACGTCAGACCAAAGTCTGACTTTTCTATCAACGTCAGACCAAAGTCTGACTTTCCTATCAAAGTCAGACAGCTATGTTATCCTTTGTTTACCTCCTGTTCTGTCTGATTCGCAGTACGGGTTGAGACATCTTAACAAAGTGTGAACATGGTGATGTTAATACCTTTATTATTCCTGTGTTTCTGTGAGGCAGAACAACAATCTCTTGTTACATTGCTATACAGTTTGATTAGCTGTATTCTGTTGTTTTAACTCCCACCTTCTAAATCTCTTATGAGGTTTGTAGTAGACTGCAGGCTTAAGTAGTCATATTCTCTTTCTTAGTCTTGTAGGCTTCAGGTCCTACAGTCTAGGATCAAACAAAGTGTTAGAAATCAACTAGTCTGTGCTTTGTCATAGTTCTATTTAAATGGGCACAAACACATTCTATTTTTTATGGAGATGGATTAATTATTTTGTAAATTTAGCGGCTGTCACTACATATTTTGCTTTTCAAGAGTACTTCTGTTGAACTGTAGTTCCATTCTTGCAAAAATCAGAATTTGAGACGTCAAAAAATGGCATCTATGAATTCTCATAAACATTTAGAAGCTATTTGGCATTTTCTTACCAAGCTCACATTATGGAATAGATGGATATAGCTTAGAAATGCTGTGGGTAATAAATATTTAATTATGTGATATGCCTAATGCTGTTTTCTTTTCTCCCCTCCCACTTACAGCTCGAAAAGCAGTTGTCATGGTGTCTTATGTACAAAGGTTCCACTGTTTAGGGAGACTGTTACGTAAAGTAAACAGCGCTGCAGTGTAGTAATATTAAAACGTTAAAAGCAAACAACAAAATGAGCAAGCGAACAAGCAGTGACATTCCTTTAGGAAGGTTAGTGGGAGCTGCAGAAATGAACTTGTCCTTTTGGTAGTAGATAGAAGATTGACTCATATAGGTATTTTTATCTTTGTAGATTACAGTATTAAAATATTATGTAAATTGTTCTCTGCTTTGATATGCTATCTTACATGAAAGAAATATAGGGTCTTGCCTAACTTGCACAGAGCCTCGGAGAAACAGTTGAAATGCATTCTCCAAATTGCAGCACAGGTGAGAACCTGCTGGTGGGAGTCCATCTTGCCAGAGAGCACTCATCCCCGCGCAAGTAGGCAGGTTGAATTTTGGATGTTTGCTTGGGATCGCTTAACACCGACTATGCCTTAACTCAGGAATAGCTAACATGGTGCCCTTCAGATGTCGGACAACATCTCTCATCTCCCCCAGTCAACCTATGTTAGCTATCCCTGTTAGATTAAGGAACCCTGAATATGAATTCTTACTTGGTGAATTTAAAGCGCACCTATGGACCACAGAGATGCTAGTATAAAAAATAAAAGTAAACTATACCAGATTTGTCAGCCTGCCCTAAGCAACAACAGTTAACCATGATGAGTACAATTTTATAGTAAAACTTGTGTGTTCTGGACAAAAATCAGGCTATGTACTTGGCCAGTTTGGAACAGTTTTGCTTGATTATCTCTTGAAGAAGTCTCATTCTTTGAGAATGGAGAATACTAATATGGCCTGTGCTTCTTCTGTCAGAACACTGGAATATTCAAAAGAGTGTTTTGTTCTAGGCCGGTGATGGCTAACCTTTTTTGGCCTGAGGGCCACATTCACCCATAACCACCCCTTCGGAAGCAATATTTCAATGGTAGATATGGCTGAAAGAATGTGGCCACTCTGCTTTTTCCTGCACACAACAAAGGATACATGTACACACAGGCAGAGAGGCACAGAGCCCCTCTTTCTCAGCAGATCCATGCAGATCAGCTGAGAAGAAGAGGTTATCTTATCCCTCTTTGCTCATCAAATTTATCAATCTGCTGACCAGAAAGGTCACGATTTGCATCCCCCTCCAAGGCACCACGCTTTGCCCACCCAAGCAATGTAGCTACTTTAATTTTTTGGTTTACTGCATCTGCTACAGTTGGTGGTGTCTTTGGCAGGGGACTAGAAAAAATAGCTGGGGGGCAAATGTGGCCCCCTAAGTTAAGCTTTAGCTATCCCTTTCTTGCCAGTTAGAGAGGTTTTTATAAATATTTTAAAATAAATTGCATAGAGCTAGAGACTCGTATTCTGAATAACTAGTACTATTTAATATAGAAGGTTGCAGGGCAGTTGCTTGCTGAAACTGTTGCAACAAGAATTTAAGATGTGGGGTGGAGGTAGATATAGAATCCTCCTTTTTTATATATACATGTCAGAATGTGGGACTGCTCATTGCAGTCTCTCTGTACCCTGCATGTTGAATATTTGTGACATAGTTCTCTTCATCGCTTTCCTTCAATGTGGTTGTCATACAATGACCACATTTGCACAAAAAACACTACTTAATAAGGCTTTGATGTCTTAGTACAAAGATATGTACAACATTCATGCATCCACATGGAGTTCCTTTGCTCTCACTTTGCTTTACTCTTCACACAAGAGAGTGAATAAACCAAGAAGCTGCAGTTAACCCTAGTTTCCTATTGTGTCTGACCTGGAAGGTATGGTTCATTCCAAACAAGCCAGGATATGGAAGCCATCTGTAAACCTTGATTCTGGTTGGTTTGGAAGCTGTTAATTAACCATAGTTCCCGCACTGCATCAAAACTAGAAGCTGTGGATATCTGGCTTGTTTCTCCACTCACATGAAACAAGAAGCGAAGCACCTGTATGCAGGTGCTTGAAGCTTGTACATATATTGGTTTATTAAGCTGAGTTTTGATTGTGTAAATAGAGCTCATGTTCTCACATCTTGCCTGCTCCTTAATAATTTGTTATGCTAGGCTTCTAAATGAAGATGATGTTCCCATGTAGTACTGTGAAGAAATTCCTGTCATTAATAGGAGGAAGGAACCTGTCTGAATTGTAACGTTAAATCAGGGGCCATCTTGCTAAACACAATGGCTGTGCTGTAGCAGACCCTTATACTTTGACAAAGCTTTAAAATACATTCTCTGTAAATAGTGGAGGAGATGAATAGATTGTGCATCAAAACCCATGTTGTGTTACTTTTTACTACTGAGGGGTAATTCAGGTTGTTTTATCTCGTATTAGGATGAGCACAGCAGCATTCCCATCTCCGGCTGCCGAAATGGCAGAAATGAATCGAATTCAGTATGAAATTGAGTATACTGAAGGGATCAACCAGAGAATGAGAGTTCCAGAAAAACTTAAGGTTGCTCCACCAAATGCTGACCTTGAGCAGGGTGCGCATGAAGGGGGGCTTCCAAATGCCAGTGTAACAATGCAGGTTCCAGAGCGCATTGTAGTGGCAGGTATGTTTACCTTCAGGTGGGAGGAGGTGGTAAAGTATTATTCTGTCAGACACCTCATCTAACTTTCTGTGTGTACACCATAAAATAGTAATAATAGCTATTTAAAAGTTGTATCTACAGTCTGGTATTACAGAAGAATTCTTAAAGTGCAGTACCTAGAGTATTGCATTACAACTGAAACATGAGATCCCTCACTTGGACCTGAAGGCCAGTAGGTGATTTTTGGCCAGTCACACACTTTCAGCCTGTTCTAACCCATGCTGCCGTTCTGAAAATGAAGCAGAGAGGAGGGAGAGATCTATGTGTGCTACCCTGAAGTCCTTGGAGAAAGAATGAGATAAAAATATGATTGATAATAAAATGCAGAGCTAATCTGCAATTCCTTCCCCTTTGGCTTCTTCCCTTTCCTCCTCAAACAGTCCCTGAAAGCTGTTTGATTCCCCAAGCCTTTTATTAATTTTGCAGTTGACTCTTTTTATCTGATGCTGATTTTGTTTTGTATTGTATCTGTTTTTTTAAAAAAACAACTAATGACTTTGCATTTGAAATTAGGAGAAAAGGGGAAGGAGGAGAGTCGGAGTCTCTAAGAAGCTTCTCTGTAGGAATATTTGTCATCCTCCACAACAGTACAAGAAAATATTTCAGATGTTTTTTAAAAAATCTCCTTATTGAATAATACAAGTGGATGGTATTAAGATTCCTTTATGCTTTAAATGTGCTATTTTACAGAAGTTGTGGGGGAAGACAATTGCTGAAATGAGTGTGCCTGTGTGTTTAATGTGACTCCTGACTGAGGAGTCTAGAGAGTGACTAATTGGATCAAAACGTTGAAATGATTAATGAAGACTGACAGAAAAATATTTAGCTTATATTATTTTTTCTTATGATTCTGAAATATATCAGTGCTAATGAAAAGTGAGAGTAATATTTCTGTCCTGAAAGCCTTTTACATTGAATAAGTGCCATTGAAATTACTGAAGTATTTCAAAATAAGATTTTATTTATTTATTTATTGCATTTATATACTGTCCCATAGCCAAAGCACAATTAAAAACATTAAAGACAAATACACAAATTTTTTTTAAAAAATTTTTTTTTAAATAATTAAAAAAAAACATGCTAAAATGCCTGGGAGAAGAGGAATGTCTTGTCCTGGCGCCGAAAAGATAACAGTGTTGGTGCCAGGCGCACCTCGTCAAGAAGATCATTCCATAATTTGGGGGCCACCACTGAGAAGGCCCTCTCCCTTGTTGCCAGCTTCCCTCGGAGGAGGGCCTTAGATGTTGAGCATAGTGTATGGATGGGTTCATGTCGGGAGAGCCGTTCCATCAGGTATTGTGGTCCCAAGCCGTGTAAGGCTTTATAAGTTAAAACCAGCACCTTGAATCGAGCTCGGAAACATACAGGCAGGCAGTGCAAGCGGGCCAGAATTGGGCCAGAATATTATCCCCAAAATATTTGTGTGTGTATATTTATAGAACATTTAATGTGTAAAATGTTTTACCATCTGTCTGTACTTTCTTCCTACAAAAGCCCAGTGGGATGTCAAGGTATTTTTACAAATAATTTGAGTGTGATTTGCTTAAGTCTACCTGGTGAATTCATACCTGAGATGGAATTTTAACTTGACTTCCCCGTCTCCAGCATTGGACCCATTAAACCACACCAAATCATTTGTTAATAAAATGTTACTGATCTTAAAATTAATTCTGTTGCAGGCAATAGCGAAGACATTTCACTCTCCAGGCCACCAGATCTAGATCTTCTCCAGTCAACCCCATTCAAGTCTCTGTCACTGAAAACACCTCCCCATGTCATTTCACTCAGTGAACGGCCGCTAGATTTCTTAGACCTAGAGAGGGCCCCTCCTCAGACTCCTCAAAATGAAGAGGCTAGTATTCTTTCTGCCTTTCATCACATTTTGTTTCAGTATTGTATTTAATATAGATGTCAAGAGAGAAGGCAAGTATTTCTTGCACTATAGGTCACTTCAGTACTATAAAAAAGGTAACCGATTGGTAGAACACAATATGTAATGTCAATATTCCCTATTGAAAACAAAGATACCTCCAGAGCACTTTTGTGTAGCCTATGCATGTTGGTTGTGTAGCTTATGCACTCTGCTTGCAAAATTCTATTAATCTGATTATTATAGTTCTTTATGTACATTGTTGTAATATATTCAGGAAGATCTTTGCTCACAAATAGTTCTGATAATCTTAATAAAATTGCACAGGTTGCATCCAACTTAGTTCTACTTGGAGTAGACCTATTGAAATTACTAGGTCTAAGTTAGTCTTTGCCATTAATTTCATTGGGTCTACCCTGAGTTGGACTAAGATTGGATATAACCTTTAGTATTTACATAATATGTGTCAAGTGTTCAGAATACGCTAATCTACATTATCTCAGTAATTGAAATCTTTCCACCTTAACTTTTGACAATACTATCTTTAAGGTAGCTAACATTTGATTTGGAAAAGACAATTCACTAATAATATATAAAACCAAGCTAAAGCAAGGGATGAGGGGGAAGTAATAGAGATCAGCAGCAGAATAAAACATAGTGAAGATAGCAGGAAGAACAAATCCAAACTGCTTTCCACTAAAACAAATTTTACTTGACATCCCAAAAGAAAAAAGTAATAGGTGTCAAGAAAATCTCTTTGTGGAGAGAATTCCACAGTATTGCTAGCACCATAGGCTGAACATATGGAAGGTGGGAACATCAGTGGCAGGATGATGACCTCAGCAAATATGCCTCAATTACAGATTTTTTTTCTCCAGAAAGGTTTGCCTGGCACTCACTTGTTGTCCTTTTGCTCCTGAGCAAAGACTCCCTCCTGCCAAGCTTTTTAGATAAACTTTTAGTCTTTTTGATTGTTTTTATTTGGCTTTTAAGACTGTGCTGCCATTCAGTCTTTGTGTTTTTATAATTGTTTGGATGTGTACCTTAATTGTTTTTGTACTACTTCTTGTGTAATTTGCCTTAGAGATTGTAATTGAAGGGCAGTATAAAATATATTCAGTCAGGGATGGGGAACCTGTGCGCCTTCAGATGTTGTTGGATTACAGTTCCCGTCATCCCTGACTGTCTGTGCTAGCTGAGGCTGATGCGAGTCAGAATCTAACATGATCTGGAAGCCCATAGGTTCCCTATCTCTGTCTTAAATAAATTTCAAAAGTTGTAGATAAGCTTTATTTTAAGTTCCTTTTTTGATAGATTTTCTAATGTTAAAAATTGAGCACATGCAAAAGAGGGAGTCATTCCTTTCCTTACTTTCCAAAAAGTCTGCATATTACGAAATGTAACCATCCAGGAAGACTTATCTTTATTCATTTTCCACATTGCTCATGAATGAAAATGGTCAATTGATTGATAGTAGGTGACTGTGGTTACTGATGCCATAGTGATGATGAAAGACTTTTCTTTTTCTCCCTTGCTTTGTTTTGCAGGTTCGCTCAGTTGGAAGGCTGAAAAGAGAACGTTCTATGAGTGAAAATGCAACTCGTCAAAATGGTCAATTGATGAGAAATGATTCAATGTGAGTAGAGAGATGCTTGACACATGGCAATATTTATAGAAAAAGCTTGTTCATCTGTTTCTTCCCAGTTCATGCTTAGGATGTGTCTTGCAAATGATGATTCTATTTATAAACAATGTTACTGAAATGTTGTAGGACCATAGCTGTCTTCCTAAGTATTTTTAGTTCTGTTTGTTGGAATAATAACCAACTAACTATTAACTAAAGAAATTTGGTGTCTTTGTTCTCAAATTGTAATTTTTTTTCAGCTACAGGAAATTGCATATGGCAGTTGCTTAGAACGTTCATACAGAGGATTTGATAACTTTGCCAAAATCTTGTTCTTAATTTTGCTGTACTTTTTTAAAAATCTGAGAGGTGTCACTGGATTAGCTCAAAATGTGTTAATTTCATCTGCAATCTTACCTGGGAGTAAGAACCTTTGAACTCAGTGGGGCTTCCTTCTGTGTAATTAATGAATAGGATTTCATTTTTAAACAGTTAAGGGGGCTCTTGGTTATCCCAAAGTATATTGTTTGGAAGTCTTCCAGTAGATAAATAATAATAATAAATAAAATTTTATTTTTAGGCCGCCTATCTGGCCGAATGAACGGCCACTCTAGGCGGCGTACATAATTAAAATTAAAAAACAACATATAAATACAATATTAATAACAATCTTCAATAATCACCCACCCCTCATCTGTACATTGTAAACTAAAACTATTGAGAAATCTTGTATGCCCGCTGAAACAACCAAGTTTTTAGTCCTTGGCAGAAGCTTACCAGGGAGGGGGCATGGCGAAGTTCGTATGGCAGAGAGTTCCAGAGAGTGGGGGCCACAACCGAAAATGCCCTCTCTCTGGTCTGCACCAGCCTAGCTGTTTTAGCTGGCGGGACCGAGAGAAGGTCTTGTAAGGCTGATCTCGTCAGGCGGCATGTTTGGTGATGCTGGAGGCGCTCCTTTAGATAGACTGGACCGACACCGTATAGGGCTTTAAAGGTTAGCACCAACACCTTGAATTGGGCTCGGTAAACAACTGGTAGCCAGTGCAGGTCTGCTAGCACTGGAGTGATGTGATCACGGCGGCGGCTGTTCTTAATCAACCGTGCCGCCGCATTATGTACCAGTTGTAATTTCCGAACCGTCTTCAAGGGTAGCCCAATGTAGAGCGCATTACAGTAGTCTAAGCGAGAGAAGACCAGGGCATGCACCACCCATGGGAGTAGATGGACCGGAAGGTAGGGTCGCAGCCTCTGTATCAGATGTAATTGATACCAAGCTGCCCGGCTCACTGCCGACACCTGAGCCTCCATGGACAGCTGGGAGTCAAGAATGACCCCGAGGCTGCGAACCTGGTCCTTCAGGGGCAATCTAACACCATTCAGCACCAGGTCAATATCTCCTACCATTCTCTTATCTCCCACAAGCAGTACCTCGGTCTTGTCGGGGTTCAGCTTCAGCCTGTTACCTCCCATCCATTCACTTACGGACTCCAGGCACTTGGAAATAGTATCCACAGCCAACTCCGGTGAGCACTTAAATGAGAGATAGAGCTGAGTGTCATCCGCATATTGATGGCACTGCAACCCAAATCTCCTGATGATGGCCCCCAGCGGCTTTACACAGATGTTAAATAGCATGGGAGAGAGGATAGAGCCCTGTGGCACACCACAATTAAGAGGCCACGGGTCTGAAACCTCCTCTCCCAATGCCACTCTCTGGTGCCTGTCAGAGAGATAGGAACGGAACCACCGTAAAACAGTGCCCCCAGTTCCCATTCCCCCAGGCAATCCAGAAGGATACCGTGGTCAACGGTATCGAAAGCCGCTGAGAGATCCAGGAGGACGAGGAAGGAGTGTTCTCCCCTATCCAACGCTCTCCTCAAATCATCCACTAGAGCAACCAAGGCTGTTTCAGTTCCATGTCCAGTCCTGAAGCCCGATTGGAATGGATCTAGGTAATCAGTTTCCTCCAAGTGTGTCTGTAACTGCTTGGCCACCACCCATTCGATCACCTTGCCCAGAAATGGTAAATTGGAGACTGGGCGAAAGTTGTTCAACTCTTGGGGATCCAAGGAGGGTTTTTTCAAGATGGGCTTTATTACCGCCTCCTTGAGGGCAGATGGCAATGCACCCTCTTCCAAGGAAGCATTTACCACCGCCTTGATCCCTTCGCTCAGTCTCTCTTTACAGCCCATAATGAGCCATGTGGGGCAAGGATCAAACAAACAAGTAGTCGGTCTAACAGTAGAGAGCACCTTGTCCACTTCCTCAGAGGGAAGAGGCTGAAACCGATCCCACCGGACCGGATCGCAACTGATCGCCTCTGGCCCACTTCCTGTATCCATGGCGAATGGAATCGAGCTCTTCAGGCAATCGATTTTATCAGCAAAATGTTTTGCAAATGCGTCACAGGAGGCTTTAGAGTGCTCCATGGGTTCCTGGGCAACTGGACCGACCAGGCTCCGGACCATTTGGAACAACCTCCTGGGACAACATTCTGCGGATGCAATAGAGGCAGCAAAGAAATCCCTCTTTGCTGCCTTTGTTGCCACTTGTTAGGCCGCTATCGCATCTCTAACCAGTGTCCGATCGCCTTCGGAGCAAGATTTCTGCCACCGGCGCTCTAGTCGTCTCACCTCCTGCCTCAAGCCCCACAAACATGGTGTATACCACGGTGCGGTTTGAGTTCTATTCAGGGGGAGAGGACATTTCAGAGCCACCCGGTCTATTGCCCTGGTGAGCTCCCTGTTCCACTCTGTCACCAGGGTTTCGACCGGGCGGCCTTCAGACAGCTCCAAATCTCCCAGCGCATTCAGGAATCCTTTAGGCTCCATCAGGCGTCTGGGGCGGACCATCCTAATAGGTCCCTGCCCCCTGCGGAGGGTGTGTGGCAATAAGAGGTCCGTTTTCACCAGATAGTGATCTGACCATGACACGGGGTTTGAAAAAATAGCCCCCATTTTCAGAGCACTACCTCCCCCTCCCGAGATAAATACAAGGTCGAGAGCATGACTGGCTACATGGGTGGGCCCAGAATTACTAAGGTGCAGTTCCCAGGAAGTCATGGTTTCCATGAAATCCCGAGGGGCTCCTGTGAGAGCCGCCTCGGTATGCAGGTTAAAGTCCCCCAGAACCAAAAGGTTGGGGGAAAGGACCCGCACACCCGAGACAACCTCTAGCACCTCGGTCAGGGAGTCAGCTGTGCAGCGGGGTGGGCAGTACACAAGGAGAATCCCTAAACTGCCCTCCGGGCCCAACCTCCAGTACATGCAGTCAACAAACTTGGTCTCGTGGAGAGGGGGTCTGGCAAAAACCAAGGACTCCCGGTAAATAACTGCCACTTCCCCTCCCCGCCTACCAATCCTCGGCTGCTGTGCGTACTGGAAACCGGCTGGACACATGGCCTCAAGCACAGGAGCTGAGGCCTCATCCAGCCAAGTTTCCGTAATGCACATCAGGTCTGCATTCTCATCCACGATTGTGTCATGGATGAGCGATGTTTTCTGTACCACAGACCTGGCATTACACAACAGCAGTCGAAGATTGGTTGGAGCTGTACATCCCCCAGTTCTCTTCGGGTGATGAGCAGGCCCGGAACAGGCATAGAGGATGATATCCAACAGTCATACTCAGTGTAGGTACATTGAAATGAATGAACTTACTTACATATGATTTGGTTCGAAATTGCCCAGTAACTTTAGAATCCAAATCAAATTTCTAGAAAACATGTAGTGCTGTACATGACAAGTTGTATACTAGATTGCCCCGTACAGGAACAGCATCCTTTTTATTCCTTTTTTTTTTTTTTTTTTTTTGCACTTTTGTATAGATAGTTCTTGCAGGCCAGTAAAAATTAAAGGTTTTTAATTAGCACTTCGTGCGATGATTTTAAACAATTCCTTCTTTTTTTCTGGATTGAATCCAGACTAAGTCAAACTTGTCCCTCTGCTTTTAATGGGGTTCAACTTGGTCATGACAGACTTAGCCCCACAGAAATAAATGGGACTTGAAGTTAGGCTACAATCCAATACAGATTTACCTGGGAATAAGTCCCACTGAATCCAGTGGAATTTACTTATGCTGATTCATCAATACTATGGGGTAATCAGTATCTTTTAATTAGGATTCCTGCAACAAGGGTAAACAATTTATTCAGGTTCTCTCTGTTAGGTTGAAGAAAAAAATCACTTCCTCCTACTGTTTTTCTTCTCTCCAGTTGGGAGGATGGGATAGTTGTGAGAAGAAAAACAACTGAAACTACAACTCCTTGTTTGTGCTCTCTAGAGAAAGTAATATGTTACGACAAGGTAGTATAAGAACAAGGGCTCAGAAACGGGGTTCCAGCTACTTGTAGGTCACTGATAAGCTGGTGATCACTTCTGGTGCTATGAGGCTTCTTTACATATAATCCCTAATTCAAAGGGTAAGTGGGTCTCGGATATAAACTTTGTCCCCCGAAGTGTCAAGCTCGCATGTATGATCTTTCCTGAATCTATCTGCAGCCACCACAGGTTTTTTGCCAATATGGGTAGGATGACATTCTAGTACTTCAGTGGTGAGTTTCACATGTGTTGGATTAATGAAGAGTGTTGCTTGATGTGGTATACTGATAGCATTGTCTTCTCAGGTCTGAGTTTCCAGGCTGCTGCCTCCAGTTTTCATTTTCACTTTTAAGTTGTATGCTGCTTTTCCGCCAAAAAAAAAAATTGCCAAAGAGGCTCACAAGCCTTAAAACATCCTTTCAAGTGCTGTTGTGCAGTATCTTGACAAACAGCCATACTTTTCTTGCCTTTTAAGGATTTGTATGCGTCTTTCTAGTTGGTTGTGCATGGCAAGTAAGTGCAGCTGCACAGAACAGCTTCTTCATTCTAGTATTGAACTGTGACACAACATTCTAGTATGCTTGTAACAATGAGAAAATTCTGTGACAAACCTGACCATGTCTAGAAGATGAATTAACTTTGTTCCTTTTTCCCCTCTGCTTTCCAATATTTATATGTTGTCATGGCAGCGCATGCCATACCACTGTATGTAGTGGCTTTGTAGATTACTTTTAGTACACAGATTCTCAAATGCTTCTGAGGACTAGTAATAACTAGGCATAAGAAGTGATGACCAATAACAATGCCTGCCTTAATGACCTTCCATTTATTTAGAAAGTTGCTGCCTTTTTAAGATAATCAATTGTTGTTAATGGTGGCACAGTCCGGAAACTTTCCTGAGAATTAAAATGCCACGGTACCAGTCACCTTTCACAGCTAAAGATGACACGTAAGCTTGAGCATTAGTTTTAAACCATTCACTTTTTTTAAAAGCAAGAGTGTACTTAATGCATTGCCATCTAAAAGGGTTGAATATACTATCTGAAATTATTTTTAAAGTATTCTGTATGCTTAGTTCCACCTGTAATTTGTATGCAAATTAAACAAAATTTGAAAATTTGTCATTCTACCTATAATGAATTTGAAGAAATAGTTGGGTTAAGTAAAGATAAACAGTGTTGAGGACAAGGAACAAAGTTGCATCTTCTTGGCCTGTGGACATGGCATACAGAATCTTGCCTGTGTCCTCACACAAGTGTATCAGGTCTATGTGTGTAAAATGCAGCACGTATCACCTGAACTGTGTGGTTGATTTCTGGATCATTTACACAATATTGATGGCACTGTTCAGACCGATGCACTTTCGATTTTATGCATGCAGATGTTAGATCAATGCAAGGACATCCGGTGGGCTCAGAGGCCGGATTGCTGTGCCACATCTGAATGGTGGAAAAATATAATATTGCTTCTCCGTCATGCATAGCTTCTATTTGCAGAGATGTTATTTCCACATAACTGGTTTGGACGCAGTACAAGAAATGTTATTACTTGTATAAATATGTAAAGAAGTTGGCTGTCTTAAGTTCCTGTTCCGCTTTCTCTTTATTGGTAGTTAGAAGTGGAGGCTTTTTCTTCTTAGATTGCTCACTTGATGCATGGAATAGAGGGATGGGGAGAAGTGTAGAATATTTAACAACCCCACTTTTCTTATGCTAGCCTTAAAGTTTCTTGCTTGAGCCTGCTAAAGGAAGTGTCTGCTTTTCAGTAACTAATGAGAAATGATAGTCACATTTTATGTTAAAAATGATTCTGTACAGGTTTCTGAATTTCCACAGTTCTGTGTAGGTTTATACTGATTGTTACGCCAACGTGAATGTTGTGTGTTCTTTCCCCTTTGCATTCTGTAAATTGATTCATCCCCAAATTGTGTGTTCCTTAATGTACATCTTATCCTACAACCTGGGGAAAGGATATAGCTCAGCAGCACAGTGCATGAATTGAATCGAATTGAAACCAGTTCAATTCCTGGTGTCTTCCAGTAGGACCAGGAAATATTCCTTTCTGAAACCCTAGAGCTGTCAGTCAGCATAGACAATATTGAGCTAGATGGACCAATGGTTGGACTTTATACAAGTCTGCTGTATATTTTCTCGAGTGTATCATAGCTTTGACTTTTAAGTTTTAGCACCACATTTTTTCAGGCATCATGCACAATCAGCCTTGCACAAAGTCCTTGGCAGCAGTGTTTGTGGTGATAAAAGTAGTAAATGTACTACAAGATCATGATCAGATGGTGGCTAAATGTGTAGGTTTTTCCTTCCATGAACCTAGTTACAGTTAAAAACATTCAGAAGCTCCAATGAATTCACTTGGCCCTTCTCCCAGGAAAATATGTAACAGATTGCAGCTTCAGTCACAAAATAAGTCCCAACAGGCCCATAGCTTACTATATCTTGAAGTTCTGGTCACTTAATGAGCTTTCTTGGGTGGATAAATGAACTGGCCATGAGCACATTCTACATCATGGGACACTCACACTAATCGCAGCACATCCCTCTCTCCTCTGTCAGGTTCAATCTAGCTTCCTGCCTCCCAGAAGCATCTCCCATCTGTCCCCCTGCTGCTCTTTATCTGGGTTCTTGGAATTCTTATCTGACTGAGCTTAGTCATAGACAAAAACTGAAAGGGAAACTGGAAAGAGGAAGCCTAGTTAAATCAGTCACATGTCCCTGCCTTGGGTGAATCAGGAGTCTCATCACCATGCATGGCCAGCTCATTTATCCACCTGAGAAGGTCCATTCACAGTATGCGACCCAGTGTTCCAGTTTAGATGGTAAGTTGGTTGAGACAGGGACCTGTCCTCTCATATTTTTGTAAAACACCAGATACATAGAATAATACTCATTTGCAGCCTGGTGTTTGCTAGAATAGTTAGTTGAGTAAATAGTTGGTTTACTCAGAGAACTTGGTATCTGAAAATCTGCATTCTACTGTTGCCAAAGTCTCAAGGGGTGAGAGCTCTGCAGTTCTAATAAAACTTCCTTGAAAGCAAGTTCTGAAATCTCTTGAGGCTTTGTTTTGTTTAAATAAGTTCAGGATTGTGATAACAGCCTTTCTGGATTGATGGTTGTGTAAAACATGAGTAGCAGTTGTCCATTTGAAACCTGTCAGACATATTCTCTTAAAAGGAAGGCTATTACAAGATATGTATGTATAGTACTTTTTCAAAGGTTCCAAGGTTCCTTTCAGTTTATTCATCAGAGCAATTCTATAAAAGAGAAACCTATTGTGGACATATGTAAACATTTCTACACAACAAATAGGCTTGAGAGACCATTATATATGGATGTGAATTTTGTCTGGGAATGCTACATGTATGCATTTTGTCCGGACCAAATATCTATTTCTAGGACATCAGTCCTGCTTTTTCTTTTGTCTTTCCCCAAGTTCTGTATTTTCCTTTTTCTGATATTCTGTACAGATTTTTTTTAAAATTATGTTTTATTAAAATTATTCTGTTCTTAAACAAAGAGTATGCATGATTGCCTTTCAATCCTTTGAGGATTCTGCAGAGTCCCCTCTAGGTTTATCAGGTTCTTTTCAAAATAATTATTTAAAATGTTCTTTGCAGCATATCTATTTTGATGTTGGTTTGCATACAGATTGTGTTGTGAACTGCTTATTCAGATTAATATAAAATGATATACTTCTAATGCTTTTTTCCTGTGCTTATAGTTAGGTAGAGTTCAGAATAAATTGTAAGATCTTGATTAATTTAGTTAAATCTCAAAATTAAAGAGCAATCTTAAGTGTAGAAAGGAAGAAATGTTTATTTTTAAAGCAAACAAAAAAGACACGACAAGCTTTAAAGCTAGCTCGAGATTTTGCTTGGTACTTTTTTGCCTCTCCATATGTGTGCTTTTCTGAAATTTTGTTGGGATCAATAGCTCTCTGAGGAAGTGACCTTTGAAGAATAATAATTTAATCAGTATCCTATTGAAGTGAATTGTGAAATTCCCATTGATATTGATGGTGCTGGATTGCACATTAATTTGTTTTACAGGCAAGGAGAGCTTTTGATGTAGTTTTATGTAATCCTCAGCCTTTTGTTTTCTGGATAAGTGTTTAAAGGCATTTTTGCTTGTTGGAATATTTGGGATATGACTAGAAGTCTTCACCAGTGTCTTTGCTATCTTGTGTATTTCTTTATAGCCCTATATTTGCTTGTTCTTTACTTATCCCTGTATTTGCAAAAACAGTATGTTAATGTAACTCTTGTTTTATATAAACTTCTGTTTTTTCAGAATGTTTTCAACATCCTTTCTTCCTCCAGTCCCTGAGTAACTTGGATATTTGAGGCGAAGATCTCTGTTGTATCATTCTGGCATACAATGTATCAGAATTTTTTTCAGTGTCTGCTAAAGAGTGTCCTTGTATCTTGTGCCTTTAAAACCTGCATATTACTATTCTGGACCTACATATTACCATGCCTCTTATTTTTAGTACCTCTTCACAGTGGATCAAAGCCATTATCTTCAAGTGATCTATATTTTGGCTCATATAAAGGGGTTTCAAGATACAATTCACAATGTTCCTACTAATTCTTCCTTAATGGATTTTTTTTACCTGTTGATGGGGGAAAGCAGAAGAAAAATGGGGTCGGCTTAATTTTTCAAATAGGGTTGGTTGATGGATGAAACTTTTTCTGTCTGGAACCTGACACTAGTGTTTCTCTCTTCATTTGCTACGCTTGCACAAACAGTGTGACACCATCACCTCAACAGGTTCGTGTCTGTCCTCCCCAAATGTTCTCTGAAGATGGATCTAATCTTTACTCTGCCCGGGGCCTATTGTCGCTTATCCAGTCTTCTACCCGTAGGGCTTACCAGCAAGTCTTGGATGTGCTGGATGAAAATCGCAGGTGATTGGCCATCACTGATTCTGCCCAGTTTACTGCTTTTTTACTTCCCTTTTGTTTCCTAGTTAATTGGTTTTGGTTTGTTTTACGTTACATGGAATAAAATTATTTTATTTTATTGCTTTTGCTATTTGTGAATGACATTTCCAAAATTCACATTTCATGGAGCTTAGCTGTCTTATTCCTTTGGACAGAGTGAAACATCTGTGTAGTGAGTTAAAATTCCAGTCTCTCTCTCATTGGAAATCAAGAACAGAAGGGCAACAAGGTGCAGCAAACATGGCTGTACAAATTAAGCCTTTAAGTACTGTTGCTTTCAGTGGGAGAGTTTTTGTTCTCTTTAATCACACCTGGGAGTATGAAACGTTCCCTCTTATACACCAATCCCAAAATGACTTCAAAAAACTAAATGTTGAAGACCCACTAATACTGGAGAAGATCTAGGTAGAAAATGCTTTTATTGATCCTAATTTCAGTTGAGCGCTGTCTCCAGTTGCTGAAGTTCTTGCTATAAGAAAAAACCCTACACTAATTTCACCTTAAAAGGCAAGCTATGTAGTAGCTTTGGACACAAACTGGAAGGAAAAGTGTTCTTAAGATTTGCTGCATGGAGGAGAGAGCCTGTCTGTAGGTCCTTCAAAAGGCCCAAGTTTCAGAGTCTTTGTTGTCAACCCACCAACTGTGAGGGATGGTGATGGTGGTATTTTTATTCAATGTTAAGGTTTTAGTTGATTAAGTAGTAAGATCTACTTAAGTATCAGCCAGGTGATTTTTATTTTTTTTCAGGTGAAAAGAAGCCTTATTTTCTTATAAGTTAAATGTATTTTTTAATCTAGTTGTCTGGACCCTTCTCTTGTGTGTGTAACTATCTTGTCTGACTACAGATCAGAAACCTGCTATTCTGTTGCATTCTTTTAGTGGAGGCTTTATGAACTGGCTCTTGAGAATCTCAGCCGCTCTAGAGGATTTTACCCAAATAAAATTCTTTTTGTTTTGCACCCATAGGCCCTGTGTTATCTGGCCCTTGGGGTGTTTTGCATGATGATACCTGTGTAGGTTCACATCCTTGGCTATAACTTTTTCTTATACTACCAAAGGCCAAGGTCAGGGTTGAAAAGCACTGCAGAATCCTCACTTGTTAATTTCTTCAAAGGTCAGTAGAAGAAACTTACAGTGGGGAAACAAAGTTTCATATCCCTTCCTCTTCCAAGCTTCTTGTTCTAATCTTGAAACGAAAAGTGGTTGGAGGAATTTGTCTTCTTTTTCTTTCCTCCACTTGTTCTCTCCAATTTTTTAAAAAAGTTACTGCCTGCCAGAATCTTTCTTCTGAAAAGTCTTTCTTTTAACTGTTTGATGTCTTTCTAGTGCTCCAAACTTAAACAGAATAGTAACTGATTTTAAGGGGAAGGGCCAAAGCTCACTGGTAGAGCATCTGCCTTGTGTGCAGAAGGTCCTAGGTTCAATCCTCAGCTTCTCCAGGTAGAGTTGGAAAGTTGTCTTTTGAAACCCTGGAGCCACTACCAGTCAGTCTAGACTATACTGAGCTTAGATGGCCGCAGTACTCTGACTTGCTATAAGGCAGCTTCCTGTGTTACTGTGCCTATTAGAACATTCTTCTATGCTAGTAATCCTGATCTAAGAGTTTTGTTAGGCTTGCAATGTATGCATGAAGCATTCCATGATCAAGGGCTGCTCACTTCTCACTGTTGGGAGTACTTTTGTCTGCTTGCTTTTTATGTAAAATATTAGTATATTGCTTTTCTGCTTTAAAAACCATCTAAGTGGCTTACAGAAAGTAAAACCTAACACAAAGTAAAACAATAGTTTGGCATGCACCATGGGCATATGCATAGAGAACTTCCCCAAATTAAAAAGAAAGATTTAAGATAGTTTTCTCACTTTTTCAGTTGGAAAAAAGTGTCGCTTGCAAATACTTAGTTCTCAAATTCTATAAATGGAAGACCCTGAGTTTCATTGGAGACTCTCTAAAGAGGGTTCTCGTCGTTGTTGCCAAGGTTCATTTTAAAAATCCAGGATAACATGCTCTTTTTCTTGTCAGTGAAGCTTTTCTAATCTGCATTTAAAAATGTGAAATTTGGAAAATGTATAACTTGCATGGCTGCAAAATGCTGCTTATTTTATGTCATTTCAAACTATACAAATGCTTTTATTGGCCTTGGTAGCATATTCTCATTGTTTAAAGATAAGTTTTATTTAACTGTAAGTAAAATATTTTATTTCAGTGATTGAATTTTGACATTGTCCTGGTTCTTAAAACTTGTGCTTTTAGTTCTGTTTTGATTTTCTCTTTCAGAATATTTTCTGGTTCCTTTTCTCACAATTTTTACATTCCTATACTATGTTACGCTATCATGAATTGAAACGTGGAGGATTTGTCATTGCTAATAATATTATGGTAAACTTTGTCTCTCTCTCACTATTTCTCTTCCCCTCGAACTCCCTCAATCCCAATATGGGAATGTCATGATAAACCTATCAAGAATAAATTGGTATGATTCAAACAGCCCCAAGTGGGCAAGTTATATATGCTGTACATGAAAAACATTCTATAACCTGGATTACCTACATTACCACACAAGTATGATATCACAGAGCTTTGGCAAATATTCCTGGGTGTCAGTGAACAAGTGTTCACTGGAGTATTTAACAAAACCAAGCTACTCCAATTTATGTTGCCTGTTACTTGTTTCATTTAGCTTGGACAATGAAAATGGGTCAGCTTATCTCTCATTTTTAAGAATCCTTTAGCATCTTAAGAATTTTTTAAAAAATGTATACTACTACTGGCAGTTTAGGGTGTTTACATTTTACAGGGTTGCTTCTTCAACTTTATTTTATTGTGTACCTCAACACAAAAGAGGACCCATTTAATTCATCTTAGGTTCTAAATATTGGGTTATACCTATTCTTAGAGTAGACCTTAAGTTAGTCATGATTAACAAGTTCAGTTTCCATGGGTCTAAACATGACTAAACCTGAATCCAACCTATTGTGTCTTTTGTAAAATCTGACTCCATTCTTTTAATACCTAAAATAAGAATCATGGTGGGGATGTTGTAGCTCAGTAGTACAGCATCTGCTTTGCATGGAGAAGGTTCCAAGTTCAGTTCCCAGCATCTCCAGGTAGAACTGGAAGAGAGCCCTAACTGCTACCAATCAGTGTAGACAGTACTGAGCAACATGAATCAGTGGTCTGACTCGGTATAAAGCTGCTTCCTGGGTTACTAGTTTTGAGGTGCACTTAAAGTTATAAAATTATAGCTGTGCTTTAGTAATTCTCTACAAAATCTTCATCAGACTACTAAACTAAATGGGTGAAATCCAAAGATGCACAAGGAGACTTCCACTCTCGCAATAGTTCCTCTCCTCTCTTCAGCCCCCCCCCCATGTTATGGTGGATCTAGTAATCCTCTGGCGCAGATGGGGGGGCTGAAGGGGGGCAGAAAAGGGAAATTTCGCTGTAGAAGCAGAGGTCCATTCCACTTGCCACGTACACGCTACTGGAAATAACCCACTAAAATTACATTTTGTAGGGAGGATGTTCAAACCTGCAATCCTTAACACACTGCTTCATGAGTAAGTCCACTGAATACAATGTGGCTTATGTCTGAGCATATTTGCATAGAAGTGTGATTAGTGATTGAAATCCCAGCCAATGAGAGACTTAGGGTAATATATGGTAGAAGAATAAATATGGCCTTTAAGAGGGAAGCATAGCAAATCTTGGTTTACAAGGTAATGTAAACAGTAATGTTTCTCACTTGTAGATAGTAGAATGCCCACGTTAATTTCCTTTATATATGTATGTTTTCTATTGGGAAAGCATACCCACTTTTTTAACACAAAATTTTAAGTGAATTAAAACTTACATTAGCCTGGGAGAAATTTGAACTTTTTCATTGGGGCTTCAAATTGTGGTTGAATGCTGCTACTTGAAACGAAGTTAGGGGTAAAATACTTGCTATGATGTGGTGGTCATTAGCTTGTTAAAGCAGAGCAGTATTATTTAGTTAATGAGCATCATTACAAAATCACACATAGCCATATGTTAGTGGTAGAGTGTAGCTTTTGCATGCAGAAGATTTCTGGTTTGATTTGTAGCATCTCCAGTTGAAACGGTTTTGGTTAGCAAGGCTAGGAATGATATCATATATGGCAGATTCATGAACCTACCATCTTCTGCAGTATTCCTCCTTCCCTATGGATGAGACAGTTCTGTTTTACAAATGCTAGGTCTTACTTTCTCTTTTCTGAACTTGTGAGAGGTAAAGGTACATTGGGGAGATCCTGCTACTGTCCCCACCCAGTAAGTGGAATTAGAATGCTAAATTCATATTATTTTTGCGTTTCCTTGTAAACCTAGAGTCATATCTGTGCCTCTCCTAGTAGTATTCCAGACTTTACATGTGAAAATAAACTCTGTAGTAGTCAGTTCATACATGCAGCGTGCACATCACTGGATATCACTGTGACTGATCACTTGATGAGTTGCAGCTGAATGTGTGAATTATTTTATTACTATACATATTTATAAACTGCTTCACAGCCTGATACTTTCAAAGCAGTGTACAATAAAATTCAAACTCTAGAAACAAGATAAAATACAAAAGATAAACCTCTGAAAACCAGGAAACCATTTCTAAAATTTGTTCAATTCATATTCCATAAATGACTGGATCACACCTTAGGGAAAGTTTTCTTAACCAAGAACGTCTTCAGTAGCTGCCTAAATATCAAGAAACTAGGCACCTGTGTAATTTCAGCTGGTAAAGTGATTCTAGACAGCTGAAGCTGCAACATGAAAAGACCAATTTCTAGTGCAAATTGAGCACACCTCTGGGGCATATGGTACCCTTAGCACTGCCCATTTTAGGAGTGCAGATGTAACAGGGATATATGGAGCAAGGTTGTCCTTTCAATAAACTGGTCCCAAATTGTTTAGGGCTTTAAATACTAAAAGCAAAACCTTGTACTGTGCCTAGTAGCATGTTGACAGCCAGTGCAATTCCTTCAGCAGAGGCATTATATGGTGATAATGGGACACCCCAGTCAACAACCTAGCTGCTGCATTCTGCACGAGCTGCAGCTCCTGGGTTGCACCCAAATGAAGCCCACATAGAGCGCATTGCATAAATATTGTCTTGAAGTTGCCATTGCCAAGATTGCATTCGCCAAGCTTTCTCAATCCAGAAATGTCTGTGGCTGTCTTAACTCAAGCTGGTAAAAGTCATTCCTAGCCACTGATCTAGAGCCTTCACAGCCACTCCTGATTCAGATATTACAGAGAATAGAGTTGTATGGGATGACACTTTGCTCCAAATCCCTGAATCACCTCTCCCAACATCTTCATATAATTGTTATATAATAGCATTGGGGATAAAGATCATCCAGTAGAGCGACCAAGACTGATTCAGTCATGAAACCATGTCTGAACTGAGACTAAAATGTAGCTAGATGATCAATGTCAACTAAGAGTGCCTGCAGCTGTTCTGCTATGACTCTCCTCCCAAGAAAGGATGCATTAGCAACCAATTGATAACTATTACAGACTAATGGTGCCAGAGTGGGGGTTTTTTATGTCCATGAACAGTGCTGTGTGAGAGATGATACTATGATATGGAACCTCATCTGAATTGTGATGGTGGTTTACACATCAAATAATGATTAGATGTTGTAGTTGACAAGCGATGACCATGCATTTGTAGATTGTCCCTAAGATTAGATCTTATAGAAGATCTTAAACTTGGTATTTTAGAATACTGATAGAATGTCATCTTTTTCCCTTCATGTGGAGTACTGCATTCCCTTCTGTAACATATCCTGATGTCGTTACATTATGTATGTCTCTATCCCCACCTACTTACTCTGCATCTTTGGTTGTTGCTAGTAAAGACTTGAAAACACTCAGCATAGGGAGTCAGGAACAGGATGAATCGTTCATCATTTTACGAAGGAAGTCAGAGGGAAGCTTTCAAAAGGCCAGCCTATGTTTCTTATGTTTAATTTAACTTTAAGTAGAATGAACACTGGTCTCATTTTGATAGCAGCACATTATTGATGTAGGTTAATAAAGTTATTCTGTTTGGATTTGACTAGGAATACAAAACTTTCAGTTGTATAGTAGGTGGGATCTAAAAAAGTGGATCTGGTGACTGGTACTTAAGTTGCTGCTGCAAAGATCACTTAACAGGCTTCTTCTGTTTAACAACAACAACAAAAGTTTGTATCCCTAGTTTTGTCAATAACAAAAATTGGGTTTCCAACAGAACATAAATATTTACATTGAACTGGCAATCTAGAAGCCATAAATCCAAATTAGTTTTGAATAGGAATTTTTGTCTGATCCTTATCTCTTCAGTTGAATTCTGTGATGTGCCATCTGCATGTGCTGAAGTTAAAAAGCCTTATACCATTCTGGAACCAACAAAGTTTGGGCAATACTAACAATATGCTAAACTTGCATATTATATATTATTTTAATTTCTCCATGTGTATGCCATCCCATAATTTAAAAAGTTCTCTGGGCAGCTTGCAATTAATAATTTGAGTACAAATAAGATATAAAACCATGAAATTAAATACAACAGTAACAACATTCACAGCTCCCTAAAGGTTAAAACACAGATTTAAAAACTGAGAGGCCCAGGCTATATTGAATACTTAAAAGGCCAGAATGAAAAAAAAACCTTCACCTGGTGTCAAAAGACAAACATGGCACCATGCAAACCTCTCTAGGAAAGTCATTCCATAACCCATGTGCCACAACAGAAACGGCACTCTCCCAATTGTTAACCGTCTCACTTAATTCAGTGGGGGGTTATTATATTAATGACTGAGATAGAAGTGTTAAGACATCTATAGCAGGAATGATGTATATCCTTCTGAACATTTTTTCCTCTGAAAAGTGGTTATTCTGTTTCATAGGATTTTGCAAAGTTGCAGCTTTTGAATCCCGGAATGAAACCTTGTGCATGTCCCTAAGTTGTTATTGGTTAGCATAAAAAGGCTCAGGGTTCTCCAGAGCTTAAGAAAGCTGACTCCTAGAAAACCTGGGAAATTGTATTTTTGTAAATTAAAAGCAAGATGGCTCAGAGTTTAGGAAAATTTTATTTCAGTTTGCAAAATTATTTGTGTGAGCAAAAATGATGTAATCTATAGGATGGGAAAACTGTAGCCAAATTTTGAGTTCACAAACATGCAGGCATTACATTCTGAAAATATATGAAAATATTCAGTGGCTAAAAGTGCAAAGAAATTGGATAAATTAATTTCTAGGGTAGATGTATGGTAGGTGGAAATCCTGGGAAGTTAGATGACCATGATGAATGAATATAAAGTACAGTATAAAATGACTCCTGGGTATGTCTGCTGTCATTGTTGGAGCACATTTTCTTGTGACTGCAGAGGGAAAAAAACAAGTTTATGTGGAAAAACATAGCCAGTACAGGGGAACAGTAGAAATGCTGCTGGCTGCAGGAAGACTTTTTCCATGGGACCCACCATGTGCATTAAGTTATTGTTTCCTTGTCCTTACAATTCTATTTTCCTTCTTCCTGCATGTTTTTCTAATTATTTTTTTCAATCATTTGTCTCCTGAAAATACACAGAATTACACATTATAGAAACACTCCCTCCTTCAAAAAACAAAATTATATACAGTTGTATAAACTGTGTGGAATACACACATAAAAATAAACTGCAGCAAATCTGCCCAGGGTATATAGTTAATTTCAATTCCAGAAATGTGGGGACTTAAGTAATTACATATACAGATTTATAACGTAAGGAAGAAAGTTGCACTAAGAGAAAAATGGGAGAAAAATAATGTGTAAAGAAAAAAACTTAGATGAAATATCACAAACTTTATAAGGGCTTTTATTTGGGCAAATAAATAATTTATACGTCCCATTGAACAAAGTGTGACTTATTTTTAAGACTACATATTCAGAAGATCATGCTGTAAGTATCCAGAATAGAGGACTATTAGTTACTGTGTAAAATAATAGTAAGGACCACACAAAAATATAGTGCATGACTGTGTAATCTGTAGTACTTAGAATCTCAGAAGTCAGATTCTGTCCACGTGGAAGAATCTTTCTCATCTTTTATAAAGTTTTTTTTAAACTCAGAATAGTCATAATCCAGTTTTAAGGGAATATGTGTAGACTTTAACATGTTTATGATGCATTCAGATTCCTTTATCAGCCAGGCTACATACACATGTGCATATACACACAATATTTCAAAATGGGAGGTAAACAAGTCAACCAATATTTATTTCCTCCAGAGATTGTACTTCTGTAACTAATAGAGCAATCACTGCTTTGTTCATTGCTAGGACTAGTATTAGTAGATACACAGATACTGCACCGTAGCTGTAAAGTACATCATTTTAAAGATAATCTGCCAGTAACATAGTTTGGGATGGCAGTTTAACATCTCTAAATTTTCTGACAACATTCCCCCTGTCTTCACTTCCAGAATGTTGTGTGTTTCCATTTGTTAATGGTAGGGTAGCAGGAAAAAGAGGAAGTAGCAGTTCTGTTGCATGTGCAGGTGCCTGCCTGCCTGACATTGGATATTGCCCAATGTTTTTAGATAATATAGCAAAACTATTAAAACAATTCTTAAAATGGGGAAAACTGGAGGAGGAGTGGTAGAGCTGACAGCCCCTGGCAGTTAGCGAATAAAGAACCACAGTATTCTGTTTATGATTTTTGGGGCTCTGGATTATCTTGGACCTGCTGTGCTCCCCCAGCCCCTTAGCTCCTGTTAATGTGATACAACTCTGACCCCTGTTGGCAAATCTGTAATTGTAGATATACGCACTGAATTACTGCATTGAAAACGCCAATTTGTTAATGTGATTGAACCCTGACCATACAGCATATTGGTGCAAATTATTTGTATAGCTCTAAAACTATATAGTCACATATTTATGCTAAAACATCTGCACTGGCTGCTCATATGTTACCTCACCATGTTCAAGATTCTTAAATTAATACACAAAACCCTGAACAACTTGGGTCAAAGATACCTTAAGGACTGTTTGAGTCCCAGCATAATCACTGAAATCATCGAGAGGAGCATTGTTAATTGTGCCCAGTCTTTCAGAAACCCACCTTGCTTCAACTAGAAGTCAGGCATTTAGTTGCATGCTGTGGAATACTCTTCCAGCAAAAATTCAGCTGGCATTCTCACTGTTAATTTACAGGAGTCTCTTTCTATGTTGACAGGCCTCTTCAGTTGTTTAAATTTTTTCAAGATGAGCCAGTACTGTTTATGATTATTTTATATTGTTTTTCTGGTATTTTATCCTGTATTGAACTTGTATATTTTATTGTACACAGGCTTATAAATAAAAAGTTTTTGTGTAAGCTTCAGTTCCAACACTTCTTCACAAACATTCTTATCTGGAAGACCAATAAGCAAATAGTTAAGATCCATTCACACATTTGTAATTAGTACGTATCAAATGGAACATACTGAAAACATATCCAGGGGATATATCTGTGGTATTTCAATAGAATAGAATAGAAATATCAACAATCTTTGACTCTGGTTTTTTGTTCTACTTCTCTGTCTTTCCTGTTTCCTTCTTGTGTCTGCTATCTACAAAACTTGCCCTAGGCCAGTGTTACGTGGTGGGTCGGCTGCTGCCACTTCCTCTAACCCTCATCATGACAACGCCAGGTAAATTTGCACTTAATTTTAAGTTAGTAAAGATATTCTATATTCAGCTTTCACAGAACCTCAGAATAGCTTGCTCCTGAACTGATTTATGTGAAAGTAAACCCGAGTTCAGCAGAGCTTGCTTCTTGGTATGTATGCTTAGGATTGCATATTTAGTTGCTTTATAACTGTTTCTATGGAACAGGGATGTGTGTGTGTGTGGTGTGGGGGGGGAGGGAAGGAGGGAGGGGGAGAGAGAGAGAGTACAGCTCTAGCTATCTGCTGGGTTCCATGTTAATTTTAAAACCCTTTCACTGTTGTGCACTGTACTGTGCCTACTGATTTGTAAGGGCCAGTTTTCTGCTACAAAAGTACTTGATGCATTGATTTTGGCATTCAAGATAGAGCCCAGTCCAGATTAGAAACTTGTTTCAAGATAACCAGAATGCTATAGAACTCTTAAACTAATATGATAATATATAACCCATCATAGAATTCTTGGAATACATAGATATATAAGATAAACAGGGATATAATTTTTTAAATATGAATTTAAATTTAAATAAAAAGCATTAAACAATGCAAATTGTTATGCACAGTGCTTTTCTCCTTCCCCTCCTTTCCTATGCTTCCTTTACTTACTGACTAGCTCTACTTGGGTTTCATCATGCAGAACTAAAATATTATTCTCTTTATACATTTGAAAAGTTTTACTTTTTCCCTCTCCAATGCCTGGCATGGAACTGTAAAACTTGTAATCTATGTTGTAAGGTTCTTATGCTGGTTTGTTACGTTACTTAAAATTAAATGTATATTTTTTAAGAAAAACAAAACCTTGTAAAACTGCTTCACTTGGTTCCCTATTGGTGCCAATAATGAGAAGTAACCTTTTTTGCTGTTCCATCTTAGAAGATTGATTGTGACTATGAGCAAACGTGTTTGATTATGTTTGGTTTTTTAAATATATCCAAGCTGGTTTACAGAAGGAAAATGGCTTGGGCATTTTATACTGTGATCCTATAAACAAGACAGGCATTTTTTAATGAAGTTTCTGTCTCTAGTTTGCAAGAAGGAAATCCTTTATAATATCATTTTGTGAAAGCTTCTGCAGGGCCATCTGTGCATCTAGAGAACTCTATTATATGATTCATTACCGCCCCCATAATAATTCAAACTAATGCCCAAATCTAATTTATGGTTTATAAGTTTTTTTCATTTAGGAGTGCAGTATAGGGAACAAAAGAGAGAGTAAGTGCCTGTGGCTCCTATCTTATGCATAGGGCAGAACAAGTACTTTGCAAGAATAACCCTTGGAGGCAAAAGGTAAAGGAGTTAGTCCTTTCTCTTTCCTCATCTCCCTTTCAAGTCATGAGTGGGTTGCTGGAGATGTGAAGCCCCAGAAAAATAAACTTTTCCCCATGTTTTTCCAGAGCTTTTTTTGTTTTTGTTTTTCTGAAAAAAATGAAAAATATTGGACTGTGACATGTGAAAGGGTAAATAAAACCATCAATTTCTAGCAGCCCCATGATAAATGTGATGACAGATATGAAGAAGCAGAAACTGATAGTGGTAGCTCAGAAAGTTAGACATTAAATTTCATGTAATACTCAATGAGTTGTGTTTTCTCCCTCTTTTGCTGGAAATGAGTGTTTTATGTCTTCTTAACACTGTGGAGGACTAGAGGAGACATAATTGCTATAATTCAATATTTATTTATTTTTACTGTAATATGGATGGTTTATCCTGTTTTTATTGTTTTTTGCCTGCTCCTCATAAATTGGCAAAATGAAAGAGATGCTAGGTTCTTTGCAGTACAGCAGTTTGTAGCTCCATTTGTAACGACAATTTAATTTTTTAAGCAAATTAAATTTGTAATTATTGTCTGAATAAACTATGCTTTTAATATACCAAATGTGGTAAATTAATGGCAAACCATGTTATATATGATATGTGTTCTGTTCCAAAGGTAATAAAGTGACTTTGATCTGTAAAAGGTGCTAAAAAATTAGTATAGCATATTATTCAATTTTTTCCCAAATTTCCATTTTTTCCATGCCTTTAAACTTTCTGGAAATTTTACATCTCTATATGCCACAAACTACTGTCATAAGTATATACTGAGATAGTAGGGCTGATTATTTTGTATGGACATTGTAAAAACGTTGTGTAATGTTTATCTGCAGAATGTCATGACTCTTACAATTGAGACTGCAATCCTATTTCCACTTTTCTGGGAGTAAGTCTCATTGAACTCAGTGGGACCTACACAAGTATAGGATTGCACTGTAAGGGATTCATTGCACAGGTCATAAAGTGCAATGCATTCAAAGATGGTCTCTGTAAGTCCTTAAATACCATCAAAAAATAAATATTTATGATTCTTACTGATTGCTGTAAAATCTTTCAAGTTTGGGATTTGGCCCTGTAGTATAGAAGTTATGTAGTATAATAGTATGCAGTTTCTATGGAAAATAAGTGCCAGTAGTCAACTTTTTTAAAAAAACAAAAAAAGACAATTGGTATTCACTTCTGTTCTGTTAGCTAGAAGGGTATTATTCACTGGTTTCTCAACTGTGAGGGCTAGAAACCAAGGGTGACATCTAATGTAGTGTGGGCAGGCATCCACTCATGCAACAGGGCGTCTCTTTCCTCTCTTCTCCCCTGTAGCCCTTCACATGACCCTAAAATCTAATCCAGAGAGTTGGGGTACCTTCTGGAACAGAGTATTTGGTATGGGGGGACAGGAGGGAGAAGACAAACTGGAAGTCTGGTGCACAAGTGGATGGACGTCTGTGCATGTGATCCCAATTTCTATCTTCGGTTTAGAGAAACTCATTGGACCATTCTCAATGGTTCCTATTTGTCTTGTAGACTATTCTATGAAATTTGTCACACTAAACATGGAAGCATAGACTCTTCTAGGCTTAATATATTAGCATATAGGCATACTGAAAAATAGAAAAATACCTTCCTTAAAAAAGAACATTTCCACATCAATTTGAAACGAATTGATAGACTTCAACAGCCCTACACCATTAGGAAAACTGTTCTCTGGAATGTTTTAAAACAAAATCTTTCTTCAGAACTGAAATTTGCCATTGGGATGAGCCTCATATAGAAAGACTTCACTGATTTTTTTTTCATTGTCCAAGCACAAAAAATGTATGCAGGTAACTGTAGAGAGTTTTTTATAGCTTCCTGGCTTATTGATTTTAAGTTATCATAGATGATGGCACCTTAACTGTACAGTTTTGTGCAAACATCTTTTTTTAAAAAAAGAAGCTTCTTAATTTGGTGGCTTATACGCTGTACCACCTAGTGATTGATTGATTGATATCTATAGCCCTTTTTTGGTTTAATTTTTTTTAAAAAAAAAATTAGGTGCCGGTACTCATATCTTGATAAAAGTGCTGTGTCAGCCCAAAATAGCTGTCATGGCCAGCAAAGAAAGAGGTGCCAGTATTCCGTACCAGTGAGTTCCATCACAAAAAAAGCCATACATGCAGGTATAAATCTCTTACAGCAAATGTTATGCTACAGAGTACACTGATCTTGTAGCCGCCCCTTTACAATGCTCAAAATTACCAGGAGAACTGTGCTATAAGCATACATTATATCCATAGATTATGGTTTTCATTTATCACAGTTAAGTTGCTCAGTTAACCTGTTTGAAGGGCAGAATATAAGCCCCTTAAAAATTGGGGAAACTTGATTAAAACTCCTGAAATTGTCAGGAAGCTTCAGGGGCAGGTGATGTACCAGACATTATTTAAGGCAGTTTATGAACTGAAAATAACTGGGAATGAGATTAATTCAAGATTATGGCTTGTATTTGACCAGTTTTTAGATGGAAATTGTTAAAGAGATTGAGAATGCAGCCAAGACTGTATGTTTTTTTTAAACAACAAATCTATGTATACAAGAACCTGAGTAAATAAGAAGTTGTTCAAATTCAGACTTGTTCGAGAAGACACTTTTAAAAGTGCTTATCAATGGTTCCTTCTCACACTGGGGGAAGATAACAAGCAGGTTACCTCAGGCATCGGTCCTGGGCCCAGTGTTCTTCAACATAAATGATACCCTGGAGAACAGAAACAAAATTCAAAGTGATCTTGATAGGCTGGCGCACTGGGCTGAAAATAACAGAATGACATTTAACAGGGATAAGTGCAAAGTTCTACACCTAGGAAAAAGAAACCAAGTGCACAGATGGGGGATACTTGGCTCAGCGATACTACATGCAAGAAGGATCTTGGAATTGTGGTTAAACACAAGCTGAATATGAACCCATAGTGTGATATGGCTGCAAAAAAGGCAAATGCTATTTTAGGCTGCATCAACAGAAGTATAGTTTCCAAATTGCTTGAAGTACTAGTTCCCTCTATTTGGCACTGGTTAGGCCTCATTTTTAGTACTGCTTCCACTTCTGGACACCGCACTTTAAGAAGGATGCAGACAAACTGGAACAGATTCAGAGGAGGGCAGCAAGGATGATCAGGGGACTGGAAAAAAAAGCCCTATGAGGAAAGACTGAAAGAACTTTGCATGTTTAGCCTTGAGAAGAGAAGACTGAGGGGAAATATGCGCTCTTCAAGTACTTGCAAGGTTGTCACACAGAAGAGGACTAGGATCTCTTCTCAATCATCCTAGAGTGCAGGACACAGAATAATGGGCTCAATTTATAGAAAGCCAGATTTTGACTGAACATCAGGGAAAACTTCCTGTTATAGCAGTACAACAATGGAACCAATTTACCTAGAGAGTTGGTGGGCTCTCCAACACTGGAGGCATTCAAGAGGCAACTGGGACTGTGGAAAGTCCTCTGAATTTCAGTTGCTTTTCAGCAGGGTGCAGGGAGAATGGGGAAATTGAGATGACCTAATGTGTGCAGCAAAACACTGAATCATATTTGTTTTTTCATCTCATAGATACACTCTTTCAAATGTGGATACAACATTTGAGGGAACAACAGAAGATGTGACAGTTGTGGATGCTGCTTCTTTAAGACGACAGGTATTTAAAATCTTCAGCTATTATACTGGTGGTTTGTATGCCTCTTTCCAGTATAGTTAATAGTGTACTTATTAAGATAAAGAATGTGAGATGCAAGGGGGACAAAATTAAATTTGCGATAACGTTTGGAAGTGTGAATAGACTTTGTGCATTCTCAGTTTCAGAAACATTGATAAAATATAGGGACTAAATAGTGCAGATATGGTTGATGAGAAGGGCACTGAGAAGGGAGACCAATTTGGGAGTAACATATCCACAGGTGAGATGTGGCAGCCAGTCATTGAGGGTTAATTAATTGCAAAAAAAAAAAGGCAACACCCTTTGGGTAGAATGGGAATGTATTCAGTTTTGTATGTACTGTATTTTACTGTTTTTTATTCTCTTACGGGTTTTAAGCAGCCAAGTTTATTTACTTTATGTACTGTTCTAGCTGTATTGAGATGTATTTATACTTTACTGATATGTTGGCCCAGTTGAACCATGACTTACTCTGAATGAGTAGTGTGCTAGTGTATGCTGCTTAAGTGCTGCTGTTTCGCTCATCTTTCCTGGATCTTGGAGCAACAAACCACGTGCTTTGATATACCATGATATGCGAACCCATGCTCATGGTTTGCTTCTCCCAAACAAACCATAATATATAAGCCAAGAACAGAATGGCCTGCTACTATGAAGATGAAAAAGCACTGAGTCCTGGTTCACACATTTACAATAAGCCAAGTTGCATAGTTGGTTGCTCTAGGAACGATGGAGCGAAATAGTAGTCATTGAGCAATGTACATTAGCACACTACAGATTTGTGGTAAGCTATGGTGTGAGCACAGTCCTTGTAAGCTGCTTTGAACATAATATTATAGAAGAATGTCATATAAATGACTACCTGATAAGATAAAGAGCTCTCTTTTAAAAATAAAAACTAAGAAAAAAGGTAAGCTTCAAAATGCAAGCTTCAAAATATTGCAAGACAACTGGGTATAATTATCTAGAATACAGGATAACCTGTGTAGAAACAGGGTGCTAATGTACAGAATTATGTACCATTTAGTGTGCCCATATTCTGTTGAAGCTCTGGGGAATCTCCAGCTCACAGTCCTAATTAGACCTAGCATAAGTTCCAATTTAGCCTTAAAGACGGTTCCCCACAAACCTCTCCCTCCACCCCCCCATCTGACATCCTGACGGTCTTTTACAAGCAGGGCTCCCTGTCTGTGCTGACAGGGTGCCCCATTTAATTAATACAGCCGAGGGGACTCACTTTCTCAGTCTGAAGAAGAAAAAATTCTTCATTTGGAGAAAGTGGTTTGAATCCAACCCTCTTTTAAAGTGCATTTCCCAGTGCCAATCAGTCCTGCCCATCTGTCAAAGTTGGATCTGTGATGGGTGCCCCCCACCCCCGAATTAGAGATCTGTACCACACATTTTATGGTAAGGATAAGACATGCAAGGTGGAGGGACAAAATCAGAACTGGAAAACGAAATATACCAAGTAAGTCTAAAAATCAATGAATATGTCACATAAAAGTAGGAGTGGCTAAACTCATCATTTATATGGGTGTAATGAGCCAAGATTTTGAGGTCAAGGAGTGTGGAATCATTGTAACAGAAATATCCTATTAACAAGTGTTGCAGAGCTGCAGACTACCATTACTAGTGCCCCATGTGGGCAGACCCTCTTGGCTGAAGGTTGACCCAAATCGAAAGTTGATGAAATAAAGAAGTATTGAAATAATTAGTAAACTTGTGCTAAGCACTGAAGTTGAAAGGCATTTCCTTTCTTTTTCTTTTTTAGATAATTAAACTTAATCGGCGTCTACAACTTCTGGAAGAAGAAAACAAAGAGCGTGCTAAACGAGAAATGATCATGTACTCAATTACTGTAGCTTTCTGGCTACTAAATAGTTGGCTTTGGTTTCGACGCTAGAAATGGTCACAACAAAAGATTTCAAGAAATATAGAGAGAATTTGTTTAGTCCTTTGTTTCTGTCTCTGAATTGTATGGTGATTTATGATCCATGCACTGGCAATTTATGCCACAGTAAACAACTGTAACATAACATTACAGTGTTAAAGGGAGGCCTGGATGATTGTATTAAGTTTTTTTCAGATTTGTTGTAACATCCTGTTATCTTCCTTTTGCATGACTCTTACATTTGGATTGAATTATTTTGCAAAGGGAATTGCCTCCACCTAACAAAGGTGTACTGTGGACAATTCTCTAACATAGAAAGAAAACAAAGCTGGATTTTGGAATTAATTGAAAAGTGGCCTAACTTAAACTATGGGTTTCTCATTGTTATTCCATTATTAAATGTAGCACCTTCACAGTTAACCTTATTGCACTTGTTTTCCTTTAGCCAAATTTCAGGCAGTAGTGCACCAGATTAAAAAGCATCCTGAGTATCTCTCATTCAAGCACATGTACATATTGACTAAAATACATTCTTTGCTATGATGTCAGCAGATTATCCAGGGGTGTGTGTAAGATGTATTTTAGTTTTAATTTTGCAATGTTTTTTCTAAAAAACAAAAACAAAAAAAATACTATTTTTAAGCAGGTCTGTCCATGAGTGATCTAAAGATTATGGAACAAAGTACCAATGTAATGTATTTAATAAATGTCAACCCACAGCAATGCTTAATTTCTTATTTTTTCAATTAACTGTACCCTTAGTTGTCTGGATGTAAGATACAAAAAAGCTTTTATTGCACTATGTTTAGGTCAATATTGCATCTCAAATCACTCTCCCATGATTGATTATATTTTCTTGCTTGCTCATAGATTTTCATTCAATCTTATTTTCCTATATTAATGCATTGTGTGTTTGATTTCAAAATGTCTGTCATCTTTAGGCAAAGAAAAAGCTGACATGAAAGCATTTTTTTGGGGGGGGGAATAAAGCCCTGCCCCCAAACACTTTCATGATTAAAAACTAGGTGAGCTAAGTACTGAGATCTTTAAGGATGGAGTTTGCTAATTTACTTGCACTTTAATGTCAGGGTGATAGACATTCGTGTCCCTCTGCAGAATGGACTGCAGCTTTCACAACGGGACTTCTTCCTTTCTTCTTCTCTCCGTCCCCTATGTGCTCCCCAAATCAGCTGTGGAGAGTTGGGGGACCCTCTGTAAGAGATTGGGTGTGTGAAACAGGCTGCAGGGCAAAAGAGAAGTATCTTTGCCCAAGTGGAAATCTGCTCATGCAACATTGGATTTCACTCTTAATTTCCAAATTGAAAGTGGAAGGCACCAGAAGGCCATCTAATGCTACTATCAGTTAGAACGACGCATAGAGTTATCCCTATACAAAATTTGGTGTGTTACAAGCAGTGTGTTAGTAAAGTGCACAAAAGTATCTGCAGAGCAAATAGTGTGGCAAAGGAACAAAAAAATAGATTTTTTACATGTGTTTAAGAAAGCCCATTAATAGAGCCTATAATGTTAAGGAAAAGTGGGGAAGAAAAGTGCAACATGATTATGCTGTCTCTTTGTTCACCCGGCCTACACCATTTTTCAAGGAGTGTGCGAAGTGGAACTTGGGTCTTGCCCATACTGAGAACTTTTAGCTGTTTCACCACTGGTGAGATTTGTACATAGAAGCAGAGAAAGGTCAATAAATTACTTGTTGCTTCATTCTGTCATGGAATGCTTACATACACGAGTAAGGAAGCTAAGTAAGAACTTTATGGCATCTCTCCAGTAAGAACAGACAGAAAATTCCTGACTCCACCCAGATACAACTAAGTCCATTCAAACCTAGCAACTAAACTATGTAATGACACATCTGCTATGTTATAGTGATTTGTGGTGTGTAAACCTTTGCAGCCCTTGGCCTATTCTGCATGTCATAGTTTGTTCTTTGCTACAGCTCAGGGTTTGTAAGAAGTTAATGAGCCTGACAACTCAGTGTGGTGTGGGAGTAAAAAAGACAGAGGAGGATGAAAGCAGCTGTGAGCCCTGAACACTCACATCCCCAAAAGCCATAGTTTGGCTTACCATGATGTGTGAGACAAGCCATTGTTTATGGTTAAAAGAAATGGGCTCTGTTCAGGCTAGTTACTTGTAGGAACATTGCCATAATGGAACTATGCTGCCACAGTTTGAAAGAACGAGCAAAATGGTGTTAGGTTTTGTACCAGAAATTTTCACTTTAAACAATCCTGCAGTATGGCTGGCATAGAAAGAGATATGATTGCTTTTGCCTGGACACAGAGCTCAATAGGAAGGAATTGTGCAAGTTCATATCTTTATGGCATGGGTGAAGAAACCAGGCAGTGTTCCTAAGTTACCTTTGCTGAAGAGAGCCATAGCCATGTCTACTGAGTTTGTCCTGGCCAAATTTGATGCACAATTTATTTCCAAACATAATGTACTTTGATAAAAACTGGCCTTTTCATAAATGACTCAGACTGGAGAAATTGCTGGGTCAGTTGCTAGAGGCCCCTATAAAATAGCCCAAGAGTGAGTTTGCTGATTAAAAAAAGCAAGAAGTACCTTTTGAGATACCACTTCCTACAGTAATAGTGAGGGCAAGGCCAGCAGAGTTGATTAATACTCCTGTCAGAGTGGTTTTAAAAATGCACTTAGAACAATAAAAACTATAGAGGTCCCCAAGACAGATGGGAACCATAATACAGTAGGTTAATCCTTTCTCCTGTGCCATTTTGCTATTAATCAGCTTTTGCATGTGTGTCAAGTTTTACAACCAAAAATAGTAGCTGTACTATAAAACCAGCTAAAAATAGTTACTAGTACAAAAACACAGTACAAAACCCAGCTGAAAATAGGTTTTAAAGCAATACAAAATAAAAAGCTAGAGTCCTTTTCATCCTCTCTGAACAGCTTGCTGAAACAAAAATGTCTTCAGTTGTTTCTGGAAAGTAGACAGTAGGTGCCTGTCTTATTTCAACAGGAATGCTGCTCTGAGCTACTGTGGAGAGGGCTTCTGATATTTTTGGGACTTGAAAAAGAAACTACTGCAGAATGCAGTGACGGGATATAAGGAATAAGGCAGTGTCTCAACTTGCTGCTGAGCAGTATAGGGCCTTATATGCTAGTATCAAAATCCTGAACTTGGCCTGGTAGATTGACAGCCAGTGCATATCCCATAAACAAGGTGTTACATGCTGGTGGTAGGTTGCCCCCGCAAGCAATCTATCTGCCATTTTCTGCATTGACTTGATTTTTGAAAAATTAATATTGGCAAATAGCTGCAGGATGAGATTTTTGGCAGGAAAGAGTTAAACCTGAGGAACTCTAATGTGTAAAATGAAAATCTGGATTTTGAAAACAAACAAACCTGATTTGTAGTACTAATGGATACAAATTCTCAAAAGTATACAAGATTTTGTTGAAATTAAAATGTGAGAAGATAACAAAGCAAAACTTTTATGAAAAAATACTATAGTACCCTTTTACAACCTGCAGCTTACAGCTTTTACAGCTTACATGGATCATCCTTTTTTCAGTCCTCATAGTAACACTGCGAAGGAGGTTAGGCTGATAGAAGTGCTGTGTTAAGGTCACTCAATAAACATTATTGCTTAGCAGGGGATTATAAACTTTGATCTGGCCTGTTTAAGCCTAGCACTCTGGCCACTATCCCACACTTCATTTGCCTTTATTTGATTGTGGGGGCAAGTCTGTCCTGCAGTTCCATCTATTTGGAACTAGAAGCCATCCCAGCTTGCTGTGAAGAGATCTTTATTAGCGGAGGAACTTAGCCGGAACAAAAAGGAGGTGGCGCTTGTTTCCGGACGGTGAAGCGCCTGCTCATCTTTCCTTCGACAGTATGGCGTCCGTGCTGTTACGGCCTCTGTTTTTCGAGGGTTCCCATCGTTTGCTTGCTGCTACGCCTGGGCGTATCACGCTTCGCCCTCAGCCGCGTCGTGATAACCAGCGCTGGGTCCGTGCCTATCTGGAGCAGCAGCGGCTGCTCGAACCCCCAAAGCGCCGGTAGGAGGGGGCGGGGCTCTCGGAGAAAGAACGAGGACTTGGACGGAGAGGGCAGGAGGGCCTAGCGCGGGCCGGTGGCTTTTCCCCGTCTCCTTTTTGCGCGGAACTTCTCAAGGGTTACCTGGAGGGGACGTGGGCAGTGTTTAGAAGGCGGCCAATGAGGGCTGCTTCCTTGGCTGGCTACGGGGTTGGGGGAGTGAGGACTCTGGAGGTGAAGGCGAAGGCGTTTTTTCGGCGGTATAATGTAACTCGGAAAGAGAGAAACGTGGGAAGGGCAAATTTCTCTAAAGTTCCGTCGTTTTGCGGGCTTGTAAAGCGAGTTCTATGGAGATGAGCTGGGGAGAATCTGTCGTGGCCTCATGATTGTCGTGTAAAAAGTTAGAGAACTGTCAAGAGCCTGAGATGAAATTGTCCATAGAGAACGTGTATAAACCGTCTTTACATCCGCAAAGACTTGAAGGTGGCTTTTTTAAAAAGCAAAAATGCCCTTGAGTGACTTAGTTTATGTTGAGAATGAGGACTGAGTTATAAGGGGGGGGGGAATCCAAAGGGATGGTCCTGTTCCTCTGCTGCAGCACAAGCTTCAAAGAGTCTCATGATGTCTTAAAACCTAACAAATATATTATGGCATTAGCTTTTGGAGACCAGAGCCACTTCATCAGAGACATGGAATGTCACCTTGAGTTGACATAGCAGGTTTTTCAGTTAATCAATCCAGATGTATTGCTGAAAACCATTAGTCGACATAATACAGAATAAATAGGAGGGATAAACGCAACAAAATCCCTAAGTCGTCACAGTATAAAACAATAAAATGGGAATAGATAAAACAAAACTGAGCATAATCAATAAAAAGTGACTTAATTGAAACCTGGTAGTCTAAATGACATATTTGCCAACTGGCTGAGCCAGGTTAAGTTTCCGTCATACCTATTCCTAATTTAAGACTGTAGGTAACTATTGGCCATAGTGAAATATACAAAAATATAAACTCAGATAATCAAGTTTCTCCATTAATATCTTTGTCATTTACCTTGTAAAATGTAGCTCATGCCTTAGCCAGCGCCATAAAATAGGTGGCTCCTTTTCTCAGTATCTTAATATACTTGTTAAAAAGCAAGGGATCTGTCTTTCGACACATTGACCAGAGGGTACCATTTTTTAACAGACCAGCAAGATAATTGTGTTAGCAAACAATTAAACAGATAATGGACCTAGTTTATATATTTAAGCATCGCATCTGCCGTGAATGCTTTGGTGTAGGTGTGTGGCAGCAGCTGCTGAAGCATTCATGGTAAGTGGAGCAGGCATGTAAGGTGGGTGGCTGAAGCAAGCAAACTGCAGCATAAATGCTTCAGATGCCCACAATGGTGGCGGCAACAGCAGCAGGCAAAGGGGGACAGGAGGTGAACTGTAGCTGTCCTGGGCTAAAGGCTGGGGGCAGGGAGGAGAGAAGCAATCAAGGGCAGAAGTAAGTAAGGCTGAGCTGTGCTGTGCTCCCGGCCAAGGGGCACAGGGGAAGGCTGGTAAGTGGCTCACATGGTGGCAGCGGCCTAAGCAGCGGCAATGGCAATCTCAGTAGCAGGCGGGTAAGCAACCTACGCAGGGCAGTGGTGGTAGCAGCCTGGGCAGGTGGGGGGGCTGGTAAGGTTTTGAGTGCCTGGGGAAGAGGATCAGTTTGTGAGTACTGGGGGATGGGAATGGTTTGTGAGTGCCTGTGTGTATGTGTGTGTGTTCGGAGGTGTCTAGCCTCTCTCTCTCTCTCCCCTCCCCCCCACAGCATTTGGGGGTGCCTGGGGCATGTGTGTGTTTGGGAGTCAAACAGTCATGAAGCTCACTGGGTGACCTTGGGCCAGTCACTGCCTCTCAGCCTCAGAGGAAGGCAATGGTAAACCACCTCTGAATACCGCTTACCATGAAAACCCTATTCATAAGTCAGAATTGACTTGAAGGCAGTCCATTTCATTTTCATATTAGGAGGATATCTTTACTGACTTAAGAGATGCAAAAACACATCATTTGTACTCCTTAGTGCAAGACAGGATCTCTCTGAAAAAAAATGCTCTCCAAATATCTAAATTTCTGGAGTAAACCTGTCATAATTTGATGCCAGGTTTTATCCCACAATGAACTAAAAGTAAATTATTCCTGCTAAAATAATTTTGCCAGACAGTGCTTCAGCATTCCCTTAAATTTTAGCCAATAATTAAATACCTCCTGAGAGATCTTAATGGATCAGACGAAGATCCTGTTTCCAGTCACAAATACTGGATTGGGGTATATCTTGGGGGTCCCCAGTATAGTACTTAGAATTAATCTTGGATGCATCTAACTCATCTGAGATGTAGAAGCCCCAAATCCCAGAAAAGTAGTTGATGTTTCAAAACTTCCCAACAAGGGTACTGTTGAGCTCTATACACATTTCTTATATGGAAAGCATTGAATGTGCTTAAAAATTGATGTGTATGGGATGATCTACCCAGGTTTTGTGTCTGTTTCTTACGCTGAAGATACTCCAGGGTAGATCTGGCAGGAGATGCAGGAGGAGAGGAAATGGAAATCCTGTTGTGTCAGCTGAATCCTGTGTGTGGAGCACTGGATACAACCTAGTGTTCTGGAAATATATTCTATTGCTTAACATTTAGAGTGATTGGCAGCTAGGGGTGATAAAGCAAGCAGACTGGTCGGAGGAAGAGGTTAGAAACTCAGTGTTGCTTGAAGGAAAGGGAATTGGCTGTTAGGTGAAGGAAGAAATTTGATAGACTTTTCACACCCTCACTCTCACTGCTGGCCAATGGGAAGAGGCATAACAATATGGTGAAGTAACTCCAGAGCAGGACACTGCAAAGACTTTCAGGATATCAGGCAAGGAGTATGAAGTAGGTAGCAGTAGGCCGGGGAGAAACAATTCAGTTTCTCATGAAGCCAAGGTTTGATTGTCTGTGAGGTGACTTGTGATTTAAGTGTGGGGTGTTTAATAAACTGTGGTTTCATTTTGGCTTAGTAGGGTGTATGAACCAGGTTGCTGTACTAATGAGCAGATGCAGTATGACAGAATGGAAGGTGTGTGATATGTTGTAGCGCAGAAGCAGCAGGGGTCTTTGATTTCTTTAATTTCCTATCAGCCTTCTTTCCCTGCTTTCTGCCAGCTTGTTCAACATTCGATAGTTTACTGTTGTAGAAATTCTGCAGCATCTGGAACAATGATCTTTGTTTTTTGAACAATAAATTAAAGTTTAATTAAAGTAATGAAAGACAATGGCTGATACCTAACTAAGTCATACTCAGAATAGGCCCATTTAAATTAATGGACTACGGGTGATGTAATTCAATGTTTATAGAATTCTCTGTTCCCAACATGCTTTTGCTAACAGCAGTTAATTCTTTTGAGTATCTGAAATACTGACTTCTTGTACATAATGCATTACTATTCTTACAGTATGGTTTCCTAACAGAAACAGATCACAGAACAACTGAGAATGTAATGCTTGCTTTGTAACATCTAGTTCAGAATAGTGGACTAGAGATGGGATGGGCAATCTATGGCCCTCCAGATGTTGTTGAACATCTACTCTCTCCAGCCTTAGCCAGCAGGGCTAGTAGATGGGGATAATGGGGGTTGTAATCCAACAAAATGTGAAGGACCACAGGTTCCCCATCCCATTCAAAAGTCTGCCTTGATTGATTTCTTGCTTTTTTGTTTGTCTCTATTTAGCTCTGAGAAACCTAACTGGGATTATCATGCAGAACTACAAGCTTTTAGCCACCGGTTACATGAGAAGTTTTCTGTGGACTTCCTCAAGACTGCATTTGTTAACCATTGTTATATTAAACATGAAGAGTCCAGACGCCAAAACCTGGGACTAGACAAAGAAGCAATTGCCCTTAATCTCAAGGATAATACTGAACTTTCTCTGAAGGGGGCCTCTTTTTCCCAGTCTTACCTTGCACAATGTTTGAAAGAAGCCTATCCAAAAATTCCACATGCAGGCATTGAAGCACTTGTTAACTTTCTCACCAGAGAAGAATTAGTGTGTTATTTGGCCAAAAACCTGTCTCTACAAGACTTCACACTTTGTGCAGAATTTCCTGTGCCATCTAATGTGCTTCAGCAGACTTTCTTTGCTGTGATAGGAGCATTGCATCAAAGTAGTGGCTCTCAGAGAACAGAGATCTTTGTAAGGGTAAGTTATTGCACACTATAACATTGTTATGTGTAGTATAATTAATAGTTCTTTGGCACCCATCCTAGACTTCAGTTCTCCCTGTCATAACACTTAAAGGAATAATAAATTCCATCTTGGTGCTCAAACATTTAGTTTGTAATCTCCTACAACCATCCTTTTAATTTTTAACTGCATATGTGTGATTGAAATAGAAACTTCAAGCAGCTTATGGCAGGAATGTTTGTAAGAAAATCAATGATGCTCAAAGAAAATGCACAATATGTTATATATTACTATAGTACCTAATTCTGGCACTGTGTTTTCTTTATCAATATTTGGCCTCTATGACCCAGCCTTCTTTCATCATGTTTTCACGCATTGATAGCACTCCAACATGGAATACCAAGAGGAATGTCTAAAAGATATTATTTTTAATATGCTAAATGAAGCTTTTAAAAGTTTGAAAGAGACATATGCCTGCACGGGCATCTGAAAACTGAGAAGCTCCCACTGCTAATTACAATGCATGCACATCCAGTTGTATTAGAACTTTAATAGTATTGTGGTATGTTTATTTGTCTAGTAACAATGCAAATCATTTTGTTTTACTACTGCATGAAATTGGACTCTCTGGCCTGAGTCCAGGGCAAGACTCGTCATAAATAATGTGGTAGTGTCTTTGCACCGCCTTCTGAAGTCAGACAGTTAAGCTAATGGTATGTACTTTTAGGGAGGGCAATTCCAGAGAACCTGTATGTGATGTAACTAGCAGACTGTCTTGTGTGCTTGATATCCTTATCATTCAGGCCTGTTAATGGAAACCAGCTCCAAATCATAATGGCAGTATAGCTTTTTCTGCCTCCAAAATAGGGATGCAACGTGCCCATCTCAACTTTCATTAATTTACAAGAAATTTCTTTCTAACTAATATGCTAATAGAAAATCCCTTGTTTATGAGGTATCTGAGAGGTATATTTAGTTCATAGTAAATAGCATGACGTAGCAGCAGTTCACTTTTGCAAGAAACAAAGCTGTATCTACTCAGAGTAGACCTATGTCAATCATGCTCATTAATTTCATTTGGTTCAACTATGAATGCTGTATACAATTCATAGCCATGCAATCCTTCTGATTGACTTTAAGGGATTATGTGTTTTTATTTATTTCTTAAAATTGATTTTAAAATATAATTTATGTGCTCTGTATCAGTTTCAATCTGTTAGCTAGCTTCATGAAATAAGTACATAAACATGAAACTTTGTTTTGATGTTAACTATTGTCAAGTTCTGGTTTCTTTTAACAGTTAGAATTAGCAAGAGCAATTTATCGCCATGATTCTTTGTAGCAATCATTATCATTTAAAAATTCCTAATATTATGATATTTGTTTCTACGTACAAGTAATCAAAGTGTATTGACATCTGAAAATTTCCTATTTTTACATCCAGGACTTCTTCATTCCTCAACTGATAGGAAAAGATCTGTTTGAGATGTGGAACGTTGTAAACCCCATGGGATTGTTGCTGGAGGAACTGGCAAAGAGGAATATTTCTGCTCCAGAACCAAGACTAACACGGCAGTCAGGAGCTAGCACTGCCCTACCCTTGTACTTCGTTGGATTGTATTGGTTAGTCAGATTTGAGACGACTCAAATGATTTTACTGCCTATGTATGGTGAGATCATCCCTGTCTTGCCTCTAGGCCGACAGGCTGTTTGTGTGGATGTCACATTTGAATCAAACCTATATATGGAATATGTGACAGCAAAAGCCCAAACCTTGCAATCAATGTAGTCTGGGAATCAACCATGGCAAGTTGATATGAGTCAAATATGGTGCCCACATGGGTAGATCTTATAGGCCTAATGGTTTGGCATAGGCACTTCTAGTGGACAGACAGGATGCAATTTCTACCACGTGTAGCTGGTAAAATCATCTGAGCTGGCTGTTTCTCTACTCCCACATTTCTTGCTAAGGTGTGAGGTGCATCTTATAAAGAAGCTGAATGTGTCTGTTAGTTTCTACTCTCCAAAGAAGGGTAGACATCAGAGTACCAATAAATCTTTCAGCTTGGCCGTTCAATTAGAGATGTGTGTCTGACAGGAGGAGACTTGTCTCTGGCATTCTTTAGCCTGATTCACTATTCACTTCAATGAAATGTGAGTTGAGACATTGTAGTGTCAATATCTGCCCTGTTAAACTTGCTGTGAATGCCTCTGACTTAGTCTGATGTATTTTTAACCTTTGAAAGGAAGGGGGAGAGACTTTAATTACATAACCAAGCTTTTGCCTTGTATTTATCTTAGCCTTGCTTCCTCCTTTGCTATCACTACTATTTATTGGTAGCCAATATCTGATCTTTCCCTTCTCTCTGTCTTCTCTGAATGCTGGGGATAATCTTACAAATTTAAGTCCAGTTTGGTCATTCCTTGCCACGATCATTCAGAATGAATGGGCTTCATTCTAAATTTGTTAGATCTTGATTAGTCTTGTCATTCTTTTTAGTTTTGGATTCTTTTACATTGTGTAATTCACATACAGTATGACAATATTATTCATGGCTTGTGTTTTAACAAACCAGACTGCTTTTACACTAATAAAGACAATCACATGATTGCTTCTGAAGGAATAAGCACTTCACTCTTACACCACTTTTGTACACACACAAAAGGAACCCAGCTTGTACCTAGCTCTTCCACTACTTTGAAGAAGAGGAGCCTTCAAGAGAGTTAATGACTTAGGCCTTCATAGAATTGCTGTAACTTATTTATTAACTTCATATACCACTCTTCATTTGATTTGGATTTCAGGGTGGTGTACAGCATAAAATCAGTACAATAAAACAATACAAACGATAAAAGCAGCAGATAAGATCTTAAACGGAATTCAAGGAAAAATGTTTTCCAGGTGGACCTACACAAATACAAGTCAAAACTGCTTCTGCAGTATGCTTTTCAGACTGCCTGTAGTAATGTGGGGGATTGGAGTAGGCAACTTTGTGCCACATACACATTACAAGCAATCCAAAATAGTATACTGTATCCAACAACCAGTTTTGGTAATCTGCTAATTCTGTAGATCAGAAAATTGTCCTATTTCTGTATACAGTGTCCTTCACATCTATTCAAGCTATACTGTTACTAGTGCTCTGAAGAATTATGGTTCTTTTGAAATGGAAGAGAAGGTATAGATCTCAAAAAAATATGTACATACCCTTTCAGATGGGCTAGGCTCCAATGAGTCATTGAAAGTCACTGGTATTGTTCAGCACAGCATGTAAGCTGAGGGTCAATAAAATCGTGTTCTGTGAATATTTATACATGGGCCTAAAACCTTAGGAGAAAGGAAGACAGCATTGCTCTTTCCCTCTATATAGGCACAGTGTTAATCAAGACTTCTTACAAAAGTGTTTTCTCTTTTTCAGTGATAAGAAGCTTCTGGCAGAAGGTACTGCTGAAACAATATTAGCTGCTGAAGAAGAGGCTGCCCGTGTGGCCCTGCGAAAACTTTATGAGTTCACTGAGAACAGGCGACCATGGGATTATTCTTCTCCAAAATTAGAGCAGACAGCAGAAAATGCTATTAGCAGCAGTTAAGCAGAAAAGGTCACTTCTGTATGCAATGATGCTGCATTTTAAAGGGGAAAAAATTAATGAGTGAATTATTATGAAACTGGCTTTCAAAATACTTACCAATTTCCCTTACTGTTAATAAATCTCTTTGTCTATACTTTTTTTTACTACTTTGGAGAGCAATCACATTTCATGCAGAAAATAAATAAATAAATAAATTTCATGCAGTAATAGTGTATTAAAGATCAGTTAGACCTCATGTTGCATAAACTCAGAGCAGTCATGCTTGGGGTACAGTGGGGAAGTCTACAGTGTAAAATGTCAGTAGAATTTTGGACAACAAAATGTTTCAGATTTCACTATTGCATAAAATTAACTTGTAAATATATATCTGTGAATGTCCATTTCATAATGAGTTCCAACACATTCTTATTTATTTATTATTTGATTTATATCCCGCCCTTCCTCCCAGCAGGAGCCCAGGGCGGCAAACAAACGCTAAAAACACTTTAAAACATCATAAAAAGACCTTAAAATACATTAAAACAAACAACGTTAAAAACATTTTTAAAAAGGTTTAAAAACATCTTTAAAACAAAAAAAGAGTTAAAAACATATTATTAAAGAAAACATATTAAAAGCAATTCTAACACAGACGCAGACTGGGATAGGTCTCAACTTAAAAGGCTTGTTGAAAGAGGAAAGTCTTCAAAAGGCGCCAAAAAGACAGCAGAGATGGTGCCTGCCTAATATTTAAGGGGAGGGAATTCCACAGGGTAGATACCGCCACACTAAAGGTCCATTTCCTATATTGTGCAGAATGAACTTTCTGATAAGATGGTATCTGCAGGAAGCCCTCACCTGCAGAGTGCAGTGATCGACTGGGTGTATAAGGGGTAAGACGGTCTTTCCGGTATCCTGGTCCCAAGCTGTATTCTTGGTTTATCTCTTAATTCTCTCTTCCCTGCCCCAGCATATAATGAAACATGTAAAGTAAGTCTGCACAACATTAGGCTTATAGGCTGACTATGGCCCCTTTGGGCATTTCCTAATACCCTTCATGAACTTGCCACCCTGGGCTCCTACTGGGAGGAAGGGCAGGATATAAATCTAATAAATAATAATAACTCTGTTCTCTTGGTCCTTCTAATTAATGTATTAATAAAAATGTAAACTGGCCCAGATGTAGAGCAGTATTTTTTCAGCAAAGTGTGCACTAGTGTCAATCTGATATGCACTGTAACAGAATAGTGAACATAAGAACATAAGAGCCTGCTGGATCAGGCCAGTGGCCCATCTAGTCCAGCATCCTGTTCTCACAGTGGCTAACCAGGTGCCTGGGGGAAGCCCGCAAGCAGGACCCGAGTGTAAGAACACTCTCCCCTCCTGAGGCTTCCGGCAACTGGTTTTCAGAAGCATGCTGCCTCTGACTAGGGTGGCAGAGCACAGCCATCACGGCTAGTAGCCATTGATAGCCCTGTCCTCCATGAATTTGTCTAATCTTCTTTTAAAGCCGTCCAAGCTGGTGTCCGTTACTGCATCTTGTGGGAGCCTTCAGTAAAACAATTAAGAATCTGGTTCAAGCACTATTGCACTATGGCGCATTGATCATACACAAAGTTAGGGTATGTGGTCATTACAATTACAATTTATACAAGATTTTAAAAGGTTTTTTAATACAAACAATAACAAACATTAATTCATACATATGAAATTAAAAAAACAAAATTGTCTCTTGAATCAAAAGTGCCTAAGTCTTTAGTCCATACTAATGAATGAATACACACTTCTACTATAGTGCTTTTGTAAAAGCTGCTGGTTATCTTGCTTGTAGATTTTAAATCTGTGCCTCAGTGGAGCAAGAAATGATTTCAAGGGGGCTTTACATGAATGCTGTTGATAAAAATTGTCCAGAGGAACTGGATAAAAAATGAATTAATGGAAATGCATCCATCCTGCACCTATTATTCTTCATCCAAGTGAAAATTTGTTAATATGTATTTGAAAGGCCATTAATAAAGACACACAAGTCGAAACGCGTCTGGCCACAATATATGCATCTTGCTCCATTGAGGCACAGATTTAAAATCTACAAGCAAGATAACCAGCAGCTTGTATAAATTGTAATTGTAATAACCACATACCCTAACTTTGTGTAAGACACATTTGCATCTGTTACGGTTGATTTTGAACTCTAGATCTTTACATTGATCATACACATTTTCTTGCTAGTAAATTCTGTTTATTTCAGTGGAACTTTCATGCACGTTTGCTCATAAGTGCACCCTTAAAAGAGGCTTTGCTTCACTTGAGATAATGAAAGATGTTGTAAAATTATGCACACAGCTTAAATACAATGATTCTGTACAGTAGAGGATAGAAATTTCAAAGGAAACTCCTTTTTAGAAAGAGTATCTCATGTAAAAAGAGCTAAGCAGGTAACATAACTTCTACTGCCTGTGTATAAGCCTCTAACACAAGTGTGGCAAATCTTTTTCAGGCTTGAGGGTCACATTTCCTTGTGGGCAACCTTCTTGGCACCGGTGGGTGACTGGTAGGCTATAGTCCAGCCACACAAAAGTCAAGAGGCTTCTAGGCTCACATCTTCCATCCAGGCAAATGACATTACAGTAGGACCCCGCTTTGCGGTGTTCTGCTAATACGGCAGCTTTCAATTAGAGTAAGACCTCACTCATACGGCGCTCATGCCACTTTTACAGCGTTTTTCGGGCATCGGGCACCATTCTATTGAGTGAGTTCTGCTTTTAGGCAGGTTTTGCTTTTAGGTGGGGGTCTAGAATGTAGCCAGCTGTATGAGTGGGGCCCTACAGTATTATATTTCAGGGACACATTCCAGCCAGACAAAAGAAGCCAGAGGGTATGGAGTAGGGCTAGAGAGAGCAGGGTCTGAGGTTCCCCACCCCTGCTCTAAAAGCATGGGACAACACCAGATAAACCAAAGCTGGACCAGCAAAAGAATATGTTTATTGAACACAATGCAATATAGCATTGGGTGTGTGGGAGGAATATTTTTAGAGGAGTATGCTCTTGAATTGGACTGGGTGGAGCCTTTATTTGTGTGCACAATTCCTCATCCACTTGAAGATGCAGAAACCTCTTCCTGTATGCATATAGCTCCTAGTTGGACTGGGGAGATTGCATTTTAGGGGCTGCTCCCCTCAAGCTTTCAGTGAACATGTGAGGAGGTTGAATATCCCCTCCTATTGACAGTCTGTCCCCTTATAAAGCTGTGAAATGATCTCTATTCCCTAGATACATTTCGCCGAGCCTTAAAAACATGGCTCTTTGGACAGGCCTTTGGGGTCCCCGGGGTGGGCTAATTTCTTTATATTGTTTTAAAATTGTCTATTGATGGCCCTGTACTGCCGCTTTTTAAAATGGTTATTGTTGACTGCATTGTATTTTATTATGTATTGTATTATTATGTATTGTTGAATTTAATGTTGTACGTCGCCTAGAGTGGTTTCGGCCAGATAGGCGACACAAAAATTAAATTTATTATTTATTATTATTCTATTGACAGTACCAAGTCTGCCTTCTGAGTATCTACATAAGTCACAGCAACTCAAAACAATTTATCCAACTGCATACATTTTCTCATATTACAAGCAATGAAAAATGGAAGAAAAACAGCTTTTAATACATTTATGTATCCCAAAAAATCAATACAGTCCATTATTCTAATCCCTAGAGTTGCCTATTTCCATTACTTCTAAAACCCATTATGAAAAATATTAGAATGTCTGCTAATTTCATCTGGCGTGCTTGACATTAATGGAACTGAGTAAAATGCTACAACAAACACATGTTAACCTTTGCTCCCTGTTTTTCTTTTATGTTCCACTTAAAATTCCTCTCAGCTGATTAAATGTGTTTGAAGAAAAGTAATCAATAGGTACCAATGACTCACATGAGCTACTGACTGCACAGAGTTCTGCATTCCTTTCATTGTGGAGAGAGGCCAGCTCTTCATTCCTTTCTATTCTATATTTAAATTCCTGTACATACAAAAGAAGATACATACTTCACTTCCTCAAAGGGGAACTAAAACAGGTTGTGGCATCTTCATGATCACCCAGTGAATTCATGGCTGAGCATAGTTTTTATGCCCAGGTCCAAGTTCTGCATTTCATTGGGCCATGCTGGTTTGCAACACATTCTAATAAGGCTTCATTCAGTTTCAAAGTTCCCTTTTGCTATCTGCCAGCAAGGGATAGTTTGCGTGCTTTTTCAAAAACTGGAAAAATTTCTGCTGGACTGTTTTTGGGTATGTAAATCTCACTGGAATGAACAAGAATTGTGCAAGACCAAACATTCCAATGGAGCATGCAAAAACAAGTTGCCAGTGTGTTTTGCATAGAGGGATTTAGAAATTACTGTAAACCGCCCAGAGAGCTTCAGCTATGGGGCGGTATACAAGTATAATAAATAAATAAATAAATAAAATTTAGAAATGAAAATGATCATAGCTTTCAGAAATGATGATCCATGTCCAAGTATGGTTTTAGTTCCTGGGTTTTTTTTATTATTAAACTGGAATACATTTGTGGCATTGAAGTCTCTTGAATTAGCTTCTTAAAGTGAAAGTAAACATTAATGCTAAAAGCTGCTTTTAACTATATAGAGCTTTTAGAGAGCAATTCTATACATCAGTAATGCCACTGATGGGGGGGTGAGGGAAGATACTGCTACTACATCATATGCATTCTGCCCAGGAAGAGCAGGAAACACAGCCAAAAAATACAAAAAAATGGAAGACATGACCCCAACCTCCCTGAAAATGCTGCCAAAGTGCACCAATTGGACCGCTGACACTGCCCTCATGAAGTGAGCCAAATAAACTCATGGCTACAGAGGCAGAACACACAGACTCATGGACACTAGGTGCACCAAAGATGCAGGAGCTCTAGCTGGGTTCAGATTGCAACCAAGGCAAGGCTGGAAACAGCAATACAGACTTTTCTTAGGGTTAACACCTTGACCTCTCACCATCCCAGTTTGTAAAGCCTAGCAGCATTTATGAATCCTGGAGCCCTTCTCCTCCTCCACTAGGAAATTTATTTGGGGATGGGATCCCACCAGCAAACACACTTAAGCCAATCAAGAGCACTACATGGGCTGATAGCCAGGCCCCTGCATAGGCCAATGAGCTCTTTCTACCCACCCCCTCTCTTGGCATCCTGTAAAACCAATCCTCCCCTTCAGGTTGCCTGATAAGCCAGCTCTGCTGGTTGCATACCAGCAGGCTTCATTGCCCCTCTCACACATCACCCTTCCTCGCCCCCCTTGTCCTGAACTTACTGTGTAATGCACCCTGATAGCAGCACCTAAACCATCTTGTGAAGTCCTAAAGTTCCCATGTGCTCCAAAGGAAATGCTTTTGCAAAGTTCCCTCCTTTTTGTGCAAAATGCTCTCCTTGCACACAAGGTTTCTTTTCTCCAGAATTTCCCCTTACCAGAAGTCCTCCGAATCTCTTAAGGGTGCACAGCACGCCAGGGAGATATAGCCCAGCATGCTGTGCAGTCTAATTGAAACCCTGGAAAGCTGCTGCCAGTCAGAGTAGACAGTGCTCTGATTGACCAGTGCTTTTGCTTGGAAAATAACATACCTCCAGTCCAACACTGAGTTAAGTATGCTTAAGGGCATGGATTTTGATGGACTTCAACATGTTTATTAACTCTTGTGTTGGATTGCAGCCTATGAATTTAGGGAGCGTTCTACTGATTTGCTCCCATAGAACATACACGCACATTTTTTCTGTGCCTTACAAGTGAAATAGAGGGCAGGACATTTACTATGTGTCATGATGGCTTTATACTACCTATGGGATGGGATGCAACATGCCTCTGAATACCAATAGCTGGGAAATAGCAGCGAAGAGGGCTATTGCATTCATGCTCTGCCTATGGGCTTTTGGTTGGGCATAACCAGAAACAGATGCTGGACTAGGCAGGCCTGAGGTCTGATCCACCAGGGTCCTCTTATGTACCGTGGTTTCATTAATATTTGGTAGAATTGCTGTGTGTGATGATGGGGACAAAAATGCCTCAGGGGTCGTATGGTGCCTATGGGCCACCAGTTGACTGATCTGGCACCACCATTCCACCCCCTCTTTTCTAACTCTCCTTTCTGCTCCCCCTTTTTTTTTTAAAAAAAACCCCTCTTCTCCTTTCCCTACCATCCAGATCCCGATAACTGGCTAGGCTGTTTTGTTGTCTCCTCTTTTCTTGTGTGCGCGCGTGTTTTTAACCGCCTGCAGGGTCACGCCAGGTAACCGACTCCCCACAACAAGAGAATGGGAAGGAGGGACTCATGGGAGAATCCTCCCAAGCAGAAGGGGGCGCTGTCGGAAGCCTTCGGAACACCAGCCGGGTTTATCGCGGAGCCCCGGCTCTCCTTTCCTTGTCACTTCTGGGAAAGGTGTCGCGCAGGTTCCGCCTCAGCTCGTCATTCAGCCGCCCCGGGCCCGGCTTCGTCGCCGCCGCGCCCCTCCCCTTCTGTCCGTCAGTTGGGCTGCGCGCGCGCAGGGGCGCGGGCCCAAAGCCTCGTCGTCTCGTTCTCCCGGCGCCTCGCCTCAAGCGGGACGGTCCCCGCCTCCCCCGCGCTTTCTTCCTTCTCCTCCCCTCCCTCGTTGGTGTGACCGAGTCGGGGAGCCGATCTCTCTCCTTCCCCCGCCGCTGCGGAGGCCATGGCGGCGAGCGCCAAGCGGAAGCAAGAGGAGAAGCACCTGAAGCTGCTGAGGGAGATGAGCAGCCTCCCGCCCAACCGCAAGTGCTTCGACTGCGACCAGCGCGGCCCCACCTACACCGACATGACGGTGGGCAGCTTCGTGTGTACCTCCTGCTCCGGCATCCTGTGAGTTGAGGAGAGTTGAGCTGAGCTAAGTTGAGGGGTGTGTGTGTGAAAGAAAAGAAAGGGTTAAGACCTCCTGGCGGGAAGAAACCAGAGCTTTGGGCAGGCGGTGGAAGGGGAGGAAGGAGCTGAGGAGAAATAGAGGTGCTGGGAGTTGGGTTTGCGGAGACCCCTTTATCCGAAATGGGAACTGGTCATGGTCTCGGCTAGGGTGATGGGTTGGAGGCCTTTGGGGGAAAACTGAAAATTAAATGGGGTTGGGGGAGCCTATTTCCCTAACCTCCTCCCCCCTTTTGCCCTATGACGCTGGCCAGGGAGCGGCAGCAGTTTGAGAGGAATGGAGCACGTGGCTTTGGTCGGAGAAGGAATGAGTTGGTCTTGGTCTTAGGCGAGTGACAGCAATCATTGGTATGACATCGCTGCTGGTGGGGAGCAGATGGATCGGATGAGAATTGGAAGGGTAGACTAGGCTGAAGAGAGTACCAGAAAGGTGAGGGGGGACTGTTGGGGTGCGGGATAGATGAGTTCGGTCTTGCGGAATCCTCCAATATCCGTTATGTTCTGCTTAAGGGGGTGGATTTTATTTCTTCGAGTGGCAGGAGTATTAGTAATGGAAACGGTGGGGTCTTTTTTTAAAAAAAACGAAGTTCATTGAGCTTGTTGGTAAAGTGGGCTGTGCAAAGTAGAGCTGCCTTTAGAAGAACCGGTGTAAACTTTGCTATTTTAATCAAGGTCTTTTAGAGCATGTGAAAGGGTAGAGATGGAGAAGTGCTGATTCTGATATCACTCCTGGAAGTGTGTAAAATGGGTGGGGAAAGCTTGTCAGATATTCTACAAAAGCTATTTTATTTTTAGTTGTTGTTACTCTGTAACTAAGACAGCAAATACATTTTTGTCTGGGTTTGTAAAACTTTACTTCATGAAGCTGAGTTTACTGAGCACATTAAAAGCTTGCCTTGAGGGCTTACAGCCGGAAACAGATTAATGATTACTTGTTAACTCCTGGAATTTAGTTCACTGGGCTAGTTACGTTAGAAAGTTAGGATATTTCTGTGTGCTCTCCTAACCCAAGTAATATCAAAGTTACTATGCAAATGGCTTGGGAGAATCTCAGCTGGCCCTCCTTATTTTGAAGAAGTTGGCCAGTTCTCTGATATGTGGTTCTTTTAACCTTTTGCAGTATTTGTTTTGTTCAAGCATATGGTGTGCTTGCAAGTGACAGTTTGAGCTTGAGCACCTATGACACATTCGTTACTAAACTGAACGTACAGTACTCCTGAACAGGAGGTCATAGGTAGAGCATGTGCTTTGATTAGAAGGTTCCAAATTGAACATTGATTTAAAGGATATCAAATAGGAAGTCTAGGGAAGCCCAGTGGATAATGAAAGACCAAAATTGTAGTGATTCCTGTGTTTGCTTATTTAAGGAATCTATCACTATCAATCCATAATTATATGCATGTGCATCAGGAAAGTTATCCATAAATTTAAGTATAAGAAGACTGGCTGTTATTTATGCTATGAACCACTCACAATTTTACTCTTAATTGAGTTTTACTAGCTATCCTTTACAACAAGTACACATGGAAATAACTTCAGCCATAAAGCTATTTCTATTGAGTCACTAATCCTTCCTGCAATAAACTATAATCCTTATATAGAGGTGTAGCTTAAATATGCTACTGAAGCTTACTGTTTAATGCCTGCAGGTGTTTTTGCTTCTCAGTCTTAGACTCTTGGTTCCAGTTCACCCATTATACTGGTGGCATAGCCACTGCTGAGATTTTATAGTTGAAATTAACCTAGCCATTCTCAGTCTGTGGGTCAGGATCCCACTGGAGGTGCAAAATACTTGGGAGAGGTAAGGGCACAACTTGATGTCCCTGCTGAACTGTCATTGATTCTAACCACTTTACTTTGTTCCATAGAACTCCATGGAACCCATTTCCCGTTTACTGGCCAGGTCTTAAATAGGTGAAGTCTTTAGTAGATTTAAAATCTTAATTTCACATATACGCTCATGGGGTCTGAACTGGCGGTGACCGACCAGGAGAGAGACCTCGGGGTTGTGGTGGACAGCACGATGAAAATGTCGACCCAGTGTGCGGCAGCTGTGAAAAAGGCAAATTCCATGCTAGCAATAATTAGGAAAGGTATTGAAAATAAAACAGCCGATATCATAATGCCATTGTATAAATCTATGGTGCGGCCGCATTTGGAATACTGTGTACAGTTCTGGTCGCCTCATCTCAGAAAGGATATTATAGAGTTGGAAAAGGTTCAGAAGAGGGCAACCAGAATGATCAAGGGGATGGAGCGACTCCCTTACGAGGAAAGGTTGCAGCATTTGGGGCTTTTTAGTTTAGAGAAAAGGCGGGTCAGAGGAGACATGATAGAAGTGTATAAAATTATGCATGGCATTGAGAAAGTGGATAGAGAAAAGTTCTTCTCCCTCTCTCATAATACTAGAACTCGTGGACATTCAAAGAAGCTGAATGTTGGAAGATTCAGGACAGACAAAAGGAAGTACTTCTTTACTCAGCGCATAGTTAAACTATGGAATTTGCTCCCACAAGATGCAGTAATGGCCACCAGCTTGGACGGCTTTAAAAGAAGATTAGACAAATTCATGGAGGACAGGGCTATCAATGGCTACTAGCCATGATGGCTGTGCTCTGCCACCCTAGTCAGAGGCAGCATGCTTCTGAAAACCAGTTGCCGGAAGCCTCAGGAGGGGAGAGTGTTCTTGCACTCGGGTCCTGCTTGCGGGCTTCCCCCAGGCACCTGGTAGGCCACTGTGAGAACAGGATGCTGGACTAGATGGGCCACTGGCCTGATCCAGCAGGCTCTTCTTATGTTCTTATGTAGAGGGAAAGGAAACAAGTTGAAAGCTCTGTAACATTAGGAAAAATTTAAAGCCATCATTTTCACATTTCTTGTTTTGTAGGCGAGGTTTAAATCCACCTCACAGAGTGAAGTCCATTTCCATGACCACATTCACACAGCAAGAAATAGAATTCCTGCAGAAACACGGGAATGAAGTAAGTATTACAGAATGCATACTTAACTGATTCAAAGAGACTAAATTCTCATATGAATGTGATTTATTGATCAAAAGGAGAACAGCCTTTAATTCTAGGATGACTCACCTCTGCCCTGGAGGCCTGATGAAGCCTCCCAAGCAAATTTTTCTTCCCCCCTCAAGACCCCACTGATTTTGGTGGTGGCAAAAAGGGAGGAGGAATTAGACTTGACACTGGAATGGTCAGAGGAGTTTAAACCCCTCTTCCCTGCCCAGTTTCCTGATGGGGATACAAGTTGTCCCTCTCCTGTCCTCAGATTAATCACTTGATGAGTATATGGATGGTATATGGAAGGTTTAAAAACAGTATGAGCAATATGAAACTTTTGAGCCATAATTTGGTGTCTCACAGTCTTGTGCCAATTACATTTATTTCTCATAAAAATGTCTTACAATTCAAAAAGCTCTTACAGTGCATTTTTCAGTGTGGGTAGAACTTGCTAAAGAACTGCTAAAGATGAGCGGTATTTCCTCAAAACACTTAATTTCCATTCATGTTGCACAACAAGTTAGTGTCATAGTAACTTGCCATATTTTGTTGGTAGGGGGAAAGGAAGAATTTGTTGAATGTGAGATCTTAGAAATCACCAGAAAATGTAATGGTTTTGCAATACAAAAATGGAAAATCCTGGTTATCAAAGTATAAGCACTAGTTCTGGAATTAATTCTTCTAGTAACAGTCTTCAACAGAGTTCTTCATGATCTAGTGAAATTTATTAACATAACTTAGAAATTGCTGTGTTTCAAGACCTGACATGCAATGTTTTCAGAGTAGCCGATCTCATGAAATGAGTGCTGCTTTTAGGCACTAGCCAGGGCATCCCAACTGCTTTGTGAATGACATAAGATAAGTCACCAAAATAATAAAGTTGTAGGTTTTTATAGTAATAATGATAGGAAATGTCTTACAAATGTGGAGCTTTAATTCTGTTTTACGTTATTTGGCCAGATTATCCGTTTGCTGAAGAATGTAATCCTTTGTTTGCCTTAAGAATGGAAGAGTTTACTGCTATCCATTTAAAGTGATGTCAAGGAAGGGATTTATAGTTAATTAGTTCTCCTGACAGAATACAGAGGAACAGAATTCTTCTTGTTTAGAAGATAGATAAATAGTTATTAGCTTCCAATTATCATTTGCACCAAGCCATAGGTTTCTGGCCAAATAGATAATCATGGTTTTTGCTTATGTGCAAAGCAGAATTAAGAACCTGGCTTTGTTCCTGGTGTGACACAGACCAGGACTGGAAGTTATTAATTGCCACATACAGTGGTAGGAAGAAGCACATGAGCCCAAAGCTTCTCAGTCGTTCTTGTAATCCTAAACCTTTGGTGGCATTAGGGTAATAGAATTTTCATAGTCCTTACATTCCATCCCATGTGTATTGTGGCATGCTGTCTGTTGCCCTCTGCCATGTGATAAACCTAATGTCTTGAGTCTTCACCATTTGATGTGGTAATCTTTCTCAGGCTCCTCTTATAGCCAGGAATGTCTTGGGCTATGTGTGCCAAGATTTTATCAATACAGGTATGTACAAATATTGCCTCCCCCATGATGCATGTGGAGGCTACCTATGACTCTATACAGGCATACCCCGCTTAACGTCACTTCACTTAACGTCGCCTTGCTACAATGTGCATGCTCCATACTCCACCATACCCCACTTTAATGTAAGCGCTTCGCAATAACGGACACTGACTGAACTTGGGTTCCACGTGCGTTGCGAAGCGTCGTCTTAGCGATCTGAGCAGAGCGATCTAGCGATCAGAGCGGCTGCTAGCCTTGGAGACAGAACTGTAATCATTTAAATGTAAATAATTTACCTTTGAGTACTTTACAGTAGTGTAAAGAGCGATCGGAGCTCTGCCTGCCCCAGCCTAGGTCGGTGGCGGCAGTGTGTGTGTGTGGTTTCATTTTACTGTCCCATTTTATACATCTCCCTCTCCATTGTCCCATCTGCTTTACTGTAATTGTTTGTGATAAAAAAATTCTTTAGATCACCCTGACTTCATTTTATACCTCTCCATTGTCCCATTTTATACCTCTCCATTGTCCCATCTTCCTTTCCTGCTTTAACTGAATACTTTTCTCCCTCTGCCTATCATTAGTTCCGGCTTTTGCCACTGCTGGCTTGTGTGGGGTGTGCATTGGTGTGTGGGGTGTGCATTGGTGTGTGAGGTGTGCATTTCCCTTGCCTACAGTACAGGTACTGTAGTACAGTACTGTACAGTATTACATACAGTACATAATAGCAGATACAAAGAAAAGTCATAAATCTGTCACCTTAGATAAGAAGCTTATTTTATTTTATGTTTATTTTAGTTATAAATGCGTTATTTACATCAGTTATGCCCATATATGATTATTGCAGTGCAGTACATGCATCAATAAGTGGGGAAAAAGTAGTGCTTCACTTTAAGTACATTTTCACTTTACATACATGCTCTGGTCCCATTGCTTATGTTAAAGCGGGGTATGCCTGTACCAGTTTATCATAGGCAGGAGCCAAAACTGCATAACTTCCTCAATGTTTGGATATTTATTTACTGTATTATTATCCCATTTTTCTGACAATATCTGCCTCCCAAAGCATCTCACATCAATTAAAAAAAGTGAGACAGGCACTGCAATCAGATTTCCTAAGTCACACAAGGGAAGGAAAAGAAAATGGAAGGAAAATACAGAGGAGGGAGATCATTTTTAAAAACCAGAACAAAGTGGTGAGCAATAAGTAGACATTTATATCCAGTTGGGGCCAGACTGATCTATATATTTTTCTTGTTTCTAAGAGATGTAATGTAAAACGTGTTCAGTAGTTATGTTGAACAATGCAGAAATCATATTAAAGGATAATTTGTGGTATCTAGAGTGATTCCTTAAACAGATAGTTGACATGTTTCAAGTACAGCCTTTTTCATTTTTATAAATTTATTTATAGTTTGCTCAGTATTTATTTGTGGGATTCACAAAAGTTGTTCCCATTACAATGTGTACAAAGAAATAAACTGTTGCAGATGAAGAGATACTGCATCATAAAGAACTAGTATGCTTACAAAACAGAAGTGAAGCAGTTACCATAGAAATAGAATAGAACAGAATGCAATCAAGAAAAAAAAGAGGTATGGGGGAATACTTAAATGTCTTATAAAGGCAGCCGAGCAAGTAACTCCTGAGTGAATTACAATTATTATTTATGGAATGTCTAAAATTGTGTTAGATTAATGCTTTCAGCTCTTACATTTCTAGGAAATATACGTTATCCTATAGATCAGTGACTAAGATAAATGGAAGTAGTGAATTTACTGAATACAAGTTATTGCTTGCTTACACAGGAAGACTGTTTCAAAATCCTTCCTGTGGCAAGTTTCTCTTGTATTGTAGTTCTGCTCTGCTGCTCAGTCAGATTGTAAAAACCTCTAGTGTTCCATAGGAATTTACTGCTGCTAAATATATATTCTTTATATGACTAGTGCTGAAATGCTTGTTAACTGGATTACCAAGCCATTTCCATACAATCTTCAGATGAATGAAAAGGTGTAATTGTGTTTTAACTACTCATTTTAACTAGAATGCATCCTAATGAGTTATGTCCCACAAATTAGAAAGTACTGGTATATAGCTTTTGAACCACTATGCAGCTGAGTCTTGTTTTCAATACATTACATTTGTGCTTTTTTAATGAAAGCGCAAACCAGTACTCACATCATTCACATACCTCAGGTGAGACATTGTCCTGGGTTGGCCAAGTATTGAGCGTGGTGACCATACTTACAAGTAAGTGAATTAAAAGAGTGCTCACCAGCATGGGTGCTTTGTAACGTTTGCTTCACTGTTAAACAAGATGCTTGAGTGTCTGTATTTTAAAAAAGCTCACCAAACCTTTCTGCAAACCCAGCTGATCAATAGCATGTGGACCTGCATTCATTTCTAGGTGAAGACATAATTTATGTTTCTTTACTTATTACATTGTGTCCCACTTTTCCACCCAATGGTGTATGTGTTCTTAAAGCTGTTAGACATCTGGATTGTTAGAATCGTTTTAAGAGCTTAAACTAATAAGCTGGGTTTTTACAGTTTTATGCATCAACTGAGTAGAAATTACTCAGTAGAAACTAGAAATAACACAACCTTTGCCAACCTGCCACCCTTCAGATGCATGGCCATAAGCTAGTGCTGATGGGGAGTTGTATTCTAAAACATCTGAAGGGCAGCAGTATAAAATGTCACTAGTGTATGGTGCAATATAGCCTAGATACTGTTGTGTAATATAATCTTTACTTCTAATCAAAGCTGAAAACCTTCAGAACACACTAGTTAAAAACATATGCTATATTAATATTCCCAGGCAAAGGTTGTTTACTATTCTAAAAGGACAGAACAATATCTGCCCAGGTAATTGTTTTAATTTTTGGCACTTTAACTATAATTTTCTACGATATAAGTGCATAATCTCAGAACATGTTGAAAATGTATTTCTAGGAAATAGTTGGAGTGCAGATGGGAAAGCTTTTATAAATTAAGACATGCTTCTCAGATTTAACAAGTTAATTGCTTTAAATTGGTTAACTCCTTTCTAGGTTTTAAGATTCCTATATACAAATTAATAGTCATCTGTACTTTCTATTAACATGCAATAATTTTTAGAGACTTTTCTGAACATTAACATTTGAAGTGTTAATATTTATTTTTTGAAAAGAATCCATATAGAATGAATATTAAATGAAGGTGTTTGCCTGCCTGTGTCCATTTTCCTGGTTTATATTAGTCAGGATGACCCATGGGAATTTTCATTTTCTTCATTGCTGTTAAATGTTAGCTGACAACAAGAGTTTACATTCGAAATCCCGTCTTCATTGCAGTAACTAGTAGGGAAGTAATGTAAGGGACATGAAATAGCTACTCTTCTTCCTGAAAGCAGTTATCCAGTTATATGCAACAATTGTCATATCACAGTGAACAAAGCAACTCATTAGCCCTCTGTTTTTTTAATAGCAAATCTGAAATGTGAACTTGCCTGTTCTTGCTATGTTCTAGAACAGGGATGGCTAACTCTCAATGCTACATATAGCACTATTTTATGCAGTCCCCAAATTTATCATTTTTCTATATACGTGTGTGTGTGTATAAAACATTTTTACTGTTCATGCGAGTCCCCTGCTGTGATCCATGATGCCAAAAGGCTTTTTGTGTTTCCAAAGAATCCCCCCATTTGTTTATTAAAAATTGTTCTCAATTTTTTTTTAAAAGCCCTTTTCTTGCAGACTATTCTCATGGTTCCTACTGTGATTCTGTGATGTCAAAAGGGTTTTGTGTCTCTCCCTGTCCCCAAGCTCTAATGTTTCCTTGTGTTTTTTTAAAAAAAGGCTGTGCCTACTTTTCCCCTTTGGTCATGCCCACTTTGGCCCCTAGAGGGATGACTGTGGGTCATTGTGGCCCTCAGCCCAAAACAGGTTAGCTATTCCAGTTCTAGAAAGTCATAACCAGTTTGAAAAACTGCGTGTTTTGCTTTGGAAACCTTTCTATACTAAAGATTCTCTATTGGACTAGAATGTATCAGTTAATCATTTTATTAATTTAGAAATTTATTTATTATTATTGATTTAAAATTCATTTATGATCTTGAATAAGGTTAAACTCATTTTTTACAGAAGTGCATGTAAAGGTTTGAAACAAAACCACCGTTCAATTAAAGCTGTCATTGGTAAAGACAGATTTTTCTTTGGAAATGTTGTAAACTGCTTAGGCAGTGCTTGTTAGGGCTGAAATGCAGGTTAAAAATTGTTGAACATCTGTGATTTGTTTTAGTAGTATTAAACAATTATATTGTCAAGGCACAGATAAAGATTGATGCAACTCACTGAGATGAACTTTAGTACATTCTTAAGCGCAAAGCTTATTCTGCTTGTTGGTAAACAGCTATTGTAGAGGAACTAAATGGCACAGCAGGATCTGATGATTGAGTGCAATCCTTTAAACATTTACTCAGAAGTAATCCCACTGAGTCCAGTGGGATTTAGCTCCCAGGTAAGTGTGTGTGGCATCATAGCTTCCATCTGTTTAATGTGCCATTTATATTTCTTAAATGATCACGTAAATGGATTTAACCTAACACTGAGTTGTATTTCTTTCACAAGGTTTGTAAACAGATTTGGCTAGGATTATTTGATGATAGATCATCAGCAATTCCAGACTTCAGGGATCCTCAAAAGGTCAAAGAATTTCTACAAGAAAAATATGAAAAGAAAAGATGGTCAGTACACACATCATTTTGCTAGTAGTTTAAAACAATATTTCTTAATTTTGCAAATACAACTATCATTTAAGTATATATGTGCTTCATTTATATCACTTTATTTTGTCTGGGTGCTTTGCAGGAAAATAATTATTCCCACTATTCATTTCTAATTCCCGTATCTTAAGCACTATCTTAGAGGCTTTTCCCCTATTGGGGCCTTGAGATGCTCCCTTCCCATTATTTTGATGGACTTTCTTTGGGCTTGGGCTAGAAAGGGGGTTGGTACTTCTTCCAAAGGATAAAAAAATATAATTCCTTGGCATGTAGCAGCATATTTTAAAACTATCCATGATCTAGTATTGAAGTTGAGATTGAAGTTCTAAATAGTACCTTACAAATGCTGGACAAATTGAGCAATCCTTGTGGTAGAGGGCCATCGCTTCTCTTCCTATCATATCTGTCAGGCAGGCCTGTTGATAGTGGATGCGACAGAATATGTCAGCTTGCAAGCACTGGGCAGAAACAGGAACGAGGTTAAGGCTGTGGATTCAAGTTGTGGTGCAATGTTTTTTTTGTGGGGGGGGGAGGCCATAGCTCGGTGGCAGAACATCTGCTTTGGTTGCAGAAGGACCAAGGTTCAGTCCACAGATAGTGCTGGGAGTGTCCCCTATCTGAAACCCTGGGGAGCCGCTGCCAGTCAGTGTAGACAATACTGAGCAAGATGGACTAATGATCTGTGTCTATATCATGCAGCTTCCTATGTTCCTAATTATTTATGTAGCAAAATTATTTCCTACATAAATGTGGCTTCCATAGAGGGGTGTGATAAAAGCACACTATTTGGGATGTATACATGAAATGAAGGAGATGTACTTGTTTACTGTGTATTCCAGAATATATATAATGAGCTTTTGGTGTTCCTCTGTGAAACTGATATTGATGTGGGAAACAGTCTTGCATGAACATGCAGACCTTCGGGATACTTGAAATGGGATCAAATGTCAGTAGCATTCAGAATTTATTTTGTGTACCATTAAATGCATTTCCTAAAGTTAAGTATATTACAAAATAACAATTTTTGTAGCACTTTTCAAAATGTGCAGCATGTTTTACTTGCTCTGCTTGGAATTAGTGTGCCTTACAAGCTACTGCTATAAACATAAAGGACTGTGCTGTTGCAGAAATTGTACAGTACTTAAAACGTAGATATCACCCTCTGCTTCCATTCACTAATTGCCTTGTACTCATTAAACTCAGTTTTGGTAAATATTTGCAATATATTCCAGGTCTGTTAACTGTTGGTAATAGCTTAATTGGATATGAATTAAAGTGAACTAATCGTGCAAAATACTTCATATAACTGCTATGAAACTAATGTACTCTGGGATCTCTTGTAATGACTGCCATGTGGAGGCTTGTTGAAACTGCTTTTGTATGACTGCTGCTTTTATGTTGTAAGCTGCCAAACCTATAGCGCTTGGAACAGTAACTTTGGGTTATCTTTCTACTAGCAGTAGATTTTAGGACTGTCTATTAAATATGTAATATCTGTTTGTCTTAGGTATGTTCCACCAGAACAAGCAAAAGTTGTGGCATCTGTCCATGCATCTATATCTGGATCTTCAGCTAGTAGTACAAGTAGTACACCAGAAGTCAAGCCACTTAAATCTCTCCTGGGAGAGTCTGCACCAGCATTGCACTTAAACAAGGGCACGCCTACGCAAGTGAGTTGTGTGGCAAAAACATGCCTCCTTCCCCTCACTGTTTTCTTGGCTTTTTTCAGCCTATTCTTTTAGCCATGTTGACTCTTCAGCCAGTGCGTTGCATGCTCAGCCCTTCTATCTCTTCTCCCAGAAGGTTGGATCATATAATACCTGTTTTGGCTGGCTGCACTGGTTGCCTGTATGTGCCCCAGCACAATTCAAGGTGCTTATTCTAACCTATAAAGCGTTACATGGCTCAGGACCCCAACATTTGACTCCAACATCTCTCCTGCCAGGAACCTGTCCATACCCTTGCGTAAACATCTGAGGCCCTCCAAGGGAGGTTCAGAGGGTAGTGACAAAGGAGAGGGCCTTTTCAGTAGTGGTCCCCTTTCTGTGGGATGCTTTCTTCAGCTAGGTCCACCTGGTACAGGCTTTGTCATCTTTTCCTTGCCAGGTCAAGACCATCCTTTACTTCCAGGCATTTGGTGGGATGGGATGATTGCTTGTATACATTTTTGATTATCACTGATGTTTTGTTTGCTGGTGGTTATAATATGATGGTGATGTCTATACTGTTTTGAATTGCCTTGTTCTAATTTTTGTATAATTTAATCTGCTGTAAGATGCCATGAAACATTTTTTAGAAATAAGTGTTTAAGAAATTAATAAATAAGACTAAGAAACTGTCAACAGCATAAATCCTGTGAGATTTTTTCACAGGCACAACCCCATCCCATCATACTTCCATTAGGCACTTATTTCTGCAACTCCCCTTTCCCTCGGTACTTTGTCTTCTCTACTTATATGTCCTTCAGGATCTTACTTCACAGTCCACTCCCTGCTGTGTCTCTTATACTAGCCAGCCTGCCTGTAGAATCTCAGCACCCACACTTCTGTAGCTCCTGTGGTTACCCATACAGCTCCTCCTATTTCTGGGGCTTATATGGAACATTTTCTCAGGTACATTGACCAGTGTACAGAAGTGGACTGTAACAAACATTCTGCTGCTAATGATGTCCCTCTCCACATGGAATGCTTTAATATTCCACACAACGTTGCCTCAGCTCAGCCAATGAGAGCCAGAGACTTCATCAAAGCTGCTATTGTCCCAGATCCGTAGTGCATTATGATTTAGAATGACTAGATCTGGGTGAAAAGTAATTTGGCTTATAAAAGTGGTGTATCCTTCCACATCAGGAATAAAACTAGATTGGTCTTCCCTTATGCTTGTTTAGCCAACTATAACTTGTTGTTTACAGTCTCCTGTTGTAATTCGATCTCAAGGACAGTCACAAGAAAAGAAACAGTTTGATCTTCTCTCTGACCTTGGTTCAGACATATTTGCTGCTCCTGCTCCCCAGTCCACAGCTACAGCGAATTTTGCTAATTTTGCACATTTCAACAGTCATACAGGTAATAGTATTTTCCATTCCTGGATTTGATACTGATAACAAATATTTAAATCCAGCCCCTACACGTGCAAATAGTATAGTATTTTTTTTTTAAAAAAAAACGGTTTGAACAATTAGCTTCAATAAGAATGGTTAAATTTAACTGTTAAACTGAAATTGCCATTTTATCAGTGTATATATTAAGCAGAAAACTTAGTATGTGAAAAATCAGACTGCTTGGTCAGTCCCAGTTCTGAAGTAGCTGGCAGGTTGGCAGCTGCTGGCCAATATGAGGACCTTATTTATTGAAATTGTTTGCACACTACCTATTGTTTTCTTAGACATCTGACATTTCTGATCTATTATCGTTGAAAATTTTGGACTGGGAGTATACTCTATGTGGAATCTGAAATCAGAGATTATAATCTACTTACCAGTTAACTTTTTTAATTGTTCAAAGTGGTTTGAAAATGTTACCTCAGTAATTCTTACAGCGACTCTGTAAGGCAGGTCAGTATTCTTTTATTGCAGATGGAGGGGCGAAAGATAATGCCCAGAGCAGTCTGAGACGAGATTTGAATCAGGAACGTGACACCTCTCATAATTAACTATTATACCAGACCATATCTCAGTGTTTTAAGTTCAGTTCTGTTAATGCTAATAGTAATGTATGGGGAAAGAGTACTATTTGTGGCATTATAAGCAATGATATTGATGTGGCATTCTGTGGTGAGCAGCCATTACAGAAGAGGGGTTGGGAGCTGCCAGACCCTGGGCCAGATGTCACTCATGATACATCTGGTTTCAGCCCACAGTCTCTACTGCATGGCCCAATCCCATCCGCTTTTCATCCATGCTGGCTGCAGAGGGAGTGAAATTACCTGGGTGATTGCTCTGTCCCTCTCCCAGCAGCTTCCTCTGCTTCTGTGCTGGCTGCAGAGGAAGAGAAGCTTCTTTCTTCACAGTCATCAAGGAAGCAAAGTAGAAGCAAGCACAGAGTGTATCCTAGCTGCTTTGGATTTCATGTTACACAGTGACTCTCAGGACCTTCCTCTTTCAGTTTGTGTCTGCATGTGGGCAAGTGTGCATGCATAAAAAAGAATGAATGGATTATAGATTAATTTTGTGTGTGTGTGTGAGGGAATGTTTGTCTGGCCCTGCTCACTTTTAGCTCTCCCCCCCCCCCATGGCATGCATTTGCCAACAGATTACCCCTGAGTGAATGCATCTTTCAGTTGTGAGGGAAAGGTTCCCAACCCCTTGTGTTGAAGCTTTGTGGCTTTGCACTTGTGAGAGTGAAATCTCTGGCTGTCAAAGGGTGAAATCTCCAGTTGTGTAGGGGACAGAATAGTTTTTATCTTGGTTCTGTGAGACGGGAAACTTGCCAATTTAGCTGGGATTAAAACTTCAACTGGGGGTAGACTTTGAGCTGGAAAAGGTTTTGGAAATTTGCAGGACAATGAGCTCAGAAGCAAGAAGGTTAAATGAAGGGAGGACAGTAAGAATGCACTAAGAGAATAACGGGGTGGGGAGGACAGGTATAGAAAGACACCTCAGGAGAGGACAGGAAATTAAGAACAAGAGAAAAACTTCAGAGAAGACATTGTGCTATGTTGACAGAGGACATGTGATGGAAGGATGGAGGAGTGCAAGAGAAGCTTGTGAATATTTGGGACAGTTCAAAGAGTAAGACAAAGTTTTGAGGGCTGGAGACTGGTATCCAGAGTGCCAAAAAGGCTATAACGTTTGCTAGGTTTAGACTCTGATGGGAATTCTATGATCTCTGGCTTCTATGGTTACTTGAACCACTGTGACCTAGCAGCCCTAAAGGAACAGCAGAAAGAAGTGCCTAGTTTCACAGTGATTTGAATTCGCTAATCAACTTCTGGGAGTGATTCTAGGGAAGATGCATTCAAGTTTTGGTTAATTTTGTTGTGTTTTGTGTTGTGGGCAACTCACTAAAGTTGTGTGTAATTTATTACTTGCGTTATGTTTTTGATACTGTAAAGCAAAGGAAATCTTAAAGATCCTAATTTGCTTTGGGCACAATATTTGATAATGTTGTTCACCTTCCTTTTGGATTTTTATCTTAAAAGTCATGTTGGTTGTCTTGTCTCCCTTTAAGGCTCAGTGACTTCTTAAAGGCCAGGATCAGAGATCTCAAGGGGCTTGTGTATACCAAGTGAGGTTACTGACTTTCCATGGCATATTGTACAATGCTTATGAAGCGTTTCAGAGTTTCAAAAGCTGCTTGCTATGTGGCATTGGGATTTGCTGTTTAAGAAACAAACCAAAGCCCCCTTGGTGTACAGAACCTGCAGGATGCTTTGAGTCTCAGCCAAAATTATTATTATTATTATTATTATTTAGATTTAGATTTAGATTTATTAGTTGTTTGATTCCCAAAAGTCCCCAAGCAACTTGCATAATGTTACAAAATGTTTACAATTACAACTATACTTCTCAATGGCAAGCTGAAGCTGTATTAAATGGATGCCATAGTAACGATGAACAAAGATTCAACTGTCCCATCAATCTCTGACAGTGACCAGGAGTATAGTAGCACAAGATGGTGATATCCGAAAAGAACAGTTAAGCCAAATTGTTTGAGCTGGAATTTGCATACAGTAGGGTCCCACTCATATGGCAGGTTGCGTTCCAGGCCCCCGCCGAAAAGCGAAAACCACCGGAATGTGGGGCTCTACTGTATTCCAGCCGCCGGGCTCCAGCTGCTGGAGCGCACGATCAGCTGGAGTGCAGGAAGCTCCAGCCGCTGCGCTCCAGCTGGAGCTCCCCATGCTACAGCTGATCACCCTGCTGGCGCTGCCTCATTAGCGGGGCGCCAAAAAGCAGGGCCGTACTGTATTGGCTTTCTAAATATACTAGCTTCTTGGATGCTAGCTTTCAGAATAAAATGAGCACCATATTTATTCATGTTTGCCAAAATGTGTGTTTGAAGGTATTGTGATCAGCAGAAGTAATCTTTTCCCTTTTGCTGACTGACATGAGAGAGAAACATCAGAGTTAAATATCTTACACACATTCCATTGAAATAATTGAATCCCCATGTAGAAGAGTTCGGATTGGAGGGTATGACTTCAAGAACATTTGTCCATGTAGTATAACTTCATATGTCAGTGGCATGTTTGAGGTTCAGTTTTGCTACCCTCAAAGCCTGCCATAATCTGATTCAGTTTATGATCTGTTTTTGTTTTCATACCATTAACATGTTTTGTTCATTTGCAATTTACAGCGCAGAACTCTGCAAATGCAGGTTTTGCAAACTTTGATGCATTTGGACAGTCTAGTGGTTCGAGTAATTTTGGTGGTTTCCCCACAGCAAGTCAGTCTGCTTTTCATCACCAAAATACAGGTAGAAATGCTCTAACATTGTTAGCTTTCTTAATGTAAACTGATCTGGACACAATTTAGAATATCTTAACTTCTTCCTGCATCTAATTGTCTTAACACATGCACACTTGGAAGCTCTGGGGAAACCTGTAATGAATGCTGTCTTTTGGTTAATATGGATTTTTTTCTCGCATGAAGTTTTTGCACTGTAGCTTCTTAATTACCCTACACATGAAATATTTGTGTCATGTTGGTTGACATTGTAGAATATTGCCTAAGTTAAAAAGACTGTTTTCCATATTCTAAGATCATAAATACACTGCAACTAATGAAGAAAAATATTTGATGTTTTCAAAATCTCATGTGTAAGGGCTACTGCTTTGCTTTTTCTTTCATTTGGTCACGTATAATGTTTGCTTGTTTGACTTGCTTTCTTTTATCCTTTTCTTTTTCTAAGTGTGTTGTCTTAAGACTTTCTTTTAAAATTTTGTTTTTCCCTTTTGTTAACTTTAACCCCTCACACAATTTCTGGCTATCCAGCGTTCAGAACGCTTTCATCTAGCTGCAGTTTTGGTGAATTTACTACTTCCGCTTTCCCTCTCCAGGCTGTGCGCAGTAAGTTCCACCAAGGTGGGAAACTTAGCTCACTTCATTTACAATTCCATTTTTTTGTTTCCATTTCATTTCAAGCTTTTCTTATATTGCATGCATGGACTGCCTTCAAGTTGATTCCGACTTATGGCGACTCTATGAATAGGGTTTTCATGGTAAGCAGTATTCAGAGGTGGTTTACCATTGCCTTCCTCTGAGGCTGAGAGGAAGTGACTGGCCCACGGTCACCCAGTGAGCTTCATGGCTATGTGGGGATTCAAACCCTGGCCTCCCAGGTCATAGTCCAACACTCTAACCACTACGCCACACTGGCTCTCTTTCTTATATTAGTACTTGAATTAAAAGATGTTAGCTTGTCGTTTATTAGCTTAGTTGCAGTTGATTGAGTCTTCCCAATATAAACAGCTGAAGTCAAAGTTCTTTCTGCAAATTTATTTATTTATTATTTGATTTCTATCCCGCCCTTCCTCCCAGCAGGAGCCCAGGGTGGCAAATTGAACATGTGACTGAATTATCTGCATTTAGGAGAATCTACTAGTTTTAGAATAGCTATATAAGGCATGTCCAAACATCTAATAATTGAGGTTCTGAGGTGTTAGGGATGGAAAATGTTCTGATAAACTTTTGTAGAACTCATGCAAACAAGCTTTTTCAGCTGTTGTCATGAGTCAGATTGCCCAAGGCAAATGCTGGTCTCTGTGAGGAAAGAGACTGCATATCTATTATCCTTCACCAATGGGTCAGATATTCCTCAGTAGTTAAATACCACTTGGTGGCAGCAATTGAATGGAACTTTTTCAGTTTAGAATTGAAAACATCAAAAGTGTGATTGCCACAGGTACTGACGTGGATTTTGTTTTCTTTAAAAATGTGATGCAAGCCTCTGTTGTTCTCTTCAGCTATCTTTGTTCTTCACAGATAGCAACAGAGTGTGGGGTGCACACAGTAATAGTCTTTGGGAATAAACAAGTTAAAGTTACAGTAAAGCCTCCGGTTCCTTCATCTTTACTTCCTAACTTTATCTTTCTGCTTCTCTATCAGAAATTATCACAGATTGAACAATCATAGGAAGTCTTATTTAACTAAATTTGCAGTAGGAAATAGAAGATTAAAACAAGTACTTGCTGCTTATGTGAATCACTGAGGTTAGCTTTGTTGCAACAGTTATACCTGCAGCACTGTGCTGTAGTGTTGGCAAGCTAAGGCTTTTGGATTTTGGAAATACAAAATGGTCATCTTAACCAAATCAAGACCTGGGCATAGGAGAAGCTTCTTAAAATGTGTGACCCTTTAAACATATCCACACATGGTAACCAATAGCATTTGAAGAGACATTCATTGAGTTGGAAGTATCCATCATGTTTAACTTATTTTGTTACAGGTGGAAGCGCTGGATCAGTGAATGCTAACTTTGCACACTTTGATAACTTCCCTAAATCCTCCAGTACTGATTTTGGAGCCTTCAGTGCTTCTCAGACCAACACAACTGCAGTCAGTAAAGCTGCAGTGAATAAATCGAGCCTCCAGTCAGCAGATAAATACGCAGCTCTTGCTAATTTAGATAATATCTTCAGCACAGGGCAAGGTACTAATTCTTATTCTTTGACCTGTTCTCTTGCACTATTTATCATGGCAATAGTGGTGTTCTGTGATGTTATAGTAGGCATTTATGGAAATATTTATATGCTACCTTTTGGCCCCCATAAGGCCCCCCAAGGCAGTTCACAACAATACAACACAGTATGGATACAATAAAAAATGAGAACAGTAAAGCCACTATAAAAACTGAAAAACAGTAGCCAGCAAAATTAAAGCCCATTAAAAGCCAGGTGAAATTAAAATCTCATGACTGTTTACCTAAATAAGATTCTGAATGCTCTTCGCTGTTGTGAACATACCAGTCATATGTTGCTTACAAATTTGTTAATACTGGCAATCATGCAGGCATGCTGGATCTGGTAAAAGGAAAGTTAGCAGAGAAAAATATTGGTCCCTAGTGTGTTCAGCTCATTCTTCCATACCAGGATCCAGAGTGCCATTTGTACTCTGTCAGTTATTGGACGATGTCATGTCAGTGTCTGTAGGTGAAAACTAAGTTGATTTGATTGAGGAGAAACCTTCCAAGGAGTCATCTTTTTCAGTATAGTTAATGCCCTCAGAGAACTCAACATGTGGTAAGGATGGTATTGCCAGAAATAGTGATCTTTGAATCTGAATATTTTTTCAGACTTGTTTTCTACTTACTCTGCCTATTTTTTGTATCATTTTCACAATGATTTTCTCTTCCATAATAATACAAAAACCCTTTGACAGAGTTATAATAATGAATTTGTTACTGACTGTGATCTGGGGATTGATGTGTTCAGTTATATCTTGTCCTTTAGAAAGGCAAAGTAATCTGAAAGTTCACAAGATGACCACGCAGCCAAGTCCCCTTAAGAGTTTTTTTTAAGTAGAAATCTCTGTTCACAATAGTTACAGAAGGGTCTGTCATTCAAATATCTAGTGCATACTGCTGTACTAGCCACAAAGATGACTAGCTGACTTTATGTGGTATAGTGTTCCAGAATTTGTTACTGGATCACTGTCTATTGAAAATTCTCAGATTGCATAGTAGAGACCATTTTGGGCTAAAATCCAAGTATCAGTACCAATTATCTGGGAAGTTGTTATACTTCTATGCCACTTTTCCTCCAAGGAGGTTATGGCGGCATACATGGATCTCTTATTCCTACTGCCTTACTTTCCATTGTAGTTTTGAGAGTTGGGTTGTTTAAATTTGTTTTATTGTAATTTTAACTTTTGGTGACCTGCCCTGGTATCAAACAAATAATGACTGGTCCAAGATCAGACGGTAAGCTTCATGGCTGAGTAGGGATAGGAACACAAGTCTTTACAGTTCTCATCTGGCACTAGAACTACACCACACTGGTGGTTGACTCTATTACTCCCTTATAACATCTAAGGAATGTTAAATAAAGTAGGAATATACCTAGATTTGCATTTAGAGTTGAACATCTTTTGGAATAGCAAAGGAGCTTTTTGGAATGCAGTATTTCAAAATAATACCCCAGTCCTCTGTGCAATACATTTCTCATTAACTTTGAGTCCATTTAAAATTAGAATTATTAACAAGTTTGGCCAGTGATAGCAGCATCCTTTATTCTATTAGTCCATTTTTAAAAAATGGCGTAGGACTATAACTGTTATCTTAAAAATATAAAATTGCTGTATTTTATGTTTTGTGTTTTTGTGGATACTGTTGTATACTGCCCTGATATGTTGTATGAGAGTTGCAGTCTATAAATAATGTAATAAGTAAACAAATAAAATCTAACTAAAATAAATAGATAGTAATACAAACCAATCATTAGTTATCTCCTTTGATTTGGCCAATTAAAAAAAACATGTTTGTCAAAAAGGGCTTCATTTTCTGCAGCCTAGGTAGGACAGAACCCCATATCAGTGAGGCAACTAACAGGATCCTCACTAAGCATTCTTCCTCATCTTATTGGGTGCTTGTACAATAATTTTGGGAAGCTACCTCCCACTGAGTTTAAGGACTTTAGGGTACATGATTGTGGGGTACTTAACTACCATAATTTAAAGGACATTTCCTAAGCAAAAATTAACAACTGTTACCTGCACTCTTATTTTAAGATTTTGGTGCTGTTACAAGTTTAACCCTACAGAATAACTGTTGTATTGAGCTGTTTTGGGTTGAAGCAATTTAGCTGATTATTGGTTATGTGAGTTTAATCTTCTTGGCTTGGTACCTTATTAAATTTGCAATATGTTAGACAAAAACAATGGATATTTATTAAGGTGAAATCCAGTGGTGTTTGTGTGAGCCGAACAGATCTTCTCATGCAGATTTCACCTTCCTCCGTGTGAGCCCCCCATATTTGCTCTGGAGGGTTTTGGGGGACTCCCTGGAAAGATCAGGGGTGGGAAGAAGAGAGGAAGGGGAAGACCTGTTGTGTAAGCAGAAGCCTTCTTGTGCAGTGTTGGGTTTTATCCCAAGTTCTTTTGACATCTGAGTCCATGTTCCTTTCATTTTCCCGAGATACTCAATAGAAAATGGGTGGGTCACCACATGACAGTTTCTTCAAATGGCTGTTACCATGTGATGAGCTATTCATGTGCATTGGCTAGTGGCTGTTCACTTGTATCAGTAGATTGTTCAGTAAAAATGTTGCTAACTTATGCTCTAAAGCAATCTAGTGTGTGGATTTTTAATCTGATATCTTTTTTCCTAGGTGGTAGTGAGCAAGGAGGTAGCTTTGGTGCTGCCAGTACAGCGCCAGCAGGTCCCACTGTGTCAGCCCCAAGTCAGCCAAGTACATCTTCAGACAAGTATGCAGCTCTAGCAGAATTAGACAGTGTGTTCAGCTCCACATCAACCTCTAGTAATGCATATACTTCCACCAGTAATGTTAGCAGGTACTCTTTCTTTATAGAAGTTAATGTAAGTCAATAGTGTTTACAAATAGCACAAATAACATGGTCCTCATTTGAAGTGCAGTTACTGAAAATCCATAGTTTAAATTTTGTATTTTCAGTTACAGCATGGGGCGGGAGGGTATCGACAGATTGGTTTACTAAAATGAAAGGATTCATGTTAGCTATAAACATTGCTAACTTGAAGTTGGAAGAATAAAAATGAAACAAATATACTGGCTAGCAGGGAAAACACTTGCAGCATTCTCAGTGCTGCAGTCCTATAGATGTTTACCTGGGAGTAAGTCCTGTTGAGTTCAATAAGGCTTACTTTTGAGAACATGTATAAGATTGCTTTAAGTTATTTTCAGAGACAAGCCATTTATATGAATATTTGCATTGGTTATAATGACATAACTGGTTTAAATCTTGATAGTGAGAGATTTGCAAAGCTTGGTTCTAGTCAAATCGAAAGATACTTGTAGTAACTGTCTAGAAGTGCAAGTTTCTGCTTGACACCTTATCTAAGTTTATTTTGTGGTGTTGGTGTGAATACTTTGGCTCCTGGGGGGAAAAGGTTTCTGATTTAGCATCAGTTAGCTTTTGACTTGTGCTTTAAGAGTGGTTGAACTAAATGGAACCAATAGTTATTTCCATAATGTGATTGAACATTCTTCTGTGTTTTCTCATGCAGTAATTAGCTATAGGTGTCTAATTGTTAAATAATTGGCCCTGATGTTGATGAATGTGAATTATTTTCAGTAATGCTTTTGGAACAGTATCTGTGGGTGCTAATACACAGACACAGCCTACGTCATCAAGCGGTCCTGCTCAGTTTGGAGGTATTGTAAAACATTACTAAACAATCTTGCTAACCTGTGTTTGAGATATCCAGCTGCAGGACCCCATTTATTTTCCTGTATCAATAGATATACCCTACCCGTAAAGGCAAATTGATGTACTAGTCATGCTGGGTTCCTCTTTAATCTAACAAGAAAATGATAAAAACATATCTTAAACTTAATGTTGATGTACTGTGTTCTTATCAGCAATTTGAGAGGTGTATAGTGTGTTAAAAATGTCAATTCTTAATTTTTCAGCAACGCCATCCACAAATCCATTTGTGGCTGCCCCTGTAGCCGCAGTAGCACCTTCAACAAACCCATTCCAGACCAATAGCAGAGCAGCAACAGGTTAGAAAAAGAAAACATGCTATGTGTTTAATAACAATTCATGTCTTTTACTTCTGCAACTATAGATTTTTAACTTTGAGGCAGACAAGCATGCTAATTATAGTTAGGCTGTTCAGAAATCAGATGCTTAATTTTGTTGTTTGACCCAGATGGATAAAGATACAATTAGGAACAGGCAACATGCATAAGTCAAGATACAAATCTTCCACTTCCTGCTTTTTCAAGTATAAATCTGTTCAATAACATATTTGTGTTTCAGGCATTTACATTGTACTGCTATCTTTAGAACACTTTTAAATTTTGGATTTCCTTTAGTATATAACATATGTAATAAAATGTACCTTTATCCTTGTCCCTTTTTGGCCATTTTGCAAAATATAACTTTTATAGTTTCTGTATTAGAGGAATGAATTTGACTTTGTTAAAATATGTTGTCAATTTCAGCAAAATGACTTCCATATAGTTCTCTGTATGAAGTATTCTGAAAAATTTAAATGGTGGTTTGAATACTGACTATTCTGTCATGCAAAAATATTTCTTGAAGAAATTGTTTATAAATCATTTGACAGTTTCTGATCTCTTTATGACTTCCCATAAGGCCTCTCAGGAGCAATGCACTCTCACATATTTCCTCAGGCTCACTTTGGTAGGTGGCCACATTTTGTATAAGTTTTGTGTGGCTAACTGTCCATTTGCTTGTGAAAGCTTACTGGTTTTTCTGCATGTACAACTTTTTCAACCCTCCTTCCATATTTTGAAATGGAGTGGGCATGGATGGAGATGCACCTCAAATACATGATGACATTACTTGGTGTAAAATGTCCTAACATTTACACCTCAATCCTAAACACACATACTCAAAAGTATATGCCATGTATTTCATTGGGACTTGCTGTCAAGTAATTGCGTTTAGGATTGCAAGCTAAAATTGTTGTCTTACGTCCATGGTCGTTAGTAGGTGTGTAGAAAAATGAGTGAGTTCTGAAGCTTGTGATCATAGTAGCTCAAGTGAAACGAATAATAATGCCAAATCATTGTTTCACAATGTGTTTGACTTTGCTATTTTAGCAAGCTTCACTGTTCAGTATCCTCTCTGCTAATAGTAGCTTGTGTAAGTTCTGCTGGTGCACTATTTGTATCTTGTCTATTTTATATTCATGTGTGCCTTTTTATTCCACAATTCACTTCACTTAGCTCTTATGTCTTGTCTTTCCTGTCTAGCCATAACTATTGGTAGATATGGTGATGTAGAATTTATTTCAGATCCCAATAACAAAGTGGAGATAAGTTCTGTAAACAAAGAAACAATAGTTACTAGTTCAATAAAATAATTTTCTAAATGTTTTTGTGAAACTTTAATGTATCTAATAATATGCAAAACTTAAAATACTAGACTGCTTCACATGCAGTGCTTCAACTGAATGGTATTTCTTTACTGTGGCCAGTATCAAGAGATTTTTCTTGTTCAAGAAAAATGTTCCCTCAGTTTATTGGGCAGATGGATGAGAGTTAAAGTAAAAATTAATTGAAGTAGCCCAATCAAGTAGCTCTTGGATCTTGGCCACTGCTATATATTGGACAGAATTTAATAGTGGTTTGCACCTCAGTGGTCAATTAACAGTGTTCTAATGTTTTCGGCTCAATTTCTGAAAGTGTTCTTGAATTACTGAGCTAAATGGCTCCTTTGCATTCTTAAAATGAGATGCTTGTTCTCTAGTGTCTACCTAAAAATCCGGTCGAAAATCAGTAAAAATATTTTTGTTGTACACTGAAAATCACATAGCTGTTGTCTATGATAGCTTGATATTCCGTATTCTATTTTAAGAAAAACATTTGGAAATATCTAGGTGTAAATACTGGCAAATGTTATGTTGTCAAAAGGTGCAGACCAAACACATTTTTGTCTATGTTCCTAGCTTCTGGCTTAATGGTTTTAAGGCTAGCCATGTGACTGGTTCTTTCACAATGGATTCTGAGGAAATGCTGCTAATTGTGACTTCATAGTAAACCATAGTTCAAAAGTAATTGAATGCTACATTTCCCTTACCAGCAGCAACATTTGGCACAGCATCCATGAGTATGCCTGCAGGATTTGGAACAACTGCCTCATACAGTCTTCCTACAAGCTTTAGTGGTAACTTCCAACAGCCTGCATTCCCAGCTCAGGCAGCCTTTCCTCAAGCTGCTTTCACTCAGCAACCTAATGGTAAATGCTTGCATGTTACGTTTTTAGTTTGTTTCAACAGGTTAGATTACAATAATAATTTGTGGATGTTTTAGAGGCTGAGATTATTAATCTCAAGAGGTTTTTGTCTGTCCTGTGTCACATTTCATCAGTTGAATGTTACATTGTAGTCTCAGAATATCACTGGTAATATAATGCTTGTGCAGAGAGGAGGGTGAAGCAGTTCACCTGATCAGCATATTTGCATATTTTATATGCTCACATGCACTTTTCTTAAACACAGACATAATTGTCAATGTGAAATTGATTTTATTAGTTTGAACTGTTTTTATTGTGTTATAATTTTTTGTAAGTTTTTTCTTTTATAAAGAAAAGGGGGGCATTTTTTAAATTGTGTGGCCCTAGCAAAATCTTATAATCACAGCTAAGTTGCTACTTAGGAAATACAGGAAATGTATTCAGATTTTTACACTTGAACAATCTCACAGCTATACTACTGCATGATTAAATAACTTAGTTTCTGCACAATTTCATACCAGGAAAATGTCTTTTAAATTGTCCGATATGTACTTTCCCTGGATTTTCCTAACTAGCATTTTTATATTTCAGACACACCTAGGGCCCTAGCCTTGAAGTGGTGGAAACAGGAGAATATTGGGATGGTTGTATTAAACACTTCCCTGAGTACACAGAGAGCAGTTCAAATTGTATTTTTAATTTAATTTAATCTAATCTAAATCATTTGAGAGAGAAACATGAAGGTGGCTCTAGGAAATACCTATATGCTACTTATGTTGATCTGACAGCCTTTGAAAGAATAAAAGGAGAGAATTTATGGGATGGATAAATGCCTGTTAATTTTAATTAAAAACCTGTACACAGGTACTACGCTCAAAGTCAGAATAGGTAGGGAAGGCCAGTTGTCAGAGGAAATTAACTCAACCAAAACAGTAAGACAAGGCTTTTTGCTAGCTCCCTTTCTGTTCAGTATATATATATATGTGAATAACATCATTGACCAACTAGCTGAGGAATCCAACTTTCCAGTAGCTGGAGGTTCACAGAAATTGAATATACAGCTATATGTAGACAATATGGTCTTGTTATCCCAGATTCAAATTGGTATGAGATCTTTCAGGGACATATGTAATAAGAAACAGTTATGTATGAATTATGCTAAGACCAAGGTTATGGTAATTGGCATCCATGTGATTAAACATAGACAGTCACCACCAGAACAGTCTAATAGATTTAACTATTTGTGGATTTGTTTTGCTTGAAATGGCCCTTGGAAGTCACTGGCAGGCTGACAAACTAAAAGTTCAAAGTTCAGTGAAGTTGGTGTTAAAATTTGCCAGAGTGAAGGATGGGAGTTCAGTGGTGCCAGCTTGTAAGAGTTGTTGCTGCTAAGGTTATTCCTCAGGTGACATATGAGGCGGAAATGTGGGATATTCTGCAGCTAATTCAGCTACAGAATAAATTTGTATTTTATTGGGTATCCCACCAGGAATGCCCGCCGCCTATCTCCAGGCAGAATGCCAATTTTAGATTTTATTTTGAGGTCCATATTCTTTTATTTCATAATATTTTGCAAATGAACAGGTCAAACAGTGTATAGCAAGGCAGCCACATTAATCTTTTCAAAATATCTGGATAACTAGTAGTAAAGAAATTACTGAGGAAATATGGATTCAACTCAGAGGCCCTTTTTGCTGCCAAAATGCAATCTAGCTGATGCAATATTAAAGAGCAGCTCCAAGGTCTCTCTGAAAAACAGGATATGGATGCAATTAGTTCATCCAGTTTTTCTAATACTTTCCCCATTTTAAAATAGCACCATAGGGAAGAAAAATATTTGTGTGAGCCAAATCTACCTTTTTCTCGAAGGGAATTTACAGCCCTGCATTTCCAAATAATGAAAACTAATTTATTGTAAGGGAGATTTAAGAAAATCCTTAGAGCTTAGAGTTTCTGCATCTGCAGCAACCATTGTGGGGGAGAGGACACTATATGTTATACTGTAAATTGTATGAAACACCTAGGCAAAAACACTTGGATAAGCTTTTAGTGATGTGGATAAGATCAAATATTTGCTGTCCAGTATGGACAGGCTTGTAATGTTTAATACAGCTCAATTTGCAGTGGAGGCTGTTCAACTTAAACAATGGTCAGTCTCAAGATTTAAGATTTGTGTTTCTATCTTTTGGGTTGTTGTATTTGATAGGTTTTGATGCTTATGTGTAATTAAATTTTCTTTGTATTTTATTTGGCTACAACCTGTATTTGGTTTCCTTATTAATAAATTTAATTTGAATTTACATTATTTTGTATAAGGAAACAAGTCAATGAAGTGACATTTGTTACATGGCAGTTAGTGGTAATGGATCCAATCCCGTTTTGATTGGGGTCAAATATTTTATTGAGAATTGCTGACAACTGAGAGTAGGTGCACATTGTGATTCTTGGGTTACTAGTCTAAAGTTAACTTCTGATATTTTATTACAAAGGAGCCAGCTTTGCTGCATTTGGACAGGCAAAACCAGTAGTAACCCCATTTGGGCAAGTTACAGCTGTTGGAGTATCTAGTAATCCGTTTATGGTAAGTGAACAATAATGATTTAGTATTCTTCTTGGTTAGGAGGAAGCTTTTTCTGTTATTACTGACTTCTGTTCAATGGGGGGAGGATCATTTATTAACCATGCTGTTGAAGCTTGTGATTTTGTATATTTTGGGTCATACTCATTCCAAAGAGATACAAAAAGTAAAACTTTCACCACCCCTGTGTATTTTATTTATTTATTATTTGATTTATATCCCGCCCTTCCTCCCAGCAGGAGCCCAGTATTTCCCTATATTAGAGGTACATTTCCATGATGTTAGCTCTGTCCTCTGTTGCATATTTACTAGAAGTGTATTATAGAGAGTTGGCCCAGTTACAAGAAATGGGGGGAAAAAAAGCTTTGTCCGGATAGCATGTTTTACATTTGGCTTTTTGTATTTTGTGTGTGTGACATTTTTCTCTTGTTTTCTCTAGGCAGGTGCACCAGCAGGTCAATTTCCAACAGGAAGCTCATCAACCAATCCTTTCTTATAGCCTTATAGACACTTTTCCTAAAAGAACTCTTATGTGATCACACAACATCTCTGCGCCTCTTGCACTATTGTCTTGTTTCACTGATCTTAGCTTTAAACACAAGAGAACTCTTTCAAAAGAATAAAAAAGCCTGCATTGTCTATTAAAACCAAGAAACACCAGGTAATGTGCAAAACGGGGCTGTGAAAACATCCTTTTATCTGTGCATTGGCAGGAGAATGTTAACGGTGTCATGTATATTAAAATTGGCTAATAAGTTATTGCAGGTCATTATGCTGCAGTACTGTACATATTTTTTTCCTTAGGAATTAGTTATTTGTGCATATCAGTATTTGTAACTTTTAACACATTGTTATGTGAAAAACGTTACTGGGGGAAATAGAATCAGTCACTTTAAGGTGCTGTCATATCTCTTGGAATGAATGACCTACATCATTTTAACCATTGCTGTTTGAAGTTATGAGTTCAAAATCGAAGGTTTTATTCATTTCTTGAAGTGTTTTTCCTTACCTAAAGAGCTCTTCTATTTATACATGCCTAAATTCTCTATAATGTAGAGGGATACCTGTCTGCATAATAAAGCTGATCATGTTTTGCTACAGTTTGCAGGTGGAAAAAAATAAATATTAGAAAAAGCATGTTTGTCTGTGAGCATTTGCCCTTAACCAATTTTGTTAAATCTTTAGGAATGCTTCCAAGATGTGATACTTTCACAGCTGCTTTGGTAATATTGTGAACTGCAATCTGCTAGGCATTAGGAAGCACTCTTACTGATCAGTCAATAAAACTGGTGTGGGGAACCCCAGTCTGCAGGCTACTTCAAGCCCACAGCATTATTTGGCTTTTCAGATGCCATGGAACCACTCCACTGCATGTATTGCTTCCTCTTCCCTAGTTTGTGTGTATTGGTGGAGGGGAGAGAAAAGATGACATAGTGAGTCCTGAGGGGGCAAAGGTGTGCCTGTAAAGGAACCCTGTCACCTTTCAGTGAGCAGATAGGCAGAGGGGAGTAAATGGAGTGGAAAAGCCATCTGCATGCAATACAAATCAGGCTTAATGGGAGGAACGGTGGTCCAGTTGAGAGGGTGAGCAGAAAATGGGACAGCCCCACTGCCTTGCAGTGAGCTGCGGAACGTTGGGGAAGGCAAATGGAAGAAGCTTTCCTGTGTAGAGAAGGGGGGGAGGAATGAGCCCTGTTGCCTTGGAATGAGATGGTAAGAGGATGGGAAAGCTCTCTGCGAACTTCCTATATAAGGTGGAAGGGAACCACAAAAAATAAGCATGAACCCCATTGCCTTCTGTGTAATGCCCACTTCTTGGCGCTGGTCCTCATGAGACTTTTCCTGCGGGTCAGTAACCTTTAATAGAAAACAGGTTCCCTACCCCCAATAAAATATCAAAATGTCATTTAAATAACATCCCAGAAGCATATAAAGATCAAATAAGGAACAGATTTGAGGTTTTAAACTTAGTTGACACAGAACCAGAAGAACTGTGGAATGAAGTCAGAGACGTTATCAGGGAAGAATGCAAAAAGACAATACCTCTAGTTATTAAAAAGAGAAAGACCTCAATGGATGACTGAAGAAACTCTTAAAATGGTTAAAGAGAGAAGGAAAGCAAAAGCAAAAGGAGATAGAAACACAGTCAGAACCCTAAATGCAACAATACAGCGACTCGTAAGAAGGGACAAAGAACTATTACAATAGTTACTGTATAGAAATAGAAGAGGACAACCAAAAGGGTAGAACAAGAGCCCTATTCCAAAAGATTAGAGAAATGAAAGGGAAATTTAAACCAAGAGTAGGGATGTTGAATAATGAACCAGGGGAACACACTGACTGACCAAGATGAAATAAAAGGAAGATGGAAGCAATACATTGAAGAACTCTATAAAAGAGATGCCAGGATGACAAATTCATTCATGGGGGAACCATATGATGAAGAACCAGAGATTTTAGAATGCAAGGTGAAAGCTGCTCTTAAAATACTTGGAAGAAACAAATCACCAGGAACAGATGGCATACCAATAGAGTTACTACAAGGTACTGAGACTAAATCTGTCCAAATTTTGACAAAAAATTGTCAAGAAATATGGAAAACTAAACAATGGCCCACAGACTGGAAGTGTTTCATATACATCCCAATTCCAAAGAAAGGGGATCCCAAGGAATGCAGTAATTATCAAACTATTGCCTTAATATCCCATGCAAGTAAAGTAATGCTCAAGATTCTACAACAAAGGCTCTTAGTATATATGGAGTGAGAAATGCCAGATGTCCAAGCTGGATTTAGAAAGGCAAGAGGCACCGGAGATCATATTGAAAACATACGTTGGATAATGGAACAGACCAAGGAATTTCAGAAGAAAATCACCCTGTGCTTTATAGATTACAGCAAAGCCTTTGACTGTGTAGATCATGAAAAACTATGGAATGCTTTAAAAGTAATGGGAGTGCCACAGCATCTGATTGTCCTGATATACAACCTATACTCTGCACAAGAGGCTACTGCAAGGACAAAATATGGAGAAACCAATTGGTTCCCCATCGGAAAGGGTGTGAGACGGGTGTATTTTATCACCCTATTTATTTAATCTGTATGCAGAACATATCATATGGAAAGTAGGATTGGACCAAGATGAAGCAGGTGTGAAAATTGGAGGGAGAAATATCAATTTAAGATATGCAGACGATACCATACTACTAGCAGAAACCAGTAATGATTTGAAACAAATGTTGATGAAAGTTAAAGGGGAAAGCACAAAAGCAGGACTACAGCTGAACGTCATGGACAGATCACCGCCTATTGAGGTTCAGGCTCACAATGTGTTCTCCCCTCTGCAAGGGTGGAGGACCAATTAAAATGGTCCGTCCCCAGAGACTGATGGATCCTGAGGGTTTTCAAAAGGCTCTGGGGAATTTTCCGGCTTATAAAACTGACGCTCCTGTCAAAACCCTGGTCACTCTGTGGAATACGGAAATGACCCGGGCAGTTGACACGATCACCCCGGTGCGCCCTCTCCACTGCAGAACTCAATTGGCTCCTTGGTATACCTCAGAGTTAAGAGTGATGAAGCAAGATAGGAGACGGCTTGAGTGCAAATGGAGATGAACTCCCGACGCCTGTAGTCTTGCACTTGTGAGGGCCTCTACCAAACTCTATGTGAAGGCAGTGAGAGCAGCAAAGAAGCAGTACTTTGCTGCCTCCATTCAGTCATCTTCTAACCGCCCAGCGAAACTTTATAAAGTTGTCCGGGGACTTTTACACTCTGGTCCTCGGGACGCAATGACACCATCAATAGCCCGCTGTAACGAGTTTGCGAGACACTTCCAAGACAAGATTATTAACATCCGCCGGGACCTTGACTCCAATATTGCTGCAGCTGAATCCAATGAGGTGTCCGGAGCACAGTCTTGTCTTGTTTTATTGGATGAGTTTCAGTTGGTACAGCTCGAGGATGTGGACAAAGCGCTTGGACAGGTGCAGGCGACCACTTCTGCTCTGGATCCTTGCCCCTCGTGGCTAATAAAAGCTAGCAGAAATGGAACAGCCGGCTGGGCCAAGGAGGTGATTAATGCCTCTTTACGAGAGGGAGTGGTCCCACTCTGCCTAAAGCAGGCGGTGGTGAGACCGCTCCTAAAAAATCCTCCTTGGACCCTGACAATCTTGACAACTATAGACCGGTAGCTAATGTTCCTTTTCTGGGCAAGGTCCTAGAGCGTGTGGTTGCTCGCCAGCTCCAGGTTCTTTTGGATGAAACTGATTATCTGGATCCATTTCAATCGGGCTTTCGGCCGGGGTTTGGTACAGAAACGGCCTTGGTGCCCTGTATGATGACCTCTGTCGGGAGAGGGACAGAGGGAGTGTAACTCTGTTGATTCTCCTTGATCTCTCAGCGGCTTTTGATACCATCGACCATGGTATCCTTCTGAGGCGACTTGCGGATTTGGGAGTTGGAGGCACTGCTTGGCAGTGGCTGTACTCCTACCTCGACAACCATCTCCAGAAGGTGGTGCTTGGGGAGCATTAATCGAGGCCCTGGGTACTCCAATATGGGGTCCCGCAGGGCTCAGTTCTGTCCCCCATGCTCTTTAATATCTATATGAAGCCGCTGGGTGAGGTCATTAGGAGTTTTGGAGTGCGTTTTCAGCAATATGCTGATGATACGCAGCTCTATTTCTCCTTTTCATCTTCTTCAGGTGAGGCTGTTGATGTACTAGACCGCTGCCTGGTCGCGATAATGGTCTGGATGAGAGCTAATAAACTGAGACTCAATCCTGACAAGACGGAGATGCTGCTGGTGGGGGGGTCCTCTGACCAGATGGTTGATGTCCGACGTACTCTAGATGGGGTTACACTCCCCCTAAAGGAGCAGGTCCATAGTTTGGGGATTTTATTAGATCCGCTCCTGTCTCTGGAGGCTCAGGTAGCCTCGGTGGCACGGAATGTGTTCTACCAGCTTCGGCTGGTAGCCCAACTACGACCCTATCTGGACAGGGAGAACCTTGCCTCAGTTATCCATGCTCTGGTAACCTCTAGATTGGATTACTGTAATGCACTCTACGTAGGGTTACCTTTGAAGACGGTTTGGAAACTTCAGCTGGTGCAGAATGCTGTGGCCAGAGTCCTCACTCGGACTAAAAGATCTGATCATATAACACCTGTTCTGGCCCAACTGCACTGGCTACCAATACGTTTCCGGGCCAGATTCAAAGTGTTGGTTCTTACCTATAAAGCCCTTAACGGCACCGGACCACAATACCTGATGGAACGCCTCTCCCACTACGAACCTACCCGTTCGCTGCACTCGACGTCGAAGGCCCTTCTCCGGGTTCCAACTCACAAGGAGGCCCGGAGAGTAACAACGAGATCTAGGGCCTTCTCGGTGGTGGCCCCTGAATTATGGAATGCCCTCCCTGACGAGATATGCCTGGCGCCTTCTTTGACATCTTTTCGGCGCCAGGTCAAGACCTACCTCTTTGCCCAGGCATTTTAGTTTTAGTTTTGTTTTTAATTTTAATGTTATTGTTATTAGTTGTAAGTTCTATTTTTGTCTTAATCTGTTTTAATGTGTTTTTATACTTACATGTTTTATCCACATTCGTTGGTTCTAAATGTGGTTTTATCATATTGTACACCGCCCTGAGAGCATGTTGCTATAGGGCGGTTTAAAAGTGTAATAAAATAATAAAAAGTGTAATAAAAATAAATAAAGTAATGACAACAGAAGATTTATGCAACTTTAAAGTTTACAATGAGGAGATTGAACTTGTCAGGGATTATCAATACCTCGGCACAGTCATTAACCCAAAATGGAGACAATAGTGAAGAAATCAGAAGAAGGCTAGGACTGGGGAGGGCAGCTGTGAGAGAACTAGAAAAGTCCTCAAATGCAAAGATGTATCACTGAACACTAAAGTCAGGATCATTCAGACCATGGTATTCCCGATCTCTATGTATGGATGTGAAAGTTGGACAGTGAAAAAAGCAGATAAGAGAAAGTCAACTCATTTGAAATGTGGTGTTGGAGGAGAGCTTTGCGCATATCATGGACTGAGAAAAAGACAAATAATTGAGTGTCAGAACAAATTAAACCAGAACTATCACTAGAAGCTAAAATGATGAAACTGAGGTTATCATACTTTGGACACATAATGAGAAGACATGATTCACTAGAAAAGATAATAATGCCGGGAAAAATAGAAGGGAGTAGAAAAAGGGGAAGGCCAAACAAGAGATGGATTCCATAAAAGGAGCCACAGATCTGAATGTACAAGATCCGTACAGGGTGGTTCATGACATGCTCTTGGAGGTCGCTGATTCATAGAGTTGCCATAAGTTATACTCAACTTGGAGGCACATAACAACAACAGCAATCATGAGATTGTCATTCTTGGACTGCTTTTCCATAAAATGAATGTGTCCCCTCTTTCAATTTTGACACCTGTGGATTCTGGTATATCTTTGTTTTTCTCTAAACAATAAGGAATATTTATTATGGATCACATAGCAAGGAAACAAATTGTATGTTTTTTTCTGGAAGAGATAAGTTTGAAGAAATCAATTCCGTTCCAAGCACCACAGGAAATAAATTAGCAGAAGAACCTTGTAACAGGCTCAGTGTTACGGAATTTGGCAGTTGGAAACAGCTTATCTTGGATTTTTTTCAACAGGTGGTTAAAATCAAGGTGCTCCATAGTCAACAGGCATCCGCTCAATGTTATATTCGGTTTGATATATACATTATTTGGACTCCTGGGATCTTCCGTATTCTCTGCTTGAGGTCTCTATGGTAGCCACTATATAACACTCAGAGCTTGAAAAAGTTACTTTTTTGAACTACAACTCCCATCAGCCCAATCCGGTGGCCATGCTGGCTGGGGCTGATGGGAGTTGTAGTTCAAAAAAGTTACTTTTCCAAGCTCTGATAACACTTGTGCTGAGTGACTCTCTGCACCAGTCATCATCATAGGTCCCTTTGTGAGTGCATGGCAAGCTTTCAAATCATGGGTCTTTTGCTATCCTTAGGGCTACACTATATTTCTGTCCCAGTTTCTCCGTTTCAGCCATGACACAATCTGTCATACAGGGAATACACTCGGCATAGAGGCAATCCATCATTGACTGCACCAGGTCCAGTTTGGCTTTAATGGGAAAATTAATGAAGTTGGTATCAACCAGGATGTAGTAGGGAGGTCCTAATTGTGTGTTATATTGGAAGAACAAGCAGGAAGGATATTTAGGGACCTCTCTCTTTGATTGCACTGGGATCCTCCTTTTTCTCTTTGGCTTTACTGTAGCTCGATTTGCCTCTTTGATGCGCTGGTCACGAAGGCTGATCATACGTTTCATGGTAGCATATTTCTTTGCTTGCTTTTGCTTCCCCATTTTGTTGTTCCTCTGGTAGCCCCAGATTCCAGTATATCTATGCTATGGGCAGAAATATTTTTTGCTCTCTTCCTCAGTTGTCTCCTCATTGCTGCTGCATCATATGATATAGCACCAAACTAACAACACATTCATTAGAAAGAATGCTATTTTTTGTGTGTGGGGAAGGTGTTTCTTACATTCCAGATTTCATAGACATGTCCCATTTTTGCTGAATTAAACTCTTGTCCTTTGCTTAAATATTTGTCTTAAGGATCCAGAAACTCTGGCTTAAGCGCCTATAAGCCCTTACCTCTGGCTACTTTGTTATTAGTCTATTGTAGTTTAGATGGCAAGATTGAAAAGCCCGTTTTTAAAGAGCACTTGGGCCTCTTATTCCAGTCAAGTGTTGCCCTGTTTTTGTTTAACCCAGAGTCCTTACTCTACCCAGAAAAATAGGTGGTAAATTAATGGCAGCTATCCTCAGTAGGATAGTAGTTTGAAATCTGATGAACCTATTTCTCTGCAAGTGCTGAAAGTTGCTCCAAGATTGGATGTGAATGTGAGGTGTGATTCAATTATAAAAAAAAGTAATGGACAAAGATAATTTATAATAGGAAATGTAAACAATGAAAGGATATGTTCTAGCAAATACTGAATATTCACACAATTTATTTAGTGCATTACTCTTATGCCTCTCCACCTAACTGTGAGTCCACAAGATGGCTAACAACCATACAGATTAATACAAATCTCAATAAAACAATGGATGGAAATATTAACAAAACTCTTTCTCAAGTACATAAAGCAACAGAAAATGGGTATCTGCTTAGGTTAATACTGCTCCTGGTGAGAACTTGGCTATTGACAAGTTATAAACCCAAAGCTATAAACCCAAGTTATAAGTTAGAATCCAGTCCTCACACTTGCTGTAAGAAATGTGATAGACCATCACATAAACAGCACAGTGTTTTGTACTGCTATACAGTATTTGTGTATTAGTGCAGCAGTATAATGCTGGTGTTCCAATCTAGGCTGATACGGTAGTGCCAATATTTTTAACATATATTACTGCTGTAATGAGGCTGAAAGCGCCAAGAAAATTGCAGATTTCATCGGGGGGGAAAGTGTTTTGGCAGTTCAAATGTCTGTCAGTTGCCAGCAAGTAGACATCTTTCAAGATACAAAGTAAAGTGGAGTAGACTATGCTTCCAAGCTTATGTTATCTTTTTCAGAGTGCATATATAACCTTGCTGGTCTTTACAAGTTGCAATATTTTTCCATTAATCAATTTACGTTGTTTAAATTAAACATTGCCAATGTCTAATTCTTTCAAAGGAAATAGTAACGTTGAGATAAACGTAATGGAAATGGACTGCCTTCAAGTTGATCCCAACTTATAGCAACCCTATGAATAGGATTTTCATGGTAAGTGGTATTCAGAGGGGGTTTACCATTGCCTCCCTCTGAGGCTGAGAGGCAGTGACTGGCCCAAGGTCACCCAGTCAGCTTCATGGCTGTGTGGGAATTCGAACCCTGGTCTCCCAGGTCGTAGTCCAACACCTTAACCACTAAACCACACTGGCTCAGCTCATGATTATTGTTCTAGTGCCTAAATAGGCTGAAATCTCATGCTGCTTTTTTTCGCCAGAGTCATAATGCCACTGTTCTGAAACAGATGATATCATGGTCTGGTGGCTGCTTAACATTTAATGTATGATTAAGTAAACACACACACAGGTAACTATGCCCTGCTTCTATTCATGTACTCAATTTGAGCCCTATTTGGAGCCAGTGTGGTGTAGTGGTTAAGGTGTTGGACTATGACCTGGGAGACCAGGGTTCGAATCCACACACAGCCATGAAGCTCACTGGGTGACCTTGGGCCAGTCACTGCCTCTCAGCCTCAGAGGAAGGCAATGGTAAACCCCCTCTGAATACCACTTACTATGAAAGCCCTATTCATAGGGTCGCCCATAAGTCAGAATTGACTTGAAGGCAGTCCATTTTCCATTTCCTCCATGCAATGTTAATCATGTGGAGGGGGAAGTAGGAGACTAGCATGCTCACTGCGCTGTCCTCTACCTTCTGAAGTGAAGCCCTGAAAAATCAGGGCTCTCAACATGTGGGAAATCTACCTGTGTAGAGCAGGCTCCCTGGTACAGACAGTTGCTTTCCAGCTTGAAGATGACTGGGAATGCAGTGGAGAAGGGGGTGGGATAAGCATGCTAGTTTCCATTTTCTCCTCTATGATTCATTGTGGAGGAGCAAACCCCTCAATAAGGCTTTGGTCTCTGGACATTTAGTGTTACAAATCACAGTCTTATTTCATAGCCGTTTGTGTTCTGCTCTTCTGCCTCAATATTCTGAAGATTTTCAGCAAGGTTCTTTGACTCCTTTTGGCACTTGATAGAGATTATCGTGAAAATACTCCTTATTAAGAAAATCCCAGCTATCACTGCAAAGTAACTGCCATATATTAGAAACTGCAAGAAAGCACAGAGAGGAGTGTGTCAAACAACTTTGAGAAAACAACTTTTAGATTTAATCCTAAAATAGAATTTTTGCACCCATTTCTCCATGCCTGGTATTTGCTAAGTGTTTCCATATACCTAAGCTCCTTGACTGTAGTGCAGCTGTAGCTTTAGGCTCCTGTCCTATACATACTTACCTAGAATAAGTCCTGGTGCACTCAAAAGGGACTCTCAATGCATAGAATTGTAGAGTTAGCCTTCTACATGCCGCCTATTAATCCAGTGTTCTTAAATGTTGGGTCCCCTTATGTTGTTGGACTATAACTCACATCATCCCTGACCATTGGCTGAGCTTACTGGGGCATGATTGGGAACCGTGGTCCAACACATATGGGGACCCAAGGTTGAAGAGCACTGGCTTAATCTGTCACAAAGAATTTATTCAAATAATCAAATAATCAAACGTCATGTGCAATTATGTGAAAGTCAGAGCATTCAGCTCTATAATTTGATGGCTGAAACTTTATATCCAATGACACAGTATGGAAAGAGCACAATGCTACTCTAAGACTTTAGCTTGCTACTGTATTATTTATTTATTCCTTACATTTATATACCACCTTTCCTCCAAGGAGCTTGTGACGCCCTTCCCTGGCTCTCCCTGTCAGGTTCCTACCTGCTCGTGGCTACTGCCTTTCACTAGGCACCACCAGGGACTCCACCAGTCCGGACTGTCCTTTTTTATGGTTTCTCTCTCCGCTCTAGCACAGATCTCAATAGATCCCCCTGCTAGGCAGCACCACCAGTCACGTTCTACAACCAATGTTCCCAGAGACCTTGCCTGAGTCTCTCTATCCGGTTACATTCGTGACTGCGTGCCTATGCTGTTCCCAACCCCCTTGTATCAATGCAGATAACTCATAACTCGGGGTTGCTCTGGATACTTATAATGTTATCTTCTCTTCACCGCTGCCACCATTTGTTACTGTTTCCCTTCAGCCTTGGTTATTACCTTACCCTCCCTTCTGGTCTGTGAAACCCCAGCCAAGGATCAGGCCTTCGTTAAGCCAAAATAGTATTTATTAAATAACATTAATAACAAGATAACTTTGATAATGATCTACAAGCTTATGGTTTCATCTATTACTGTGATATTTGACATTACTAATCCGAACTCCACCTCCCTCTTTCTCCACACTCTCCTGACATACACCAACTTACACCCACCTCCCAACTCCACCAAAACAACCCACTCACGTCCACCAAACACCTCTCAAACAACCCACTAACGTCCACCCAGATTCAACTGTCATCCTTCCATTTATACTCTCAGCCATCCAAACACTCAGCCAATCATCCAGCATTCTACTGCTCATTTACTCCCCCCTCCTCTTTCATTCCACTTACCATGTATCTTCTATACAAACAGCACTTACCATATATACATTAATACAGGAACATCATAGAGCTCAAAGTGGTGTAAATGGTTCTCCCCTCTCCATTTTATCCTTACAACAGCCCTGTTAGGTAGGTTAGGCTGACAGACAGTGACTGGCCCAAGGTCACCCAGTGAGTTTCATGGCTGGGTGGGAACATGAACCCTGGTCTCCCAGATCATAGTCCAACACTCTAACCATTGCACCACACTACAGATCTAAGCTGATGCTTTGTGCATACATTGTTTTGTGAGCAAAACGTGTGCATGGAATCCAGCTTCCTGAAAACTACTGTTTTCTTAAAAATGTGAGTTATAGTCATAAATGCTAGATAAGAAAGTACATGGCAATGCCTGGTGAAATCTTAAATGAGAAGAATGAGTGGCTGGAGTTCAGTTTCTTTTATAGTTCATTACTTCTCTCCCTGACAAGATATATAAGGATGAATTACATAAAAGGGAAATTCAAATACGCTCACTTTGAATAGTTATCACAGAATTCATATTACCTAAATACAGAATTCTGTGCATGTGGTGTAGTGGTTAGAGTGTCGGACTACGACCTGGGAGACCAGGGTTTGAATCCCCGCAAAACCATAATGCTCACTGGGTGACCTTGGGACAGCCACTGCCTCTCAGCCTCAGAGGAAGGCAATGGTAAACCACCTCTGAATACCACTTCCCATGAAAACCCTATTCATAGGGTTGCCATAAGTCAAAATTGACTTGAAGGCAGTCCATTTCCATTTTCATATATAATCCAGGAACCCATGCTATATATCATCATAGAATGCCCTTGAAAGTTTATGGCTACCTCTTGATAGGAATTTACATTTCATTAACCACTGTTTACATGAAGGCTTGGAGTTACCTAAAGCAGGAGTAGGTAGACATCAGGCTTGTGGGATTTGTTATGTCTGTGTGTTTTACTAGAATTCAGAGATCTGTCAGTCACAGCCATAGTCAAAATATTGGCTGGAGAGGGAAGAGCCTGACATAACATGGTGGTTCAGAAGGTGGAACCATTACTAACTGCACCTTCATTCAATTGGGATCACTATATTTGCAAGTACAAATCTATATCTGGGTTACTATGGAGCTGGAATTCTAACATATAACTACTGCACAGCCACTTAGTCAAATCAATCAACTTGATCCAAAATTATGTCCACTCCTGACATAGAGGGAAAGTTGGCAGATTGTCCCCTATTATGTATAAGTCCTGAGGATGTGCTCCCTTAACCTGTGTTTTATCTAGAAATGGACACCTGAAGTAGCTGTACTAACCAGAAAAGTAACTACCTTTAGCATCTGGAAAAAAAAGTATGGGATTCTGTGAATTAGGGAAATAAGCATGCCATGTCCTCAACTTAACCCCAGTGTTAGGAATGTCTGGATCTTTCTTCTCTCCACCCAGTTATATTATGCATGTTCTTGCCCGGAGCTGAAAGGTTACTGATAATCCCTCTCCTTGTAATCATAATTGTGAAAGTGTGTAACACACGTCCATATGTTGTAAACAACTCTCCCTGATGCCATTTGTGATAAAACTAATGACTGGTAAGCAGTTGATTCAAGGCAGCTTCTTAAGTATAAAAAATAACCATATATTCTCTAAATGTGTTCCTAAAACTGTACCTATGTAGATAATTGCAACTGTAAATGTGGCATATTAAATACTGCAAACCTATGGGGAAGTCCTTTCGACACATCTTTCCTCTCAGGAGGAGCACAGAGAGAGGCAGAAAAAGAAAATGAGACCTTCATGGGGAAAGGCTGAAGCTCAGTGGTAGAGCATCTGCTTTGCATATGGAAGGTCCCAGGTTCAGTCTGCGGTATCTCCAGGTAGGCCTGGGGGAGACCCCTGTCAGATTCTGAAGAGCTGCCGCCAGTCAGTGTACGCAGTGGTGAGCTAGATGGCCCAAAGGCCAGACTTGGTATAAAGCAGATTCCTGTGTTCCTAAGAAACACTTCCAACATTTGTGTCTTCATAGCTTGCTAACCATATACCAAGCACTGCATGATATGGAATGGTATTTAATAGCTCAACAGGCTGTGCTATTTTTCCAACTTGAGCCAAATGATGGGTTATTGTCACCATTAGTTCTACTCAGAGTAGAATCACTGAAATAAATCAACATGACTAATGTCCCTTCATTTCAATGGGTCTTCTCTGGGTAGTACATCATTGGCTATAACCCTATGGTTTTTTAATAGATTAAATCATATAATTTTCTTCTTAAAGCTGCCATGTCCCCCAATTTGAATTGAGGCCACACAGCAGAGGGAGGGCCAACACTTTCCTCTCAAACAAGACTTTTATCCAAATCCTCCTCTTGGAAGCTGTTATTAGCTGGAAAGGGGAAAGGCATAGGAAACTTACTTGTCCTACAATAAAATGTAATGTGATTAAGGCAATGTCCTGTACGTCAATCTTTCCAACTGTTAAAGATGAATCCAGGCAGTCGTTTTTCTTTACAAGTGAGGTGCTGGTACTCCTACCTTGATAAAGGCCTGTGAGTTCCATCACAAAACCAGGTATTGTACCATGATACGAGGTCACTAGCACAAGGATACTAATCTAATACTATAGAGAGAAGCACTGCATTATCATCTTAACTGTTTTGTGGGTTTAACCCAGACACATTTTATTAATGTTTCTATTACTACTTTTGTAAAAAAAAATAGAAGCATACAGTAGATTATAATAAATGTTCAGTTATTTGCATGAATCCACAACACGAGAGAAATAAAGGAATAAAAATTCCTTCTAAATTTTATATGCTTATACAAGGGCAGGAGAGAAAACAGGTGTTAAGAATTTCTAATTAAATCTATTTACAAAACTTGTAGCAAGCTGTATGGGTGCATATTATCTTGCATTTTGCTGTTCCAGTATATGACAATGACCATTTTTCAATTTAAGCTTTTTTTCCCTTGCAGACCTTTTAACATGCACACCATATCCCTGTTTAAGCATCCTCTTAATGATGAAGAGTCTCTGTTTCCACTTTTGGCCAATTGCCATTCTGGCAGCCTTAAGTAAATAAACAGAGATGCTTATCCTTCCTGTTTACTTCACTTTTTAAATAAGAGGACCGTTGGATCATGTGAACCTGTCATTTCCTTAATATCTGAGACTGACTCCTAGAACTTCTTGATAAGCATGCATTCCCAGAAAATGTGCGTTATTTATATGTTTATTTCATTTTTTTGTAGAATCCACAGAGTATCATTCACTGTATATTTTAAGTTTTGGTTTTATTGAATACATTTTAAAGCTTTTTCTAACATCCACAACACGTACCAACACAAAGACATCAAAACAAATAAAAGATGGGGGGAGGAGAGAGAAATTTTAAGGAGGCTGTGGGCAGGCATTTGCAGTGAGCCCTGGCAGCTGCCCAAGGATATCAGGTGTTGATGCCACCCCTGCCAGAGATACAGAATATCAAGTTGCTGGAGAAATGGAAGCTAGCCAGTGTGTGCATACACACTGATGTGAAGGCAACACTTTGAAACTGCTGTGTGCAAATAATAGCTATGATGGGTGAGATAGATAAAAAGGATAAAAATGTAGTAGTTACATTTCAAGCATATGTTGAAAAAATGGAAATGGACTGCCTTCAAGTCGATTCCGACTTATGGCGACTCTATGAATAGTGTTTTCATGGTAAGCGGTATTCAGAGGGGGTTTACCACTGCCTCCCCCTGAGGCTAGTCCTCCCCAGCTGGCTAGGGCCTGCTCAACGTGCCACAGCTGCACAAGCCAGCCCCTTCTTTGTCCACAACTGCCAGCTGGGGGGCAACTGGGCTCCTTGGCACTCTGCAGGTTGCCCACGGCTGCACAGGTGGCAGGGCATGTAACCCCTGAGCCACTTACTGTGGGGGTGATATTTAGCTGGCCCTTGACACCCAGGAGACACGAGCGGGGATTTGAACTCACAGACTCTGGCCTCCCAGCTATACCCTTCTGCCTTTTTTAGAATAGGTGAATATAGTTTGAAGACCCTACTAATTGTTACATGGAGAAAGTGAGCAAAAATGTGGAGGTAGGGCACACATCAAGTATGTTCTTGCCCGAGCATAAATTCCGGACTTATCTGAACTGCTTAACCTGCATTTGTTGATTCTTAAAGACCATGGGCCACCCAAAAAGAGCTTGTTGACAGTTACTTGTTTGGGTGGGGCACTCATTTCATTTCAGCGATTGGTTTCAACAACTTGAAATGAGGTCGCAAAGCCAGTATGAAAAAATTAGCCGGATATTGCAAGCAAGGAGAAGCAAAACCTTGGCAATAAACTTTAAAATTGTGGAGAGTGACTCAGTGCTAACTTGTAAAAAGGTCAATCATGTTTCGCTTGCTTCACTAACAGCCCGATCATATACATGTTTAAACAGAAGTTCTGTATTTTAATGAGACTTACACCTAGGGAACTTCATATAGGCCTGTAGCCTTTTTAAAAAAAACAATTTGCATATCTTAAACTAGAAAGTGCTATCCAGAAACCCAGTAGCCACAATCCAGCCTAGACACAGGTAGCTTCGTAGCTGTGAAATCTCCTTCTTGTGAACTCCACTTGTGGCCTTTAAGCAGCCCCTAAAAACTGGTTTTTATTCCACCGAACCTTGCATTAATCATATTACTGTCTCCCATGTATGTTCTTGATTTGGCTTTTTTATTATATTTGTTCAATTATTTTGTTGATTTTATTTTTAGTGTAAGCTGTCCTTCTGAGGGCTTGCCCTAAAAAGATGGGTTAGAAAGGATTAAATAACATGTTATGTTTATACAGTTTATACAGCCTGTTGGTTTAATTTGATTTTGGCCTGTTGAAAAGATGAAGCACTCATAGGAACATAGGAAACTGCCTTACACTGAATCCCATTGAGCTCAGTATTGTCTACACTGACTGGCAGCAGCTCTCTGTGGTTTCAGGCAGGAGTCTCTCCCAGCCCTACCTGGAGATGCTGGGGATTGAACCAGGGACCTTCTGCATGCAAGGTAGATGCACAGAGCTACAGCTCTTTCCCAAACATTTCTGAATTAGCCACAGTGCCCACATCACTGGTTAGAGGTGATGTTATTAAATTTATATGCCACTCTTCCTCCCAAAAGAAGCCCAGGGCGGCATTTATTTCTTACGTTTCTATCCCACCTTTCCCCTACAGAAGTCAAGGTTGTGTACATGGTTCTCCCTTCCCCATTTTATTCTCACAACAACCCTGTGAGGTAGGTTTGGCTAAGACACAGTGACTGGCCCAAGGTCACCCAGTAGGCTTCATGGCTGAGTTGGGATTCAAGCTCTGCAGTTATCTATTTATTTTAATTTAACATTACAACTTACCTGAGTCTCAATATCCAGTCCCAGTCCTTTGGAATCCACCACTGTAATGGTCACGATAGTTTGAATTAGCAGTGCAATAAAGTTGTTGAATCCAAACAATAAGGCATAGCGCTCCATATTGAGACTGACAGCAATCTGAAAACTAAAATTTATTGTAGAATGTTGACAGTAGACCTTTATAGCAGTAGCTTTTTTCTGGGATGGGTTGTGGGGCTGGAAATAAAACTGCTTGAATTATTAGGAGTGTATGGGTGACAGCATAGTACCAAATCACAGGGGGGGGGGAAGGCCATTGTGTACAGGGGCAAAATGTGTTAAGCAACGTATCTGGCTGAAGTCAATGTGCAGCCTAAGCTGGAGTAGCTGAAGTGCACTAATATAGCCCACAATAAGAAGAGAGTAATAGATGACCAGCATGATATCCAAGTGTGACTTACTTGATTTTTCAAACCTGGTATCCTTTTCCAAACTTACTTGTATGAAATGGAGGCAGACAATTAGGCAGGGTTGTGGAGTCGGTACGCCAGACCTTCGACTCCGACTCCTCTATTTTTCTACTGTCCGACTCAAACTCCTTCATAAATGGCAAATGTATAAACTAGTAATAACACATTTACTGTAGTAAAATGGTAGCACAAGGCATTTCATCACCACCACATGAATCCAGAGCTTGGAAAAGTTACTTTTTTGAACTACAACTCCCACGGGCCCAATCCGTGGGGCTGATGGGAGTTGTAGTTTTAAAAAGTAACTTTTCCAAGCTCTGGATTCATGTGGTGATGAAATGCCTTGTGCTACCATTTTACCACAGTAAATGTGTTATTACTAGTTAATATACATTTGCCATTTATGAAGGAGTCGTGAGTCGTTACATTTCTTCCGACTCCACCCAGAATTGCTCCCAACTCTGACTCCATGACTCCGACTCCACAGCCCTGCAATTAGGATGAGGAATTCTCAACCATGCATATTGTTGATTTCACATGATTAGAATGGGATTTATGTCACCACCACCCCATTATTATAAGCTTTGTGTATCATTTCTTGGTCCCTCAGTACTGTAGACAGTACTGAGGAAAAGCTTATAATAATGGAGGTGAAACCTCGGCATAAGTACTAGTCTGAACACAGGCTGTTTGTTTTATTCATGGCTACATTGAGCTGTCAACTACGGGCCCATCGAGGGAGGGTGCAGGTGCACCTTTGGTGGCACTGATGTGTGACTGGAACCGCAGTCGCCAAAGAAACAAATCTTAATATTTGGAAAGTTTTGTAGTCCAACCCCCAGCTCAATACAGGAAATTCAGAACTAAAGCATTCCCAATAGATGGCTACTGAGTCTCTGCTTGAAGAACTGCAGCAAGGGAGAGTACACTGCCCTTCCTGTAGATAATGGGGTTTATAGTCAAACTGCTTTTCCTATCCTGTAACTTTGACTCTGTGCACACTATTCATGTAGAGTACATGGCTTTCCCCCAAGAAACCTGAGAGCTGTAGTTAAGGGAGCTGGGGATTGTTTGGGGGAAGTGATGGGCTTTAAATGGATGGTGTGTACGCAGCCTTTAACCCACTACATAGAGTTCTGACTTCTGGTGCAGCAGAGAACAAGTTGTAGCCCTCTTCTATGACAGACATGGTACTTGAAGAGAGGGATCTGCATTTTCCTCTCAATAGTTTATACGTGTCACTGGCTATGCCCTGACCCATCTTCCTAGCCTCTCTTCCCCCAGTATTTTTTTTTACTTCCATTGGCTTTACCTAACCTTCCCTCTCCCATGAAATGACTCAAACAATAAAAAAATTAGCCTAGATGAACTAGACATACACATTCATACTTACGTTGCTATAGTTATAAGGAGCATATAACATGCCTTGAAAACTAGATAGCCAGCATAGCAGGCCCAGATGTTCCTGGTCAAATGCATCAGAAATAGGGAACCAGCGTCCAGGGCAGAGAAGATTCCCAACGCCAGCTCCCCTGTGAGATCCCAGTTCACTTTCACATATCCTACACCCAGTGATGCTAATGAACCTGGAAACAAAAATGAATTTTAGGCCTGCTATACTTGTGTAGCAGGGTGGCTAACCAGTGGCCCTTCAGGTGTTGTTGGAGCCAGCACTCATCAGCCCCAGTTGACATACCCAATGAACAGAGATCACAAGAGTCCAGCAACATCTGGAGGGTCATAGGTCAGCCACCTCTGCTCTGTAGACTCACAGTTCTTGCTAAAACTGTTGTTAAAGAACACCATATTTCAATATTAAGATACACAATAATGTTGTATGGTGCCTTCAGCATTTCTTTTAATGGAACGGGATAAAAATACTTTAAATTAATATGGTTAATTTAAAGAGGAGCTTAAAATGTTCAGCAACATTTAGGGGTCAAACGAGATGTGCACTTCAATACAAAGTAAGCAGCAAGTTACTATTATCTTGTTTTTCCTTCAGAGGAAAGCTCCCAGGTCCTTCAATTAGTGAAGGAAAAATAAGATACTTGGCTGGCTACCTGCTACATACCTAAGTGCATGTCTAGTTTGTCCTAATACATTTATTATTAGGATTGTAGACCAAACTGACTGCAGAAATATTTTGTTATCCCAATTCATCTATTTCTCACATGCTTAGATGGTTTCTTGATAGAGAGATCCTTCTGGAATGTTTTGACTGGGAAAGCCATCAGAGTTTGGGGAAGGTGGTACACATCACCCCAGCCAGTGGAGGGGAAGATATAAGGCATGTGTATGTGTGTGAAGAAACAGAAGAAGCACTTGTTGAGACCGTGCTTTGCATCCAACTCAAAACAGACCCAATGAAATCAAAGGACTTAAGTTAGTCAAGTCTGTTTGAAATCAACAGCCTACTCTGAGAACAACTTTGCTGGATACAACCAGGGCAGGGGGAGAGAGCGAGGGAAATGAAGGCAGAGAAGCATCTTGGTGTCCATGGTGCCTCTATCTCTCTCTGATGTGGAGTAGCAGATCTGCTGCATCATAGGAGCGTGTATACTCTTAACCTCTTACTGTATTCTTTACTTGCATATTCGTACAGAAGCCAAGTATTTAAAAATGCAGCAAATATCCATGCTTCAACAGAAGCCAAAGCAGACAGCAGTGTTTGCTCATGGAAGTATGTAACAGTATTTCCTAGCTGCAGCTTAGTACTTAAATACACAAATCTATGGGGTCAGGCAGTTCATCACATTTCTAGATTGTTTGCACAGTTGTCAGCTGTGGACCAAACTCAGCAGTAACGTTACCCCAGTTCATCTGTTTCTTATGGATATGGAAGTTCTGGTGCACCCACAGAGCTCCCATCTGCAGATCTCTATTCATTTCACTTGTGCATATGAAAATCTTTTCCCTCCACAGAAATGAATGGAGCCACTTGTGTGCACCAAAGTGCTCTGCACACCCCATCTGCACACATGCAGGGTTCTGGATTATGGAAAATGTGTTTAACATTGTATACTTACTCAGAAATGTTGCTATTGCTTCAACAGCTCCATTGTAAACCTGAGAACTATGGGAAGGTGCTTTATGATCCCATAGTACTTGGGCATAATTCAAAACCTGGTTGAAGCCTGCAGTGGCTAAGGCCCACCATATTGACCAGTAAAAAAGTTTCTTGGTGCTGTAACATTTCTTTAAGTCCTTACACAGCTGGAAAAGCACTGTCAAAAAACGATTCTGCTCTTGTACTTTGGGCAGCTGGTGCACAGGTAAGTTCTGGAAGCTGACAGATGACGTCGTCGGAACAGCTTTGTCCCAGTGGTGGTTTGATACATTTGGTGGATCTTTATCTGTCGGCCCAATGGATGCTTCTGGGGAAGATGTTCTATGAAAGAACATACTTTTCTGAGTCATGGGCAGAAAAAATGAAGATATAAATGCCACAGAGACAGAGGCCAAGGTTATGGCATTGAGATAAAAATAAGACACATGGGCCAAAGAGACTAAAAGTTGCCCTAGCATAGAACCCACAGTAAGTGCCACTAGAGTGATGCTTCTGCAATAACTTGTGACTTTTTGGTAATGGTCAATACTGACAACGCTGTATATGTAGGCATAATAGGCAACCTCTGTGGCAGTCACCATTCCGTAGAAAAATTCCATCACCTGCATGGCTGGCACACCAGATGCAAATAAAAGCAACAGCCAGGTAATAAGGAAGCTGATTCCCTGCAGAATGATGACAGGCTTATAGCGTACATAATCTGTGATCAGGAAAACGGGGAATAGCAGAGCCAAGTAGGAGTATGTCCAAACAGGGAAAATGTGCTGTGTTACCTGGAAGGGAAAAGGAGGAATTCAACAATATTGAAAGACATATATATATATATATGGCATGCAAAATATATAAATACTTAATGAAACTGCAAGGTTCCTATATAATACAATTCTACGGACAAGGCCCTAGACCAGCAGTGGGGAACCTTCAGCCCTTCTGATATTGCTGAACTCAGTCCTAGCAAGCATGGCCAATGGCCAGGAATGATAGGAGTTGTAGTTCAGCAACATCTGGAGGGCCTAAAGTTTCGCACATCTGCCCTAGCCAATCTGTTGTGGCTGGGATCTATTTCCTCTTCTAGCAGCTTCCCTGACTCCCCCCCCGCTATTATCTCCCCACAATAGCTGCAGACATACTAGCAGGTAATGACTAGCCGATTTGGTGTGCATTACTCACTGGGTGGATGAGCTGGGAGGAGTTGATCTGACCCAACTTTGCCCACTTAGTGCAATGCCAGCACAGGCTGCAGGGATGGGGGGGGTGGAGTTGCTGTGGTCTACAGAACTTCCATCTCTGTCATCAGGAAACCACTCTGTCTTGGAGCTGGCTGTGAGGGCCTGCACTTGGAGTTGAGCCAAGGAGACAGTAAACTAGGGTTGCTGCTGGTGTACTGTCCAACCTGCTCCCCGACAGCTTCTCTGACCAAGCTGGTAGAGACCATCTCAGCTGTGATATTGGAGGAGCCCAGAACGATAGTCCTGGGTGACTTCAGTGTCCATGCTGAGGCTGTCTCTAGTGTTCCAGCTCGGGACTTCATGGCCTCCATGACAACCATGGGGATGTCTCAAGTTGTCACCGGCCTGACGCATAGGGCAGGGCACACCCTCAACTTGGTTTTTGCTCCAGATGGAGAAAGGCATGGTCTGGAGATGGGGGGTTGGATGTCACCCCATTGTCATGGTCAGACCACTTCCTGGTGAAGTTTAGACTTATGGCTCCAATCCTCCCTTGCAGCAGTGATGGGCAGATTAAGATGGTCTGCCCCCGGAGACTAATGGAGTCCACTGGATTCCTGAATGCCCTGGGGGAGTTCCCAGCAGATACAGCAGGTGACTCTGTTGAACCCTTGTCACACTGTGGAACAGCGAGGCGTGTCAGTCTCTTGACACGGTTGCCCCTGAGTGCCCTCTCCGGCATTGTGGAGCCCAAGATGCACCCTTGGTACACCAGTGAGCTAAGGGGAATGAAACAGGCTGGATGACGGCTAGAGCACAAGTGGCTAAAGATGTGCTGTGAGGCTCATCGGGCATGAGTAAAACATCATAACAGTGCCTACTGTGTGGCAGTGAGGACAGCGAAGATGGCCCAATAATTTGCCACCATCACATCCTCAAGTAGCTGTCCAGTGAAGCTATTGTCAGGGGTCTGTTGACATCAATTCCAGGAAATGGAGTTTTAGACCCTTCGGAGGCCCACGTGAATTGTTTGCAAGGCACTTTGAGGGTAAAGTTGCTCGACTCCGTAACAATCTTGATGCCTCATCCACATCTACTGTAGTCTCCAGTGAGGTGTCCAGTGCAACGTCTGCTGCAACTTCTTGGGAATGGTTTCAGTTGATGCGGCCTGATGACGTAGACAATGTGCTTGCGATGTGGCCAGCAACGTGTCCTCTCGACCCTTGCCCTTCTTGGCTTATTAAAGCTTGCCGAGGGAGTTTGACTGAGTGGATCCAGGGTATGGTCACTGCATCATTGCAGGAGGGAGTGGTTCTAGCTGCCCTAAAAGAGACAGTGATATGCCCGCTCCTGAAGAAGCCCACCTTGGACTCATTGGTTTGTGACAACTATCACCTGGTCACAAATACCCCCTTCTTAAGGAAGGTGATTGAGAGGGTTGTGGCACAGCAATTGCAAGTACTCTTGGATGAAACATTATCTTGACTCATTCCAGTCTGGGTTCAAGCCTTGTTATGGGACTGAATCGGCCTTGGTCGCCCTGATGGATAACTTTTGTCAGGAGGACAGGGGGAGTGCAACCCTGTTATTCTTACTTGATCTCTTGTCAGGTTTTGATACCATTGACCATGGTATCCTGGGCCAACTTGGTGAGATGGGTATTGGAGCCACTGTTTTATAATGGTTCCGATCCTATCTCCAGGGTCGTTTTCAGAGAATAGCATTGTATTTTAGCCCCCTGGCAGTTGTGCTGTGGGGTGCCGCAGGTTACCATTCTGTCCCCCATGCTGTTTAACATCTGGTCGGCTCCAGAAGGTGGTGCTTGGGGAGCACTGCTCGGCACCCTGTACTCTCCAGTATGGGGTTCTGCAGGGGTCAGTTCTGTCCCCCATGCTGTTCAACATCTACATGAAACCGTTGGGTGCAGTCATCTGGAGCTTTGGAGTGCGCTGTCATCAGTATACTGATGACACGCAGCTCTATTTCTCCTTTTCATCTTCATCAGGTGAGGCTGTCAATGTGCTGAACTAGTGTCTGGCTGCGACAATGGACTGCATGAGGGCTAATAAACTGAGGCTCAATCCAGACAAGACTGAGATGCTGCTAGTGGGTGGTTCTGACTGGATGAGATGTCCAACCTGTCCTGGATGGGGTTGCACTCCCCCTGAAGGAGCAGGTTCGTAGCTTGGAGGTTCTCCTAGAACCATCTCTGTCACTTGAAGCTCAGGTAGCCTCGTTGGCACGGAGTGCCTTCTACCAACTTCGGTTGGTGGCCCAGCTACGCCCCTATCTGGACAGGGATAACCTGGTTCAGTGGTCCATGCTCTGGTAACCTCCAAGTTGATTGCTGCACTGCACTCTACGTGAGGCTGCCTTTGAAGATGGTTTGGAAACTGCAGCTTGAGCAAAATGCAGCGGCCAGATTGGTAACAGGGACCAGACGGTTCGAACATATAAAACCGATTCTGGCCCGCTTGCATTGGCTGCCTGTATGTTTCCGAGCTCGATTCAAGATGCTCGTTTTAACCTATAAAGCCTTACATGGCTTGGGACCACAATACCTGATGGAACGCCTCTCCCGACCTGAACCCACCCGTACACTATGCTCAATATCAAAGGCCCTCCTCCAGGTGCCTACTCCGAGGGAAGCTCAGAGGATGGCAACAAGGGAGAGGGCTTTCTTAGCGGTGGCCCCCAAATTATGGAATGATCTCCCTGTCGAGGTATGCCTGGCACCAACACTTATATTTTCAGTGCCAGGTCAAGACTTTCCTCTTCTCCCAGGCGTTTTAGCATGTGTTTTTAAATTGTTTTTTAAAATGTTTTTAAATGTGTATATTTGTTTTTAATGTTTTTAATTGCAGTAAACTGCCCAGAGAGCTTCGGCTATGGGGCGGTATACAAATGTAATAAATAATAATATATGAAGCCGTTGGAAGCAGTCATCTGGAGATTTGGGGCAAGGTGTCAGCAGTACGCTGATGATAACCAGCTCTATTTCTCTGTAACATGAATAAGGAGAGGCCGTGCAAGCCCTGGACTAGTGCATGGACTTGGTGGTGGGCTGTCTGCATCTGTGTTGGAATTGCTTTTTAATATATTTTTAAACCTTTTTTTAAAGGTTTTTAAAGGTTTTAAAAAAATGTTTTTAAAGATGTTTTGTTGTAATATGTTTTAATGGTTGTTGTGTTTTAATATATTTTGAAGTCTGTTATTATGATGTTTTAACATGTCTTTAGTGCTTTCGTTTGCCACCTTGGGCTCCTACTGGGAAAAAGAGCAGGATATAAATCAAATAAATAAATAAACTAATTCACAATCTGCCTCTTGGCACAGCACATGCGTGTTAACTTGCTTTGGTTAATTCCAAACTGGCCTTCCAGTGCTGGATTGATAGCTGATTAATTCTTTACATTAATGTGATGCTTTGGTGCTTTCATTCTTTTTTCCATACAGAGCATTTTTCAGACACTGGCTGCATACATACCATATATTTAAAATGCATGGCTTCCCTCCAAGAATCCTGGGAACCACAGTTTACCTCTCACAGAGCTACAATTCCCAGCACCCTAAAACTACAGTTCCCAAGATTCTTTGGGGGAAATCGTGTGCTTTCAGTGTATGGTGTATATGCAGTCAGAGTCTTTTGCCAGTGAAGGTTTCACTTCTCTCTTTCCTAGAGCTTCACTTATGTTAACCACAGAAAGCAACAGATGCATCCTTCCATAATGGAAAGGACTTGGATTAGCCTTGCTTATTGGAGACTGACTGTTTTGTTACAAAAAGTTGTCAAAAGAACAAAAAGTGAGGTCAAAGCCTCAAAATGATGATCAAAAGTTTTAAAAAAGTACTGTAGTATCTCCAAGAGGTTTCAGACTTCTCTTCAAAGCACTAAGAGAGCAAACAACGACTACTTGTAAAGTACTCCAGTGTTGATATCAATCTCACCCTAAGCCTATTATAACAAGTTGCGAGGAGACCTTAAAAGTATTCTAATAGGTGGCAACATAGAAGGGTCACATTTAGAATTATTGTGGCAGGGAGTTCCATAGACCCTAAGATATAAAAATCATAGTAGGACACTTAACTTGCATTTATGAAAAGTGAACCCAAGGAAACTATAGAATACTTTTGGTTTATTAGACTAAACAAATTCCTTCCCTGTCCCTATTTCACATTCACAGTGTGGCTAAAACATATTTAACCTTACCTCATTGATGGTCAGATTTTTATCAGGCCCAGCAAGATAAGGTGTCAGGAAAGCCTCAGATGGTTTCATCATGGAGAAAAAGCCATATATACAAAGGATCAAGGTGGGGAAAATCCATTCACTGCTCTTCATTTTCCTCCAAGAATCTGTGATTCTGCCAGCTAAAATGTTGTAAAGAGAAGAACAGAAGGAAAAGGCTCTCAACTGAGGGGAAAAAAACCCACCCTGGCTTTTGTAAGAGAGCAAAGATAGAGCTTTTCATGCAAGTAAACAACTTAAGAAACTGTTCAGTTTGTGCTTCTTTGGATTTTAATAGTGCAAAAAGACTACTTGGAAAGTCTGTCATTGGAAAACTACCATTCCAATTTAAGATTGAAAGGAGCCAGGTTGAAAAGCTACAATATTCTCAAATACAATGATTGACGAATTTTGAACTTTGGTATCTTGCCTGTAACATGACCCTATGTGCTTCAGCAGATCACAGTTCACTGATCAATCACACCTTTTTGTTTCTAATTTCCAGGACAGATGGCTGAGCAGTGAGACATTTCAGGGGTGGCAGCACAAGCCTTGAGTTTGGTGTCCTTAGAATGAAGGTCCCCAGAGCACATTGGCAATGCATAAATTGGAAGGGCTCCCAGCATTAACAGATATAATGATCCCCCGTTAGGTTTCTAGGAGGGCTTCCCAATACCATAGCAGTGGATTCTCACAGAGAACAAAATCAGGCCTCTGTGTGTTCCCAGCTCCAGCTGCAAGATGAGACTGGATATTCCTCTTTCACATTCATCCCAGTTGGGAAAGGGGGGGGAGTTGAGGCCTGATTTTGAAATGGCCCTCTCCCCCTAGAATTGGCCCAGTCCATTGAGAGAATCTCCATAGCAAAGAAGGGTCTCTAAGCACTCTGCCAGGGCCATCAAGGTAATCTCCAGCAGTTCTCCTTGTACCATTATCCCTCTCCTGGCCAAACAAGATCTTTACAACCAAGAATCACAGGGCTGTGAGGGACCCTTCAGATGACATCCAGACTAACTCACTAAAGGACAATTTTCCCAATGGAGGGATGTAAGCAGTGGAGCCCCCCATGGATTTGTACTGGGACTGGTGCTTTTAAAATTTCTGTATAAATGACTTGGCGGCATAGGGGTGAGCAGTTTGGTGGCCATGTTTCCTGACATCATCAAAATATTCAGGTGGTAAAGCCAAAAAGCAGTAATGGCACCAGAAAAACATTTCAGGGGGTGGGGGACAGACCCCCCCAAAAAGAGTGGCACAGAAGGGGCAAAGTATATTTCTAGGTGGATGAAATACACTGGGGGAGGAGCTCCTGCTTGGGAGGTGTGCTTGATCCCCTTTGGTGCCGTCCCTGCCAAAAAGGGATTGCGAGGATCTCTGCAAAATGGAACCCGTCACGCACCTCTCCACCAGCTACTGGGGCTACCGTACTGAGGGATGCTATAGAATCTACTCCTACTAAGCCTCCCAGCGAAAATAGTCTCCGGTTCAGATTTTGCTAGTCACGACCTTATTGTTATGGATGAGGCAAGCATTGCTACTACTACGCCGCCTGCTAATGCGTCCCAGCAGCGGACCTCAGATCTGGCTTGCACTTGTGACCAAGTGGACGTATCCTTCTACTTTTCCTGCGAAGGTGAGGAAGATCTCATAACAAACTTTTCCACCTTCCCTGAATATGCACAACGGGACATCATTAGCAAATTGCAAAACCTACTCAAAAACCTCCAGGCTAGAAGGACTGAGTCAAGATTTTTGGAGGATTTTGAATTAGGCTCACCCTCCAGAGGCCACACCCCTGCTTTGCCGTCTTCACTACTTCCTCTGCCGCATCCTCACTCGAATGTCTGTAGACCTGCCCTGACTTGCGAGGCAATAATCCACCAGGAGGAATCCAGCTCTCCTTGATAATCCTCGCCCATTTCGCATCCAGCTCTGTCTTCTGTTGCAGCTGTCTCATGGAATGTTGCAGGTTGGCAAACTAAATTGGCAGACCGTGGTTTTATCGAGTTTTGTATGCGATTTCAGATTGTATGCATACAAGAATCCTGGATTATTTCTTTGACTTTTCCCTCCCTTCCCAGCTATGTTGCTTGTGCCCTCCCTGCTATTAGATCTCATAAGGGGGGTAGACCTCGGGGAGGGCTGGCTACTTTAATTTCAGTAGACTGGAATACAACTGTCTCAGAGATCGTTGTGACTCCATCAAATAACATCCTGATTACTAAAATTTCTTGGCCTGCAAATTTTGAAATAATTGTGATCAATGTCTATGTGCCTCCGTTGAGAGCCAAGCACGGGTGCCCCCTGATTTGGTCAGATCTAGACCAAGTACTGACATTCTTGTATCAGCAGTTTCAGGATCCATTAATTTTGCTGACTGGCGACTTTAATGCCAGATTAGGCTTAAATAACTCGGTTATTGGCAATAAATTGGGGCTGTCCTCGGACGACCTTTCTGCCCTCCCCTGTAGAAACTCTAAGGATGCTACCATAAACTCTGCAGGGCGATCTTTCTTTAAACTTGTTTACAAATACCATCTTTTTGTATGCAATGGTTCTTATTTAAAAATTGATTCTGACGTGCATACTTATCTCGGCCCGAGAGGTAGGAGTGTAATTGATTATATGGTCCTCTCCCAACCCCTTATTTCCCATATAAATTTTTTTGGGGTAACATCTAGATCTGAGAGCGACCATATGCCCATACACTCCCTCTTCTCTATTCCCCTGCATTCCATTCCCAGCGCTTTCACCCCGTCTGGGACCCTAACGTCCCAGGGGGGCAGCAGGATTCGTTGGAACGGGAAATTGCATGAGACCATAAACTCCTTTTTAAATCTTCCCTTGATGTCAGAATTGAGAGTCTGCCTTCTGGCCTCATTTGATCCATCTAGCTTGTATGACTCTGTTGTTAAGAAACTAAAGCCCCTGCTGTCTACCACTCAATCTGTCATACCGAAGAATAGCGGCTGGTTTGATAATTGCTGTGTAGTAGCGAAACGCAAGCTAGGCCAGGCCATCAGATCCCTAAGGCAGGTGGACTCGCAAGCAAATTTTATGCCTATTTATCATACAGGCGGTCCTATAAAAAACTTTTAACCACAAAAAAACCCAATTATATTCAGCAACAATGGAGGGAGTTGGGCCTCGCCTCCCTAGAGAAAAATGCGTCCAAATTCTGGGAACTTGTCTCGAAGGGTCTGAAGGGGGAGCGAGCAGCCATCGATAATCAAATAACCTCGGATCAATGGAGCTCGTATTTCTCCACTCTTTATAAAAATAATTTGCCTTGCTCCCAGTCTCCCTTTACCACTTTATCCAGATCCTTACAATTTTGCCCGGAATGGGAACTGGTCTCCCCTGTGGAGGTTGTTCTACTGATCAATTTGGTGCCTGACAATAAGGCCCCTGGAGAGGACATGCTTCCAGGAGAGCTATTTAAGTCGAATCCCGATTGGTGGGCCCCTGTTTTTGCCAAATTGTTCACCTTTATTAATTCTTATGGTGATGTCCCCAAGGGCTGGGGAATTAGTACGGTGATCCCACTTTACAAAAGTGGTGCTAAGTCCGACCCCAAAAATTTCAGGCCGATCAGTCTATTGGACATTGCATCCAAACTTTACACTAAGTATCTTCTAGCGAAATTGGACAGGTGGGCTAATGAGAATGCCATTATTGCACTGGAACAGGCTGGGTTCGTTAAAGGTAAATCTACGATTGATCACTGTTATGTTTTATTTCATCTCATTCAGAAATATGCATTCCATAACAGAAAAGAACTATTTATTGCCTTCGTAGATTTGTCGTCTGCCTTTGATTTGGTAGACAGAGGACGCCTCTGGCAGAAACTTGGCACTACAAATATAGACAAACTGTTACTTCTACTCCTGCAAATTTTGCACTCTGACACATCCCTTAGGGTGAGACTAGGGCTAATGGTCAACTTTCAGAGGCGATCCCTACCTATCGTGGAGTTCGCCAGGGCTGTTTACTAGCCCCCTTTCCTTTTAACTTTTATATAAACAATATCATACAGGAACTTTCAGGCTCAATGTATTTTCCACCCTCAATTTTATCTGTTAAACTTTCTGTTTTACTTTATGCCGACGATCTGGCCCTCATCTCAACCACTCAAGTTTGAATGAGGAGGCTGTTACACAGCCTGGGCCTATTTTGTGCTAAGGAACGTCTCCTCATTAATTACTCCAAGACGAAAGTGGTAGTGTTTGGGAAAAAACGAACCAAACACGTCTGGAGACTTAATAACAAGATTATACAACAGCAACGGAGTTACCGTTACCTGGGCCTTAATTTTACTTCCAATTTGTCCTGGAATTCCCATCTTGACTCTGTCAGGCTGAAGGCTGCCCATTCTATACATCAGCTATGCCGCTTTTTCACCCGCAAGGGAGGTAGTTTGGTTCCCCCTGCCTTGGAAATCTTTCGCAGGAAGATAATTCCACAGCTCTTATATGGGGCAGAGATCTGGGGTTATGGCAACATCTCTTCTCTTGAAAAAGTTCAGAATGCTTACCTCAGGTTTATTTTGGCTACCCCCCGTGGCACCCCAGTTTCTCTATTAAGGTTAGAGACTGGCTCACACCCAATAGAATCACTGGCTCATGCCGCTTTGGCTTCCTACTGGTTGCGGCTTGCCGGCATGGATGATTCCTGTCTACCTAAAAAGTGTTTTCTCGAACAACTCCAATCATCTTATCACTCTACTTGGTTAAATCGAACCAAATCTAAATTGGCCGCTTACGGGATCTCCATAGCCCTTTTACTTTCACACCTTTCTTTGAGGGCAAAAAAACTGCTGAAGGACAGGATCTTTTTATATGCCCAAAGATGGACGCTTTATTCAGCTTCCCAAAAGTCCTTCTCCTTATGGTACCCTTGGTACAAGACGACATTTAGTATGGAGTCATATTTTTCCTTCCTTTCTGTTCCATCGTTGAGGAGGTCTTTTACTGCCTTACGCCTCCAAACCATGCCCTCGGCTGTCCTTGAAGGTCGTTATGCTAACATTCCCCACCACTCTCGAGTTTGTATATGTCATTCGGGTGAGGTGGAGGATGTGGCCCATTACCTTCTGAGATGCCCTCTTTATAAAGATCCCAGGTCTAAAATTTTATTTCCCATAATCCACCCTATGTCGGATAGGCCTGTGCCGGAACTAATATCCATTCTTCTGGCCGGTACGGATACTCATATAACATTTCGGGTCGCCAACTTTGCTTTGGGTGCCAGGAAGATCAGGGCTAATTATGTAAAACAATTAGAGTCGGTTTGATATTGTTTTCGTTGATTTAAATTTACATGCATATGCATACGTCTACTAACGTAGGTTTTTATGTATGAATGTATATATTTATTTTTGGATGTTTTTGGTGTATTCTGTAGTGTTTCATGTATTTTATGCATTTTTGGTTTTTTGCGGTGGCTAATGGCTTTGAGCAATAAAGGTTATTACTTACTTACTTACTTACTTACTCTGCAAAATGGATGAATTGGGATTAAAATGGAAAATGTGGTTCAATGTAAGCAAGTGTACGTAATGCACATTGTGGCAAAAAAAAATCCCAACTTCACATATTTGGTTATTATATGCCTTCAAGTCGATTACGACTTATGGCGACCCTATGAGTCAGCGACCTCCAATAGCATCTGTTATCAACCACCCTGTTCAGATCTTGTAAGTCATTCATTTATTCATTCATTGGCGATCACTCATGGCTGAGTAAGATTGTCTTCCAAGATAAGGTCTTTAACAGTGGGTCCGTAAGTGACTGTGGTGGCCAATTCTGGATCCACACAGCCTGCCACAGTGAGGATATAGGTTTCCAGATGGAAGGTGGTCGCGATGAGGATTTGTTTGATGTGCCTTCCGCTTAGCTCGTTTGTCCCGTTTGCCCTGTATTTGTGCTTCTTCAAAGTCCACAGCACCTTTGATAATAGCCGACCTCCATTTGGGACGTTCATGGGCCAAGACTTCCCAGTTGTCAATGTTCATTTACATGTTTTTAGATTCACTTTAAGAACATCTTTAAACCTCTTTTGCTGTCCATCGATGTTCCGTTTCCATCCTTAAGTTGGGAGTAAAGTAGCTGTTTTGGAAGATAGTGATTAGGCATTCGAACAACATGGTCGGTCCAGTAAAGTTGATGTTGAAGGATCATTGTTTCAATGCTGGTAGTCTTGGCTTCTCCAAAACACTAACATTAGTCCCTCTGTCTTCCCAAGTAATTTGCAGAATTTTCTGGAGACAGCACTGGTGGAATCTTTCAAGAAGTTGGGAGTAGCGTTTATAAATGGTCCATGTTTCACAGGCATACAGTAAGGTCGGTAGTACAATGGCTTTGTAAATAAGCACCTTGGTCTCCCTGCAAATATCCCGATCCTCGAACACTCTACGCTTCATTCGGGAGAATGCGGCACTCGCAGAGCTCAGACGGTGTTGAATTTCAGCATCGATGTCAGCTTTTACAGAGAGATGGCTGCTGAGATGGGGGAAGTGATCAACGTTCTCCAATGTCACACCATTAAGCTGGATCGATGGTGCTACAGAGGGACTAGTTTGCACCTGTTGATGAAGCACTTTGCTTTTTTTAATATTAAGTGAGAGCCCAAGCTTTCCATATGCTTCTGAAAAGACATTTAGGATAGTTTGAAGATCTTTCTCTGAATGTGCAGAGACTACATTATCATCAGCATACTGAAGTTCTACAACAGAAGTAGACATTACCTTACTGTTTGCTTTCAGACTACTGAGATTAAAAAGCTTTCCATCTATTCGATATATGATTTCCACACCAGTAGGAAGTTTCCCCTCAATAAGATGTAGAATCATAGCAATGAAAATAGCAAATAAGGTAGGAGCAATGACGCATCCCTGTTTTATGCCTTATCCGACTCTGAATGGATCACTCTGAAAGCCATTGTTGTCCAAAATTGTTGCTGTCATGTTGTCATGAAGGTTGTCATGTTGTCTTGTAAGTATACACACTGCCAATATCATAGTGCTGTTATATAATCTGGTCACTGGACCTCAAAAAAGATACTGTAGAGCTGGAAAAGATAGAGAAAACTACAAAGTTCAAGGAGCTAGAGAAACTCACCAATGAGGAAAGGTTACAACATTTGGGGCTTTTTAGTTTAGAAAAAAGGCAAGAATTGAGGGATTATGCACAGTGTGGAAAAAGTGGATACTGAGATGTTGCCTGTCCTTGTGACTTATACACAGAAGAGAGGAGGAGAAAGAGTACCATCGATACGGCCGCTCCGGCTGCTCCGGAAGAACAGGATTGTGAAGGGAGTAGGGCAATGAAGCACTTTGACATCCTTATGTGGACTTGTCTGGGGGTGGAGGATTCTGCTTGAGTCCCAGGCGGGAGGGGGACATGTGCATATCAGAGAGGGTTCCTGTGGGGAGGGTGGGAAGCCACGATATTAAGAGGCTAGGCGGCAGATGCTGGAGGGGTGTGAGGGGCAGGCCATGCCAGTTTCGGGGAACAAGGGATAGATGCATAATATCCATCCCCTGTTCCGGGCCTGCTCACCACCAGAAGGTAACTGGCGGATGTACGACTCCATCCAACCTTCGACTGCTGTTGTGTAACGCCAGGTCTGTGGTACAGAAAACATCGCTCATCCATGACACAATCATGGATGAGAACGCAGACCTGATGTGTATTATGGAAACCTGGCTGGATGAGGCCTCAGCTCCTGTGCTTGAGGCCATGTGTCCAGCCAGTTTCCAGTACGCGCAGCAGCCGAGGATGGGTAGGCGGGGAGGGGGAGTGGCAGTTATCTACCGGGGGTCCTTGAGCTTTGCCAGACTCCTTCTCCACGAGACCAAGTTTGCTGACTGCATGTACTGTAGGTTGGGCCCTAAGGGCAGTTTAGGGATTCTGCTTGTGTACTGCCCACCCCGCTGCACAGTTGGCTCCCTGACCGAGGTGCTCGAGGTTGTCTTGGGCGTGCGGGTTCTCTCCCCCAACCTTTTGGTTTTGGGGGACTTTAACCTGCATGCCGAGGTGGCTCTCATAGGAGCTCCTCGGGATTTCATGGAAACCATGACTTCCTGGGAACTGCACCTTAGTAATTCTGGGCCCACCCATGTAGCCGGTCATGCTCTTGACCTTGTATTTGTCTCGGGAGGGGGAGGAAGTGCTCTGAAAATGGGGGCTGTTTCTTCGAACCCCGTGTCATGGTCAGATCACTATCTGGTGAACATGGACCTCTCATTGCCGCACACCCTCCGCAGGGGAAAGGGACCTATTAGGATGGTCCGTCCAAGACGCCTGATGGAGCCAAAGGGATTCCTGAATGCGCTGAGAGATTTGGAGCCGTCAGAAGGTCGCCCGGTCGAAACCCTGGTGGCAGAGTGGAATAGGAAGATCACCAGGGCAATAGACTGGGTGGCTCCGAAACGTCCTCTCCCCCTGAATAGAACTCAGATTGCACCCTGGTATACACCACGCTTACGGGGTCTGAGGCAGGAGGTGAGACAACTACAGCGCCGGTGGCGGAAATCTCGCTCTGAAGATGATCGGACACTGGTTAGAGCAGCAATAGCTGCCTACCAAGTAGCAACAAAGGCAACAAAGAGGGATTTCTTTGCTGCCTCTATTGCATCTGCAGAGTGTTGTCCCAGGAGGTTGTTCCAAGTGGTCCGAAGCCTGGTCGGTCCAGTTGCGCAGGAACCCATGGAGCATTCTAAACCCTCCTGTGACACATTTGCCAAACACTTTGCTGATAAAATCGAGCGCCTGAAGAGCACGATTCCGTACGCCGTGGATACAGAAAGTGGGCCAGAGCTGGCCAGTTGCATCCCGGTCCGGTGGGATCGGTTTTAGCCTTTTCCCTCTGAGGAAGTGGACAAGGTGCTCTCTACTGTGAGGCCGACCACCTGTCTGTTTGATCCTTGCCCCACATGGCTCATTGTGGGCTACAAAGAGAGACTGAGCAAAGGGATCAAGGCAGTGGTAAATGCTTCCTTGGAAGAGGGTGCAATGCCATCTGCCCTCAAGGAGGCGGTAATAAAGCCCATCTTGAAAAAGCCCTCCTTGGATCCCCAAGAGTTGAACAACTTTCGCCCAGTCTCTAATTTACCATTTTTGGGCAAGGTGATCAAGCGAGTGGTGGCCAAACAGTTACAGAAACACTTGGATGAAGCAGATTATTTAGATCCATCCCAATCGGGCTTCAGGACTGGACATGGAACTGAAACAGCCTTGGTCGCTCTGGTGGATGATTTGAGGAGGGCGTTGGATAGGGGAGAACATTCATTCCTCATCCTCCTGGATCTCTCAGCGGCTTTCGATACCATTGACCATGGTATCCTCTTGGATCGCCTGGAGGGAATAGGAGTAGGGGGCACTGTTTTACGGTGGTTCCGTTCCTATCTCTCAGACAGGCACCAATGGGTGGCATTGGGAGATGAGGTTTCAGACCCTTGGCCTCTGAATTGTGGTGTGCCACAGGGTTCTATCCTCTCTCCCATGCTATTTAACATCTATGTAAAGCCGCTGGGGGCCATCATCAGGAGATTTGGGTTGCAGTGTCACCAATATGCGGATGACACTCAGCTCTATCTCTCATTTAAGTCCTCACCAGAGTTGGCTGTGGATACTATTTCCAAGTGCCTGGAGTCCGTAAGTGAATGGATGGGAGGTAATAGGCTGAAACTGAACCCCGACAAGACCGAGGTACTGCTTGTGGGAGACAAGAGAAGGTTAGGAGATATTGACCTGGTGTTAAATGGGGTAAGATTGCCCCTGAAGGACCAGGTTTGCAGCCTCGGGGTCACTCTTGACTCCCAGCTGTCCATGGAGGCTCAGGTTTTGGCAGTGAGCCGGGCAGCTTGATATCAATTACATCTGATACAGAGGCTGCGACCCTACCTTCCTGTCCATCTGCTCCCATGGGTGGTACATGCCCTGGTCTCCTCTCGCTTAGACTACTGTAATGCGCTCTACGTTGGGTTACCCTTGAAGACGGTCCGGAAACTACAGCTGGTATAGAATGCGGCGGCACGGTTGATTAAGAACAGCCGCCGCCGTGATCACATCACTCCAGTGCTAGCAGACCTGCACTGGTTACCAGTTGTTTACCGGGCCCAATTCAAGGTGTTGGTGTTAACCTTTAAAGCCCTACACGGTTTCGGTCCAGTTTATCTAAAGGAGCGCCTCCAGCATCACCAAATATGCCACCTGACGAGATCAGCCTCACAAGACCTTCTCTCGGTCCCACTAGTTAAAACAGCTAGGCTAGTGCAGACCAGAGAGAGGGCATTCTCGATTGTGGCCCCCACCCTCTGGAATTCTCTGCCATATGACCTTCGCCATGCCCCCTCCCTGGCAGGTTTCCGCCGAGAATTGAAAACTTGGCTGTTTAGGCGGGCCTACGGGACTCCTGGGTAATCTAGTTTTATTTTGTAAAGATGCGGGTGGGTTTGATTAATTAGAGGTTGATGTTGTAATTGTATTTATATGTTGTATCTAAATTTTTATGTACGCCGCCTAGAGTGGCCGTTAATTCGGCCAGATAGGTGGCTTAGAAATAAAATTTTATTATTACCGTATTATTATTATTATTATTTTAGAACCAATGAGACTGAGGGCACATCTACACAGGGTTTTATTGTGTTTCTGGTGCTACTCACATCCCCTTTTAATTCGCATGGTTCACATGACATTACTGGCAAACAAGGTCTCACGCAGTTTCCCCCCTGTAAATCCATACTAACCCAATCCTCTGATAATCTGAAAAGGGACAGAAAAACGTCTTCATTCTGTATCTCTAGGGCTTGCAGATACTTGCTCCAATTCTTTTAGATGGCTGTGTCAATCTCCACACCCACTCCATCCTCCTCCCTTCGTTCATTTTATTTCCTGCAATTTACAGCTGTTCTCCCCCGTTCTGCAATGCTTTTTTATGTTGCTGCAAAAGGTGCCTTATTTTTCTTTCCCCCCTAACTTGTGCACAAAAGCATAACACTGTTCAAACAAAGATTTGTATTTCAGCTGTATTGTACCAGTGAAAATACAAATAATCTGGGTTTTGTTTTGTTTTTAATGAAACTTACTGGTAGAACAAACTGAGCATTCTCGGTTGCCAGGTAACCAGAGGGAGTGGAAATGTTAAATTAGAGGGTGTGGTCTTTAGAAAACAGCATGATTGATGCTTCCCCTCAAATGTGACTGGAAAACACCGTGTTTGCAACTGGCATTGAGCCCTTATTGTGGATGGTGCAAACAGAAAACGGAGGAAAAACAGCATCTTTAGCATGAAGTTATGCTCCCATGTGGATAAGCCCTGAATGTTAGAAAAGGACAGACAAAAGGAAGTACTTGACACAGTGCATACATAAAACTATACAATTTGCTACCTCAAGTGATGGCCACCAGCTTGGATGGTTTCAAAACAGGATTAGAAAAGTTAGTGCTATCAATGGTGTACTACCTCCAGTACTGGAGATATTATTCGAACACCAGTTGCTAGGGAATATGAGTGGGATGAGATGACTACTGATGCATTAAGTCCTGCATGTCAGCTTCTTAGAGGCATCTGACTGGCCACAGTGAAAACAGGAAGCTAGACATGATGAGACTTTTGTCTGATCTAGCAGGGCTCTTCTTATGGTCTTAATACAGTTATTAACACATAAGTCTGAATTTAAGGCTATGTGCTGTACATATTGAATAATTTGTTTCCAGTGCATCTCTCAGCTTTTGCCTCTATTAGCACAACTCAGGCTCAGAAACAGGAGAATCTGTGGTAAGTAACACTGCATTGTTAAATCTAATGGAGAATTGTAATTTTATTAATCAAATCTTCCACCAATTTTCCCCTCAGCGTTTAAGATGTGACAGTAAATTACACAGTCAGAGAATTTATCTGTGAATAGATTGGGGGGGGTGAGGAAAATTGAGGCTAATATAATCTAACTTGTGCCACTTCGCAAACATATATATATATATATATATATATAATAATAATAATAATAATATATGCTTCTTAACTCTTAATTCTTTTGGCCTTTTGTTTATCCTCCTAGAGCAGCCTTTCCCAACCAGTGTGCCTCCAGATGTTGTTGGATCACAATTCCCATCTTTCATGACCACTGGCAATGCTGGCTGAGGCTGATGGGAGTTGTGGTCCAACAACATCTGGAGGCACACTGGTTGGGAAAGGCTGTCCTAGAGAAACAGATCCAGTGTCAGTGAGGTTACTGAATACAAACATATATGAAACATGAATAGGGGCAGGGCATACCCACAGATTTAGCAGAGTATCGAGCATTGATTCAGATTACCAGACCTTTTATTGCAGCTGTTTCTGGCTTCTGTTAAAGACACCTGTATAGTACCTGTATTGTCTTCACATCCACACCATACATTTAAAGCACATGGCTTCCCCCAAAGAATCCTGGGAACTGCAGTTGCCCTGCATAGAGCTATAATTTCCTACACCCTTAACAAACTACATGGCTGGCCCATGACATATTGCTGCTTGAGGTGACGGACAAATTGACACCCATTAGGGATGGAGGAGAAATTTGATTCTGTTCAGATTTAAAACAGAAACTATCAGATTTGCACTTTCTGAAACAATGAAAACTGAAACAATCATCCTTTAAATTTCACACTTACCCAAATTTTGCAGTGCAGATCCCCAGCCCACCAATGTTCACAAAAATATATATATTAGGGGGAAATGTGCATAAAAATGAATATATTGGTAAAAAATAACATACAAACGTGCATTATATAAGGAGAAAGTGCATGCAAAAATGTGTTCATTAGTCAAAACTGGACACAAAAATGTGCTTATTAGGAGAAATTCATGCTAAAATACTAGTTTTTCATGAGGTTTTTTTTTTTAAAAAAAAGGCACGTTGCTGCAGAAATATGGAGAACTGAATTTAAGATTGGGAAAATGAGAAACCGAGAGAATCAAAATTGACGGGTCCTTCTATCCCCAATGCCCACCTAACTCTATTTCACATACAGGACTGAACTAGCAGCTGCATCTTACTTCAACAGCAGCAATGAGACAATGTGCTCTTCTGCATCTCTGGGCAGCTGGCTAGCTTAGGGTCGCATTGCTCCGTCCTCCTGGTCACTGCCACTGCCCCCCCCCCGGTGTCTGTTGCCTGAGGCAGCTGCCTCTGTTTTACTAATGGCACGGTCAATCCTGCATGGTAACAAAATTCGGGGGCAATGGGAATTCATAGAGAAAATGGCAGAATGGAAAGGGCTAAACACTCCCTGCTTTGCTTTCCGTAATCAAATGAGCAACCCTCCCCTCCAAAAATGCAGGTTACTCCCAAATACAGAGCAAATTAGTAAGATATTTGTTAGTAAAAAGATAAAGTACACAATTATGCCAATAGTTAAGGCCCCCATCAAGTTCCCATTCATGGACTTGTCAACTCCCACAATCACATTTTTATATTTTACACATCCACATGTGCACACACAGAGCCCTTTTTGTTCTGGGCTGGCTGTATCAAGAACCTCTTCGTAAGAATCCAGCAAAATGTGAGACAAACATTAAACAGTCTATTATAAACAGGTATAATCAATTTCTCATATACTGTTCTGTGTGCACAGTCTGAACTTCAGAGCCTCCCTCTTTGCCCTTAGGCTAGAAAAATTTCTGCTGCAGGCTACAAGCCTTGCCAGGGAGATTTATAGATAAGCTTTTCAATAAGCCTGTTTTGTTACCATCACCTGGATAAAGCCTGAATCAATGGTCAAGTTTCAAAAGACAAGAAAACCCCAGGGTGATATAAAGGATTCTGTCCTTCTACACTATATTCATAAATACTTTTCATAAGATTGCAGACACAGAGGTGCAAAACCTTTCTGAGAAGCTTTTCTGAAATTCCTCTTACCTATCAGCCAGCTAGACTTTTCTCTAGAATTCTGGAGGCTCCAGTGCAATTTCACCCAGTTTCTCCAGGTATTCATTGCAGCGGTTTTAATTTGCTTATCAAAATGAATGAATGAATGAATGGAACTCTTCATTTACATCCTCGGCAAATGGAAATAAAGAAGAGGGCCTGCCATTTTATTGCAACATAAAGCATCCTGCAGGACACAAAAATAATGCAGGGGGAGAAAACTAGGCACTTGCCAGACAACCAGCAAGAGAATCCAAGTATTGGACATCACCAAATGGTCAATATAGGAATCAAATTGATTATATAATTTGTAGCAGAATATAGAAAAGTTCCATACTTTCTACGAAAACAAGACCAGGAGCAGATTGTGGTACAGATCATGAACTAGTCATATCGAAAATCAGAGTAAAGCTAAAGAAGAGGAACAAAGCAATCATAATGCCAAAAAAACCCAATTTAAATAACATCCCAGAATAATATAAAGATCAAATAAGGAACAGGTTTGAGGCTTTAAACGTAGTTGACAGAGAACCAGAAGAACTATGAAGTCAGAGACATGATCAGGAAAGAATGCAAAAAGACAATACCTCTCATTAAAAAGAGAGAAAGACCTCAATGGATGACTGACAAAACTCTTAAAATGGTTAAAGAAAGAAGGAAAGCAAAAGGAGATGGAAACATGGTTAGAACCCTAAATGCAATAATACAGTGACTAGTACATAAGGACAAAGAGAACTAATACAATAGTTATTGTATAGAAATAGAAGAGGACAACCAAAAGGGTAGAACAAGAGCCCTATTCCAAAAGATTAGAGAAATGAAAGGGAAATTTAAACCAAGAGTAGGGATGTTGAATAATCAATGGGAACACACTGACTGACTGAGATAGTATAAAAGGAAGATGGAAGCAATAGACTGAACAACTCTATAAAAGAGATGCCAGGATGACAAATTCATTCATGGAGGAACCGTATGATGAACCAGAAATTTTAGAATGTGAGGTGAAAGCTGCTCTTAAAATACTTGGGAGAAACAAATCACCAGGAACAGATGGCATACCAATAGAGTTGCTACAAGCTACTGAGACTGAATCTGTCCAAAACTTGACAAAAATTTGTCAACAAATATGGAAAAGAAAACAATGGCCCACAGACTGGAAGCGTTCCATATATATCCCACTTCCAAAGAAAGGGGATCCCAGGGAATGCAGTAATTATCAAACTATTGCTTTAATATCCCATGCAAGTAAACTAATGCTCAAGATTCTACAACAAAGGCTCTTACCATATATGGAGCGAGAAGTACCAGATGTCCAAGCTGGATTTAGAAAGGGAAAAGGTACCAGAGATCATATTGCGAACATACATCGGATAATGGAACAGACCAAGGAATTTCAGAAGAAAATCACCCTGTGCTTTATAGACTACAGCAAAGCCGTTGACTGTGTACATCATGAAAAACTATGGAATGCTTTAAAAGAAATGGGGGTGCCACAGCACCTGATTGTCCTGATGTGCAACCTATACTCTGGACAAGAGGCTACTGTAAAGACAGAATATGGAGAAACCGATTGGTTCCTCATCAGAAAGGGTTTGAGACGGGTGTATTTTATCACCCTATTTGTTTAATCTATATGCAGAACATATCATACGGAAAGCAAGATTGGACCAAGATGAAGGAGGTGCGAAAATTGGAGGGAGAAATATCAATAATTTAAAATATGCAGACAATACCATACTATTAGCAGAAACCAGTAATGATTTGAAACGAATGCTGATGAAAGTTCAAGAGGAAAGCACAAAAGCAGGACTACAGCTGAACGTCAAGGAGACAAAAGTAATGACAACAGAAAAGTTATCTAACTTTAAAGTTGACAATGAGGACATTGAACTTGTCAGGGATTATCAATATCTCGGCACAGTCATTAACCAAAATGGAGACAATAGTCAAGAAATCAGAAGAAGGCTAGGACTGGGGAGGGCAGCTATGAGAGAACTAGAAAAGGTCCTCAAATGTAAAGATGTATCACTGAACACTAAAGTCAGGATCATTCAGACCATGGTATTCCCGATCTTTATGTCTGGATGTGAAAGTTGGAGAGTGAAAAAAGCGGCTAAGAGAAAAATCAACTCATTTGAAATGTGGTGTTGGAGGAGAGCTTTGCGCATACCATGGACTGTGAAAAAGACAAATAGTGTCAGAACAAATTAAACCAGAACTATCACTAGAAGCTAAAATGAGGAAACAGGTTATCATACTTTGGACACATCATGAGAAGACATGATTCACTAGAAAAGACAATAATGCTGTGAAAAACAGAAGGGAGTCAAAAGAGAGGAAGGCCAAACAAGAGATGGAGCCACAGACCTGAACTTACAAGATCTGAACAGGGTGGTTTATAACAGATGCTATTGGAGGTTGCTGATTCATAGGGTCGCTGTAAGTCATAATCAATTTGAAGGCATACAGCAACAACAACAAGCTTTCATGAACTTTTTAAAAAAGCAGTCTTAAATAGATGCATACTTAATAAGAATCAAATGATACTTTACCAGCCCAGAACATAATGATCTGAGATTTCACTAAGCAGTAATATATTGTCTAAAAGCAGTATATACTCGTGAATAGAGGTGGAAGAGAAATTTGATTTGGTTTGTATTTACGGCTGATTCACACAGAGGTTTAATATGAGTCTGGTGCTACTCACAACCCCTTTTAATCCTCATCATTCACATGACGTTGCAGGCAATCAGCTGCTACAACACAGTTTTCCCCTTTAAATCTGTATCAACCTAAGCCAATTATCCGAAAAGGGAAGGAAAAAATATCTCCACTGCGTATCTCTAGTGCTTGCTGTGCTCCGATGCTTTTAGGTGGGTGTGTCAATCATCCCCCTCTCCACGCCCACTCCCACCTCCTCCTGCTGGCTCCCGTTCTGCAAGCCTGCTGCAAACTGTGCTTTATTTTCTTTCCCCCCTAACTTGTGCAAAAAAGCATAACACTGTTCAAACAAATATCTGTATTTCAGCTGGATTGTAGCAGTGAAAATACAAATAATCACACTTCAGGGTTTTTTTTAATGAAACTTACTCTGGAACAAACTGAGCATACTCGGCTGCTAAGGTAACCAGAAGAAGTGGTATTTTGCCCTTAAGAGGGTGTGGTCATTAGAAAGCTGTGTGATTGATGCTTTCCCTTCAGTGTGAATGGAAAACAGCAATTGGAAGGTAGGAAGTGTGAATCTTGCAAGTTTAACACCATGGCAAAAGCTTCCTCTTTAATACGAAACAGCTCCCATGTGAATCAGCCCTTAAAGGCGAGCCTACCTCTTTTAGAATATGCAAACAGAAACAAAGCCATCCCACTGAAACATGCTCTACTACGAATTTTGCAATGTGTTCTCCAGTCAAGTTGTGTGTACAAAAATGCATATGCTGGGCAATGTGTGCATAACAATCCATATATTAGTAAAAGTAACATACAAAATGCATACATATATTAGGGGAAATTGCTTTGCAAAACTGTATATATTATGCAAAATTGCAAACAAATCCAGGTATATTAGGAAAATTTCACACTAAAATGCTGATTAATTTCATGAGGACCTTTTTTCTTTAATAGCAAACTGATGTGGAAATATGAAGAACTGAATTTAAGATTGGAAAATGTGAAACTGAAAGCAACTGAAACTGACAGATTTGCCAATCCCTAGTCATGAACAGCAAAAGGAAAAATACCAAAGGGTTCTGGATGATGAATTGTTCAGTGAAGGCTTTTCTCTTTACTACTGGTTCTGTACAGTAGTGTGGTGGCAAATTCAGAAGTGCAGGGTCCCTTCATGATAATCACAGTCATACCCCCTCCTCCCTTTTTTGGCTGCTGGGTAGAGAATGAGACCCTTGTTAATGCCTTCTCCCACAACAACAAATGCCCCTAGGAGCCAATAAGCATGAAAGAGGAGAGTGTTAGGCTGACTCGCCTCCTTTCACTCTGATTGGCTCCAATCAGCAGGAAAGGACAAGAAAACACATTAGAAGACTCTTGGGGACTAACACACTCCCTTTTCATGCTGCTTGGTTCATAGGATGCTGGAGATATTGGCACCCTGCTCCCAAAAAAGTAAAGGGTAAGACACACACCCTCAAGACCCCAGACAATGACATCCCCTGGCTCTGTATTCAAATAATGAGAACTCAGCACTTGACCACCTTGCACTTGACTCCCCTAAGAAAGCCTCCAGCTAAAGAGCACCCTCCATTTCTGCCCTGAATTTCAAAACTTTAAAATGAAAACAAACTCTGCCCATAGGTCTAGAGCTCCTTTGTATATTGGCACCAATAGTTTTCTCTTACTCTTCTTAGCGCAGGGGTAACCAACATGGTACTGTTCAGATGTTGGTGGACCCCAAATCCCAGAATTCCTGACCACTGGCCATGCTGGCTGGGGGTGATGGGAGTCCAACAACATCTGGAGGGCACCATGTTGGCTACCCCTATCTTAGCTTGTGTCTTCTAAAGTTTCTAAAGACCACATCACTCTGGGGTTTTTTTTCATGTAGTTACCCATGCTGTATTCTCAAGTCCCTTGGCTGGCCACAGAACTTCTGGCTTTTTCTCTGCTTTCTTCAGATGATAAAGTAGTTAACTTCTCTCCTTTCTTTTACTTCTAGCCAGTGCATCTCCTGGGTTTCAGATATTTCAAAAACCAGACGGAGTCCAGTCTTCTCAGATACGGCTTATTCCAGATCTTGTTTCCATCTTGCTGCAAGATTCCTCTCCGCATTTCTCATTGTACTGGCTGTCCTTGTAATTTAAATCTTGTGATTCATTTTATTCTGCTATACAGTACTTTTGGTGTGGTCTCTTTCAAGCCTTGTTCTTGTTACTCCAGTCTTTCAACTTTGAAAGCTGCCAGCTCCTTGAAAAACTGGCTTCATTTCAGCATCCTCCTCTTAAGGGAAATGAAAAACATCTTTAATTCTGGTATATTGTTTACAAAGTGCTTTCCGTTCTTTGTTAGTCGGGGTGGGGTGGGGTGGGTTCAGGGATGGATGGATGATGGGACTTTTGGCCAGTTTTAAAACCCTGGCTAGATATAAGAACATAAGAAGAGCCTGCTGAATCAGGCCAGTGGCCCATCTAGTCCAGCATCCTGTTCTCAGAGTGGCCTGGGGGAAGCCCGCAAGCAGGACCCGAGTGCAAGAACACTCTCCCCTCCTGAGGCTTCCGGCAACTGGTTTTCAGAAGCATGCTGCCTCTGACTAGGGTGGCAGAGCACAGCCATCATGGCTAGTAGCCATTGATAGCCCTGTCCTCCATGAATTTGTCTAATCTTCTTTTAAAGCCATCCAAGCTGGTGGCCATTACTGCGTCTTGTGGGAGCAAATTCCATAGTTTAACTATGCGCTGAGTAAAGAAGTATTTCCTTTTGTCTGTCCTGAATCTTCCAACATTCTCTTCTTTGGATGTCCACGAGTTCTAGTATTATGAGAGAGGGACAAAAACTTTTCTCTATCCACTTTCTCAATGCCATGCATAATTTTATACACTTCTATCATGTCTCCTCTGACCCACCTTTTCTGTAAACTAAAAAGCCCCAAATGCTGCAACCTTTCCTCGTAAGGGAGTTGCTCCATCCCCTTGATCATTCTGGTTGCCCTCTTCTGAACCTTTTCCAACTCTATAATATCCTTTTTGAGATGCTGTGTGATACCGTTTGACTTATTAAACTGGAACTGTGGCCTGGTTATGATGTAAACTCTTCCACTATGAGGTTGCTTTAGGCATGGATTCTCATGAGCAAAACATGTGGGAAAGGCTATGGTGAACTTAAATAGCCATGTAAATGTTTCAGGAAAGATCTATTGTGTGAGGTGTATATCCCAGCCCTGCAGTTAATGGGCGCCATGTGCAGCAGCATATTTTGCTGTTTGAAAAAGTAACTGCATGAGTGTTTGCATTGTTTTCTATGCTGTCATGTGATTACCTTTACAGTATGTTTCACATACTTTTACTAGATATATATATAGTACTTTTAGAGTGCTATCATATGCTCCCTGGAAGGTGCCTGGGGAGGGGCACAAAATTTTGCAGATTTCCCTCTCCACAAGACCCCAGAAACCTCTTCCCAGCTGCTGTGCAAAAGTCTGCCACCCCGCTGTTGGTGCTCCAATGGGGGAGAGAGGGCAAAAGGGAGATACTCTAGAGATGTACTGGTGTGAATATGGGGAAGATTTGGATCTGTTGGATCCCAAACCCTCCTGTTCTCCCAACATGCACCTGGAATGGAGGATGTGTCTAATGTCTTTGGGCTTATCCAAATGAAAGCATTACTTTGTACTAAAGACACTGTTTTTACCTCCATTTTCTATTTGCACCGTCCACAGTAAGAGCTCAATGCCAGCTACAAACACTGTTTTCTATTCACACTGAGGGGAAGGATCAATCATGCAGTTTCCTAATGACCACACCCTCTAATTGAACATTTCTTCTCCCTTTGGTTGCTTGGCAACTGAGCATACTCAGTTTGTTCTACCAGCTGCAGTAGGTTCCATTTTTTTAAAACAACAACAACCTAGAAGTGCAATTATTTGTATTTTCACTGGTACAATACAGCTGAAATATAAATCTTTCTTTGAGCAGTGTTATGCTTTTGTGCACAAGTTAGGAGAAAAAGAAAAATAATGACACCATTTGCAGCAACATAAAAAAGGCCAGCAAAATGGAGAAGAGCAGCCTGAAGTTGCTCGTCAGTCCACAGGAAATGAAATGAAAAAAAGGAGGAGATCGTGGGCATGGAGAGAACGGTTGACACATCCATCTAAAAGCTTTGGAGCAAAGCATCTGCAAGGAGGAATGCCGTGGAGATGGTTTTTCCTCCACTTTTCATATTATCAGTGGATTGGATTAGTACAGATTTACAGGAGGAAAACTGCATGATAGCTTCTGTTTGCTGGTAACATCATGTGAACCAAGCAAATTAAAAGGAGATGTGAGTAGCACCAAACACACAGTAAACCACCGGGTAGATGAGCCCTTTATTTAAAAAGGAAGAAGAAAAGAAAAAAAGTCTCCTTCTGTCCTGTTGGCATGAGCCTGGCAGGGCTCTGGATTTGGCAATTGCTCACCTCAAACTCTCCCTCCCCCAATTCTGTAAGATTGTTCTGCCCAAGGACATTATTTGAAAAGAAAAGTAGGTTACAAATACTTGACTTAAATTCCCTCAGGCTGGTGGTTGTTTTTTTTTAGCATTTGCACAGTGAATGCATATCAGCTCAAGAAGACAAATGTCCTGATCCATCTTCTCTCCCTCTCCCCTCATATCAAATGCCTACAAAATAAATTAAGCATTCCTTTCTCTACTGTGGCTGCAAACACGTGGCATTTTATTCTAGAATCAATAGAGACTAAGCACATGTCTTTTCTCCACAGTCCACACATAATCTAGATCATCTGCATATTTTTCACCCCTGAAAAGTGCTTCTTGTGCTGGTTTCATTCAAAAAATAAAAGCTCATTGCAGATTGATTCTGCTTCACCCTGTAGTATATCCATTTGGAAACAGATGTAGGCAGTCCATGTCTGCTCAGTACCAATATCACAATCACCACTTCCTTTTTCATTCATCTGGGCCACATACAGAGAGGGAAAGGCATAAATAATCTATCAAGGGAAGAGTTTTTAAATGCATATCAAGTAGCTACACCCACCCTTGTGGATGGTATGGTCTAGAATTAATCTAGATTGAAAGCAGCAAGTTGAGGTTGGGTGTGATTTCAGATTGAGAAAAACAACATTTTGCTCCACAAACAGGATAGTGTGTACACGCAGCCTAAGGGCCCATCCATGTCCTCATTAATTCACCGTCGTCCACATGATGTTGCAAGCTAATATGGATTTTCGCATTCACAAATCCGCATTGGAAATACCACTGAAAAACCAATATGCTTTCCTGTATCGATAATCAATTGCAGCATTATTGTCGTTGTTGTTAATTAAATTTATATCCCGCCCTTCCTCCCAGTAGAAGCCCAGGGCTCAGACGCAATGCAGCAGACTTTCCTGCAATAGGTGGGCCATAGGCATTCCTCCATCATATACCAAGCCCCCTATCTCCTTCCCCCCTAATAGCCAGTTGCATTTCCAGTACAGGCATACCCCGCTTTAACATACACAATTGGACCGGAGGGTGTATGTAAAGTGAAAATGTACTTAAAGTGAAGCAATTATCTATGCATGTACTGCACTGCAATCGCCACTAGATGGCAGCGGCGTCATGCCATTAAGTGTCCATTATTGCGAAGCGTGTACGTTAAAGTGGGGTATGGGAGAGTATGGAGCATGTACGTTATAGCAAGGTGACTTTTAAGTGAAGCGACTTTAAGCGGGGTATGCCTATACTGGAGTTGGATCCACCTTCTGTCCACGCCTCCTCCTTCCTCCTTACAGTGTATCCCTGCTTCTCATACTGAACTGGGGTACTTCCTCCTTCCGACTTCTGTAACTGTATCACATTGTTGTTGTTTTAAAAAACTAGTACTTTGTAATCAAACGTAAAATCAAATGTTTAATGAATAATATTTCCACTTAAAAGCTATTTTGTAATATGCAAAAATAATAATAATTGAAAACATGGAGTTTAAAGGAGGAGGTTTTTAACTGAGCTTGCTTGGGCTGATAGGGGGAAAGGGGAGGGGAGAGGAGCAAGCGCTAGTACTTTAATGTGGCATTGATCTTGCAGTCGATCCAGCAGTAGGCAAAGCTTCTCTCTTCCTGCCCAACAGCTGATGGGGATGGGAGGGGGAGCCAAATATACCAAAGAGCCAGGCGGTCAGATCAGTTAAACAAATTCAATGGAATCAGGAGTAACCAGCGGTTCCTATCCTTAGTATGCACTATATTATATGTAACAGCTCAGACATTTATTTTGCTTGCACTGGAGAGGGGGACTATTAACTTTGCCCTTTTGCACATCAATAAACCTGCACATGTATGGGAAATTTTTTAACATACATGTTTCTGCAGTGTTCTGAAAAAGCGCACCAAAAGCAAACAAATGGTATGGACCAATAACTGAAAAGTGATCGATTTAAGGGAGTGACCAATGTTAAAGCGATTGGGGGGGGGGGAGCACACGTATAGATGCTTGAAAATCGGGTTTTCACAATATAAATCCAACCACAAACAGGCCATGTATGGATCTCCAGGCCACCAACCGAATATGGAAAACGTGGCTTTTACGGTTAGGTATGGATGGGCCCTAAGTAAAAGAAATGTGCAATCTCCTTATGAAGGTGAGGACAGCATTGCTATATTGAAAGAAATGCACATTGAGGGTAACCTCTATTAAAATACACCAAGGTACACCCTCAAATGTTACAATGAAGTCCTTTGAAAGCTGGGCTTTTAAAAAAAAATCCATGGAAGGTAATTTATAGCTTATTTCAGATTACACAGGATATTAAAATAGCTGTTGAGATTCCCCTTTAGAGCACTGCTTGTAAGCATATAGTGAAGATAAACAAAAGAGGGAATGTATCTGAGGGAGGAATTAGACTGTAAAGAATGTGTTGTCTCAATTTATTTATTTATTTATTATTTGATTTATATCCTTCCTTTCCTCCCAGCAGGAGCCCAGGGCGGCAAACAAAAGCACTAAAAACAACTTTAAAACATCATAAAAACAGACTTTAAAATACATTACAACAAAACATCTTTAAAAACATTTTTTTAAAAAAGCTTTGAAGACATCTTAAAAAAGAAAAAAAAGTTAAAAACATATTGTTTTTTTAAAAAGGTTAAAAAAACATATTAAAAAGCAATTCCAACACAGACGCAGACCGGGATAAGGTCTCAGCTTAAAGGCTTGTTAAAAGAGGAAGGTCTTCAATAGGCGCTGAAAAGATAACAGAGATGGCGCCAGTCTAATATTTAAGGGAAGGGAATTTCGCAGGGTAGATGCCTCCAGGAACCATGTAGGCCTAGGCTCAGATATATATGAAATTCCACTTAACCACTAGAACTTAAAGATCCCCATGGTGAGAAAATGAATGTCTCATTGCTTTACTCACTCATTTTGGATGCCATTGCTGATGCCTGATAAGTCACAAATGGAATGAGTCATTTTCAGTAGATCAGGACAGATCTTAAAGAAAAAAGCATTTTTGTATAAATCCCTTGATGGTGAAAACAAATTCTTTAGGGATTATGGGGAGACAGGGAAACTAAAGAGAAACAAGTAGAAGATTTCAGTTGTATCGAAAAGGCCCATGAGCATATCATGGGGAAACCTGCCCATAGTGACCAACAACAAAAATATTAAATCAGTGAGAATTCACCTACCTGAATTCACTGCTGTGGTGGCCATCCTGGACTATTAGGACACCTTCCTTCTGGGTTCAAAATCTTAAGAAGTTAATGAAAAGATTGGGGCTTCTCTTTCCAACACTGTCATCTTTTCAGTGCCAGTTCAAGACTTTCCTCTTCTCCCAGGCATTTTAGCATGTGTTTTAAATTGTTTTTATATTGTTTTAAATTTTAAAATTGTGTTTTAAATTGTTTTTAAAATATGTGTTTTAAATTGTATATTTGTTTTAATGTTTTTGATTGCTGTAAACTGCCCAGAGAGCTTCGGCTATGGGGCGGTATACAAGTGCAATTAATCAATCAATCAATAAGAGTAGATCTCTGCAGAGCTTGTTCTGTCTCCTGACAGTAGATCATACTTCTTTCTTTTGGAAGTGGGGCCTGCACCTTTAATTACCCAAGACGTGTGAGATCCTTGCTGATAAAATAGAACTGCTTCACCATCTGTATCTTGATCTACTGTTCTAGATGCATCCATACTTGGAATACTGTGCACAGTTCTAGTTGCCCAATTTCAAAAAGGAATTTGTTTTCTGAATAGAAACAGTTAAAAACAATTCATTTTAAAAATCAACTATGTCGTAGTTAATTAAATCAAGCCAGTATTATTAATATTTTCCTTTGTCATTGTCCAATATTTATTTGTTTATTCCATAGGATCATAGGAAGCTTCCTTACACCATGTCAGATGATTGGTCAATCCAGCTCAGTATTGTTTATCCTGACTGGCTCCACCCTTCCCAGATTTCAGGCAGGTGTCTTTCGCAGCTCTACCTGGAGATGGCAGGGATTGAACCAGGGACCTTCTGCACACAAGGCAAATGCTTTACCACAGAGCTACAGTCCTTCCTATTTAAACTGATTTCAACAGTGAAAATTCATTGTTGTAACCCACCCTGGAACCTTATGGTGAAGGGTAGATAAGAACTCTAATAGATGACGATGACGATAATGATCAATATTATTCACTAATAGGCAAAAAAACTTGCAGTTTAAGAATGTACCTATAGCCCACAGATATTTCTACCAAACTTTAAAAAGCAGGGAAATTGGGCAGCTATAGTGAATGCACCAGGGGAGCAGGAGACCTGAACTCCTCTCTGAGATATTGTACTGCCCTACAAAATTGTCAAAATGCAAACAGAATTTGGGTTGGTCTTTTACAGTCCAATCCACTTACTGTGTAGCTTGGAAGAATTTGGTAATGTGCCTCTGAGCATATGGTGAGTGGTGGCAACACCTGTAATCAGCCCAAATAATAGAAAGAAGATATGTCCTGTGCTGATCTTGTTTTACCCGGGAGGAAGCAACATTATTAAGACAGTTGATCTAGTTCAGATGGTCACTTTAAATATGTCTGATTTACTTTGCAATTTTAGTGAAGTTTTCTATAGGAAATCATTTTCTTTTGTTTCTATGAATATGTGAAATACAGCAACACTTTGCAAAATTTATACTAAAAAAACTCCAAACATAATTGTTGTTGAGCCTCAGCTAAACCAGAATGGACAGGGAAGGGGGAGGCATGAGTTTCAGAGGAACTCTGCCAGAGGAAGCAGAGTTGGGAATTGTTGAGTCTGGACAGGACCTTGCGGGTGGGGGTCAGCCTGCACACCAGCCAATTCCCACGGTTACCGCACTCTCAGAGGAACAGAGAGCGCTGCCCCCAGCTGATGCAGAAGACTTGTTGGGGGAAGCTCCAGAGACAGTGCCAGCTCCTCCCTTGCCAAGCGGTTCCCAGGAGGATTCCAGTGTGGCACAGCCCCCTGATCTTGAGCCTGTTGCTCAAGAGCAGGTGTCTTCCGATGAGCCGTTGGAAGCACGCCCTCTGTCCCCGCGCTCCCGCTGCCGCGAGAAACGGACAGGGCAAAGACAGGAATTACGTAGGAGTCAGAGATTACGTTCGAAAACATTCCCTTCATAAGCTTGCCGCTTAAAGTGGGGAGTCGTTGAGTCAACTTCCTTCACACGCTGCAGAGCATGTCTAGAGTATAGTTAGGGATTCTAGTGAGTTAGCGCAGGGTTTCCTATGAAGCGCAATGCTTTTGATGTATCCATTACTCTAATAAAATGAGATTTACTTGCACCCACACTTCAGTTTCATTCTTTCGGCTCTGGACAGGATAACTGTGGAATAATGGCACTGACTTCTGCAAAATAGTCTCCAATGGACCTCAGAAGTGTCTCAATTTGCACAAGATAAAACAGTGGGAGGTGAAATATATTCTAGCAAAATTCTAGGTGTGCTCTATGTTTTTAATTGATCGTGAACACCTTGCCTTAAATAAAGTGGTTTAAACATAGCAGGCTGAAAACATGCATCCTCTTTTTTCCAACAACTAGAGTTATTGCTAAAGTAGCAGCATAAAAAGCTAAAAAGGGCAGCTTCAGCCTTCCTGAAACACAACCACAAGCTCTGTTTTCCTAGGTTAAAGAAAGGTCAGGCTGTTCTAGGTGGGAAAACAACAAACACAAAAGACTTGCCTGGAAGGCGCAGCCCCTTGATTAGATTAAAAGCAGCCAAAAGCTTAAACAGCCCCGCCCCTCAGGAAGGAAGGAAGGAAGCCTGAGAGAATACTAAAGTGTTAAGCCCCAGCTGATAGCCATCAGCCTCAAGTAACACATCATTGGCTGGCAGCAGTAGCTGGGAGGAACCAGCCACACATATAAAGTCAGAGCACCCTAGCGAGGGAGCCTGCTCCACGAGCTAGAGGGAGCCCCAGCTGATGAAGCGTCAAGGCGAGTTAAGCAGCAGAGCGAAAAGAGGGCAAGTAGCTCCCATTTATTCCATTATTTAATTGAAGTAAAACAGCTCAGAGCAATAAGTAATAAGGGCAGCCCAAGGTCACCCTGAGCTAGGAGCCAAATCCTGAAAGAACCTATATCTTAGGAGACAGATCCTAGGAGAAGGAAGCCCATAGAAAGCTAGTTTTCAACACCACCCTAGCAGGAAAGCTTCAGGGGACACTGTAAACAAGGCTAAATTCCAGTCGGAGAGAAGGGGGAAAAGGAAACTCCACCGACACATACAGGGAGAGAGTCAGCTCAGTCCTTGCTAAAAAGGGCAGCTTCAGCCTTCCTGAAACACAACCACAAGCTCTGTTTCCCTAGGTTAAAGGAAGGTCAGGCTGTTCTAGGTGGGAAAACAACAAACACAAAAGACTTGCCTGGAAGGCGCAGCCCCTTGATTAGATTAAAAGCAGCCAAAAGCTTAAACAGCCCCGCCCCTCAGGAAGGAAGGAAGGAAGGAAGGAAGCCTGAGAGAATACTAAAGTGTTAAGCCCCAGCTGATAGCCATCAGCCTCAAGTAACACATCATTGGCTGGCAGCAGTAGCTGGGAGGAACCAGCCACACATACAAAGTCAGAGCACCCTAGCGAGGGAGCCTGCTCCACGAGCTAGAGAGAGCCCTAGCTGACAAAGCATCAAGGCGAGTTAAGCAGCAGAGCGAGTTCGGCAGCAGGGCAAGGAAGCCAGGGCCCCCCACTCTGCCCGTCTGTTCCCTGACCTCAACTAAACCGCAGTCTCCAACCCATTGACGTAATAAACCTTAAACAAAACTATGCAGGTAAGAAGCCAGCAGGGGTGTGGGGGCTTTCCAGTGTTTTGCACCGCCTGCAGCATGTACGACTATCTGCCTGTTGGACAGAAGTCGTGGGTATGCTCTCGGTGCAATGAGCTCCTGGCTCTCCGGGAACGACTTCATTTCCTTGAGGCCAAGGCGGCGGACCTGGAAAAGCTGAGAGAGGCAGAGAGGTGTGTGGAGGAGGCCTTCAGGGACGTTATAGCTGTGTCCCACTCCAACGATGATAGCTCTCCTGCTATCATGGAGAACGATGGTCTCATGGAAGGAGAGCATCCAACTGAGGAAGAGGGAAACGATCCCTTAGAAGGGACCCATTCCTTGGGGGATGAGCAGCTATCCTCTCGTGCCGAGGATATATCTCCAGGGGGTGGAGGGATCCTTGTAGTGGGTGATTCGATCATTAGGAACATAGACAGTGGGGTGTGTGATGGGCGTGTAGACCGCAAGGTGTTTTGCCTGCCTGGTGCGAAGGTTGCGGATATCGCCCGTCGTTTAGATAGTTTGGTAGACAGTGCTGGGAAGGAGTCAGTGGTCGTGGTGCACGTTGGCACCAACGACATGGGGAAATGCAGCCGTGAGGTCCTGGAAGCAAAATTTAGCTTGCTAGGTAGGATGCTGAAAGCCAGGACCTCCAAGGTGGCTTTTTCTGAAATGCTACCGGTTCCACACGCAGGACCAGCCAGACAGGCCCAGCTTCGCAGTCTCAATGCGTGGATGAGACGATGGTGTCAGGTGGAAGGGTTCGGATTTGTTAGGCACTGGGGAACATTTTGGGACAAGCCGGGCCTGTACAAAAGGGACGGGCTCCACTTGAACCAGAATGGAACCAGACTGCTGGCACTTAAAATTAAAAAGGTAGCAGAGCAGCTTTTAAACTGACTGAGGGGGGAAACCCGACAGGAGCTGAGAAAGGTCCGGTTCGGAATAAACCTCCCCCCTGGGATAAAAACCAAAGAAATGATGAAATTTTAAAAGGGGTAGGCCTAGAAGTAGGCATTGTGAGAGCAGGGGCACAGCATATAAATTCAGAAGAGCAAAATTACCACAGGCCTAACCACAAGTGCCAAAGACACTTGAAGAGAGACACTGCTTACAAGTGCCTGTACGCTAATGCTAGGAGCCTCCGAACCAAGATGGGAGAACTGGAGTGCTTGGTCTTAGAGAAGAGCATTGATATAGTGAGCATAACCGAGACCTGGTGGAATGGAGAAAACCAGTGGGATATGGTTATCCCTGGATATAAACTATATTGGAAGGACAGGGAAGGACGTACTGGTGGCGGAGTCGCTCTATACGTGAAAGAAGGCATTGAATCCAGCAAGCTCGAAACCCCAAAAGAGGCAGACTCCTCCACAGAATCGTTGTGGGTGGTGATACCGTGCCCCAGGAGGGACTTAATACTGGGAACGATCTATCGTCCCCCTGATCAAAATGCTCAGGGAGACCTTGAGATGAGATATGAAATTGAGGAAGCATCCAAACTAGGAAATGTGGTAGCAATGGGTGACTTCAACTACCCGGACATAGACTGGCTGCATATGTGTTCCAGTCATGACAAAGAAGCAAAGTTTCTAGATATTCTAAATGACTATTCCCTAGATCAGTTGGTCATGGAACCGACCAGAGGGACGGCAACCCTGGACTTAATCCTCAGTGGGGACCGGGACCTGGTGCGAGATGTAAGTGTTGTTGAACCGATTGGGAGCAGTGACCACAGTGCTATTAAATTAAACATACATGTAACTGGCCAATTGCCAAGAAAATCCAACACAGTCACATTTGACTTCAAAAGAGGAAACTTCACAAAAATGAGGGGATTGGTAAAAAGAAAGCTGAAAAACAAAGTCCAGAGGGTCACATCACTCGAAAATGCTTGGAAGTTGTTTAAAAACACTATATTAGAAGCTCAACTGGAGTGCATACTGCAGATCAGAAAAGGTACCGCCAGGGCCAAGAAGATGCCAGCATGGTTAACGAGCAAAGTCAAGGAAGCTCTTAGAGGCAAAAAGTCTTCCTTCAGAAAATGGAAGTCTTGTCCGAATGAAGAAAATAAAAAAGAACACAAACTCTGGCAAAAGAAATGCAAGAAGACAATAAGGGATGCTAAAAAAGAATTTGAGGAGCACATTGCTAAGAACATAAAAACCAACAACAAAAAATTCTATAAATACATTCAAAGCAGGAGACCATCTAGAGAGACAATTGGACCCTTGGATGATAAGGGAGTCAAAGGTGTACTAAAGAACGATAAGGAGATTGCAGAGAAGCTAAATGAATTCTTTGCATCTGTCTTCACAGTGGAAGATATAGGGCAGTTCCCTGAACCTGAACTAACATTTGCAGGAAGGGATTCTGAGGAACTAAGACAAATAGTGGTAACGAGAGAGGAAGTTCTAAGCTTAATGGACAATATAAAAACTGACAAATCACCGGGCCCGGATGGCATCCACCCGAGAGTTCTCAAAGAACTCAAAGGTGAAATTGCTGATCTGCTAACTAAAATATGTAACTTGTCGCTCGGGTCCTCCTCCTTGCCTGAGGACTGGAAAGTGGCAAATGTAACGCCAATCTTCAAAAAGGGATCCAGAGGGGATCCCGGAAATTACAGGCCAGTTAGCTTAACTTCTGTCCCTGGAAAACTGGTAGAAAGTATGATTAAAGCTAGATTAACCAAGCACATAGAAGAACAAGCCTTGCTGAAGCAGAGCCAGCATGGCTTCTGCAAGGGAAAGTCCTGTCTCAGTAACCTATTAGAATTCTCTGAGTGTGTCAACAAGCATATAGATAGAGGTGATCCAGTGGACATAGTGTACTTAGACTTTCAAAAAGCGTTCAGGGTTGTTAAAACAAAAAGGGATTGTGAAGAGCTCCAAAAAGATCTCTCCAAACTGAGTGAATGGGCAGAAAAATGGCAAATGCAATTCAATATAAACAAGTGTAAAATTATGCATATTGGAGCAAAAAATCTTCATTTCACATATACGCTCATGCGGTCTGAACTGGCGGTGACCGACCAGGAGAGAGACCTTGGGGTTGTAGTGGACAGCACGATGAAAATGTCGACCCAGTGTGCGGCAGCTGTGAAAAAGGCAAATTCCATGCTAGCGATAATTAGGAAAGGTATTGAAAATAAAACAGCCGATATCATAATGCCGTTGTATAAATCTATGGTGCAGCCGCATTTGGAATACTGTGTACAGTTCTGGTCGCCTCATCTCAAAAAGGATATTATAGAGTTGGAAAAGGTTCAGAAGAGGGCAACCAGAATGATCAAGGGGATGGAGCGACTCCCTTACGAGGAAAGGTTGCAGCATTTGGGGCTTTTTAGTTTAGAGAAAAGGCGGGTCAGAGGAGACATGATAGAAGTGTATAAAATTATGCATGGCATTGAGAAAGTGGATAGAGAAAAGTTCTTCTCCCTCTCTCATAATACTAGAACTCGTGGACATTCAAAGAAGCTGAATGTTGGAAGATTCAGGACAGACAAAAGGAAGTACTTCTTTACTCAGCGCATAGTTAAACTATGGAATTTGCTCCCACAAGATGCAGTAATGGCCACCAGCTTGGATGGCTTTAAAAGAAGATTAGACAAATTCATGGAGGACAGGGCTATCAATAGCTACTAGCCGTGATGGCTGTGCTCTGCCACCCTAGTCAGAGGCAGCATGCTTCTGAAAACCAGTTGCCGGAAGCCTCAGGAGGGGAGAGTGTTCTTGCACTCGGGTCCTGCTTGCGGGCTTCCCCCAGGCACCTGGTTGGCCACTGTGAGAACAGGATGCTGGACTAGATGGGCCACTGGCCTGATCCAGCAGGCTCTTCTTATGTTCTTATGTAATCAGTCTGATTTTACATTAAACTGCAGTTTCAGGTCCAACTGTTAATGCACCCAAAACAGAAATAGACCATAACCTCCAGTTTGAAACAAAAAAGGCTATCTTCAACATCATATGACATTGACCAATAAAAAGGCTTTAAAATTAATAAAAATAACTTTGACACCTATTTCTAGGATGAATAATGAGGGAAATAAAATTTTCTAGTTTAGATTCTCTGTAGAAACAGTAGTAACACAGGAAAGAAGCAAAGTAAGAAGAACACCAACAAACATACAAAAATATAATTCTCCATCTTTGGAGATGGCAGGTGTTGCCACCACTGCTTTTTTCCCTGCTTTTTAATCCGGAAGGTAAGAAATGGGATCCTGTGCAAGTTTGCTGAGAATGGATTGATCATTTGCATACTTATTGAGTTAAGTGGGATTTACAAACACACACCAGGCAATCATGCTTAGGATAGGTGAAACTGACCACAGGGGATGGGGAAGGGAGGAGGGGGAGGAGGGAGGGGTGGAAAGGCAGAGGGGAGGACTGGGATGGGAGCAGGCAGGAGGGGGAAGGGAGAAGGAGGACAGATGTGGTTATTTGCATGTTTATTGAGTTCAGTGGGATTTACTCCCATGCAATCATGCTTAGGATAGGTAAAACTGACTGGGGGGAGAGACGGAGGCTGGAGTGGGCAGGGAAGGCGGAAGAAGGAAGAGGGGAGGAGAAAGGGAGAGGAAAGGGGAAGGAGGGAAAAGGCAGGTCTGATCATTTGTATGATTATTGAGTTGAATCGGATATACTCCTATGCAATCATGATTAGGATAGGTAAAACTGACCAGGCTGGGCCTGCCAACCAAGACGTCTTCTGTATCTTTCACAGTTGGGCAGGGGGAAGGGACAATTCTACCTTGTGGTTTTTCCCATTACAATGTTGCAAGAACACCAGCACTTGGCTGACTTTCTCTTCTCCTAAAGATACAGGATCAGTCTCAGGCCCTGAACCTGGCAACCCTACCTCCCACCCAAATTTAAAACAAAGCTGTCCCTGGCCACATCCACACCAGGCCTCTATTACACTTTGGACAAGCATTATTTATTTATCTATTTATTTAGTGTATTTATATACCGCCCCATAGCCGAAGCTCTCTGGGCGGTTTACAATAACTAAAAACATTAAAAACAAATATACAAATTTAAAAACACATCTTTTAAAAACAATTTATCATGGCTTCTCTCAAAGCCATGGCTCAAAGCCAATCATGGCTTCTCTCAAAGAATCCTGGGAAGTGTAGTTAGTGAAAGGTGCTGAGAGTTGCTAGGAGACACCCTGTTTCTCTCACAGACCTTTAATTAGAGTGGCTGACTGTTAAATCATTCTCTCAGGGGAATAGGAGTCTCCTCTCAGCACCCTTCACAAACTACAGGATTCTTTGAGGGAAGCCATGACTGTCTCAAGTGAAATAAAGTCTGTTGTGGGTGTGGCCCTCTGATTAGCCAAGCCCAGCAGCTGTGAGGCTTTTAGAACACTGACAGTTGGTCCTTACTGAGCATGCCCCGTTATAATAGGCTTCCAGCCAAAATTTCTTAAATTAATTAAAAATCAACCAGGCATTTTTTTAACTTTTAAACTGCAGTAGATGAAGGTCAGAGTATGGGGCAAGGTCAATATTAGGATTACAGATACTCTGTGAACATGGCTGATTTTTAATGAATTTCAACAGATTATGAGAACTCGCAGAAAAAAGTCCAAAAGGGCTCTGAGTTTTTTTCTCTCTTTTTAGACTTTGAACTCTTGATTCTCTCTGACTGTTTTGTGTATCGCCATGAAAACTGACAGGGTTGTCTTCTGAGTTCAGAACTATAAGTTTTGTAAGGTTTTGTTTTGAAATGAGCTTATGGGAAGCTTCAGAATGGCATGGGGGGATATTTTCCATTTAACATTGCGGAATGTGAAAAATCCCTGCTGACTATAGTATACAGCCACTCTCGTGGCTGTATAATCTAACCAGAATACAATAAGCAGATCAAGTATTCTTTAAAAAAAAAAATTAGAAAAAGCCTCCAGAATTTGGGGAGTTTTAACTGCAATCCTATATCCCCTTTCCTTGAAATAAGCCCTGAAAAAATGAAATGGACTGCCTTTCAAGTCTATTCCGACTTATGGGCGACCCTATGAATAGTGTTTTCATGGTAAGTGGTATTCAGAGGGGGTTTACCATTGCCTTCCTCTGAGGCTGAGAGGCAGTGACTGACCCAAGGCCACCCAGTGAGCTTCATGGCTGTGTGGGGATTCGAACCCTGGTCTCCCAGATCACAGTCCAACACCTTAACCTCTATACCACACTGGCTACTGAACCCAATAAGATGGGGGTTTTTTTTAGTAAATATGTATAGAATTGCATGGTTTATCTCAAAGGGAGATGATATACGGGTTATTTGAACATAGGTTCTCTGACATACAGAAGTAAAATACATTTTGATTAAGCCCTCTCTGCCTGGATAATTGTTTGCATTCAGGAAAACTGGATTGCTGCCCCCACCCTGTCCACTGTGAAAATATTCACACAATTTTACCCACCTTTATCTTGGTTGTGGTTACTCACTGCTGCATGTAGTTTATATTGCCACAGAATTATGAATTTTAAGTTTCTAAACAGATTTCCATCCTGTGGATTTGCGATGTGGCCTTTGCAAATGGCAAAGTAAATCAGTAAGTTCAAAGCTGAAATTGTGGGTGGGTGATGAACTTTGCCTTCATGTAAATTTCTGATTAGGGGGAAATTGCTGCCTTTAGCAAACATGCCAAGTCTCATATCCACATAAAATGTACTGTTGTTTCCTTAATTTTTTTCCTTGTTGAAGCAAAACTATGACTTAAATATATTATCTTAGACTGAAAAGCCATAGGTCTAGTAACAAAGTGTTGTCGAGTTCATTCAAATCTCACTCTGTTGTAAGAGGCAACGTGATAGAGTAGTATAACATTATGCACAGTGGGGGGTAAGTGGATAGAGAAACGTTTTGCTCCCCCTCACATAATACTAGAATTTGGGGGTATCCAATGAAGTTGAATGTTGGAATATTCAGGACAGACAAAAGAAAGTACTTCTTCACACAGTGCATAGTTAAACTATGGAATTCAGTCCCATAAGAGGCAGTGATGGCCACCAACTTGGATGGCTTTAAAAGGGGATTAGACACATTAATGGAAGAAAATACTATCAGTGGCTACTAGCCATGATGGCTATGTTCTGCCTCTACTGTTAGGGCCACTTTGCTATACCTCTGAATTTCAGTCACTGGGAACTGCAGGTTGGGCGAGTGCTGTTTCATTCAGGTTTTACTTGTGGGCTTCCCATGGTCATGTGGTTGGCCACTGTGAGAACAGAATACTGGACTAGATATGGACCTTTGGCATGATCTAGCAGGTCTGGTATATTATTATGTTTCTGGGTTCTTTGCAAATAAATAGCACAAGACTTGCCTCAATTTGTTTTGTCTGACATCAGCTCCCCCTGCTACTGTCACGATGGCACTGGGAGAATTGTGGGAAATGGATGGTAGCCACCTGGCTGTGTCACAAAATAATTCTGAAACAATTGTGCTTGAGTGGACATCATTGTCTTTTATTCCCCGTGACAAATTTTAGACTGCAAGTTCCTTGGAACATAGATCCGTCCCCATATACTTTGTCAAGTGCCATACATTATATAAAGTAAACAAAAAATGCTTTTACAACAGAACTTCAGTAGCTGCAAATACATGAGGAACATATGGAAGAACAAAACATTACCTTGTCAAATAGTTACCAGGTCTCCGGGTTTTAGCTTCTATCTCAAGGTCTCCAGGGGAAAGACTTAGAATGACCAGCCAGCTTGTGGCATACACATGGCATTTCATTCTAGAATCATGGAGACAGAGTACTGTTTTTTTCTACTTAGTCCACACATAATCTAGACCTATTGCATATTTTTTGCCCCTGAAAAACACTTCTTGAGGAACTGGTTTCATTCCAAAAATAAAAGCTCATTGCGATTAATTCTGCATTACCCTGCAATGTATCCATTTCAAAACAGATGAAAGCCGTCCTGGCAGTGTGTGTATTCACAGCAGTCCAATTATGTTGTGGGTGAGGCCAATACAGTAATAACCACTTCCTTCTTCATTCACCTGGGGCACGTGCAGAGCAAAAGGCATGGATACTTATAATCAAGGAGAGGGTTTTCAAATGCATATCAAATAACCATACTCACCTTTCTGGATGGCAGGATCTAGTATCAATCTAGATTGAAAGCAGCTTGTTGAGGACAAGCAGAAACGATTCCAGATTGAGAAAAATGACATTTTTCTGCTACAAATGGATTAGTGTGTACACAACCTCTTCCTAGCTTGTTACTTTTCTCTCACAGCCATGATGGGTAGGAGTCTGCATAGACCACTGTGTTGTTTCTAAAGGAAAACACACCCAATATTCTGTAATGTTGCCATTTGAATGTTGCCTTATGCAGAATCAACTCATTGGTTAATCTAACCCAGCAGCTCTTCAAAGTTTCCAACAGAAAGGTCTTTCCAATCATTTCCTACATGACAATTAGTGGCTTTCTGTATACAAAGCAAGTCCTCTACCACTGAGCTAAGGCCCCTCCCCCATAAAGGTTGTGCTACACAATGGGACCCCCTGATGCTACTTCCCTGAATACAATCAGATAAATGGCTAGCATACTTTTGAGGGGGTAGAGGTGGAGTTGTGTTTTGCCTTGCTCTCTGATCAAACAGCCGTATTTCTAAAACATGAAGTCCCATAGCAGCCTAAAAGGGTATAGTGACTTAAGTTGTGATTACCACATTGGCTTGATCTTGGCTTTAAAATCCATGTGACAAAGGATCTGAGTTGTTGGGGAACTGCTTACACCATCAGGTAAGTAGTTACTTTTCTGGATCACCCATTATGTGGAAATGTGTTTTTTTTCCAGTGTGTTCAGTCTACCCACAAACCTTCTCAAAGAAAGCAAATAATGCTCTGCTGCCTTCATGTGAGATAAGTGTAGGGTAAAACCTACATGAACCCTCCTTTTTATACCTCAGAAGTCGGATAACAAAACAGGTTTGTTTAGCAGAATATATATACTGCTCAGTCATACCTCCCCCCAGCGCTTTACATATAATATAAAATAGACATTATTTTTAAGAGGATTAATCTGTTGTGGCAAAACAGTAATACTTCTAACAGAGAACTCTGTATGTCAGCCTTTACAGACAGACCATCACTGAAAAGTGCGGCAAACACCCTTAAACCTAGGCCCCATCTGCACTATACGGTTAAAGCAGTATCATGCCATTTTAAACAGTCATGGCTTCCCCACAAAGAATCCTAGGAACTGTAGTTTATTAAAAGTGCTGAGAATTGTTAGGGGATCCCTATTCCCCTCACAGAGCTACAGTTCTCAGAGTGGTTTAACAATCAATCCTTCGCCCCGGGAACTCTGGGAATAGTAGCTCTGTAAGGGGAATAGGGGTTATCCTAGCAACTCTCAGCACCCTTAGCAGGCTACATTTCCCAGGATTCTTTGGGGGAAGCCATGACTGTTTAAAGTGGCATGATACTGCCACTTTACATGATACAGTGCAGATGGAGCCATAGAGTTTCTGTTGTGGGGATACCTAATTTTCCCACTAAAGCTGCAATAATTTATTGCTGGAAAAGTGTGGTTTTATTCCCTGGGTAGTGTATCAGTAGTGACCCTTAGGGCTGCTTTGTGCTACAGTTGTGCTACTATCATGGCAGGATTCCATTAGATCAGGGGTAAGGAACCAGAGGTTGCTGGACTACAACTCCCATCATCCCTGACCTTTGGCTATAATGGGAGCTGGAATGCCTTTCATTTTACACCTGTCAGTGAGCACTGGAGAAGGCAAACTGTTAAAAAAAAATTCTAACACAAGTGCAGCTGTGTTGCCGCACAGCTGTGAAGTCCCATAGAGTGTAAAACAAGTTTCCTGAATTATGCAGGGTGATGTAGGAGGAGTTCTTGACTCGGAAGGGATAGAAGAGTGAACCCCACTGCACATCCTAAGGCTGTAATCCTGTTGGAGTGGGACAGGACAAGTAAGGTTAGAACTGGTATGAATCCTTTACATAGTGGCATTGGCTTGAAAAGATCCAGTGGTAGAAGCTGCAGTAAAAGCCATGGAGTCTCCATGGCGGCACCATGAGACTGTTGCCATTTTGCATACTTGGGGGGGGGGGAGACCAGAGGAGAATGAAATGATCAGTGCTTTATGCCTAGGTAAGCATCTGTGCAGATGTGCACGTGTCAAGGTGATGTAAATGGTTGAAATTTTTGTTTAAAAAACCGCACTGTGTAGGAGCCACCTGCACATGTTTACCTGATGGGGTGGGGAGTCATGTGAGACACAAAACACCTCTCACTAATAAGCAATGTCCTCAGAGAATCACTGGCAGATGGCAAGGGATTCCAGATTAATGTGTGACCACCAAGTGATAATTCTCTTTGCAAAACAAAATGGCGCAGCAATACCTCAGCACTAGGGATGGAGGAAAAATTTGATTCAGTTTGCATTTAAAGCTGACTCTATCAAATCCACACTTTCCAAAACAATATGAGAACCAAAACACAGCCATCCTTCAAAATTCACACTTATCCAAATTTTGTGGTACAGTTCTCCAACCAATATTTACAAAAATGCATATATTAGGTAAAAGTGTGCATAAAGATGAATATATTAGCTAAAATAACATGCAAAATGCATTATATTAGAATAAACTGCTTGCACAAATGTGTACATTAGTCACCACTGCATACACAAATTTGTTTATTGGGAGAAATATGCACTAAAATGCTAACAAAAGGAGGGAGATTTTTTTTAAAAAATCACGAATTGCTGCAGAAATGTGGTGAATGGAATTTATGAATGGAAAAATGAGAAACAGAGAACTGAAACTGTCAGATCCTTCCATCCCTATTTAGCATTGAAATACCATTCAGTGCAGGTTGCCCCCGAGCACTCCCCTACTTAGCTGGTCGCTGTGATATGGCACACCTTGTAAAGTGAGCTGGAGGCTGCCAGGCCCACTGCAGAGATTTTTGCCTCTGTGTGAGGAGGGGCCACATCCTGGAAAGTTGTATCATGCTATCTATGCCAGACAGCTGCAAGCATGCTTAAGGGAATTCTTCTCCATATGCTCCAAAGGTTTTCTGAGAAGCAGCTTAAGCAGAACATTATAGGGGCCATTTCTGTCTGCTTGATCAGGCAGTAGGTGTTGTATGTTTCAAAAACCACCTTGAAGGCCTTGCAAGGTGGAAAGGTGGTGTATAAATGTTTTGAAGAAATAAAGAATGGGCTTCCCTCCCCCTGGTTTTTTATTTTATTATTTTGTGTGGAGTTAAACTGGCGTGATTTTGTTAGAATACATCTATTTTGTACCTATGGTAGGTAATTTCAGCAAAGTGCAAGCAATGATGGCTGATGTCCATATGAACTGGTAGGGCTGATGGCAGGGGGGCCAACAGTAGATGGAGCTAGAGCAAACAAATTATACTTTTATCCCTATCTTCTCTCCCTGCTGAGTTCTACAAGGGCAACACTAAGACCAAAGAAGCGGGAAACTCAGGCCCTCCCTTGGCATGTGCGGGGCCCGGGGCAAAAGCATAGTTGGGGGGCCCCCACATTTGCTCCGGGTCACCGTCTTGGGCTTGGCTGAGTTGCCGTAGGTGCGCAGGCACCAGTCCTGGAACTGCCGGCCCAGCTTGCTGTCCCCGGGGCAGCTACAGCTCTCTGACCGCAGCAGGAGCAGCAGTGGCGGCGGCTTCAGCATGGCGGGCTGGCAGGCGAGTGAGCGAGCCCGTCCTGGGCGGAGAGAAAGAGAGCAAGTGAGCGCTGCACCCTGCCTGGCGTGGTGAAGGCAAGCAGGCAGGGAGGAGCCGGCTGATGAGCAGATCGCCAAGTGCGGGGGGCCCCCAAAGCGTGGGGCCCGGGGCAACTGCCCTGCTTCCCGGTGCCTAGGGGCAGCTCTGGGGAAACTGACAGCCAGTGCCACTCCCTTGGACTGGTTATAAGTAAGAAGGCAGGCAGGTGGGGGCTGACTGAGGGAAAACTGAGGTTAGTGGCGCATTATCCCATTCACCCTAATGGAGGAGCCTCCACTGGATATGAGGGAATCCTGAGGCGTGACAGCCATTTAGGTGATGTTGCCTGAAGTCTAAGCCTCCATGCGCTGAGAAAATTAGAGCTGTGGAAATTTGGGGAAATCAGTTTCTTGGGGGTGGGGCTCACTGTTAGCAGTGGCTTTTTTCTTTTCCCCCTCCTTCCCCCCCCCAATAATATTTTGCTGCTGCTGCACTGTGTTGACAGCTTGGCTCATCATTTTGCATCCTCCACAATGCTGCAGACCTGGCTTCATTCAAGGGCATTGTGGGGGAAATGGCAGCTGCTGGGTGGGAGGAGGGGGAAGGAACTGGTGGACAATATTGAGAAAATTCTGCAAAGCGGTCTTCTTTTTTGGTGGTGAAGGAAGGAAAGAGAAAGAAAAAAAATGTCTTCTGAGAAATGTTGGCTTTGCTCTAGAGGAAATTCTGAGAAAATATTTGTGAAGTGCGCTGTGTTAGGCCAGCACATTACAGTGTTAAGGATTAAGCCTTCCAGCATGACATGACAGAGCCTTTTGAAAAGGCACAGAGGAGAATTTGAGGGAGTTGGTCCTGCTCCAAATTACATCAGCGCACAGCACCATACATCTCTTCAGTTTGGCTTTATTCTAGGGACAGCTTCCTACACTCCTTTGTGCAGTACAGTCCTTGCAATCGGAAGTTATACTCGGGACTTTGCTCTTCCTGCCTTCAAGCCTTTCTTCCTTGTCTATACTTCAGTAAATGGTTTCCCCTCCTCCCTCTTCTTTTTTCATAATAGCTTTAGGTGTGGCATTAGAAACTAGAGTAAGGTTATGTTGCAATGTAATTGCAAGAACAAAATGCATAAAGAGTTTACTGGATTCTCAATCAGTCCTTTTCTTCTCCCTTTCTTCAGGGAAAAATTCCCCTACCCCCCTTTTTTGTGGGTGGAGAGAAATGGAGCCTAGCCAATTTTATACAACCTGAGCATCTGACCTATTCCAGAATCACAGTGATCTATTGTCTTTAGCCTGTGCCTTCAATTATTTTGTGGTGCTGCCAAAGAACTTTCATAAAGCAACTGCTCGAGATAGTAAAACACCTGTATGAGGTCATATTCAAAAGATCATCAGTAATTATGGAAACTCCCTAACAATCTTGTGTGTTAATCTAAAATGATAAATCAAATAAACACCACACTGCATTTACCCCAGAAATAGTAATGATGATGATAATACTCAGCCCCTAAAATTGACAAGAAGCTTAACATTCTTTGTTAGCTGTTTTTTCCTCTTTGGCTTCCAACAGTAGTCTAGCATTTCCATGTTAGAGTAGATCCAGGAAATGGAAGGTGCAGATAGAGATGGAAGGATCTGTCAATTTCAGTTCTCCCCCTTTCTCATTTTTCCAACCTTAAATTCAGTTCTGCAGCAATTTGCTCATTTTTTTTTAAATCCTCATAAGAATTCTTCAGCAATTTAGTGTGAATGAATACTTTTTTGTATGCAGCTTTGACTAATGAACACATTTTGTCAAGCAATTTCTCCTAATATAATTCACTTTTGTATGTTATTTTCACTAATATATTCATTTTTATGCACACTTTCCAATAATATATGCATTTTTGTAACCATGGTTTAGTTGAAGAACTGCATTGTCAAATTTGGATTTGTGAGAATTTTGAAGGATGACTGTTTTTCAATTCTCATTTTATTTTGGAAAGCGCCAATTTGATAGATCCAGCTTTAAATGCAAACTGAATTGAATTTCTGCCCCATCCCTAAGTCCAAGTAATTAATTATGAAAATAGAGAATGTCTAGAACAGGGGTTCCCAAACTGTGGTCCATGACTTTCATTCAAGTGGTCTGTGGCATGCCTGCATTAAATATTAATACTGATTTGTAATTGTATTGTATTGCTTCTTTTATTTCTTATATTGTATTTTATTGTATTACAGTTTGAATTCTATGGGCGGGGAGTGCATGTCCATGGCGTGGTGTGATGCTTGTTCCCCCTCTCCCTCTCTCCCCCACCCCATGCAGGGTCCCTGGTGCCGCACACAGTGGCGTCACTAGGGTTGGTGTCACCCGGTGCGGTACCTCATGGTGTCACCCCCATGGACCTCCTCCCGTACCAGACCATACAAAATCCTTAGTAATGATTTTTGTACTAATGTTACTCGTAAATCGTAATTCCCAGATATCACTGAATGTAATGGCAATAGTAGTGACATAAACAACTAGCAAAATTAAAATTACACCTTTAAATTACAATATAATACGCACAGCCCAAATTCTTGCTCTTATCACTAATGGGAGTTAATTATCTTGCATATGTCCATAGTAAATTTTCAGATACTTTCAGACCCTAGCAATTTTCAAGTGGTCTATGTAGAAGAAAAGTTTGGGAACCCCTGGTATAAGACATCTGCTTATGTCCCTATGCTGCTCTCACCCCTCATTTAGGTGCCTGGGATGCTTGCGTGTGGACATACCTCCTTACAATTATGGAAAGTGATTCTTAATAATAAGTCTCCAGACACAAAGTTACATAGGTATTTAACAGTTGTTTAGCAGAAAATTCAGAAGTGCAGAGTCCCTTCATGATAGTTGCAGCCACAATACACCTTTTTTTGCTCCTGGATTAAGAATGAGATCTTTGTTAATGCATTCTCTCACAACAACAAACATCTCTAGGAGCCAATCAGCATGTAAGTGGAGAGCGTTAGCAACTGAGAAGAGTCTTCTCAGTGGCTGACTCACCTCCTTTCACTCTGATTAGCTCCAATCAGCAGGAAAGGCAAGGAAGCCTATTAGAAGACTCTTCTCAGTGACTAACACACTCCCTTTTCATGCTGACTGTAGGATGCTTGGAGACATAGGGACCCTGCTCCCAAAAAAGCAGAGGGACTAAGACCCCCTGGGCGACTACCCTCCTGGTGCTTATGGACAGGACTGTAATATATTTTGTGATGTGCAAGTTCGATATTATTTATTAAATGTGTTTAGGATTACACTGATGGCATTCCCAAATATGTACTTTCACACAGACTTTGGTTTTCCATAACACAATGTCCTGAACCAAGACCCAGACAAAAGGGCACTCAAAACAAAAAGGTAATTACAGTGGCTGAGTAGATCTTGTGCAGTGGTTATACTGACTGGGCAGCCACTGTCCTTCATATTTTACTAAATACTTTTTCCTATACAAAGATTAAATTTCTGTGTATGAAAAAGTAATATATGAAGTGGTCTCAATAATGAGAAAAGTAAACAAGTGAATGGTGATCCAAATGTTTTTCATTCTCATGTTATGAAGCTAGCTGCCAGATGATGTATCACCTTCCCTACGCATGCAGCGTAGACTGAAAAAACAGCACCCAAGCCACCATTCAATATGTGCACGTGTTCTTTCCAACATGAATCTACAAGTCTCAAAAAGTAATGTGTGACAAAGTCCTCAAACACCTTATAACATGCCTCAGACATGGTCTCTTCTTCTACCAGCATGCCTTCACACCATCACTTTGCCAAAACATAAGGATAGGTAAATTGCTTTTAGGGAGGTTCACAATTATGATTTCCTATTTATTTAATCTAAAAATATTTAAAATACATAAAAACAGCCAGGGGAAGATATTGGAGAAATATAAAATAAATACAAATAAAAAGGGGGGGGAGGTGAAGAGACCTTAAATGTGCTACTCACCATCTCTCAGCCTATCCTCCCCTCAGGATGAAAACAACGGAGAACCATGACCACCCCCAGGAAGAAGGGCACACTTAAAATGTAGAGGAAAAAATAATCTACAACCATAGTGTGAAATCAAATACTTATTGGGACACAGTATGTAGAAATATTTATATAAACATGACTCTCAAATATGTTTATGAATTACACAATCTGTAAAGATATTTATAGTGCAATCCGATGTTTGTTTACTCAGAAGCAAGTCCCAATGTGTTCAATGGGGCTTACTCAAACTGGGAAGTGTGCAGAGAACTACAGCCTCAAGTGATAAGGAACTTGTTCTTTTAAGTTGAGACCTTATCCCAGTCTGAGTCTGTGTTGGAATTGCTTTTTAATATGTTTTTAAGCCTTTTTAAAAAAAAAAATATGTAATTGTCTTAACTATTTTCATACATCTAATTGTTTTTATATGTGCAGTTGTTTTATGTATGTTTTGATTGTATTATGAAACTGTTTTGAGGTGCTTCAGAGATTAGATTAAATAGATAGATTACATAAATCTCAGCCAAAGGTGAGAAGGGAAACTACATGTATGCACAGAGCTCTATGTGCTACTGGGAACCTTGGTCACATCAAGCTTTGAAATTCAAGAAAACTTATATACACATACCAGTTTGTGCAGATGATCCTGTTCACAACTTTAGATGAATGCACATGGGTTAAACTGTAGGACTCATAGATCTGCAGAGATGTTTGGGCTGGGGCCAGCTGGCATGTTCCAATTCCTCCTCCAATTGCTGAGTACATATGGAGGATAAGGGGAGAACAGGGCTAGGGGTCCAAATCCCGAATATGGGCTCTATGTGCATGTATGCAGACAGGGCATTTTTCCATGTGCTTTCTCACCTTCTGACAAATCTACAGAGGCTGAGGGTGGTGCTCGCTGGCGTGATCTCCCTTTCCCTCCATGTATTCCAAGAAAGCATGCAGACAAAGCTGACAAACGGGAGTTCTACAAGTAATACTTACTAGAGTAGAAGGTTTTCTTAGCATCACTCATGAATGTTGGTAATGTGAGATAGAAAATGGAATGGTTAAGTGTCTATTTATTAAAATCAAGATGTTAATTTTAGCCAATTTAGGTCTCACATTCAGATTACAAACAACATAGGGAAACGTGCATTGCTCTTGGGGATAATAAATAGCATTCTGAAACAAATGCATCTAGTTTGTAAGTAGAGTATTTAAGATATTGTGGGGCATGGTCTTATCACAGAAAGTGAAACATGATGGACCTGCATTCATTTTACTATATATCTAGAGCACATTCATTTGAAAGACACCATCATGCAAAACAAATGAGAGCCACTGGCGTATAATGGTTTACATATTGGACTAGAACCCATGAAAGCCAGATTCAAATCCCTACTCAGACATGCAATTCACTGGGTGACCTTGGATCAGTCACTATTTCTCAGCCAAAACTCAGAGTTGCTGTGAGGATAAAGTGGAGTAAGGGCGGGGGAGAGAAACATACTTCACCCTGGGTCCCTGCGAGGGGGGGATGATATACAAACACACAAAATAAATAACAAATGGGGCCTGCAAGAAAATGTTGCACATGTGGAGCACTCCTGCTTAATGTGCCAGCCAGCCATATCCATTTCTAGGATACTTCCATTCCATTTCCCTCCCACAACCGTCACCATTCCCACAACCACTGAGCATGCTCATTCTTCATTGGACTGTTTTGATTTCTCACCCACCCCACTTTTTTCATTCTTCTATAAATCTTGGCGTTCTTGCCAATAGCTCTCTCTTGTGCGTGGATGGTGCCATTTTCGCTACACAAGAATTCCTCACACAGAAAATGAGTTCTCTATTTGAACGTAACAATGTTGCACTGAATTTTGTGGGTTGCATCGTGCCCACGTGTGTTGATTTTGCAAGCCGTCTCAGTTAGACATGCAAACTGGTGATGCCATAAGGCCATCATTTTGCATCAGGTTTAAGGCATCATGAACCAGAACGAGAAGAAAAGGCGAGCAGTCAGGCCCAGCATCTAAGCGCTAAAAAAACAACCCCAAACTCTTACCCATGTGGGAAAAACTATATTTCCATTAAAAAAATAAAAGAGGGTAAACTGTACGATCAGGCGTTAAATACATTTGAAAAACTTCTTAAGGGATGTAACAGTTCTACTGTCCAACAAGGAAGTAAAAGTCTCACTGCCCGTGTCCCGTTTTTCCGACTGTCACTTTTATTTGCAGCCATGCAGTGGGTTCTTTGATAGGAAAGAAATATAATGACAGAGTCGGGGGGAGGAATAAACACCTTTTCCCCCACCTCCACCTGCCCTCTAGACATCAAAGCAACCAGGGCTGAGGATAAGGAAGCACAGGTTCCTCTCGATGCCCCGGTACCTTCTCGACTCAATGCCCCCCCCGCTTGCTCACCAGTTTCCTGAGCCCACGACGCAGACTTTCAAGGGTGATGACGCCAGAGCCATTGGAATGCGGGCAATAGACGCAGCTGTCTGGAACTCCAAAAGAAAAGCAGCTCAACGTAACAGCGCCCCGAGACCCTCCAATGGCCGTGGCAAATGATCCTCTCTCGCTCAACAGGCTGCAACGCCGGTGGAGTTGAGGCCCCGTCGCGTGGGAGATCCACCCTGCGCCTTTCCCTCACGCCTTCCTCACGTGCCTCAGCCTGGTAACAGTCACTGCAACGACGCCCAGCGCCCTTCCCTCACAGCGCTCACGCTCACACCTCCCTCACGTGCTAGCGCGCTCTGCGCGCGCCGCACGAACAGAACAGAGCAGCTCTCCGCTGTCCACCTGCCCTGCTTCCTGGTGCCTAGGGGCGGGGCGGCGGCTCTGGGTGACACCCCCTCTCATGGTGTCACCTTGGTGCGGTCCACACTCCCCGCACCCAGGTAGTTACGCCCCTGGCTGCACAGCCCTTCAGAGGTGGCGGTATTGATGCAGCAAGTACCTCAGGACCAGCTGTTGCAGGCCCTCCCTCTTGCTTCCCCATCCACGCCCACGGTTCCTGATCCAGATCTAGAACATCTGCCTGGCACGTCCAAGGTACCCTTGGCAGCAGATCCTGAGCCCCCAGTGCTGCACTCGTCCCTGGAAGCTTCAGCCCCAGTGAGTTCCTCATCTTGGGATGTGCCAAGCACTTGATAGAGGAGATCCTGGAGCTGGTTCTGCTCCCCGATGAGCCCGGTCCTCCAGCAGTTCCCTTCCGCCCCTGCTGCCACAGCCAGGCAGCTCTCCCTCCCCCCCCACTAGGCCACCCTCCCCTCCCCTGCTTCCCCAGATGGGCAGTTCGTTCTCCCAGCATTGCCACACCTTTCCCATGCTGCTTCTGATCCCGCTGGGGCCCCAGGGAATGGTGATCATGGTGGAGGCCCCCCGATGACAGTGGTGGGGGCAACAGCAACGTCAAGGATGGCAACAACCATGGTGAGGGGAGGGATACCCAGCCCGGCCCCAAAAGCAGGGATGGGGACCCTACTGTCTGCCCCCTCCACATGAGACAAGGGATGTTGGAATGGGCCAGGACACTGTTGGGAAGGAGGAGGGGGCGATAAAGCAGTGGTGATGAGAACTGTGATGGGGCAAACAATGGAAGGGCTGTCTGTTGCTATGGGTGCTGCACACAGGCTCCACCTCCATATGGGGGTGTGTGTTTGCATTCCAGTGCTGGCGCTCCCTGGCTGCTTCCCACACCACTTACACCGGCTTCCTCTACATTGGCTTCCTTTGTGATCCACCAAAATCCTCAGTGACTTTCAAGTGGTCCATAGGATGTTTGCATTTGAGTAGGGCACATAGTTGTATCTCTGGGCCAAACTAATGTTAATTGTGTGAGCGCAATTAATGCATGTGTGTTTTTGTTATGTAAAAGCTACAGGGAAGCCTCTGAATCATGGGGTGGATTGGTGGTGGAGAGGGGAAGTTTAATTTCCATGAAAGGCAGAGAAAAAGGTAAACTTATCCTCCCCACCTGTTTACCTTTTATAACTAAAAACAGGAAAAGCCTGAGCAATTGACTGGAATATTTAACCTGACACAAAGTCTATTCTCTCTTGGTTTGCATTTCATTAAGCTGGGATTTTCCAAATGCACTCTCCATGCCCTGACAATATTGTAGCATAAGGTGGAATTTCCCTGAAGTACAAGGCATACTTGCAGGCCAAAATAATACTCCCAGGGCATAATCAGGGTCAGGAGTTTTATTAATTAATTAAAATACTTGTAACAAAAATTTGTAACTGATTTGTTCTAGACATTCTCTGTTTTCAAAATGCATTGCCTGGACCTTTCAAATCAGTACTTTTTTGGTTCTATACTTCTAACCCAACCCATGTAGTCAGAGGCACTCTGAATCTTGTCTTTGTGACAGTGGGAAGGCAGAGATCCATTGGTAGGGGAGTTTGTGGTGAGCCCATTGTCATGGATGGCTAATTTCTTGATGAAATTTGGATTGATAGTGGAAGCACCCATCTGCAGAAATGTGGGACCCATTAAGATTGTGCAGCCCTGGAAAATTAAGGTACCTAGAACTATTTGAATCCAGCTTCAAGCCTGGATTTGGCCCTGACATTGCTTTGATTGGCCTGATTACTTTTGTCAGGACAGAGAGGGAATACAATCCTGTTGATTCTCCTTGACTTCTCAGTGGCTTGTGATACCATAGACCATAGCATCCTCCTGGAACACCTTCAACAGTGGTTCTGCTTCTATCTTCAGGGATGGTTTCAGAGAGTAATAATGGGCGATTTTTCTTTGACCTCTGGGCAGATATTGCAGGTGTTAAACCAGTATCTAGAGGTGGTAACAGACTGGATGTGGGCCAATAAAATGATACTGAATCTTAGACAAGATGGAGATGCTGAGGATGGGTGGTTCTTGAGTCCAAGATTTGGAAGAGCATCTTGTTCTAGAAGGGCTTACTTGAAGGAGCAGGTGCATAGCCTGGGGTACTCCTAGAGTCATCTCTGTCACTTGAAGATAAGAAGAGTCTGCTGGATCAGGCCAATGACTCATTTAGTGCAGCCTCCTGTTCTCACAATGGTCAACCAGATGTACACAGAAAGCCCAGCAGCAGGACCTGAGCACAAGTGCACTCCCCCTGTGGACTGTGGAGGCAGAGCGTAGCCATTATAGCTAATAGCCAATGATAGCCTTATGTATTTGTCTAATCCTCTTTTAAAGCCATCCAAGTTGATGGCCATCACAGCCTCATGTGGGATTAAATTTCATAGCTGAACTATGCACTGCGTGAAGGACTTTCTTTTGTCTGTCTTGAATCTTCCAACATACAGCTTCGTTGGATGCCCACAAATTCTAGTCTTATGAGAGGGGGAAAAACATCTCACTATCCACTCTCCTCGTGCCATGCTTAATTTGATAAACATGTTACCTCTTACTTGCCTTTTCTCTAAACTAAAAAATCTCAAAGGCTGCAACCTTTCCTCATAGGGGAGTTGGTCTGTCCCTTGATCATATTGGTTGCCCTTTTTTGAACCTTTTCCAACTCTACAATATCATATTTGAGGCGACCAGAAATGTATACAGTATTCCAAATGTGGTTGTACCATAGATTTGTATAACAGTATTATATCAGCTGTTTTATTTTCAGTACTTTAACTAATTATCCCTAGCATGGAATTTTCCTTCTTCACAGCTGCCGCACACTGGATCAACATCTTCATTGAGCTATCCATTATGACCCCAAGGTCTTGTTCCTGGTAATTCACCACCAGCTCAGACCCCATTAGCGTATATGTAAAATTAATATTTTTTGTCCTGATGTGCATTCTTTACACTTGCGCACATTAAATTGCATTTGCCATTTTACCATCCATTCACTGAGTTCAGAGAGGTCCTTTTGGAGCTCTTCATAATCTCTCTTTGCTTGAACAACCCTGAACAATTTAGTATCATCTGCAAATTTGGCCATCTCATTGCTCACCCCTAACTCCAGATCTTTTATGAACAAGTTAAAAAGCACAGATCCCAAAACTGATCCTTTGGGGACTCCACTTTCTACATTCCTCCATTGGGAGAACTGTCCATTTATTCCTATTCTCTTGCTTCATGTGGTTAACCAGTTCCTGGTCCACACGAGGCCCTCTCCTCTTATTCCATGTCTGCTAAGCCCACTCAGGAGTCTTTGGTAAGATACCTTGTCGAAATCTTTTTGAAAGTCCAAGTACACTATGTCAATTGGATCACCTCTATCTATATGCTTGTTGACACTCTCAAGGAACTCAAATAGGTTGGTATGACAAGATTTACGCTTGCAGAAGGCTTTGCTTCAGCGAGACTTATTCTTCTATCTGCTTGGTTATTTTATCTTTCACAATACTTTCTGTCAGTCGGTTCCATGACCAGCTGTTCTAGGGCACAGATATTTAGGGTATCTAGAAATTTTGCTTCTTTGTTGTGACTGGGACCCTTATGCAGCTAGCCTATGTAAGGATAGTTGAAGTCACCCATTACTACATTTCCTAGTTAGGATACATCCTCAATTTCATTTTTCATCTCGAGATCTCTCTGAGCATTTTGATTGGGGGACAACAGAATGTCCCCAGTACTAAATTACTCTTGGGGCTTGGTATCACCACCCACAACCATTATGTGGAGGAGTCTTCCTCTTTTGGGATTTCTAGCTTGGATTCAATGTCCTCTTTCACATATAGAACCTTCAATGCACTCTATCACATATAGAGCAACACCACCTCCAATACGTCCTTCCTTGGCCTTCTGACATAGTTTCTATCCAGGGATAACTGTGTCCCACTGGTTTTCTCTGTTTCAACAGGTTTCCGTTACGCTCACTATATCAATGCTGTCCTCTGAGACCAAGCACTCTAGTTCTCCCATCTTGGCTTGGAGGCTTCTAGCATAAACATATAAACACTTTTATACAGTGTCTTTCAAGTGTCTTTGGCACTTTTGTTTTGGCATGTGGCCTACCCTGTTTAAGTTTCCATCATTTTTTTTTGGTCTTTATCCCAGGGGGGGAGATTTGTCCCGAACCAGATCCTCCTCAGCTTCCCCTCCCCCCCATAAGTTTAAAAGCTTTTTTTGCCACCATTTTGATTTTAAGCACCAGCAGTCTGGTTCCATCCGAGTTCAAGTGGAGCCCGTCCTTTTTATACAGGCCCAACTTGTTCTAAAATGTTCCCCAGTACCTAACAAATCCAAACCCCTCCTCCCGAAACCATTGTCTCATACACGCATTGAGACTACTGTCTAGCTGCATCTGTCTAGATTGCCCTGCACGTGGAACCAGTAGCATTTCAGAGAATGCTACCTTGGAGGTCTTGGCTTTCAGTACCCTACATGTCCTGTCCGAAGTTGAGAGACTCAGACTTAACAGTGGCTTTTTCTCTTTTTATCAAAGTAATAGATAGCTGCAGTACAGAGCGCCTCATGTAACTAGCTACTCTTTGTAGGAACTCAGCATCTTTCTAGCACTAGCTAAGAATGACTTTGCAACTGCCAGACGTTGACTCAGCAACTGTCTCCCCCTCCCACAACCACTTAAGTAGGCTGGGAACGTGCACGCAGACGAAAACTCCACTTTAGCTGGGTCTGATGAATCTCCCACTTCAAGCGTCTTCAAGCAGGGAGCAAAGGTGGAGCTTCGGTCAGTGTTTCGGCTTCCCCTTCTGATGGGGGGGGGCGCTAGGTGTCAGTTCAGTCAGGGAAGGCGATGGTGCAACTGCCAGGGAAGCGTCTGATTGGTCAGGTTGCATCCCCACAGAGGAGTCTGGAGTTGCAGGGACTGAGCTGTCAATGGTGGGTGTCGGGGCGGTCTCTAAGTCTAATCCATTGCTTGGCCCCTCCCCAAGCAGTCCATCTCAGTCCAGATCCTCATCCTCTGTCTTGCCTTCATCCACCCACCCCCTCCCCACAGGGCTCACAACATCGGGCCCCCATGCCTAATTCCCCCACACCCCAGGGGCCTGGGCTTGTCTGGATAAGCTTCATGGAACTCTCTCATCAAATCCAGCTCATGGACGTCTGTTGCCGCTTCCTAGGATCTTTCCTTCTGATTGTAGTCTCACTAGTGAATTAGATACTGCAGCTTCCTTCGCACCGACGAGCGAGCGTAGAGGATCTGCACTACCTTGTACTCCTCTTGTCCGTTAACCATGAAAGGTGGAGGCTGGATTTTGGTTACACAATTGGGATCCAGTGGCTTCTCTGGAGTGAACAACGAGCGGTGAAGCACTAGGTGGATTTTTATGGAGGTGGGCAAATGTAAACAAAAGGCAATTGTGTTGACCTGTGTCTCTACTTCGAAGGGTCCCACCCTCTGAGCTTGTGGCAGGGTACCCAAGTCGGCAAGTAGAGTGTTGAAAGCTGTCAGCTCTACACTGCCTCAGCAGTGTCAGGGGGGGCTGGAAATTCCTGGGTCTTTGGCAGGGAAGGAAAGTCCTTAGCCAGCAGTCAGGTTGTAAATCTGCCAGGCCTATCCGAAGCGTACTTGCCGAGTCAGAAGTCCAGAAGCGAGGTCAGTGGAGGTCCGGGATCAATTGCCAAGGAGGTCAGTCAAAGAGATGCTGCAGGGAAACTAGGTCTACACAAAGCCACGCCTGACATTGCAGTCAGCAACAAGCTGCAGCCAAGGTGTGCCTTATAAAGAGCAGGATGGACAGCAGGTGTGAGCCCTCAGCGTTTGGGCCTTAAGGAGACAGGCCTGCCTCTCTTCTGCCTGACCTTCTGCTGTCTACGTTCTGCCGGTGAGGGGGGAGTATCCTGTTCACTGTCTGTGTCTGGCTGCAGGGCCTCTGCTGTCCCTGGGGTGCTGTGCAGCTGAGGGGCAGAAGGAACTGGATTCTCAGGAGGCTCCTCCGTGTCTCCTGCTGCTCCTGGGTCTGCTGCTGTTACTCCCGAGTTGTCCTCATCTGAGGAGTCCTCTGACGGGGCCATGACAAAAGCCACACTTTTATCACCCACCTGTATCTTGGAGCCAGGCTGACGGTGCTGACTGAGCTGTCAAGGGTGGGTGTCGGGGTGCTCTCTAAGTCCAATTCATTGCGTGGCCCCTCTCCAAGCAGTTCATCCCAGTCCAGGTCCTCATCCTCTGTCTTGCCTTCATCCACCCACCCCCTCCCGGCAATCTAATTTTGTTTCTAAGACCATACAACTGCATTTCCCTATGTCATTGTTGCCAATGTGCACCACAACCAAAGACTCCTCCCCATCACAGTCTACCAAGCTATCTAGATGATGGGTGACATCTTCAACCTTTGCACCAGGCAGGCAAATGATCCTGTGGTCTGTACGCCCACCACACACTCCACTTTCTATATTTGGATTAAAGTCAATAGGCCGTATCTGGATAGAGAAACGTTTGAACAGATGTAGAATGCATAAAATATGCATAAGTAGAATGCAGTAATATAGCTTAATTTGCTTTCATGGGAAATCTGGATCCTTCACATAAAAAAACTACATTTTAAGATGGCAGCCTAGCTGTCAGCTTAATATAATCAACATTCTATATTTAATACAAGCATAACTCTATTCTTTGTTAGAGATGGAAAATGCCATAATTTAGGCTGTGGTATATTATAGGCCAGGATGGAGAACCTGTGACATTGCAGATCTTGTTGGACTCCAGTTCCCATCAGCCCCAGTCACCATGGCCAATGGTAAGGGATGACATAGACATTGGGATGTTTCACCAGCCACTCACTTCTCAGTTTGTGAACTGAAGTTAGGACAGATTTGGATGGAACATAGGAAGCTGCCTTATACCAATGGTCCATCAAGCTCAGTATTGTCCACACTGACTGGCAGCAGCTCTCCAGGATTTCAGGCACAATTCTCTCCCAGCCCTACTTGGAGATGCCAGGAATTGAACCTGGGACCTTCTGCATGCAAAGTAGGTGCTCTGCCTTTGAATTATGTCCCTTACTCAAATGGTTGGTGGTATTCACCCAGTGATAGGCTGATTGCCTGAAATTACCCCTGACCATAAGATCACTGTCCACAAATGGAAGAGGAATTTCATGAGTGGATAGTTATTAAAATGGCTGTGTGAATTGGCATTTAGAGTGAATTATCAAGAATGTACCAGACCAATAACATTTATCTTGGTAATCAGAGATGCTCATGTGTTTTACATCCAGAGGGGTACACACCTTATAGGGTGCTTCTCCTGAGATCCTTGCCTTTTGAGGGGAGAGTGTGGGTCTGCTGCTGCTGAAACAGCTGAGGCTGCAGGGTTGCAAAGCTGTGGCAAAACCAGGACAATCTAAAACACCACATCCACACCATACATTTAAAGCACATGGCTTCCCCCAGAGAATCCTGGGAACTCTAGTTTGTTAGGAATGGTAGCTTTGTGGGGGTAAACTATAATTTTGAGGATACTTTGGTGGAAGACATGTGCTTTAAATGTGTGGTGTAGATATAATCTAAAGGTGCCATGCACATACAGGGGCTTTTAGCAAACAGAACAATTTGGCGGTTCCAGTCTGATCAAATCAGCTTCAGCCAGCCTGTATGCATAAAGTATTTATATACCACTTATCAGGCAAACCACACAGAGTGGTTTACATAAGCAAACTAAAAAAAAAAGCATTCATGCAAATGGTGAGAGCCAGTGTGGTGTAGCGGTTAAGGTGTTGGACTACAACCTGGGAGACCAGGATTTGGATCCCCACATAGCCATGAAGCTCAGTGGGTGACCTTGGGCCAGTCACTGCCTCTCAGCCTCATGAAAACCCTATTCATAGGGTCGCCATGTCGGAATCAACTTGAAGGCAGTACATCTACATTTTCATGCAAATGATATAAGAAAAGAGTAAAGACAAGCCATGGAAAGAGATAACAAAACCCCACAGCCTTTTAACACCCACTTGAGATTGCAGGGAATTTATCACAGGGTGTGTGCTTCCCCCATGCAGGAGTGGGAAGCAGTATGTTGGATTTTCCTGTTCCTGCTACAGTCCAGCACTCCTCGGGTGTTTTGTCAGCAAACAGTGATGTCACAAAACAGATCTATTTCCTCTTCTGTCTGGCTGCATGTTCTATCCCTGATCTAGATGTTAATTAAACCAGTGCTCAAACAGTGTTGTAAACTCAGCTAGGCAGAGGGGGCGAGAGGAAAATCCCCATAATTGCAAAGCAGCACACCCTTGGGTGAATTTCCTGAACTCTGAAACAGGTGTTATAAGTAGGCTGACTGAAGCTAGCTCACTCAGATCAGAAGAGTCAGATTCTTCTGATGCGCATAAGCAGCAGCACATTCATGATGATTGGCTTCAACCTGAGGAATGTGGCCTTAGCTATTCTGATGGGTCTGCTGCTGCTCTTGGGCACTAATGAAGGTGAGTAGTATTTCTGGACTCCTTGTGATGCTGATATGTGTGCCCTGCAAACTGAGATGAGAGACGGTAGATCCCCAAGGGCTTTGAAAAAACAGCACAGTAGTAGTCTGGAACAGTGATCTTCACCTCATTGATGAAATACTGCTCTCATCATCCCTGACCATTGGCTAAGCTGGCCAAGGACAATGGAAGTTGTAGTTGAGCACTCTTTGTAATGTTTGCCAGTTGGCAGCAAACTGGTCCAAAATGTGTACACTAGGCATGGCAAGGATATACATTACAATGCAATGTTACGCTTAAATATGTATTTTCTTCTTCTTTTCACTCCAGCCCAAAGCAATCAAGATTGCTGTCTTTCCTATACCAAGAAGCCTCTGCCTCGACGGGCTATTATAGGATTCACAGAACAACTTTCCAGTGAAGTCTGTGACATCAATGCTGTCGTGTGAGTGAACAAAATGAAAGAAAAAAATGGTATCAATGAAGGACAATAAAAAGGGATGACCAATAATCCAGGAATCTATTTAGCTTAAAAAAAAAAAGGTCTCCAAAATCCTTCAAATAATTTTTCCCAACAGTTACACTGGCCATGAAACAACATTATTTTGATGCCTTAGTTCTTAAAACGCTATGTAACTTGCAATACCTGAAATCTAAGATGGTACATGAATTGGCATTTCTCATAACTAAAGTCAAAACGTAGTTGAGCTATTTTCAGTATTTTTTTATATACTGGCATATTTGTTATCCATAGCGTACACAAATATAGAGTAACATTGTACATAATGTTGGTTGTTGTTGCAGATCAGAAGCGTTCAGCTTCTCCAGGTGATCACAACTGAAAACAGTTGAGCAACAAATTGTACAATACAACAAAAGCTAGCAGGGAAATTCACATTCTCTCCTTTTAAAGATATCATATTTTCCATGCAGTCAAACTGCATTACAAATGCAACTCTTTCCAAAGCTATTTGGGATTTCGATCTGATGTCTTCTGGAACATGGAAGCATAATTGGAACCTACTGAACAGTGTTTGTGCTGTCACTAACAATGAAACACACTACAGTAGGGCCCCACTCATACGGCGGGTTACGTTCCGGACCCCTGCTGAAAAACGGAGCTTGTTGAATAGAATGGTGCACGACGCCCGAAAACTGCTGTAAAAGCTGAACAAGTGCCGTATGAGTGGGGGTTTAGTCTAATCATGTCTAATTGAGACTGCCGCATTAGCAAAGCACCATAAAGCAAAGCACTGTAAAATGGGACCCTACTGTACTCTTTTTCTCTCCCATCCCCATTTTGTGCATTTGTTGGTTTCAGGATATCTTTCTACCTATCTTTGCACCAAAAACACCCACAAATTTCCCTGAAATCTTCAATCCGTTCTGTGGTGACTAGATGCCATGTAGTAGGCACTGTATCCAGCAAGACAGTGCTACATATTGGGGGTGGGGGGGTGGATGGGAAATCCTAATAACACTTTGATTTTATTTATGCTATCTTGGAAGAGCAACCTTCCTACTTTATTCTACTGTGACTGGGTTTTTTTAAATCTGATTATACTTCATGCTTTTTCCAGTTTTCACATGAGGAATGGCTTGAGAGCTTGTGCAAACCCTGAAGACCACTGGGTGCAGAAACACCTCCGCTGGTTGAGGTAGGTAGGAGGGAGAAATTGGTTGCCATGGCAAAGCTATAATGCCTGATTATTAACTATGGGAGGTTGGGTGCCTGCCTATAGGAGGTATCTGTAAAACAGCAGCTGTGCTGGAGGAGGGTTGCTGAGCCGCAATTTGGAAATTAAAATGTTCATTCTTCACTTCTGTAGTAGCAATAAGTAGTACTTTAAGGCTGGAATCCTGTGCACACTTGGAAGTTCCAATGAACCCAGTGACACTAACTTCTGTTAGACATGTATAGGATTGCACTGTTATAGGTGAAGGACAGCGTTGGGAAACCTGTGGTCCTCCAGATGATGTTGGACTCCAGCTGCAACAGCCCCAGCCAGTATGGTCAATGGTCAGGGAAGACGGGGTTGTGGTCCAGTAACATCCGGAGAGTATAGGTTACTTACCCTTGGTATGTAAGACAGGAGCTGTATGTAAGAGAGGGAAATTCAAGCTTATCTGTGTCCCATTATTTTTACAGTGGAAAACTCAAGAAGCTGTCACAGTTACGTCATTTTTGAAATGAAGCTAGAAGCAAAGTCTGGTCAAAGAACCTAAACTAGGTTGAAATTGTTGTGCTGTACACTGTTGTGTGCTTGTTGACCACTAAACCCCGGATTCTCTGGAAGCTTAAAAACTGATTCATATTGCATCAAGTACTTGTTTGAATGAAGCATCCCATCTAAGTTGCTTTGTTCACTTGTATCGGTTCACATTTTGCGATTAATCGATAAATATTAAGTTGTATTATATACAATATGTGCCTCTCTGGATGAAGTGTGCTTCCCATCAGTCATATGATGTAAACAGTAATAAGCACTGCCATTTGCAATAGGCTGCTGATATTATGTGTGTTAGTCATTTGTAATATTTTATTGCATGTTATCTCTTGACTAGGACCTTTAACTTTCTTTTGGGGGGGATTATGTGCTTTTGGGTGATTGTTCGCCAAACATTACTATTGTCCATACATTTATTGAGATATGTATCTATGTTACAATCTTTTAAGTATATTTGAGAAAAACTGGAATATGAACAAATAAACTTGCATTGTACAATAATATTATTTATGCTGTAGTATAGACTTTAAATATTTAGTTCTAAGGGAAGACAAGAGCACAATGACAAGGGGACCCTTAAAATGGACATTCGATAGTGCCTGAACTGGGGCCATGGGGAGCCTACTTAATCTTTTGTACCAGTCTTCTTGGTTGATTTTTAGAAGGCTATAGGGGAGAGGCATATTTTTTGGCTAAAATGGGAGGGGGAGTCAAGGGCTTGGGCTTGTGAATGTTATTAATGTCCTCTTAATTTTCCCCTCTGCATAATTTAAGCACTGGTCCCCTAGGCCCTGTCAGAATCTTAAAAGGGGGTTGTTGTATTCCCTATTTTACCTTTGGGTATTGGATGAGTGTACCAGGGACATATGCCAGAAAATAGGGTCTTTTCCTGGTAAAAAGGGATAATTGGTACACACGAGATTCTTACTCACTACTTTCTGTTCTTGCTAGACATTTCTTGTCAGGCTTATGTTTTGTCTTTCAATTCAAAATAATTCCTTCCATCCTTTCATTGCCTGAGGTTCTTTGTCAGTAAACACGCATGCACCAAAGAACAAGAGTGCTACCCTAGTTAGCCACCTAGGATTGCATAGCAGTGAGGCCTGCTTTTGGTTATGTGTATCAAGAGTAAAAAATAAATCTAAATGTTGACCATTGCTGCTTGTTACTACAACCCACAATCTAGAATTTTATCTACAGAACCAAGATCTTGGAAAATGTCTGCCTCAGATATGAAGAGAAAGCACGGTGGATTAATCAAACCACTTAATGCACAGTGGGGAACCTGTAGCTCTCTCCAGATGTGTTTGGACTACAGCTCCCATCATCCCTGACCATTGGCCATGTTGGTTGACAGTAAGGGCAGTTCGGCAATGGAACCAACTGCCTAGGGAGGTGGTGGGATCCCCTTCGCTGGATGTCTTCAAGCAGAGGCTGGACAGCTATCTGTGGGAGATGCTCTAGCTGTGGATTTCCTGCTGTGAGCAGGGGGTTGGACTCGATGGCCTACAAGGCCCCTTCCAACTCTATGATTCTATGATTCTATGGTTGGAGCTGATGGGACCTGGGGTTCCACAACACCTGAAGGCCTGAGGTTTCCCACTTCTGCCATAAAGGCTGGATACTGGCAATACCACAGAACTTTTTTCAATTTGTGTAAGTTCTGATTGGTTTTTCTCCCCTTGTGATGTGCTTTATGTGCCTTATTGTGAGCCACCTTGTGTCCCTATGCAGTAGTATATTGGTACATAAATGATATACGTAAATAAAAACTCTGTTATAATAATAATAATAATAATAATAATAATAATAATAAAATTTTATATATGAGTCGCCTATCTGGCCGAATTAACGGCCACTCTAGTCGACATACATTAATACAGTAAAATACAATATAAAATAGATAAAACCATCAACATTAACAACTAACCCATCCCTAAAATCCCATAGGCCTGCCTGAACAGCCAGGTCTCTAAGGCCCGGCGGAAACCAATTAGGGAGGGGGCATGGCGAAGATGAAAAGGGAGGGAATTCCAGAGGGTGGGGGCCACAATTGAAAATGCCCTCTCTCTGGTCCGCACCAGCCTTGCTGTTTTAATTGGTGGAACCGAGAGAAGGTCTTGTGTGGCTGATCTCATCAGGAGGCATAATTGGTGATGCTGGAGGCGCTCCTTCAGATAAACTGGGCCGAGACCGTATAGGGCTTTAAAGGTCAAGACCAATACCTTGAATTGGGCCCGGTAGACAATTGGTAGCCAGTGTAGATCTACTAACACCGGAGTGATGTGATCATGTTAGCATTTTCCCAGACAATGCTTGCTGACATCAATCAGTGTGATCATATTCAACATGCAACAAACCTGTGGCATTGTGCAGACCGTACTGGCTACATTTCAGCACCTTTGAAATATGAAACCAAACTGTAGATTTACAATAGCAAAGGCAGAGTTTAAATCTACCAGGAAACGCCCCCTCCCCTTCATGTTCTAGAAAAAAAAATCTAGATGACAAGTACAGTAAAAATATGAAAGGTCTCCCCCTTTTTTGCAATATTACACTTTTTAGTCTGCCTTGCCTTTTGTGATTCAGTTTTCAATAACACAGAATAACCCACTTGACAACAATTATGGCATTGTGGAGCTTTAGAAGAGGAAGTATTGCAACCACCATCCTCAATAACTATAATTACTTTAGAGTAATGGACCCCCCCCCCCAAGTCTTTCACCAGAGCACAAGGAGAAATATGTATTTGGCACATAGTTAATGGGGAAGAAAGACACTGAAAGGTTTTATTACTCCCTTCAAATAGTGTGAATTTTAAGCCATTGAATATAAATGTTTGTCTCTATATATTCCTATCTCTCCATATCCATAAAGTAGCTTAAATTTGAAAACTACAGATAAAAACATAATATTGTTATGTGATTTGGAGGTTAAGATGGGTGATTTCTATGAATCCCCTTGCTAGCCTCTGATCTGGGATCTGCAAATGAAGAAACCAGCTCCACCAGTCGAATCAGTTTTCTTTGCATAGGCTAATGGTTTAGCTAAGCTAGCCTGTGAGTTAATGGACTTACTTGAATGGTCAGTTGGCATATCTAAAGGGAGCTTTTGGAATTCTTTCAGGTGAGGGGCCCTCCTCCCCCTATCCTGGAGCCAAGGAAAGGCTTGTGTATTTAGTCAAATGTGGAGAAGCTGGGAACTGGGGAGACACACAGAAGGGCCTGCTCCCTGCATGATGGCTTCAGGATGCCTCCTATAAGCCTGATGGAAAAGCAAGATCTATTGGACTGTTAATGCTGAGAACCCCTCCATCTTATGCTCAGGCTATAAATGTGTGTAAATAAACCACATCTCCTAAAGACACCATAGTCTCTGCTGACCTTCATTCAAAGGAAACCAAACCCTGGGTTAGCACAGGAACCGCTGGAAGTCTCGCAGCACTCAGAGATTGGGGTGGCGCGCAAAAATATTTATTTATTTACTTATTTATTGCATTTGTATACCGCCCCGTAGCCAAACCTCTCTGGGCGGTTTACAACAATTAAAAACATTAAAAACAAATATACAAATTTAAAAACACATTTTTAAAAAACAATTTAAAAACACATGCTAAAATGCCTGGGAGAAGAGGAAAGTCTTGACCTGGCGCTGAAAAGATAACAGTGTTGGTGCCAGGTGCACCTCATCAAGGAGATCATTCCATAATTTGGGGGCCACCACTGAGAAGGTCCTCTCCCTTGTTGCCAGACTCCCAGCTTCCCTCGGAGGAGGCACCTGGAGGAGGGCCTTGGATATTGAGTGTAGTGCACAGGTGGGTTTGTGTCAGGAGAGGTGTTCCATCAGGTATTGTGGTCCCAAGCCGTGTAAGGCTTTATAGGTTAAAACCAGCACCTTGAATCGAGCTCGGAAACATACAGGCAACCAATGCAAGTGCGCCAGAATCGGTTTTATATGTTCAAACTATCTGGTCCCTGTTACCAATCTGGCCACTGCATTTTGCACAAGCTGCAGTTTCCGAACCGTCTTCAAAGGCAGCCCCACATAGAGCACATTGCAGTAATCTAACTTGGAGGTTACCAGAGCATGGACCACTGAAGCCAGGTTATCCCTGTCCAGATAGGGGCGTAGCTGGGCCACCAACCGAAGTTGGTAGAAGGCACTCCATGCCACCGAGGCTACCTGAGCCTCAAGTGACAGAGATGGTTCTAGGAGAACCCCCAAGCTACGAACCTGCTCCTTCAAGGGGAGTGCAACCCCATCCAGGACAGGTTGGACATCCACCATCCGGTCAGAAGAACCACCCACTAGCAGGATCTCAGTCTTGTCTGGATTGAGCCTCAGTTTATTAGCCCTCATCCAGTCTATTGTCGCAGCCAGGCACTGGTTCAGCACATTGACAGCCTCACCTGAAGAAGATGAAAAGGAGAAATAGAGCTGCGTGTCATCAGCATACTGATGGCAACGCACTCTAAAGCTCCGGATGACCGCACCCAACGGTTTCATGTAGATGTTGAATAGCATGGAGGACAGAAATGACCCCTGTGGAACCCCATATTGGAGAGTCCAGGGTGTCGAGCAATGTTCCCCAAGCACCACCTTCTGGACTTGACCTGCCAAGTAGGAGCGGAACCACCGCCATGCAGTCCCTCCCACTCCCAACTCAGCCAGTCTTCCCAGAAGGATACCATGGTCGATGGTATCAAAAGCCGCTTAGAGATAAGGAGAATCAACAGAGTCACACTCCCCCCGTCTCTGTCCCAACAAAGGTCATCATACAGGGTGACCAAGGCTGTTTCCGTGCCAAAACCAGGCCTGAAACCCGACTGAAATAGATCAATATAATCAGTCTCATCCAAGAGTGTCTGGAGCTGGCCTGCCACCACTCGTTCAAGGACCTTGCCCAGGAATTGAACATTTGCTACCAGCCTATAGTTATTAAGTTTTTCTGGGTCCAAGGAGGGTCTCTTCAGGAGTGGTCTCACTACTGCCTCTTTCAGGCAGCCAGGGACCACCCCCTCTCGCAGAGAAGCATTAATCACTTCCCTGGCCCAGCCGGCTGTTCCATCCCTGCTAGCTTTTATTAGCCAAGAAGGGCAAGGCTCCAGCACAGAAGTGGTTGCACGAACCTGTCCAAGCACTTTATCAACATCCTCAGGCTGTACCAACTGAAACTCGTCAAAAAAATTGGGACAAGGCTGTGCTCTGGATACCCCGCTTGATTCACCTGCTGATATAATAAAACATCATTCAAAACAAAATGCAACAAAAATTAATAAGACAGATTGGGCACATTAAGCACTTCCAATTCTTATCAATTCCTCAAATCTCCTCCCACCCCTGGACTGCCAGTTGCCCTGGGATTGCAAAATGGAAGGAAAGCATTCTCTAGCTCCACCAATTGGCCATGAAGTGTTTTTTTTTTTTAATGCAATCTGTTTTAAGCCACCTTGAGGATCATTTGATTGAAAGGTGGGCTACAAAACTTCCAAATAAATAAACAAACTTTGGTTGGATCACACCTACTAGCAGCAACAATTTAATCCCCAAAAATCTTCTTAAAAGGTAGACCATACACCCCACTCCAAGACTTTGTTAGCTATTCCACTGGCAGTGTTTTTAAAGAACATTTTGAGTTTTCCAATAGAGTTTGGAACTGTAGCATTGGAACATTTTTTAAAGCTTTATTACAAGGATAATGGAACTAATTGTGATTCCCATCCCAACACTGGCTCTATTATCCATCTCAGAAATCCAAAATGGAGAAATAGTACACAGAGATTTAATTATCTTGCTGACAGCAGTTTGATCAGAGGTGGCATGTAATTGGAAAACAGCTGACTACTTTGTGAAACGCTGGATTGCCCGAGTCTGGCACATAGCATTGCATGAAAACCTTGCCCATCGTCACCGGACTATTATTACTATTTATTAATTTATAAATCACTTTTTACATGTGTATCAAGGCAATTTACAAACATATCATAAAACAGTTAAAATAGTTTTAAAAACAGTACAAAAATAACTGAATATAAGTTTTAAAACAATACAAAATGAACATCTAAGGCATACAGTGCAAGGATAGTCCATCTTTCTGTCCCCTCTGGACAGGGATGTAGTTGTCTGGTGTCTCAGGGGTCTTAGACCCCTTACATTTTTGACAGCAGTGTCCCAGCAGGGTCCGTATGTCTCCAGCATCCTACAAGCCAATCAGAGGAAAAGGAGGACAGCCAGCCAGTGAGAAGCCTCTTTTCAGCAGCTTTCATGCTTATTGGCTCCTAGACGTATCTGTTGTTGTGAGAGAAGGCATTAACAAGGATCTCAGTCTCAACCCAGCAGCAAAAAAGGGAGGCATGACTGTGACTATCATGAAGGGACCTTGTACTTTGAATCCCCACACAGCCATGAAAGCTCACTGGGTGACCTTGGGCCAGTCACTGCCTCTAAGCCTCATGAAAACCCTATTCATAGGGTCGCCATAAGTCGGAATCGACTTGAAGGCAGTACATTTACATTTACTCCTCTAGAACAGTGGTGGGAAAGTGCAGTTATGGCAACTGGACGGGCACATAATAGGAAGCCATGAATGCATGCACCTTCTTTACATGTGTCCATTGCATGTGTACAGACATGCCTCTTTCACACTTTTGATGGTTACGATGGTAAAACCAATGTGTACATAGCAAACACATCTGCTGGTTAGGGTGACTCAACCACAAGTGAACCAGCAAATGATTTCAAACCAGGTTCCATCATCTATATCAGAACACTCTAGAAGCACTTTTTTATTAAAATGAATACTTCATTCCTAAATGCAAATAAGACAATTAAACAAACAACCCCGTTCCAAAAGCTAAGAATTCTTTTTTCCCAAAGGATTTTGGAAACTCTCTGCTATTGTATCTTATTATTTCCTGGCTTTGAAGCATGAAACGTTTATCTTCAAAGGGTAAACAGCAGGGAGTAATGAGAATGCTTTGAAAATGTGTTTGTTTATTAAACTCTGACCTCTACCATATTTATGTTACCATACAATGTTAATTTTTCATTTGAAAAGGGAATCTTTTCAGAGTTTTCACAAATTGGCCCTTTTTACTACGAACATTTTTTCCAGTAGATAACTTTGTAGCAACTAGATGCTACAACTTTGTTCTTATTGTCAATATGAATAATTATTTGAAGGTTCAGTGGTCATCAACAAGATATATTTGAGAATCTGGATTAATATTGATCATGACTGAAGCCAAGAGTACAGAATCATTACGCTTTCATAGAAGTGTTTCACTGCAGACTGGCTGGTTTCAAAGCTGTAGAAAGATATCAGTTCTCCCTTAGATGGATCTTGATCATCCCAGAGTGCAGGACACATAATAATGGATTCAAGTTACCAGAAGTCAGATTTCGACTGAACATCAGGAATATTCTGTTAGAGCTGAATGATAATGGAACCAATGACCTAGGGAGGTGATGGGCTCTCCAACACTGGAGGCATTCAAGAGGCAGCTGGATAGCCACTTGGATTTCTGCATTGAGCAGGGGGTTGGACTCAACAGCTTTATAGCCTCTTCCAACTCTACTATTCTATGATTCTATGGTCTGTTTCTGAGATATCTTTAATTCTTTGTCCATTATAAGCTAACCACACTGCAGCTATAGAAAGTGTCTCATTCCTTTCCATTGACTTTGGCAATCTTGATGCTTTTCTGTTTCATTCCCCTTCACAAATGTTTGCACTCCAGTTTGAAGGCATAATAAAGGTCAGGGTCATTTCCTTCCTATTCATATGATTGGGAGAGGCAGCTGTGTTTTTGTTTTCACATCTTAAATCAGAGGAATCACATTTATGATAAGTACTTGGGGACGGGGAGGCTAGAAAGCCTGTTCCTATAATAGCTATAAAAAATTTTGTGATGCCAATAAATAGAATTTAAATAGTGTGGGACAAAGACTGCTATACCTCTATTCCAATAACGATTATCATATTTAGCATTTATTTTGTGCATTTCAAGTGTTGAAGAATTTTACATACACTGTTTCAGTTCACATGTAACACCAAACCATGATTTGGCATATCATGCTCAAGACTCAGGCTCACACTCTCTTCCTCCCCTCCCTTGATTTAATTCAAATACTTCCTCTTCAATGTGTGCAAACCACTGTTGGCAATTACATCCGAACCACCAAACTATAGTTAGCTATGTGGAGAATATGCCTGCCATATCATATGCGGGGGGCATAACAGAGGATTATAAAATGATGTATAGTGTGGAGAGAGTGAACAGAGACACATTTTCCCATTTAAAATACTAGAACCTGTGGTCATTCAAAGAAGTTGAATGGTGGGAGAGTCAGGACAGACAAAGGGAAGTACTTCTTCACAGGAACAGCACACAGTTAACCTTGCTGCCCTGGACTCCTTTGGAAGGAATGGCAGTATATAAATTTAACAACAAAAACTATGCTACCAGATATGGTGATGGTCAGCAACTAAAACGGCTTTGAAAGGCAAATCCACATATAAGGCTAACAGCGACTATTAGACATGATGATTATGTGTTATCCAGGATCACAGGCATCATGCCTCTGAATACCAGCTGGTGAGCAGCAACAGTAGGAAAGGGCTATTGTGCTCATGTCCTGCTTGTGGGCTTTGCATAGGCATCTGATTGGCCACTATGGGAAACAGGATGCTGGACTAGAAAGGCATTTGTTCTAATCAGGGCTCTTTTTATGTTAACACAACAGGCTACAAGGAAGAATTTGAAGAGGGGCATCTTTTTTTCTCAGTCTCTGCAGTGCTGAGATGCAAAGGCTGCAACTTCTGACATTCCTCTTCCTTTTCTGCACAACTTTTAAACCTGCATCTGATCTTCCTATCTGCAAAGTCTTGCCTCCTTGTCATCTTGCCATATCTCTGGCTGCACACCTGTGTACCCTTACTTGTGATCATGTCCTATTGAGTTCAATGGGACTTCTTCCTGAGTAGACCCAGTTTGGATCACACTATATTGCTGCAATCCGACGTGCATTTAACTAGGAGTAAAACTCAATGAAATCACTGGGACAACAGAGTATATGTTTTATGGTTTTTATTTATTAAGACACTTTGTCTGATAAAAATAATGAATCTGGTGAAACAGGATTGTGCTCCATGGCTTCAATCTTAGGCACCTCATTGTGTTCAGTCTTACCCAGGAATAAGCACTATTCCAAGTAAATGCTCATAGGGTCCAGAGGTGTAGTGGTCCAGGGTCTCAGGGGTTCTTAGACCTCTTACTTTTGGGAGCCAGGTCCCAGTAGGATCCTTATGTTTCCAGCATTCTATGAGCCAATCAGCATGAAAGGGGAATGTGTTTAGCCACTGAAGTCTTCTAATTTGCATCCTTGTCATTTCCTGATAATTGGAGCCAATCAGTTGCTGTTATGTGCCTTCAAGTCGATTACGACTTATGGCGATCCTATGAATCAGTGACTTCCAATAGCATCTGTCATGAACCACCCTGTTCAGATCTTGTAAGTTCAGGGGATTCCTATTAGTTCCTACTTCAAAAAGCTAAGCTGTGGACAGTGAGATTTCTGTAATCGCAGAAGACAGTGAGTCTTGATGACAGTGAGTCTCAATACACCATCAAGCAGTTTGGTAGCAGCAGGAGATAAATGTGTAGACACTGAATTCAGTGAGTTAAGCAATACCTGACAATGAGAAAGGACAGTCAAATGGTGATAGCAGATCGCAGTATTCCCGCCTGGCCAGATTATTCTATCATTTTATAAAGTTGTATACTTTTAGAAGGGACATGGCTGTGAGGAGGCGTGGCTGTGACTATTATGAAGGGACCTTGCACTTCGGAATTTGCTACAGTGCTACTGTGCTACAGAGGTCGCGCTGCAAACCTCTGTCCCAACCGCTGCAGGGTTTCCTCTGCTCTCCTTTCTGAGCTCCGTTTAAGCCCCCAACCTCACTGTGATGCCACGGGAAGCGTATAGCTAATGGCTAACGACTCACCCTCGCTGCCATAGCAACGAACTGAAAAGGCGCCAAGCTCCCAGAGCCGCCACACAGAACACCGCCCTCGGCTCCCACGATGGCCCTTTCCCATCTGCAGCCCTGGGAGGGTGGAGCCAGAGAAGCCAGGGGTTCCCAGTTGCGCCTGCGCGCTGCACAGAGCTTCGGTTTGTCTGGTTTCTATGACAACGACGCCGGCTCTGAGGACTCGGTCGTTGGGGACAAGATGAAGCTGAAGCGGTTCTTGCTCCGATATTACCCGCCGGGTGCGGAACGGTTCAGGGCACGACAGGGCAGGACAGCGGGAGGCTAATGTTTAGCGGGAGGCTAAAGTTGGAAGGGGAAAAGATGGTGGGGAAGACGGGAAAGCCTTACATGCGGCCAAACGGGAGCCATGAAAAGACGGGAGTGATGGAGACGGGGATGAAAGGGTTAATGAAAATACCGGGGGGGGGTGGCGTCGTCGGCGCCGTCGACCATGACAACACAACATGATGAGAAACGCAACGGGGGAGGAGGAACCACAGAGTTGATGGCAGGGCTTAATTCGAAGGGCTCAGCCCTGGAGACTGCTCAGTAGGTCTCTGTAAACCTCATTGTGTTCAGTCTTCAGTGAGGGCTTGCTCCATAGGTATAACGTCTTCAGCATTTGTATGGAAAGGCAAAATAGAAATTCTTCTAATAGATAAGTGAGCATAGGATTGCAGTCTCAACCATGAAATGTGAAATAATATTAGCAACAGAGTTTATCTGAGGATGTACAGAGTGCATTTTCCTTAAATACTAAGTAACTACACATGTCCTTTTGGGGATACCTATTTCAAAGTTATTCTTGTACTTTGGAACCCTCTCTTTTTAGAAATTAATGATTGTTTCATTGGGAATCAAAGACACTTTATGGGGGGGAAAGAATTCAGAAAGGAGAGTGATGGAACTTGCCCTTTGAAATATACTTTGTAAATGATCCCTCACATTGAAATGTACCAGAATAACACAGTGAGAGCCAGTGTGATGTATTAGTTATTAGTGTTAATTTCGTACTGGAATATCCAGGTTCAAATCCCCACTCAGCCATGAAGCTCTCCAGATGACTATGGGCCAGTGTAATTTTGATTGTTGCCATGGGCATTTGGTATAATGTAATAGTTGTGAAATTGTAATTAATGTATCTAATGGTAACCAGGATGACTTCAGTATGTGGCATCTCATGGTTGTGGGTCAAATTCAACATGGGTTGATGAAAAGCTGAAGCTGCTGGTGGCTGAAATGGTTTATTACTTATAGAATTAACGTCTGGCAAGGTTGGTCTACCTTTTCCTCCTCCATGTATAGCAAAGCTGCCGCCATTTCTTGGACCTTTTTCCTGTTCTCATTTTTCATCTTGTGGCAGAGAATTCCATACGTTAATGATGTGGTGTGTTGTTAGGTGATCCAGAGTTCTGTATGTATCATGAATAACAGATTTGCTATAAGAATGTAAATATTTTTTCTGTACACACTGTACATGTTGGCAATCCTAAGCACACAGAGAGACTTCTGAGATGAGAGGATTGTGTAGGCTTGTACATGGGCAATGGAATATTTGACATTTCCCCTTTGAACATTAAATGCTCAAGCCATCTAAGTTTCAAAAGCAGCTTGTCATGTGTGATGGGGGGGGATTGTTTTTTGAGGAACAGAAGTCCAGCAGTTCCTTTGGCATGTGCATCTGCCTGCACAGTACTTTGGCTCCTGACTCATGCCTACCTTGTGTCAGTACAGAAACTGACAAGATATCAGTCTGATTCTGCTCTTTTCTTGCATGGTTTAAATTAGAAGTATTGCTACTGAAATCAATAGGATTTTTATCAAAGGAAAGGTAATTTTTTGTACCGTGTGCCATCAAGATCCAGCTTGAAACTGAATCATTTGTCTTGCTCTGCTTCTTCAAAGGCATTATTTTGGAATACGTTCAAGGTGGGGAAGTGAAAACCAAATCTATAGATTTACTAGATCTCAGTGCTGCGTGAGTATTATATTTTATGATAGGCAATAAAATGGCATATTGACACAAGAATTTTACTGATATATACACATCTGCTGAACAGCTCAGAAAACTATTATAGTGTTTTTGGTCATAATGAATTGTACAGTTCATGCTGTCAGATCTTCTCTTCCAAGTACAGTAATTTAAGACTGAGGTGTAAGTGCCGGATCCTGTCACCTGTGGCGCAACTAGCAATATGGTTGTTATTTTCTTTGAAAACTTTTTGTGGCTTAAAATTCAAGGATGCACAGTTTCTACAGTTGAAGTGACAGCATTTTTAGAAACCTTGGCATTTTTACTTACAATGGGAAATAGGCAAGTTTTGGTGTTTATATCTGTTGTAAACCTCTGCCATGACTACATGATGCACACTGTTAGGAACATGCAAAATCTGTCATTCAAAGCCACAGGTAAGGTCCTGGGAGTTTCCCGGAGTTAAACTGAATATGTCACAGTAATGTTTCAGAAAACAGACATTGGTTTGGAGCCAGGTTAATCATGCTTAAGTCGCATTAAAATCATTGGGAGAAGGTAATCATGACTAGCTTTAGGTCTCATTGATTTCAATGGGTCTGAAGCATGATTAGCTTTCTGTCTGGATCCAACTCAACAACTTATGTATAGTGCTGCCAGCATACCAAACAGATGTGGTCCTTGAGAATGTCAACGGCCCATTATAGAGAACAAGCCTGATAAATTTCCTTTGTTCCATGGATATTATTCCCTAGTGGAACATATATCCTTCACCAGTGAGAATACCCATATGGAAATCCTTCACAAACAGGATCCAGTTTTGTAAATTGTATATTTGTTCCCAGTGAGGCTGTTGTGCTTTTAACATTCCAAAAGTTTGAGATTATTTTTAGAGGTTTTATTTTTCCAATTTAAAGAGGATTTTAACTCTTTACCTCCTATGACTAACCCTGAGAGAGACAATGCCAAAGTACATTTTTAAGACCATGTGGTATTTTTTGTTAAGCTAACTTGCTGTTTGAAATTAAAACCAATAACAAATATGAGCTGCTCTCAGAAATGATTTAAATTCAAGGATCATTGCCAGTCTCACCATTTGTTTTAAAACTTGTTATAAACATGTGTAAGTTACTGGGCGAGACCTAGACTTAAAGAATATTCTGTTCAAAATTAATCACCCACATTCAAGAAGAAAACTTTAAAATTGTAAATCCAAAGACTGAGAGATAGGAAAACTATCTTATATTCAAAAGATGCTAGATCTAACCTAGAAAAAAACCGTTTTACAATCTGTGGATTGTGGAAGTAGGTAGCACTGTACTTAGTTGTATCTGGGTAACATCAGGAATTTCCACTGGATATTCAGTTCTTATTGAGAGACGATAATTTTTTTAAATCTATCTTCCTGACTGATGTGTCCTCTAAGCCTTCCGTGACTTAGTCCACTCCTATGTGTGTTTGTTCAGAAGTAAATCCATAGAGTTCAATGTAAATCAATATTTGATTCTTTTTATTTTTATTGTTATCAAAACATAAAAACATGTAGGTAAAATATAAATGCAGTTAATAAAACTCATGAAAACAGCAGTCAGCTGACTAAACTGCAACATTTACAGTGACCATAAAAAGTCATCTTGTGATGCCAGATGCCTATCTGAATAAAAATGTATTTGCCTGAAGGTGGAAGGTCACCACAAAATGAGATAGATGGTCTTCTTGGTAAGGACTCTGAGAGCAGCTATTGAGAAGGCTGTCATCAAGTTTAGATGCTGGCAAGACAGAAGAGGCTCTTGCGAAGATCTTAAAACTTGGCAGGCTATGGGAAAATATTGTCTTCAAGTAATCTGGATTTGCATCAGGGTGGACTTTGGAGCCACAAACTCCCTATAATTAGATGTAAATGAGATGTAAGTAAGGCATGTATCACTGTGGATGTCATGGAAAAGCACTCTTGGCCACTGCTGAAACCTGGGCATCCAGGTTCAGGGTTGAATCCAGGAGTAGAGCCAAACTATGAAACAGAGTCTTTTAAGGGGATCCAAGACAGGCTGAACCTCTATTCCCTGATGTCCATGGAGCTAAAGGAGATTTGTGCAAAGTGTTTTCTGTAATGAGTCATTGACATTTGCAAGCAGAGGCTTGGAACCTATGGATCTCCAGATGTTCCTGGATTACATCTCCCATTAGCTCCAGCCTATATATCTAATAGTCAGGGATGATGGGAATTGTAGTCAAGTAACATCTGGAAAGCCACAGGTTCCCTATCCCGGTTCTCAAGAATCATATCTGGAGTTGGCACAGAGGAAGTTGTCAGAATGATTGCCCCTTCACTTTTCACTCTGGCTTGCACAAGCACAGGTCTTGGGATGCAATGGTAGCTTTGGCTCTCTGTTCATCTCCGCAGCTCCCAGTCTTGGAATTAGGGAATGCATACCAATACAGTGCCTGCCTTCTGAAACATCACTGTGATATCTTGGGGTGATACCCAACATTAGTCATATTCAGAATAGACTTAAGTCCACTAAATACAATGTATCTACTCTGAGTGTGCCTTAGTTGGATATCACCCTTGGAATTAACTCAGAAAAACTGCCAGCATCATCATAAACTTAGCCTTCTTTGAATTCAGTGTGACTTCTAAGTAAGCAGTTAACCTGGCCACAGTGACACATGCATTGGTGACACCTAGACTTGATTACTGTAACACGCTCTACGTGGGGCTTCCTTCGAAAATGGTTCAGAAATTGCAGTTGGTTCAAAGTGCGGCAGCCAGAATGTTAACTGGATTGCACCATGGGGATAATATCATCCCTGTGCTTTATCGACTCCACTGGCTCACAGTTTGTCTTCAAGGGGCTGGTCCAGAGTGCTGATTTTGACCACTAAAGCCCTAAACAGCCTTGGACCAATGTACCTGAGCTGCTTACGCCCGTATGTACCTGCCCATGATTTAAGATCAGCTGGCTCTGGCCTCCTCTGTATGCCTGGAATGAAAGGTGTTAGACTGGCAGGCACATGGAAGAGAGCCTTTTCAGCTGTGGCCCCCCAAACTTTGGAATATCCTATCCCAAGAAGCCAGCTTTACTCCCTCTCTGATGGTGTTCTGGGGACTTCTGAAAACCATCTTGTCCCAGAGAGCCTTTGGCAGGGACTGAAGGTATAGCCTGAAACTGATTTTATTTCTGCCCCCTGGGCCCCTTTAGTTTTATCTCTTTAGTCTCCTTTTAATATTACTCCCCTATATTTCTTAACTGTATTTTATGTATTTTATCTAATTTTTTGTGTTTTTTACTGTGCATGATTTTATTGTGAGCCATCTGAGAGCCCTATTGTAGGGTAGAAGGGTGGGATATAAATATTTTTTAAAAATAATAAGTACATGTGCACAAGATCATTGCATTGAAGTGGACTTGATTGTCTTCTAAAAATAGATTACGATAGAGTAAAAAGGATAGCACAACTGTTATCTTTTCGGCACCAGGTCAAGACTTTCCTCTTCTCCCAGGCATTTTAGCATGTGTTTGAAATTGTTTTAAAAATATGTGTTTGAAATTGTATATTTGTTTTAATGTTTTTGATTGCTGTAAACTGCCCAGAGAGCTTAGGCTATGGGGCGGTATACAAGTGCAATAAATAAATAAATAAACTGGGTGAAAGAAGATTGTGGTTGCAAAAACTAATGGCTGTTATTAAGTCACAAGTTTGCCAAAGCTCTTTGTGCCCTTGGAGACACTTGGAATTTTGAGAGTGTGCCATGGGCACTATTCTCTCTGGTTGCTTCTTTCCCTCCTCACATGCCCCCCACCTGCAACATACAGAGAGAAAGCACATACACCACACTGTTTGTTCAGAGGCTTTACAAGCATCAGGAGAAATCCTCCTGGGCACAATTGCACTCATATTTGACTTGGAATTTACATTTCTGGAATTAATTACCTTTAAACATTACTCTACTTTAGTACAGATGTAGAAGCCTTAGTAGCAGATATCAGAAAGGCAGAACCACTCATCACAGCATCACGTAAAGAGCAGGTTGTACATTTAATACTGCGATTACAAGAGAAGTTGGGACAACAGGTGGATCACAAGTTCTATCTTTTTAAGGTAAGTGCCACAAGACAGTTTCTGATCTTAGCTTTCAGTTATGTAAATACACAGAAGCCCAATATTCTGAAAGGACTTTTAAATGGTTATTTGTTAAATTGCCCCACTGTAATAGAAAACTCAGGTTTTTGTGAGTGCTGGTAGAAATGGAGCCAAAACAGGACCACTGAGAAAGGAGGAGATGTCAGCCTGCTTATTCTGCATACACATATGCTTGCAGTATTTTTTTTTAAAAAACCACCACCTTAACACAATCCAATGAGCATATTCTGTAGCCACAGAATGCTGAGTGTTGGGGATGGGGAACCCTAGTAAATAAGGGTGTGGGGGATGGAATGGCGATATTATGGAGGAGGGCACAGTTGGCTGGTTGGAAGGAACTCTAGACAGCACCACTCCTGTTAGGATGAGAGGATACACTGCAACATTTCATTGTAGGTCCCAGTTAGAGTATATTGAAGCAGCTTATGTTGCTTCTTATGAATGAGGAATGTGGTTATGTAAATTCTGGCGCTTCCTATGTTTGGTTAAGCAGACCTGCACAGATTATGTGGCCCATTTAGCCAAAGAAAGCCAATTAGCAATGTATTATGGCTTCCTAGGAGTTCAATTCCTGCAGGTTTATCAAGCTCCTAGTGGGCCACCTTGCACGGATGTGGGTTGCATTCAGGTTGGTGCCTCATGTTGTACAGCCCTGTTACACAGTAAAGGCACAGGGAGAAGACATGGTAGCATGTGAAAGGGCCAGAGGCAGTGGTGTCCTCCTAGCAGCAGTGACACTACACTCATTGGGATGGGAATGGGACAGGGTGAGGTGGTGCTGGTGAGATGGGGAGCTCGGGGCCACTTCCACCAATCTGGTGTTTTTTTAAGAGTCAACTGTTTCTAAGAATTTAATCTGTTACGCTGATGAGATACCAGCTTGTTATTTGGAGAAGACTGCCCTTCAAAAGGATTATTGCAACACCCAAAACACATTGGGCTGCAATAAAAATGTCTCATTTTTTACTCTCTACTGTTTGCTGGTTTGGCACCTTGAAGGTCCCCTCTTCTGGCTGGAGCATTTTTGGCTGCTTCCCTCCCCTGCTTTTTTGTTCCCCAGCCTCACTGCCACTGCCCCAATGACTGCAGTGCCCCCAGTGGAAGGATACCACTACCTTGGTCCCTCACAACCTGCCTCTGGGGAGAAAGTGTCATTTGGAATGCCAAGTTTGATTGCAGCAGCTTTGGACTTTTTACTTAAAATTCTGTTCTGCCAACAGTTTACATGAATATATTAATTCTCATACAACTCCTGTAGATAATATGGTGAAAGAGTAGAGGTATTTTGTTGTCGCTCTCTGACTTTTTCATAAACTTTTTTCATAAACAAGCTTTTTCATAAACTGCAATACCCGTTTCACATTGCCAGATGGCAGTGTTGAGCTACCTAACTAGCAAGTCAACTGCTGGTGATTTTAGCGAGGATTCTAGCCAGAACGCAGCCTCTCCAGAGAGTTCACTCATCATTCCCTAGTATCTTTGCTGAAAGAAAGACTGGCCCTGTGAGCTGACCAATAAATACAAGTAGTTAAGCATGCCAGAAAATAAGTCGCAGTGCTTGATGTACATGTCCTTGCTGCACCATGTGGTTAAATGGCTGAATGGTTTATCATCAACACAGATTCTCAGGACTGCATGAAGGGCTGAATTTGATGTAGAATAGCTGTGTGAAAGGCCAGACCAGGGCTGTGATTGATGTCCCTTCCCCATCTACATTTGATGTCAAGGAGTCTGGATAGCTCTGTTAAGAGCAGCATGCTACCTTCCATCTAGCAGCATGAGATTTATCCACACAGGAAGATTTTTGTCTCTTCTAGAGTGCCAGCTGATAGACAGTCTGTTGCTGAAATTTGGGGATCTGATGGTTTTAAAAAACAGTACAACAGTGAACTCAAGCTGTTAATTGCTATTTGGGAGAGGTTTGCTTGCTTGCTGATTCTGTCACTGGTCCTTTCCCCCCCCAAGATGTAAGAAAGTAATCTGTATCCTGTTGCTAGCAATGTAAAGCACTTTTCTGCTTTGGAATAGAAGAGAAAACCTGTTGTGAAGGTTGAGCTGGCTCCATGCTGTAGACTAGCAGAAAGCTATTTGTGGGAAGGCATCAGGGAATTTGACTCTTGGTGAAAATCATTATGTCAAGTTCAGTATACTTACAAAATTTCTCACACATGCTTGAACTTATTTAGGAGATTATGTTCTGTCTTTGTATCCAGATCAGCAGAACTTTTTTGGTGTAATCTGCTTTTGATATATGTTCGAGCAGGGCTTGACGTGAGTTGTGTCTAGGGCTGTGGAGTCGGAGTCGGGAGCAATTTTGAGTAGAGTCGGAGTCGGTAGAAATGTACCGACTCCAACTCCTTCATAAATGGCAAATGTGTATTAACTAGTAATAACAAATTTACTGTAGTAAAATGGTAGCACAAGGCATTTCATCACCACCACGTGAATCCAGAGCTTGGAAAAGTTACTTTTTTGAACTACAGCTCCCATGAGCCCAATCCTTGGGGCTGATGGGAGTTGTAGTTTAAAAAAGTAACTTTTCCAAGCTCTGGATTCACGTGGTGGTGATGAAATGCCTTGTGCTACCATTTTACTGCAGTAAATTTGTTATTACTAGTTAATACACATTTGCCATTTATGAAGGAGTCGAAGTCAGACAGTAGAAAAATAGAGGAGTTGGAGTCGGAGTCAAAGGTCTGACGTACCAACTCCACAGCCCTGGTTGTGTCTCCCATATTTGTCACCATTTATGCTCTATTTTATGATTTGTTAAAGGCTCTCATGTAATTGGCCTCAGCAAATCTTCTTACTTCTCATTATCTTACTCCAGCTCCTTCAATATTGGAGCCTTCTGATTTTTAAAAATGGTGATAACATAATGTAATGTCATTGCACTGTTCCACTCTTTAACATTGTTATTTGACTGCTTTTTTTGAATCTGGCTGGTTCATGACCCACAGGCTGGCTACTTAATAATTCCACCTCCAGATCCCATTTCGTTGTTTTGGCAAGATAGTTCAAAACCAGGCAGTCTGGATCAATCTTTTAAGAGTGCCACGGTACTTTCCACTAATCTATCTAGCAGCATGGATGCAATTCTGCTAGTTCAACTTTTACTAAGAAGAAAAATTAAATATATGAGGCTGTAGTACTGGGAAAAGCAACAATGTAGATGTATAGTAAGTTACTCAAAGATTTGCTACATGAAAGTGAGGGAGAAAACCGACCTGACCTGAAATGTGATGAAGTAGGAATAAAAACCTTCTTCAGCCCAAGACCTTGCAAACAACCTTCCAGAGACTATAAGTCAGTGGTGGGTGTAAGCAGAGACAAAAGCAGGTATGGTCAGAAACAAAAGTGGTCAGAACAATCCATGTGACTGTTTCCTTTCTATAGCAGGCTACATTCCAACCATGCAAATTAAGAGGTTTCTACACCTACCCACTCACATTCCTATCTTAATCCACCCTCTAGGGAGGCAAGAGGCATTATCCCAGGACACATTTCAGTCAGGCAAAAGCACTTAAGGAGGGTGCAGAACAGGGCTAGTGATCTGAGGAAAGGGTGTGGCCTAGTGGGAATCCTGAGGGCTGGACAGAGAGGTCCGGAGGGCTACATCCTGCCCCTGGGACTGAGGCTTCCCTACCCGCCCCCCCCAGTAATAAAAAATGCTGCTGGTAGTTATTTTCTTGGTCAGTAATAAGAGCTATACAAATCTATTCAGTGTGAGGAATAATTAGGGATATGTAGAGTATAATTGCAAAGAAGACTAGTTTTACATTTCACTTCATAGCACGCTGCACCTGTCAGCAACACTTAAATGAAAACACAGAGTTGCTGTAAACCTTTGCCTTTCTTTGCAGTTTTCTGGGTGATATTTTTGTGTGTGTGTGTTCCCATCATAGTATCAAGCTGTTGTAACATAACTTGATAGGGGGTTGAATGTGTTGTGGATACAACATGCTGCTGTAGCATGGCGATTAACTAATTGGCAGAGTCCAGCCAAAGCCCCACTGAGTTCAACAGAAAATTAAATGTATGCTTAAAACATCACTATTGTGATTAATGGGACATGAAAGTGCTTAACTTTTGTTCAGGCATTCCTATTGATTGCAATAATCTTTAATAAACAAATTTGAATTTGTGAAGGCAAACACCTAGGAATGTAAAGAAAATTTCATAACAATTTTTCTCCTAATTTCAGGTACTTCGGGCACATATATTGCCACTGACTAATGTTGCCTTTAACAAATCTGGTTCTTGGTAAGTTTGGGTATTTAAATTCAAAGTATGCATGATCTACTGTAGGAAAAGCCTATCTAAATATAAACTGAATATGGTATTTTGCAGTCTACACTTTCCTGTGCTGAGAGTCTGATTCAAAAAAAGGCTTATTAAGATCATTGCTTGGATTGGAAATGCCAAAATCTAACATATTTAGTAAATTTTTATTTTGTAATAGAAAATACGGCAAAATGACAGTGAAAAAGTGTAAGACATGACTTTCTTTCCCTCCCTTCACCCTCTCTCTGTTATTCTTGTTATATTCTCACCCAGTCCTTGAACCAACAGAAATGAGGAAAAGTGAAAGAAATGTACCATTGGTCTCACCTGAAAGGTGATTTTCATAGGAAGGGGCCATCACTGTGGGAAATAGTTCCACCTATCGTGCGAAGGCAAGAATGTTTTTGAAGTCAAGACTAGGGACGTCATGCCCCTCCCACTCTCCAGTTCATTCGTAGCGAGTCTAAAAGAGATATCTAAAAATACAAGAACAAGGCCAACAGGCCCGCCAGGAAAATAACATAATAGTCACATGCATAACAACATGACTCTAACATAACTTCATAACATAACAGAACTAAAAGTCTTGACTTCACTCTTACATTTAAATATAATATGGAAACAATAACATGTAACCCATTGATAAAATCGCTAGTCATCCTCCAACTGGGAGGGTCGTGATGGCCCCTTCCTATGAAAATCACCTTTCAGGTGAGACCAATGGTACATTTTCCATAGGAAGTGGGCCATCACTGTGGGATGTACCAAAGCAACCCATATAGGGAGGGACCACCCACATGTTAATCCTCATTAAGAACCTGTTGCAACACTCGTCTGCCAAAAGAAGCATCAGCAGAGGCATAACGATCAATTTTATAATGACTTATAAACGAGTGTGGGGAAGACCAGACTGCGGCCCTACAAATATCGGCAACAGGAGCATTAGTAGCAAAAGCAGCCGAAGTGGCAGCTGACCTAGTAGAATGAGCTGTTATACTAGCAGGAACTGGCAGCTTCAGGGACTCATATGCTAAGGTAATGCATGCCCTTAACCAACGGGATAAGGTCGGATTGGATACTTTATGCCCCATAGACCCTGGATGAAAGGATACAAACAGAGACTCCGTTCGTCGAATCTCTTGGGTCCTAGACAGGTAGGTCTTGAGAGCCCTCCGAACATCCAACGAATGCCAAGCCTTCTCTAGAGGATGAGTGGGGTTCGGGCAAAACGAAGGGAGTACAATGTCCTGATTGCAATGGGAAACTGAATTGACCTTGGGACGGAAGGAAGGAAAGCGATCTTAAAAAAAAAAAAAAGAACCGCAGCCGAGGGAGCCCCCTGGCTACGGGGGGGGGAGGGGGCTTGAAACTGCAAAAATAAAGAGAGCCGCAGCCGCGGTCTCAGAGGGAGCACCCCAATCAAGGGAATAAAAGAAATTAAATAACCCTGAGGAAAGGGGGAAGAGAGCCGCAGCCGCGGTCTCTGAGGGGATCCTCAGTAGGCTAGACACAAAAAACAGAAAAAAGGTTTTGAAGAGAAAAAGAGAAACAGATACGAGACTTAGCTAAATGCTGCGTGAAATTCCAATCTTGTTCGTACGAAGGCAAGAATGAACTGGAGAGTGGGAGGGGCATGACGTCCCTAGTCTTGACTTCAAAAACATTCTTGCCTTCGCACGATAGGTGGAACTATTTCCCACAGTGATGGCCCACTTCCTATGGAAAATGAGGGGAGATATAAATTGCAACCTAAATCCAACATGTTTTTAAAAGTGTCATTGAGAGGGTCTCTGAAGTCAGTATTAATGTATAATATTTTGAGAGGCATTTCACAAGAAGTTGTATTTTTTCTGGCCCCCTCCCAGCATACTTATACTGTAGGTCAGGGGTGGGTAACCTCTTTTGGACGGAGGGCCATATCCCAAAGTGACCAACCTTCTGTGGGCCATTTTTAGTAGTTATATTTATTTTGATATGTTACAATGCATCCCGCATAAGGACAACATGGGAAAGAGAAGAGGTTTTAGTAAGTAGTCACTGACTTCAGTCAGCGGTGGGACAAGATGTTTCTTAAAAATTACATTCTGCTTATCCACTCTAGTTTTATCACTGGAAGCTATGACAGAACATGCAAACTATGGGACACTGCATCAGGAGAAGAGTTACGCTCTCTGGAAGGACATAGGAACGTGGTCTATGCAATTGCTTTCAATAATCCATATGGGTATGCAACTTCTCAGAATCATTGAAATCATGGCATGCGGAGAGAGGAGAAGAAGGGGAAGTCTCATTGTGTGAGCAAGATGCTGCTCACATTACACAAACCATTATTTCTTTGATACTTCCAAATAATTTTTACTTTTCTCAGTAAATTACATTTTACTTTTCCCTTCTACTGTATTCCATGGGATAAATTCTTTTTCGCTTAATGAAAGCAATAGTTTTTTTTTTTACATTTAGTGACAAGATTGCGACTGGATCATTCGACAAGACCTGCAAATTATGGAGTGTAGACACAGGAAAATGCTTTTACACCTTTAGAGGACACACTGCAGAAATAGTGAGTACACCTTTGAAATACTCGTCATTATATCTATGGACCTATTTCATTTTTTCAAAAAACACTTTAAAATGAAGCCTGGTTTTTCTATTATTCTCACTGAAACTATGTTAAGCACCACAATATGTGTTGTTGTTCTAAAAATATATAGTAGGGTAATTGCTACCTAATTAACTGAAGAGAAGTTAAGGGATTTATTTTCGTTTCTTTATAATTAATTGGAAACTTTTTACTGCTAAAGGATTTTTTTTTGCTGTCGTTATTAAAATCACCTGATATTTTAACTTTGCTTCCATTCTGTCTGATATCTTTTGATGCTAAGGTGAGAGCCCTTGCTCCCATGTTCCTTGCAGTCATAACGCCCAGCCGCAGAATTCAATACAACGTGGGCAGATAGAGCATTGGATTCAGACTAAGAGGATCTGGGTTCAGATATTTATTATTATGTTGACATTAAAGAGGATGTTTTGTCCAGTTAATTGTATACTATTGATTTTTTTTGTAGCTGTTGTTTTATGACGTTTTGATTTGTTGTACACCACTTAGAGTTTTATTTAAATATAAACAGTATATAAATGGTCTAAATAAATAATAAATATTTAAAATTAATTCCAAATAAATAATGTTTAGCTATCACATTATTCTTTGACTTGTTCAGAATTTTAAACCAGTTCTCCCCATCTCTAAAGAAGTATTTAATATTAATACACATAACTGCAGAATTATTATGAAATCTGTAAATCGTAATCTTAGTATATATTGAGTGCCATTGCACTGAGGTCTAAATTAAAACGTGGATATGATTACTGGATTTAAAATTGGGGCTGTAGCTGTATGGATCAGGGCTGAAGCATGTCAGATTAGAGCAAGGATCTCTGACAATTTTCTCTGACTCAGGATCTAGCTGGATATAGAAGAAGCTGCTGTCTCTTCTCCTTGAAATGGAAATGGACTGCCTTCAAGTCGATCCCGACTTATGGCTACCCTATGAATAGCGTTTTCATGGTAAACGGTATTCAGAGGGGGTTTACCATTGCCTCCCCCTGACGCTAGTCCTCCCCAGCTGGCTAGGGCCTGTTCAGCTTGCCACAGCTGCACAAGCCAGCCCCTTCCTTGTCCGCAACTGCCAGCTGGGGGGCAACTGGGCTCCCTGGGACTCTGCAGCTTGCCCACGGCTGCACAGGTGACAGGGCACGTAACCCCTGAGCCACTCATTGTGGGGGTGATCTTTAGCTGGCCCTTGACACCCAGGAGATACGAGCGGAGATTTGAAGTCATAGACTCTGGACTCCTAGCCAGGCTCTCCTCCCCACTGTGCTATATCTTGCTCATATTTGTCTATTGTACACAACGCATGACATGTCGTCAGTACATTGTGTGCTGCCCTGCCCTTGCCTCCCATAGCCAATGATGCGAAGCAGGCATGGGTCAGTGCACACAGTACTGTGTCAAAGCGTGCATTGTGGTACAAAGAGAGAAGAGACATGGAATAGTGGCAGCTCTGAGTTAGACTCTTAACCATGCAGCAAAATGACAGGTTTCCCAAGTAACCACTTTGGATAGAGTTATAGTCTGGCTCACTTGCATAGGTCCTGCTGATCAACTGTTATAAGACATCATAGAAGTATATCTTGATGTCTTGATGTGCTTTCAGTTTCATTGTGGACCAGCCATTCTGGAAGTGGCATAAGAATCCAAACGTATCTGCTCTTTCTAACATGATGACTGCCCATTACATTTTACTGCCTGCATGACTGCCAATTCAGCCTGTATGGTAGAGGTAACCTTGTTCTTGGGTTCCAAACTTTGTCTACTATATTATTACTATGCTGACCTGGGCTTCTCCTGGGAGGAAGGGCGGGATATAAATCAAATAAATAAATAAATAAAAAATATTACTAAAAGGCTAAGTTGCAGAAGAAAAGCTAGATATGGCATAATGAAAGCTACAGCACTAAGTGAACACCTTCCCCCACCACCACCCACGTGGTCTAATTGGGAGAGTAAAATTCCTTCCTGATCCCCCAAGGAAAATATTCCAAACAGTGCAAGTGGGCATTCACTCCTCATTGCCAACTGTGATCCTGTGGTTGTCATGCTTTATTTTACTGGCCTGTAAACAGTCAATAAGGCATTGAGCAGAGACAACTATTGTCATTCTGAGATATTGTGACTGTGCCCAGCAGCTAGGAAAACAGGAAATCCTTGGATTTCTATAAACATTTTCTTCCCTCTTTTATCTAACAGGTTTGCTTATCATTTAATCTTCAAAGTACACTGGTTGCTACTGGAAGTATGGATACCACAGCTAAACTATGGGACATACAGACTGGAGAAGAAGTGGTCAGATTAACAGTGGGTTGCAGCTCTTTCTAGTTACAATGGTGGTTTGGTATTTTTTGCTATTTTAATTGAAGTAGCTATTAAAAGAGCACTTTTTAATTATCAGTTTTTAAAGTTAGAGTCAAGAATTTCTCCAAATCTCTTAGCAACTGTAGTTAAATAATGATTAAGCTAGCATAAAGAGAGACCAAAAGCTGTGATACTAAAAATCATGGAAGCTTATGTGCAGAGCAATCCTATACATACTTATTTGGAATCCTACTCTGTTCAGTGGTGCTTCCTCTCAGCTGTGTGATTAGGATTGCAACCTAAATCACATATTTTTCCTAATTTGGTACCACTATAAGGTAGAATGGATTGCTTGATTAATTAAAATGAACCTGTAATATACTTTGATACATCCCCCACACTCAAAGGCACTATATAATTGCTTTTAGGCCTAATTATTGCCTGGGATTACAAATTCAAGGGTTCTATTTAGTGAGTTCTAATTTGTCCTCTAGATTACTTATTATCAAATAGAGTTATCCTGCTTAGAAACAGATCTCTTTTCATAACATTTTTCACAATGAAACACAATGATAAAGCATAAAAATTGTAAAGGCTTGGATCTAAACTGCCTGAGATGACCTCTTCCTTTTGCAGCCTTTAAGAGTAAGAGTGCTGTCTTAATAATGCCACAAGTAGGTGTTGTTATTGGCTGCCTTACAATTTTTTAATATATGCACAGACTTTTGATGGTGATGTAATTCCACCTCTGCAAGTTGCTTAATTTTTTATTTCATTTTTATCCTGCTCTTCCTCAAAGGAGATAAGGGAAATATATAGAAACATAAAATAATCCTGTGAAGTAGGTTCATCTTGGGAGATAGTGACTTCCAGGCAAAAAAGCTGTGGAAGAGGGAAGGGAGTAAGAGTAAATAAAATCAATCAGTCCCACGCACTCAGTCACAAACTAGCTATGCTAAAGATCCAAATGCTTCGAACGAAGGCAAGAATGAACTGGAGTGGGAGGGGCTCGATGCCCCAGGTCTTGACTTCGATCCATTCTTGCCTTCGAATGCTAGATGGCGCTATATCCCACATGATGTTGGACCACCTGAGGAAAATGGCCCAACATCACTGAGTGAGATTCATGACTGAGTGACAATTTGAACTCAGATCTCCCTAGTTTAAATCCAGGAGTGCTTCCAGACTCTTTTCAGGTGAGATTCAATCACATACTGTCAAATTCAGATTGCACTATTAAAATTGATTGGAGATTTTGTACAACATATCCACTTCCCCAAAAGGTAGGACTTGGGATTTATTTCCACAGGATGCAGTGATGGCCACCGACTTGGATGGCTTTAATAGACAAATTCATGGAGGATAAGGCTATCATTGGCTGCTAGCCATGATGGCTGTGCTCTTCTTCCATGGTCAGAAGAAAATGTTTCAATATGTTTCTAAATACCATTTGCTGGAAACCGCTGGAGGGGAGAGTGCTCTTGTGTTCAGGTCCTGCTTACAGGTTTCCCACAGGGATCTGATTGGCTACTGTGAGAATAGGATGCTGGACTAGCTGGGCCATTGGTCTGATGCAGCAGGCTCTTATGTTCTTATGACTTTATGATAAGGAAAATGAGAGGAAAATTTACTGGACAGCATGGGACAACACTTGCTTGATGCAATGTCATCTAACCTCCCTACAAACCAATCAGAAGGAATGTTCAATAAATAGCTGACATTGTCTAACCTTCTTGAAACCAAATCAGGGTGAATGGTCTATAAACAGGTTGTCAGAAGCACTCAGGACTCTATCCATTACACCATACTTTGCCCATCCAGATTGGGATTTTCTGCTTTTTAGCTTGTCTCATTCATATCCAAGTATGATGAGCTGTAGTAGACTTAGATAGCTGCAATAGCCAGTAGCCTATTTTCTCACTTAGTTCTCAACACACCTGATGTTTTCAACCTCTTATGTGCCCCATTTTCCTGAGCAGAAAAAAGTCTGTGCAGCTTTTTTATTATTTGTTAATAAAATATTGAATAAAACATAAAATACGTATGTTTACAAATGACTGGAAGTAATTTTTGGGATCATAGAACATACATTAAGAATGACAAAATAAAAAATAAAAATAAATACAGAATCATGTAGCTTGTGCTTTTAAAAATTCCTATATACAAATTATGGGTTGCATTATCTCTACATCTTCTTTAGACTTTAATTCCCCTTTTTTTAACTTTAGGGACATTCTGCAGAGATTATTGCATTGTCATTTAACACTACAGGAGACAGAATCATCACCGGTTCCTTTGACCATACAGTTGCAGTGTGGGATGTTGGCACGGGCAGGTATTATTTTGAACCTTGATTTATGTCGTGCTTTACAGAAATCCTAAAGAATTCCATACAGACTCCAGAAGTCCTTCAGATTCTAAATATGCCCTGATTTGTTAATATTTAATACATTTTAAGCAATAAAAGGCTTCCTGAAATCAGGAAAATGAAAATTAGATGTATTACTTCTCTGTGATTCTCCCTGGCAACAGTTCTGAGTTCTATCTGCCAAAGAGCTAAGATAATATTTCTGCATGTTGGCATATTATATAGGGCATTATAGCAGAACAGTGGAGGATATACATTGTAATATCAATATTTTACTACATATTTATTTATTACATCCTGCCTTATTCTACACATGAGGCAGCTTCTCCTGGGAGGCTTGCACAGAATGATCATAGTACATGAACTTTCTTATACTGAATTAGACCAATGGTCCATCAAACCCAAATCTGACTAGCAGCTGCTGTTGAAGATCTCAGAAGAGATTTTCCTTAGTATTCACAGGAAACTATAGGTGTATCTGGGATCATACAACTAATGCATCTGAATTATATTTGTTAGATTGATGTAGAAACAATAAAAGTCTTATGAGGATCAGTAATAAATTATCTGAGCCCTGAATAGCATTCATACCACCCCTCATTTCCCATCCTAAGTTACCAGTGAAAGGTCAATACAATTACAAATACATAATATGAATTAAATAGAGTAATTGCTTACTGAACATTAATGTGATAGTTTTGTACAACTGTAGCAAACACGATATTAAATTATGCAGAACATTTGCTTTCACAATTTTTCATTTGATACAGTCATTAATTGAGATTTCTGTATGTGAAGTCTAAAAAGGACCACAAGTATTTTTGATTATACATATTGTATCCATGAATAGTTGCATAGTGTATAAAACACGAGAGTCTTAAAAAACATTTTATGAATATACATAATTGAATATACATTAATGACTATACATACACCTCTTTTGCTGCCCATGGTAACAATTTTGTGCTGGCACTTTTAACACTTTATCAAGCAATAAACACCAGCACCTCATTTTTTTACCAAAAAAAGCTCCATGCATCCATCCATATATGAGAAAGGGGGGTATTGCTATGTTCATTAACATTTCCATGAGATGTAGAGTTGACTATTGTGTGACCCTCTCCCACACACACTGATTTACATGCTCTGTAGTATATGTGTTAATGCTTTCTAGGGGTCAGTGCTTTATAACCTATGGAATCTAAAAGGGGCATTGACAGTTAATTTTTACACTTCTTCAACTGAAATAGTTAAACAGTTACTCAGATTTCATCCCAATAGGCTGGATCCTTAGATCTGTCACCCTCAGCTGGCCACGTTGACAGGTGGGTAGAGATGCCCATTTGACAATCATCTGACATCAGTGTGTTGTCAGGTGAAGCATTTTCCTTTGCCCTCATGGCTTGAAATCAACCACGTGGGCAAAGGTGCCAATGATCAGCTTTCGGCAAGGAGCTACCTGCCCCTCCCCTAATGTGATATATCTTGTCGAGTATTGGGCAGGTGGGTATAGACTGGGGAAAATGGCCACATGGACCAAATTAGGACCCCTGCCTGTCTGCAGGTCAGAGGTTCCCCATCACTACCACAGAATAATACTAAAATGACAATTAGGGGATTATCAGCATAACTTTAGAGTCCTATTTTTCATTATTATTTGTTTATACAAGTGAGAACATGGGAACATGATTTTTATTCTCTCTCGGCAGGAGAATGCATACTTTAATAGGCCATCGTGCAGAAATAAGTAGTGCACAGTTCAACTGGGACTGTACTCTGATAATCACTGGATCAATGGACAAAACGTGTATGGTAAAGTAGTTGGATCCTTATTAAAATGATTTATTGTTATCCTTAATATATGACAAATAATCATAATAGATTAATCCATACATTTGTAGGTCTGGATTCAGGAATACATCCTTTTTGACCTGCATGAAGGACTGTGGGAAAAACTGAAATTTCCCCACAGTAGGTCAAAAATAAATGTGTGGGTTTACTCTCACATCTCTTTTCAAATATAGACAAACTTTGTATAAGACACAATTGTTACTTTCATTATGAAATATTTGCAAGTGGGACCTACAACAAAATGTTGCAGTGTATTTTTTCCAGCAGTGACGGAAGGTATCCCAGTCTGAGTTGTTCGTCCCACTTGCTCCTCTGGGCAGGGCCAACACAGCTTTATGTTTGTCTCTTTCACAGTGGGAGAGCTTAGCCTTCCAGTTCTGATCCTGCCTCGCTTCAGGAGCAGGGAGCTTCACCTGATCTCCTTCTTCATCAATCCACTGAAACTTGCTCTCCTCTCCCTTGTTTGTGGGGCCTCCTTAGAGAAGAATGAGAGCATATTTGGCCATTATGGCAAAGTTTCCTGCCAGCAGTGGCAAGAGAGGTGCAGTAGCTGAAACACCTGCAGAGCAAACTGTTGCCATTTATTATGTCTCTGCCTTCGCTACTGCCCTCCCTGTAAGAACAGGAGAGCCCTCAATCAGGACTCCTGGGTGGGGGAGAGGTGGGAAATTCTTAAAATGACAGAACTGACCTTGGGCTGGGGAGGGGGCTGTCTATGTTTATGGTTTATTTTTATCTGCTGGAGGGTGGGTGAGGAATTCTTTTTCTTTTTTCCTTTTTTGCTTTGGCAGCCAGGAACTGTTATTATAGTCTATCATGTGCTTGGGAGAGCAAATTTTGGACTGCTCTGGGGTAGCAGAGGGGAGTCCAGTTTCAGTGGTCTCGAGTAGGGGGAAATATGACATTGGATCAAGGGTGAGCCAGTTGAGGGGAACTCGATCCAGATGGCTGAAGTCTGGACTGTGGGACAGACAGTTACAGCCTGTGCTGTGTTCCGACCCTTTCTCCAGCCAAAGGTTTGGTGGAGGTTGTGAGCTTGTCCTCAAATCTCCGGGTGCTGCTTGGCAATGCAAGGTCCATCCATAATAAAATCTCCCTTATCCGTGATTTAATCGAGGATGAGGAAGTTGGCCTGGCATGTATAACCAAGACCAGTTAGGGTGGGTTTAGCCTCTTCCAGTTGTGCCCACCCGGGTACTTGGTTCAGCACCAGGGTAAGCTTGAAGGAGGAGGGTTGCTGTGGTCTACAGGAATGCTATCTTGCTGTCCAGCCTCCCTGTTCATCTGAGTGCCAATTTGAATGCTTGTACCTTGTGTTAGGCCAGCAGGACAGATTGGAGATTCTGTTGGTGTACTGTCCACCCCACTTCCCAACAGTCTCCCTGCCTAAGCTGTCGGATGTGGTCTCAGACATGGTGCTGAGGACCCCAAGACTGTTAGTCTTGGGAGAGATCAACATTCATGCTGATTCTGCTCTGTCTGGGGCAGCTCAGGATTTCATGGTCTCCATGACAACCATGGGGCTGTCCCAGCATGTCATCAGGCCAACACATGTAGCAGGGTACATTCTGGATTTGGTTTTCTCAGTTGGACAGAGAGAGGGTGATCTGAAAGTGGGGGACATAAAAACAGTCCCTCTGTCACGATCAGATCACCTGCTGGTGAGCTTTAGACTTACAGTGGCTTTTCCCTCTAGTGGTGGGTGACCTATTAAGGTGGTCTGCCCCCAGAGACTGATGGATCCTATCAGTTTTCAGAGGGCTCTGGGGAGTTTTCCAATTGGCATGGCTGGCTCTTCTGTCGAAGCCCTGATTGATCTGTGGAATACAGAGATGACCTATGCAATTCACACAATTTTATCCGAGCATCCTCCCCAATTGGCAGAGCTCAGAAAGCTCCATGGTATACCCCAGAGCTAAGAGCAATGAAACAAGAAGGGAGATGGCTTGAGTGCAGGTGGATAACAACTCTTAACAAACACTAATACGTGCTCATGTTTGAGCCTACTCAGTGGTAGTAAAGGTGGTGAAGAAAACTTAACTTCTCTGCCTCCATTGTGTTCTCAGCTTGCAGTCCAGCTGAGCTGTTTAGAGTGGCTAAGGACTTGTTACATACTGGCCCTGGGGAGGTGATAGAGCCATCTAAAACCCACTGTGACATGTTTGCTAAGCATTTTGAGGATAAAATAGCTTCCATCCACCAGGATTTGGACTCCATTGTTGATGCCGATGATCCAAGTGAGGTGTCTGGAGCGCTTTCTTGTCCAATGTCATTGGATGAGTTTCAGTTGCTGTGGGCTGAGGATGTCGACAAGTACTTGGTTGGGTCTGTGCAGCCACCTGTGTCTTGGACCCTTGTCCTTCATGGCTGATAAAATCTGTCAGGGAAGGGACAGCTGGGTGGGCCAGGGAGACGATGCTTCTCTTCAAGAAGGAGTAGTTTCAGGCTGCCTGAGGGAGACAGTGGTAAGACCACTCCTGAAGAAGTCTTCCCTGGACCCAGAAGATCCTAATAATTTTAGACCAGTAGCAAATGTCCCCTTTCTGGGCAAGGTTCTCAAGAGGGTGGCTGCCAACCAGAACCAGGTACTCTTGGAGGAGACATATTTTCTAGATCCATTTCAGTTGGGATTCAGGCCTGGGTTTGGTACAGAAACTGCCTTGGTAGTCCTGTATGATGACCTGTGTCAGGAGAGAGATGTGGACTGTGACTCTGTGGATTCTCCTTGATCTTTCAGTGACTTTCAATACCATCAGTCATGGTATCCTTCTGGGGTGACTGTTCAAGCTGGGTATTGGGGACACTGCATTGTGGTGGTTCCATTCTTACTTAGATGGCTGGCTCCAGAAGGTGGTTCTTGGGAAGCATTGCTTGGCTCCATGGCCTCTCCAGTATGGGGTCCCGCAGGGGTTGGTTCTGTCCCCCATGTTGTTTAACATTTACACGAAACCACTGAATGGGGTCATATGGCATTTTGGAGTGTGTTGTCATCAGTATGCTGATGACACACAGCTTTATTTCTCCTTTTCATCTTCTCCAGGTGAGGTAGTGAATGTGCTCAATCAGTGTTTGGTTATGATAATGGGTTGGATGAGGGCCAATAAACTGAAGCTTAACCCAGACAAGACTGAGATGCTGTTGGTGGGTGGTTCCTCTGACAGGCTGAGTGGTGTGCGGCCTGCTTTAGATGGGGTCACACCTCTCTGAAGGAGTGAGTTTGTAGTTTGGGGGTCCTCCTGGATCCACTGCTGTCACTTGAGGCACAGTGGTGTGGAGTGCCTTCCATCAGCTTAGGCTGGTGGCCCGACTGTGACCCTAAAAACATAAGAACATAAGAAGAGCCTGCTGGATCAGGCCAGTGGCCCATCTAGTCCAGCATCCTGTTCTCACAGTGGCCAACCAGGTGCCTGGGGGAAGCCCGCAAGCAGGACCCGAGTGCAAGAACACTCTCCCCTCCTGAGGCTTCCAGCAACTGGTTTTCAGAAGCATGCTGCCTCTGACTAGGGTGGCACAGCACAGCCATCACGGCTAGTAGGCATTGATAGACCTGTCCTCCATGAATTTGTCTAATCTTCTTTTAAAGCCGTCCAAGCTGGTGGCCATTACTGCATCTTGTGGGGGCAAATTCCATAGTTTAACTATGTGCTGAGTAAAGAAGTACTTCCTTTTGTCTGTCCTGAATCTTCCAACATTCAGCTTCTTTGAATGTCCACGAGTTCTAGTATTATGAGAGAGGGAGAAGAACTTTTCTCTATCCACTTTCTCAATGTCCCTATCTGGACAGAAATAACCTAGCTACAGTTATCTAAGCTGTGGTAACCTCAAGGTTGGATTATTTCAATGTGCTTTACATGGGGCTGCCTTTGAAATTGGTTTGGAAGCTTCAATTAGTGCAGAATGTAGCTGCCCGACTGTTAACAAGTTAAAGGCGAACAGAGCATGACACCTATCCTGTTCCAATTGCATTGGCTGCCTATATGCTTCCAAGTCCAATTCAAAGTGCTGGTTTTGACCTATAAAGCTCTTAATGGCTTAGGAGCCCAATATCTTTTGGAATGCCTCTTCCAATATGAACCTACCCAGACCTTTAGATCTTCTTCTCAGGCCCTTCGCCAGGTCTCCCCTTTGAGGGAAGCTCCGAGGGTGGTGATGAGGGCCTTTTCAGTTGTAGCTCCCCATCTGTGGAATATACTCCCCAGTGAGGTCCACCTGGTGCCTTTGTTGACATATTTTTGGCGCCAGGTAAAGACATATTTTTTCTCCCAGGCATTTGATAGATTGAGATGATGTTTTGTTTTTAATATGCTGCCAAACCTTCCTGTGGCAGTATGAAGATGGTATTGCTATTGTTTTGTTGTTGTTTATTGTTATGTTTTTATAGTTTGTTTTGTTTTAACATTGTGTAAGTTGCTTGGGGACCTTCAGGCATCGAGCAGCTTATTATTATTATTGTTGTTGTTGTTGTTAATGATAATGGTAATAATAATAATTATTAGTGAAAGCCCAGCACTGTCCTTGAATTCCTCCTACTGCTAATTGGAGTGCTCCTGTGGGTTCCTGCCAGCAGCCCATGTTCTGTGGCTAAATCTGAGCATGCTAAATCATTGTTGGCCTGTTTCTGAAGTTGTTTACCCTTAGTGGGTTTTTTCCCTTTGGTACTTCCACAAACCAAAGGATTCCCCCAACCTTGATGATTATCTCCCTTTTGTTTCTTAATGGCCCCTTTTGACTACAATCCTGATATGTACCCTGAGTTCACTATCTGAGAGAGTGATAGAAGCTCTTTCAGTATAATTGAGTGAAATGAGAAAAAATAAACCACCTGGAAATCTATTGGTACTTGAAGTATGAATCACTAATTGGACAGTCTTATGCTGCCTATTTCAGTTACAGACATGTTTCACTTGCTCTACTGAGAGTGGCAAGTGAACAGAGGTTTCTGCAATGATTAGTGTGCCAGAGTGACCAGATGAAATTGAGTAAAGGTCTTCTGGACCTTTATGGTGTAGAGGAGGATATTTCAGCACCTGTAGACATCAGCATCAGTCACAATTCTCTCTTTTACAGCAATGAAAAGTACTGATGGGGCCAGCTTGACCGTAGACAGCCTCTTGGGGTGGCAACATTTGCTTAAAACATTTTTGCACCATCTTTTCTTTCTTTAAAAAAAGCCCAAAGCTAATCCCTAAAAATGTCCCTCCAGATAACTTGCAATAAATAAATAAATAAATAGACAAAATAAAGAAAGAAATAAAGAGGATCACTGCAGGCCAACTTGGTCTAGGAAAGAAGCATTAACATTTATTGTCATCTGTAGTGTTGATCACTGCCAGTTCACTCTTTGAAAGAGCCACTAGAATGCAAATGAATTCCAGGAGATACCTGGCTTGCTTTGATACTATGTCAAGCAAAAGTTGTTAACTTTGCTTTCTACCAAATCTATGCTCATATGAAACAACAAATAATGATTGACACATGTAGCAAGCAGTTCAGACAATTAAATAAAGAGGCTGGATCTGGTTGCTGGTCATTACTTGCCTGCATTTTTGCTTACTGCCTTCTGTCCACATTGCAGCTGTGGAATGCTCTGACTGGAAAGCGTGTGGCAACGTTAACAGGACATGATGATGAAGTTTTAGATGTTTGTTTTGATTACACTGGCCAGCGTATTGCAACTGCCTCAGCTGATGGTAAGTGAAATTGATTATTTTATTCAGATGTGTTTATCCCATGTCAGCTGGTCTGAAAAGTATTCCTTGAAAAACAAAGCTGTCCTTCTTTCCGTGCTGCAAACATTTGCTCAGATAGTTACTGGGGGTGACAGTAACTCCTAATAGCTCCTTCTGTGCTACATATACACCATACATTTACAGAACATTGAAAACACTTTCTCCAGTGGGCACTAGGATACCCCCAAGTGGGTATTGTCTTCCTCTCCTGTTGCTTGAGGCAGGAAACACTGCAAAGGACTCTCATCTTAGCCCCTCCCACAGAGTGTTAATTCATTTTCCTGCCTTGCTTGAGCAGCACTGGTTTTGCTTAGCTCTTCAGTTCTGTCCTGTTTAAAATTCATTGCTTTTTGCTAATTTCCAGATTTTGTTCCTTTTCTGCATTTCCAGTGTATCTGAGGGGAGTGATTGCATTTGATTATTGTTTTCCTGAATTAATTGAGTGTGATTTCATCAGTGTGTGTGTGTGTAGGTCTGTAAGTGTCCGTTTTGTCCATTGGTCCAGTAAAATGACACCTCTTTTCCCCCAGACTGACCATATTCTCCTAGTCCTTGTCTTTGTTAATGAGCTTCTCCCCATAAATTAATTTCCATAATTAACTCAGTCACCTCTTCAGTATGAATGTGCTCCCTTCTAATTAATTGCCAGGAATCCCATGATTTAACAACCTAATATACAAAAGCTCCCACTGTGGGATATCACCTCCTCTGTCAGCCCTAGTTCTTGAGTAGTTAATTTGCTTTAATAAGAACTGTGGTGGCAAAAAGCCCAGTGATTTATCAGAGAAAGCTCCATTGGCAGTTAAAGAGGGGCAGAATCCATGGCAAGAATAGAAGGCATGGTGGACACAGTAACACTGTCAGGCAGGCCAGAGAAGATAAAGGAAGCTGCAGAAGAAAGGCAGTTGGGCGTGCACAGTGTTACCCACCATTCTGAGAAGAAAAAAATGCAAAAAGAGCAAAGCACGGCTTAATCACCCCTGTAGTAGTGATGAGTGCAGAGGACAGTCTTAGTGCATAGTTTGAATGATCTTGTGGTAGCAGATGTGATAGCAGATGGTAGTCATGTTCATGCTGCAGGCGCAATGAAAGAGTCCTTACTGCAGTCTAAGTTGGCTCTTAGGAAGGTAGCATACATGGGAGAATGAAGTCAACAATGGGTTGATAGACATGAGGAATAGCTGTCTGAGGATGGACCAATTCCACACCCTCAGGTTCTCTTTGATTTAGATTACAGTGATAATGATTTTGATGATGTAGCCTCTTTTAGGTTGTTCCACTGCTGTTAAAGTTATGTATTTTTTTTAATTTTTATTTTGTTTTGGTTTTTATACTAGTTTTAACTTTTTTAATGTTTGTAAGTTGCTTTGGGTTCACTTTTGTGAAGAAAAGCAGCTAACAAATTTAAATAGAGATGTGATGGGGTCTGCTCCAGTAATAACTTGGAACAGCAACTGCCTTAAATGCTGAGGTTTTAGCACACATCAGGGAGTCCCTATTGGCTGATATTACAGCAGAGCTAGCCACACTAAAGGCAATCAATTCAAACTGCTAATGGCAAGATGTGCTTAGGGGTAGGGCACAAAGAGTGTTAACTGCACACAGGCCAACTAGAACACCTAATGATGTACAGTTATAGGATTATGATATTTCTAGTATTTTGCAGGACAATGAGAGTGCTGAGTGGAGTGACAGTTCAGAGGTGGACAAACTCTTCTTCAGGGCTCTTCAAGGATATGCACTATACTCCTTTATTATGCAAATCTGTGGCTGCATTAGATTTAAAGAAGGCTACCCTTGAGCCGGTGCCAACTACTTCTCGGGGGGGGGGGGCGAGCTGTGTTATCAGAAATAAAACCAAAGGACAGAATAGTCAAAATACCATAAAATTTAGGAATCTGGTTAAGTCAGAATGGGGTATTCCAATGCAGTCTTAAGAAATCAGTGTCTTATGCTAAGGAGCTTTATCTTTTAGAATCTGAGTTCATGGAGCAGCTGAAGACTCCAGTAGCTGATGTACCAATTTCAGTGTTGGTCCAGCTGAAAGGTCTAACAGAATGTAAGTTAGATTTAGCAATTAGAAAGGTTCATGAGGTGGTTGCATTAGTCATCTGCACTTCTTGTGCAGTTTCGGTGTTCTCTAGAGCGGCTCTCCTTTTGTTAGATGGCATACTAGATAATCTCACTCAAGACAGACTTGGAAGGATTGTTTTGCAGGTGTTGTGAGCAGAATCCTACATCGCAGATGCAACAACGGACACCACACAATTTGTAGCTGTGGCAAGAAATGCTTTGCGGCTTTGGCATTGGGAGACAGATGCTACATCATGCTTAGTGTTGGCTTCAGAACCTTATGTTGGAAGGAAGTTGTTTGGTGGATGTGTTACAGGACATACTAGTTGAAACAAAGTATAAGAAGGCAATGCCTGTGGCAAATCAAAGAAGAGATGAACAGTGGGCTTTTTGGCATTACCACTCATCAACAGGTTTGTGCCTCATGGTTCTGTGGAAGAGGATGTGATTTTCTCTCCAACAGAACTATCTGGAGAGGGTCAAAGTTTCAGCAGAGACGTCAGCAGCAATTGGGATCTAGATTTCAGGGTTTTTTAGTCACTGCAGATGGAAGACAGTAAAAACAGTTCTGACTCACCACAGATTCCCATGGGTGCCAGGTTGTTGCATTTTGTCCAACGGTGGGAAACAACAACGACTGTTGAGTAAAGGCTGTGGTGCTTCATGGATTGTAAATAGAATTCAAGACTCCACTGCCAAACTGTCTTGTGCTATCACCAGTGTTTTCAAATCCAGAGAAGTGCAAACTGGTTCACGAAGCAATCAATCATTTGCTGCAGATAGCAATTGAACTAGTACAGCAAGAATAAGGGTTCTCTGGTGTTTATTCTGTGCTCTTCATCATGCCGAAGACAGGGGCTACCTAGCAAGCACATTTGGACCCCAGGTACCTGAACAAATGCATGAGTTATCGGAAATTTCATATGGAGACAAAATTTGGAAAGCACTGCAACCACAAGAGTACCTGGCCTCCATAGATCTGATAGAGGCCTACCTTCACATGCCAATACATCCATAACAGTGCAAGTTTCTGTGCTTTGGATACTCAAATCAACATTACCAATACAGGACAATGCCCTTTGGGTTAGCATCAGCTCCAAGGATCTTCACAAAAATCATGGTGGCCCTTGTGGCTTATTTGTGTCAGGAAGGGATTAATCTGTATCCATGCTTAGGTGACATTCTGATAAGTCTGAGAAAAGTCCAGTCTGCATATTTATTTATTTATCACATTTGTATACCGCCCCATAGCTGAAGCTCTCTGGGCAGTTTACAACAATATTGGTATGTCCAGTATTGGGAAATTCATGTCATATTGGCGGCCTTGAAAGATCATGGCTTTCTAGTGAATATAGCAAAAAGTAATCTGGCTCCAACACAGAGGTTGTAGCACTTGGGGGCAGCTATAGATACAAGTCAAGAGACAATATCATTGTCAGAAGAGATGATGGCAAGGATAAAGGCAGCGGTTACACCTCTTCCACAGAGGACCTCAGATCTCATTATGTTGACAAAGGTTCAGCGGCATCACTAGCGGGAGTGCGGGGGGTGCGGACCTCTGGCACGCACCCTCCCAGGTGCGTGGACGGGGGTGGCTGGTTTTGTGTGCGCGCATGTGCGCGCGTGCACACACACTCACTGCACGCTCCAGGCTGGTGGTGGGAGGCCTGTCCCGGCTTCACCGCCAGCGAGCGGGCGCCTGCTTTTGGTCTCGCCCGCCCGCCGCCGAGGAGGAGTTGGCGCGGGGCGGGGCGGTTCTGGGTGTCACTCCCCTCAGGGTGTCACCCGGGTGCGATCCGCACCCTCCGCACGCTGGTAGTGACACCCCGGCAAAGGTTTTAGGAATACTATTTTCATCCATTCAGGTCACTCCATGGGTTAGATTTCAAAGTGGGTACTCTTGCTGTATCGGACACACATTGTGCAGTCTCAACATTTGAAGATTCATGTAACTGCACAATTGCAAGCATCTCTTCGATGGTGGAAAGAGGACAGCAATTTATGCAAAGGGATGCCTTTGAAGGATCTTGGTAGGCTAGGGAGCACACTGCAGGGGGAAGTTAATACAAGGCACCTGGTCACTACAGGAAGCAAAACAACCAATAAATTGGTTGGAGTTAAGAGCAGCAAGGTTGGGTTTGCAACATTTTGTGCCTCTTCTAGAGTTGACGGATGATGTTGTGAACAGACAACAATATAGTGAGGGTTCATGTCAGTTGTCAGGGAGGAATTAAATCACGGTTACTCCGTGACACTGTTGTTAGCCTGGGCAGAAAGATCTCCGATATCTCTTGTAGCAGAACAGGTTAAAAGGGTGGACAGTGTTCAGGCAGATTGGCTGAACCAGCAAAGTGTATTGCCAGGAGAGTGGCAGCTGCACAAGCAAGTGTCCAGACAACTTCGGAAGCAGTTTGGCAGGATGGATGTGGATTTATTTTCCTCTGATGTAAATCATCAGCTTTGGAGGTACTGCACCAGGTATCCATCTTTGGTGGTAGAAGGCACAGATGCTCTGTACTCTCCTTGGCCAACTGGGATCCTATACATTTTCCTTCTAATTCCAATGTTGGCTCAGGTGTTGAAGAAGGTGAGAATAAAGAAGGCAAATGTCTTTTTGATGGCCCTGTACTGGCTGAGAAGGCCATGGTTCTCAGAGTTGGTGAACTTGCTTATGGAGAAACCTTGGACTCTGCCCCTTTGACCAGACCTCTTGTTACAAGATCCCCTGGTACATCCATTTCCAGAATGGTTTTGTCTAACTGCTTGGAGGTTGAGTGGATAAAGTTATTGGGAGCAGGATTACTACCAGATGTCATCACCACTATCATGGCATTGTGTTAGCCATCTACAAAAAAAGTATTATCAGTAAATTTGGGCAGTGTTTGTGCAATGGTGCAGTAAATGTCACGTGCAGCCTGGAAAAGCAGGAATAGGTGAGCTGCTGTCTTTCCTGCAGGATGGACTGAAGCGGGTTGAGGCCAAACACCTTGCATGACAAGCTTCAGCATTAACATCAATATTGTCCAAATCTCCATCTCATTCACTTGGTTCTCATCCATACGTGAAGCAATTTTTAACATGGGCAGCGCCATCTAGCTATCCAGTTCAACACAGGTATTCAACATGGAACTTACAGAGTCCTGACTGTGCTCCAGAAACCACCTTTTGAGCCCAGCGTCTCTGCGAATCATGTCATACAAAGTACTGATTTTAGTAGTGATAACATCAGCATGAAGAATATCAGAACTAGGAGTGTTGTCTGTAGCAAAACATCTTTGTGTGTTTCATAAAGACACAGCGATACTAAGAACTGATATAATCCTTTTCTCAAAAGTAAATACAGCCTTTCACTGCCAGCAGGAATTGGTACTACCTACTTTTTGTCTGTGTGCTACACATGAGCTTGAGCATGCCTGGCGTTCTCTGGATGTACGCAGAGCATTGAAAATATACATTAATAGGACAAAATCATTCAGGCAGACAAATTCATTATTTGTATCTTACCATCCAACCAATTTAGGAAAAAAAGTTACTTCTTCTACATTGGCATACAACACTCTTCATTTATCACAACCGAAGGGTGTTGTGGCACATTCAACAAGGGCAGCTGCTGCTACAGCAGTGTATTCAATGAATGCACCATTTTGCTTCTGCAGAAGCAGCATTTGGGAGGCGAGTACTGTGATGTTCCTGTATTAGTGTATATATGGTAAGTGCTGTTTGTATAGGAGATACATGGTAAGTGGAATGAAAGAGGAGGGGGGAGTGAATGGGCAGTAGAATGCTGGATGATTGGCTGAGTGTTGAGAATGGCGGAGAGTATAAATGGAAGGATGTCAAATCTGGGAGGACGTGAGAGGGTTGTTTTGGTGGGTTTGTGAGAGTTGTTTGAGAGGTGGATGTCAGGAGAGTGTGGAGAAAGAGAGAGTGGGAGTTCTAGTTTATGATAAGTCAAGTATCATAGTAATAGATGAAACCATATGCTTATGTGCCTTTATAAAGTAATCTTGTTATCTCTGTTATTTAATAAATATATTTGGTTTACCAAAGGCCTGATCCTTGGCTGGGGTTTCACAGACCAGAAGGGAGGGTAAGGTAATAACCAAGGCTGAAGGGAAACTGTAACAAATGGTGGCAGCGGTGAAGGGAAGAATATAACACCACAAGTATTCAGAGCAAACCAGAATTATATGCATTCTGTATAGATCAAAGGGATTGGGACAGCTTAAGCACGCAGTCACAGAGGTAACCTGATTGAGAGAGACTCAGGCAGAGTCTCTGGGAATACTGGTTATAGGACATGACTGGTGGTGCTGCCTAGCAGGGGGATCTGGTGAGGTCTATGCTAGAGCGGGGAGAGAAACCATAAAAAAGGACAGTCCGGACTGGTGGAGTCCCTGGTGGTGCCTAGTGACAGGCAGTAACCACGAGCAGGTAGGAACCTGACAGGGAGAGCCAGGGAAGGGCGTCACAAGTACTCCAGCAAGTTTTGCCTACAGATTAATTACACAAAACCCACCCTAACATTAGGTCATCTGTGGAACATCCCACTTGGGGATGTCCTAGTGCCCACTGGAGAAGGAACCATTTAGTCACCTGAAGGGTGTTTTTCTCAGAGGGCATTAGGACACCACCAAGGCCCACCCTGGATGAGTGGTGGAAACACAGGAGATGAGAGTAAGTCCAGAGAATGACCATATGTTACAAACTTCTTTTGTTCATGTTGTATTTTTATATTTGTTTGGCTGTGTTACATTTCTGTTCATATAGGGTTTTTTTTTACTGTTGAGCAATGTTTTCAAGCTTGGCCAAATGGCAAACTAACACTTCATGGGAGGGGCTAAGAGGAGAGTCCTTTGGAGTGTTAACTCTTTCTTGCCTCAAGCAACAGGAGAGGAATACACTACCTACTTGATGGTACCTAGTGCCTCCTGGGAAACACTCCTCAGGTGAATAAAATGGTTCCCCTCCCCAAGAATCTTGGGAGCTGCAGTTTGTTAAGGATGCATGGAATCCTAGCTCTGTGAGGGGTAACCTACAGTTCCCATGGAATTTTTTGAGGATGTGCTTTCAATGTACTTTAAATGTATGGTGGATGACCCCATGTGAGGTTACAGAAAAAAGTCCTCCATCAGAAGCACTCCAGTGAGGTAGTGTATGTGCACTGGAAACTGGCTCAGTTCTCTGATACAACCAATTTTGTGGAGATCCTCCATGATAGCGTCAGTGGCTCTAAGGAATGATTAATTATATCCATGTATTGAGTTATTTTTAAATGTTAAGGCCTCTGCGTGGTGTGCTCTTTGACAGCTTTCTCATAAGATTGTTGTGTTTAAATCAGTCTTCTGAACCTTCAGATCCCTGAACCTGAACTAACATTTGCAGGAAGGGATTCTGAGGAACTGAGACAAATAGTGGTAACGAGAGAGGAAGTTCTAGGCTTAATGGACAATATAAAAACTGACAAATCACCGGGCCCCGATGGCATCCACCCGAGAGTTCTCAAAGAACTCAAATGTGAAATTGCTGATCTGCTAACTAAAATATGTAACTTGTCCCTCGGGTCCTCCTCCGTGCCTGAGGACTGGAAAGTGGCAAATGTAACGCCAATCTTCAAAAAGGGATCCAGAGGGGATCCCGGAAATTACAGGCCAGTTAGCTTAACTTCTGTCCCTGGAAAACTGGTAGAAAGTATGATTAAAGCTAGATTAACTAAGCACATAGAAGAACAAGCCTTGCTGAAGCAGAGCCAGCATGGCTTCTGCAAGGGAAAGTCCTGTCTCAGTAACCTATTAGAATTCTTTGAGAGTGTCAACAAGCATATAGATAGAGGTGATCCAGTGGACATAGTGTACTTAGACTTTCAAAAAGCATTTGACAAGGTACCTCACCAAAGGCTTCTGAGGAAGCTTAGCAGTCATGGAATAAGAGGAGAGGTCCTCTTGTGGATAAGGAATTGGTTAAGAAGCAGAAAGCAGAGAGTAGGAATCAACGGACAGTTCTCCCAATGGAGGGCTGTAGAAAGTGGAGTCCCTCAAGGATCGGTATTGGGACCTGTACTTTTCAACTTGTTCATTAATGACCTAGAATTAGGAGTGAGCAGTGAAGTGGCCAAGTTTGCTGACGACACTAAATTGTTCAGGGTTGTTAAAACAAAAAGGGATTGTGAAGAGCTCCAAAAAGATCTCTCCAAACTGAGTGAATGGGCAGAAAAATGGCAAATGCAATTCAATATAAACAAGTGTAAAATTATGCATATTGGAGCAAAAAATCTTCATTTCACATATACGCTCATGGGGTCTGAACTGGCGGTGACCGACCAGGAGAGAGACCTCGGGGTTGTAGTGGACAGCACGATGAAAATGTCGACCCAGTGTGCGGCAGCTGTGAAAAAGGCAAATTCCATGCTAGCGATAATTAGGAAAGGTATTGAAAATAAAACAGCCGATATCATAATGCCGTTGTATAAATCTATGGTGCGGCCGCATTTGGAATACTGTGTACAGTTCTGGTCGCCTCATCTCAAAAAGGATATTATAGAGTTGGAAAAGGTTCAGAAGAGGGCAACCAGAATGATCAAGGGGATGGAGCGACTCCCTTATGAGGAAAGGTTGCAGCATTTGGGGCTTTTTAGTTTAGAGAAAAGGCGGGTCAGAGGAGACATGATAGAAGTGTATAAAATTATGCATGGCATTGAGAAAGTGGATAGAGAAAAGTTCTTCTCCCTCTCTCATAATACTAGAACTCGTGGGCATTCAAAGAAGCTGAATGTTGGAAGATTCAGGACAGACAAAAGGAAGTACTTCTTTACTCAGCGCATAGTTAAACTATGGAATTTGCTCCCACAAGATGCAGTAATGGCCACCAGCTTGGACGGCTTTAAAAGAAGATTAGACAAATTCATGGAGGACAGGGCTATCAATGGCTACTAGCCGTGATGGCTGTGCTGTGCCACCCTAGTCAGAGGCAGCATGCTTCTGAAAACAAGTTGCCGGAAGCCTCAGGAGGGGAGAGTGTTCTTGCACTCGGGTCCTGCTTGCGGGCTTCCCCCAGGCACCTGGTTAGCCACTGTGAGAACAGGATGCTGGACTAGATGGGCCACTGGCCTGATCCAGCAGGCTCTTCTTATGTTCTTATGTTCTTATGTTCTGTCCCATCCAGTGTTGAATGTTTGATCAGTCCAAGGGCTCCAGAACTTTCCAAACAATTCTCATACAAGTGTACTCTTAGCTAACCTCCTCATAGGATCTTATGTTCTGAACCTGCCTTCAGTGACCACCACAGAGCACCAGAGGTTTATAGTGCAAGTTAATGTATAGTAGTCATAGTGGTAGTTACTCCCAAGTAAGTGTGCTTTGGGTTGCAGCCCGTCATTTTTAGCACTTGGCTTCTCTGGTTTCTAACAAAACAGGAAAATGCCTCTGCTAAACTCACATTCCTTTTTTTTCTACTAAAGGATCAGCAAGAGTTTATGATGCAGAAACAAAAAAATGTATCTCAAAACTTGAAGGTCACGGAGGAGAAATTTCAAAGGTACCTGCTGTTTTATTCCTCTGTATTGCTGCCCTCCTAGAATGATGTTCCAAATTACATTTAATTTGGACAGTTTTGCTTGTTTATACGCTCTCTTCCTTCTTGAATGTGGCCCAGGGAAGCAACTACTCCCCCTTTGATTTTTTTTGTAATGTTTTATTCCTTTGTGTCTCTGGTGTGGGTCAGTAGTTCTCTAATGAAAGCTACTTATTAAGACTGCAATCCAATACATATCTACTCAGCTCCATTGGGTTCAGTGGGACTTACTCCCAGGCAAGTGTGTATTGGATTGCAACCTAAAACATTATCCTTGCAGTTTGGGGGAGTAATCCTGGCATTCATTATGTGCAAGTATGTCCCATTGATTTTGGTGGGATTTGTCAAGATCACTGGGTCCCAGCCCTGAGAACCAGCTCTCGCAGGCAAACAGCAGATGCCAGTTTAGCTTGCATTCAACTCTGCAAGATAGAATGCTACCACCACTCCTTATGTCCATCAGTTTGGGCCAGGAGACTCCCAAACCTTAAAATAAACAGATATTCCTGGGATTCGAAATAATTTAAGAGCTAAAGATCAGACACTCTGCTTCTTGGAGCCCCAAGTTAACAAGTTACTCAGTAGCAATTAGCCAAGTTTGCCCAGGTGCTGGATTTAGTACCAGGACTTATGAAAGAACACATCAGGAAATATGAGGTAGCTTTTTAGAAAATAATTAAGAATAGCAGCACAAAAAGAACTAGAATACCATTAAGAAATACAGTTAGAAAATATCATTAAGAATAATAGTGTTAGGAATTAGCAAATAAGATTTAAAAAAAGACTAACTGCTCTTAGCTCTAATACATACCAGCAGAGGATAGGAACACTGACCCCACCATGGACAAAGATACACATCACCAACGGTGTTGGAAGGCATCAAGAAGAATATGGGGCATCAGAATAAAGAAAAAGGCTAGCTTTATAGTAAAACAGCATAGCAACTAAGGTGAAGTTTAACAGCCAGTCAGAAGGTTTCTAGGGAAGAACTTTCCATTACTTTTCTATACAATAGCTGATGTTCATTCCCCCAATTAATGGGCCATCCCAATTAGCAGGCTCCAGCTTTGGCCTTGAAGCATCACTCTCTCTGGATAATGCAGGTAGCTCTAGCTCAGCCTTTCCCAACCAGTGTGCCTCCAGATGTTGTTGGACCACAACTCCCATCAGCCTCAGCTAGCATTCCCAATGGTCAGGAAAGATGGGAATTGTGGTCCAACAACATCTGGAGGCACACTGGTTGGGAAAGGCTGCTCTGTCTAGCATGAGATCATTTCTTACCCATATGTCTACAGTACCGATCCATTTTCTTAGATCAAGAAACTGGTTTTCTCTGCAGGATTTATGCCTGAATAACTAGAGGTAGAATTGCAGCCTTTGAGATTTATGTGGGCATTCAAGTTAATGGTTCAGATTTTTTGAAAAATTGAGTGATACTCCCCCCATCATTTCAGTACAGTAAAATTAAATAAAATTTTATCTGCATGTTGGGTTCTTCCAGCTGCAATATTTAGTGGGAGCTTTTAATGTATATTTCATGTGGTAGTGTGTGCATGTTAAGAAAGCTAGTGTCTATACCACTCTTATCTTACACCCTTGGATGATGCATCTTTATAGTAAGCAGAAGCAACAAATGATAGGCCTCCTATACTTTTAATAGTGGTGTAAAAAGTGGGAATTTGGGCAGCATAGGATGGGCAGCTTTTACATGATATATTTTATAAATCCTGTATGAAATCCATGCCCAGTTCAATTTAACCTACAAGGGAACAAAATGAGAATATTTGTATAAATATTGTATATGTGTATAAATATAAATATGTATATATGTATCAGAGACAAATCCTGAGGTTTTTCTTAAATCCATACTTCAGGAGCCAGATGAAGAAAGCCTTTATATGTCCTGATTTGTGGCACTACTGTTGGCTAGATAATTGCTGTTTTGCAGTTTAATTTTTGGAGAGGAGCAACAGGTTCTACATCTTTTTGCATGAAACATTAAAAGAAACATTAATATCTGTGTAATGAAAATTGGTAGTATAACAATAAATCCAATAGTGAGGATAAAATTATATTTGCAAAATAACATTTTCAATATTGTTTTTAGGTCCAAAAGCTTAAACAAACAACAATAAAATTTCTTATATATAAATAAATTCTTGTAGATTCAATAAGAAGGGGAAGATTACTACATATACAGTAACCTTTCTCTTTCTCTCTCTCTCTCTTTTAAAAAAACATTCTATTATACAAACAACATATACAGTAACTGCCATATAAGTGTTTGGGAATGGCTGTCTATGGATTTTAGGTTATTTTTCTTAGGGTGCAATCCAACTTGTATTTATGCTGGGCTGAAGGGAGTTGGATTTGGCAGACCCCCGGCAGGGTCCAGGCTCCTCCGGCAGAAGTCTCTCACCCCAGAAGTCTCTCACCCCGGCTGAGCTGCGGTATAGCCAGGATCCTGCCGGCTCAGGCAGGGGTCCACCAAGGATGCTCAGCCTGGCTGAAGGAGGGCTAGTAAAAGCTGGTGTAAGGCCCATAAAAAGGGCTTTCTGGGAGGGGGGTGTTGGAGGAGGAGCCCGAGGAGATTTAGGTCACATCCAATTCATGTTTTGAGTGCTCCTGCGGGTCCTGATCTGGGCCAACGTTACGCCAGGAAAAAGATTGATCTAAGAAAATAATTACAATGGAAATCTATAGAGTGTGCTTAGTCCTTGGTAGGAGTACTTGTGAGGGCTGGCTTTTACTTTCCGGTCCTTGCATGCAACTCCTGGCTGAGGCCATGGCCAGCTGTCCCGGAGGGGCCCAAACGCCAAATGGGCTCCTACTGGGAGGAAGGGTGGGATATAAATCAAATAATAAATAAATAAATGGATTCAGTGGACCTTCTAGCTGGTTCCTCCGCCTGTTCCCCTTTCGCTGGCTTCCCATGAGTTGGATTGCTCTGTTAGTTTACTATGGAAGTAACAGTTATACATTCCACAATTCTTTATGTACTTCACTATTGTCCATTTCTGTGAAATAATGCATGATTGTTAGCTAGTCGCATATGCATCAAGGAGTTCAGTCAAATATAATTGTAACATTAATTTTCCTTTAGAGACCTGCCTCATGTTTGAAACTAAAAATCCAAAAATTCAAAATTCTTTCTCATCCATCTGCACATTTATTCCATAGTTGTTGTCCTTCCTTCTTTGCCAAAGAAGTCAACTTTATCAGCAACTCATCCATTCTTGTGGATGGACATTTAAACCTAGGTATTACTCTGGAGGCTCCTTGCAGCCCTCCAAAGACCTTTGTATATGGTTTTAGTGCATAGATTCAAGGGTATGAGTGGCTCAGACAAATTCTTGAGAACAGCCCTTTAACCTTGAGCTATTTCTGCCTCCCAACTAAGAGGCCTGTCACAGCTGAAACTTAACATTATTGTCTCCATTGCTATCCCAAAATTGTTATCTTGAGATGACAAATCCTTCTTACTTGAGCAAAGAATTCAAGCTCTTGGATCATTTCAAGTCTCGTTGTTGGCTTGTGGAACTGAGAGCTCCACTGAAATAAAACTACAGTTGTTTCCTTGGGGATATTTCATATGCTACTATTTATTTCTTAGGAATGGAATCCAAAGTGTAAAATACAGTATAATTTTTGAGAGTCGCATGTTTAGCATTAAAACCACAATTTATTCATTAATGCCACACATATAAATGAATCCCCCCCCCGAATTTTTGTACTTAGAACCAGTCCCCAATTCCACAAGGTCGGGTGTGTCATGGCCTTTGTCCTGAGAATAAAGACAGAGTAGCCCCTTGCTTGGGAGGGTTTGTTCTCTTTCAGTCCCCTTCAGCCTCTGAATCCACTCCTGTACATATGAAGAAATTACAGGACAAAATGGATGCAGGCGTTGCTGTCTCAGGGTAACTGACCATGTTGTGGTGGACAGATTGTAAGATGAGTAATGGTACTTCTTTGTCTCTTTAAAAAATAATTCTTGTCATTTTCTTTTAAAGATTTGTTTCAATCCTCAAGGCAGTCGTATCCTTACAGCCAGCTCAGATAAAACTGCTCGGCTTTGGGAGCCTCAGACAGGACAGTGCATTCAAATACTAGAAGGCCACACTGATGAAATATTTTCATGCGCATTCAACTACAAGGGAAATATCATCATTACAGGTAATTAACACCTAGACCAGAAAATGCCCTGCTAAATTGTCAAAGCAATGTAGAATAAGGGGAGTTTCCCAGTTCTGTTCGTAAGCTCATTATATAATTCCTGCGTAAAGCTGGATCAAACAGTGGTTCCTGTGGCATATTGCTTTTCAATACTAGCTGAATTGTTTCAGCTAGTAGTGTAGTAGCCTAGAGAAGTTTAATTAAGTGAATAGGAGCTCTTTTTGGAATAAGACAGCCATTGAACAAAGATTTAACAAATAGATTTGGCTCAACTCTTTTTAATGGATTAAGGCAAACTGCAAATTTCAACAATTAAATACATCTTCCTGGCTAAGTCTGCAATCCAGTATACACTTATCTGGGAGTAAGTCCCAATGAACCCAATGGAGCTTACTTCTGAGTAGACTTGTATTGGATTGAAGCCTAAATACATTTTATTTAGCAGTAGCTCATTGATTCCAGTGTTGCTTTCCTCTTTTGTCAGTAGAGGTGTTACTCCATTGATTAGACATTGCACCAAGCAGGGAATGAGCGATAGTAGCATTACTAAGTCAACAGTCATTCCAGAGGCACATTTAAGAAGCTTGTCTCTATCTTTTCAACACAACTAGTTTAGAATGTGTACCAGGGATAGGCTACTAATTCTCAAGTAGCGGCCTAGAATTCACCAGAAGTTCCTGATATTTGGGTTATAAGACTGTAATGACACCATTTTTCCTGACAGAAGCTCTGTGTCTTTTAACAGCAGCATTGCAGTTCATGGAACGCATGGAGATGAAATGATGAGAAAAGCTGCACCTTTTGAATGTCTGCCTGTTAGGTTACTGTTAAAAGCCCAGAACATATGAAACTGCTTTCTACTCAATTGTCCATCTAGCCCTATTCTGCCTTTACAAAGTGCCTCTCCAACACCTCAGGCAGGGGTCTTTCTTAGCCTTACTACTAGATATCTTTTTAACTTGGGACTTATGTAGGCAGAGGTTAAAAGGCTGTCCAGTGTAATTGCTAAACTCCAAAGCATTCAGCTAAGTTAGGTCTGGAAGACTGATTGTGAACAAAGGTAGGAGGGATGGGTATATTTGAAATATCCCCCCCCCCCCCAAAAAAAAAGATACTATTGATCCAAAGGTCAGAAAGTCATAGGCTCTAATTTTATATTATAAGTATACAAATGAAATTTTAAAAAATAATCTATTACTTTTTCTTCTAGGCAGCAAGGATAACACATGTAGGATATGGCGCTGATTGAGGACAACCCCTGACCCAACTTCCTGCTGCGTTCGTATGAGGAGTTCCTCATATAGACAATAACCGCTAAGCCCTTCAAAAAACCTGTTTTTGCCTTTTTTAAAAAGTTACTGAAGTAGACTTATTTCCTGGATTGATGGAATTCAGTGTTGGCAAGTTATGTAACATGATCCACTAGTGTATACGTGTTAGTGATTTAGTTGTGACAAGTGGCATTGTTTTCTTTGTAATGATTTTTAGGCCAGTTGGGTGGGGAAGAGGAGGGGAGAAGCAGCATTGTGGTCTTATTAACAACATACAATGCATTACTTGGATGGTTCTCACACTTGCCTGGATTATTTTTACTTACTATGTTTTAATTTTTGTTTAATAAAAATATTTAAAATACCATACATTGTCAACTATTTATTGACAGTGAAAAATATATCAAAACTTTCTGTTCCAATATATTACCTGGGACTTCTGGAGAAAGTACTTATTAAAACTTGATTTTTAAAAATCTACCTCAGAGCTCTACATTTATCTTTTGAAAGAAAAATATTACTCATTTATTATGTATTAGATTTATAGTCTATCCCATCTTGAAGGCTTATAATAGCAAACTATATATTAACTGTTTATAAAAACTATTCAGTTAAAGGAAATAAGTTTAACCTAACAGATATTAAACTTCATCCCAGAACACTTAGTTCATAAACTTCAGGCCACACACTATGAAACAGCATAATACATGGTAATGGTTATGCACCAAAGTTTAGCATATGGTTTTCTCAGTTAACTGCTAGAAATGGTGCTTTGCTTTTAACCCTTTCAGTTGAGTTGTATGAATAATTTACTATATATGATAAATTTATTGGAATTCCATGTTCTGAAGTGCAAACCATTGTATGGGTTCATACTAGGGTGGCCAGGTTCAGGGCCTGAGACTGATCCTGTGTGTTTAGGAGAAGAGAAAGTCAGCCAAGTGCAGGTGTTCTTGCAACACTGTAATGGGAAAAACCACAAGGTGGAATTCTCCCTTCCCCCTGCACAACTTTTAAAGATACAGAAGACCTCTTGGAGGCCAGGCCTGATAATATCATGGTGGGAAAGTGGCATGAGTCCCTGCCCTTCCTTGTGAACTGATCCCTGCATGATCTCTGCTCACTCTGGCAGAGGCCTGGCTCATGTGACCTACTATTGAGTGGGAATAATTACATGAAGTGGGCCTCCAAGGGATCAGCCACTCAAGCGATCTGCCAAGCCCACTCTGGAGAGGTAGCCTGCATTGGTAGAGGGGAGAGGCTCATGCCATTCCTCCATCAAGCTCTTGCCTGGTTGAATGCATGAACCAGGGCGCTGAATTGATCTCTAGTTCATTTCCTAATTTTGGTCCTGTTGTTTCACATGCATTTTATTTTATCTCTCCATTCCTGCTTGTCCTCTTAATTGTGGTAAGCAATTAAAGTGATTTACGCTAGCACATGTGTATACTTCAATATCCAGATGCTGTTTTGGTTCTAGCATAAAAGCTAGGTTCAAAATGGTTTTGAATTCCCAATGCTTCCACTGTGAGAGTCTGCTGTATTGTCCTGAAAATGTCAACTCAGCTAAATCTGTCCTGACTTCCCTATCCAGCTTTATCCTGAGGAGTCTCTGGTATTATGCATGGTTTATCTCCTGTGAAGGCTGTGAAAGTGCTAGGTGTGAGATCTCCTGGTATTTGCAAAGTCTAATACCTTTAGGCCCTGGCAAGTGAAGCTTTGTTTGTTTTTTAAACACACACTCCAGATAATACAAAGATAATTCAGTGCAGACTTCACAACATTTTAAAGCTACAGTACTGTACTGGAATTTCTTTAACAAAAGTTCCCACTATCAGAAGTGAGGGAGGCTTCAACTCTGGGCTACATAAAGAGCCCCAGACATGTGTTTTGGTGAACTTGGTGACCTTATAGACCCCTTCCAATTCTATGATTCTATAGCTAGATCAGAAGAGAGCTATCAGAAGTTCTCTTCTGATCTAGCTATAGAATCATAGAATTGGAAGGGGTCTATAAGGTCACCAAGTCCAACCCCTTGCTCAGTGCAGGAATCCAAATTGAAGCATATCCAACAGGTGGCTGTCCAGCTGCCTCTTGAAGGCCTCCAGTGTTGGAGAGCCCACCCCGTCCCTAGATAATTGGTTCCATTGTCATACAGCTCTAACAGTTAGGAAGCTTTTCCTGGTGTTCAGTTGAAATCTGGCTTCCTGTAACTTGAGCCCATTATTCCGTGTCTTGAACTCTGAGACGATCGAAAAGAGATCCTGGCCCTCCTCTGTGTGACAACCTGTCAAGTACTTGAACAGTACTATCATATCTCCCCTCAGTCTTCTCTTTTCAAGGCTAAACATGCCCAGTTCTTTCAGTCTCTCCTCATAGGACTTTGTTTCTAGTCCTCTGATCATTCTCATTGCCCTCCTCTGAACCTGTTTGTTTGTCTGCATCCTTCTTAAAGTCTGGTGTCCAGAACTGAATGCAGTACTCAAGATGAGGCCTAAACAGTGCTGAATAGAGGGGAACCAATTCTTCACGCGATTTGGAAACTATACTTCTATTAATGCAGCCTAAACTAGCATTTGCCTTTTATGCAGCCACATCACCGTTTGCTCATACTCAGCTTGTGACCAACAATCCCAAGATCGTTCTCATATGTAGTATTGCTGAGCAAAGTATCTCCCATCTTATAACTGTACATAGTTGCACTTTGTTATCAGTGATCCTGGATCAGAAATTGTATCCCCTCCACACTGGATGCACCCATTAATTTCAGTGAGACCAGATCAGCATTGTGATATGTATTTGCATCAGCTGAACATATGGATTGGGGTGTTAATATCTAAAAGAGGCCTATACAATGTAGTCCACCAAGAATGTATTATGGCTTGCTGAGTGACAGGAGGCTTATCAAACCCCTGCTATGCGTGTTTGTGTGTGGGGCTAACCTGTGGCCCTCCAGGTATTACTGAACTACAATTCCCATCAGTCTTAGCCAATATGGCCACTGGTCAGGAATGATGTAATTTAGCAACATCTAAAGGGCTACAAATTAGCCACCCCTATCCCAGTGGGCTGTTGTATTTGGTGGGCTTATTGAGTCGCAAAGTGTGCTGTTTTTACTTAGAATTTATATGGATTCATTTTATATAAATATTTGCCATTGCATTATTCTGTTTTTTAAATAAATAAAAATAAACGCTTCTCCCTCTTTTTAACTTTAAAATATTGTTTGTTTATCCCTTTAAGATTCAAACTTTGCTTCTAATAGTAGTTCAGTAGCTAAGAGGCATCTATTTTTGGAGGATCCAATTCAGAGGAAGGCATTCTTCAGAACAAGTCTTCTGGAATCCATTTCTGAGCCTACATTTCTCCGTTTGACCCACGTTATGAGCTCTGGTCTCAGACTGCTCCTGTGAAAGTTTAAGGATCTATTTGTACATTGGATTACCTGCTTTTACAGGTCATCTGTCAATCTTTAAGCTACAGGTGCTCAGCAACTTTGAAAAGTAATATATTCAGGGTATGTTGCTATCCCAGTTCCATGAAGCATGTACTCCCTTCAGTTTGTTCTGAATGATTTCACAACAATTCAGAACTTTTGTAAAAGATCTTTTTGTCTGATATCAGACATTCATCTCTTCCGTTGTTAAATAGCTGGAGAAAATGCTTTATCCCTCCTGTATTGTATGTAAAGGATAATTCAGAATTAGGTTTTAGAAAGGCAAAGAGGTCACAGACTGTTAACACAAATTTATTTCAGGTCAGGCTACAATGCTCAGAAGTAACGTACAGAAAGGAGTTGCATTACACTGTTACATTTCAACTATGTTATTTGTGCTTGTAAACATTTATTCTACCACTGCAAAAAGTCTGTATAAATCACAACTACTTGCATTGATCTAAAAATTATACCCTTTCCAACAATATAATTTGAGTCTTTAATATTCCATACCTTTATTACTGATTTCTGAGAGGTCCTGAGTGCACACTGGTCTTGACAGGCTTTTTGGGTAGTGGCACCTCTCAGAGCAGACCAAGGTGCTATTCAACCAAAGCTAATGCTTGCAGTAAGCTGTCCTTTCTATTAATAACAGTGACCTTTACTTCTCTACATGTATTGTAGAATAATTGTATAGTCAGCAAACCTGCTTGAACACTCAGATGAATATGCTGGCAAATGTCTTCTTTGCTGGCTATATGAGAAAGAACAAGCATGAGTGGAAGTTGATTTAACAAGAGCAATGGTGGTAATCATGGCTCTTAATAGTTTTATTTAAAATTACTGCAGAAATAGTGCAAAAGATCATTTATTTTTGGATGTGTTACAGAATCATATATTCTTTTAATGAAAATAAAAAAATGTATTTCATTTCATATTTTTTCAGGAAGATACAGTCAGAGTTTCTCCATGAGCAAACAATTAAAATGTCTTGTTTTTCAAAAATACAGATGACAATACCTGCAATTTCAATAGCTTGGAGTCTCTGCACGATGAACATGTTAGCAGAGGGATATTGGCAATTTGGAATAGAGATATTTTGTAGGTAATGAGCTGAAGATTTTTACTGCAACACAGTTCCCTTTCTTGACTTTAAAGTAAAAGCAGCCTCTTCTGCTGAAGCCAAAAAATGTTTAAGTATGGGTGTGTGAAAGCAGCTAGTCATCTGAAAATCAAGGTATTGGGGCTGTATGCTGACAAACAGGCTAGTTTTTCTGCAGTAAAAAGAACTACCATATGCCCCCAAACATTTAAATGAGACGTTATAGTTTTAAAGTGTTAATAATTGTGTTTCTGTTAGTATAAAAAGCAGAAGAATGCAAAAAGGTGAAACTTGTCATTATAGCTCAAAATGTTGTGGAGCCCAAGTTCCTTCTTCAGAAGCAATCTTTAAATTCTACAGAATAGTTAAGACAGCTTGAACACATGCTGCTACCTATCTGGCACCCTTCTGTCTAGTTTGTGGGTCCCCCCCCCTTTTTAAAAACAATTAAAAATAGAATAAAAAGCCATCATAGTCATGCCTTTTCTGTGAAGGTACAACGTATTTTTTTTTAGGTTTATTTCAGTTTAGTATTTAAGATGAAACTGTTGTAAACGTACTTCATGGCCTCAATCACAAGCACTTACTTTGAGTAAGGCTGCGAACACACTAGTTGCCTACTGCCAAGCATTTTGATTGGACACACTTGGAGGGGCAACAGGTTGATCTGCTGATCAGTTGCAAAATCTGTCTGAAGCGAATTGTTTTTAAAAAGCACTCGAGCTGTTCCCCCCAGGCTTTATAGTAAAAAGGGGTGAGATCTGACTAGCGTTGTGTGCCGCTGTTTTTAAGAGAGAGGTGGTGATGCACTGGAAATGGCAGAACAGTGAGTGTGTCTCTACCCCCTAAGTCTTGTTGAACTCAGTGGGACTTAACATCTGAGAGAATATGCAAAGGATCAATTTGTAAAATTTGAGAAGTAACGGCTTTTAAAAAACAACTGTTTATTCAGAGATTGCAAAGAACTTTACAAAGGACATGAATCACTATTACAGATGAAATAAGTGAGGCTTAGAATGCCAATGCTTGCCCACAGTCTCACAGTAAGGTGCTAGTAAAGCTGTATGTGGGACTTAAATTTGTTAATGAGCAGTCCAGTATTCACTAGAGCACAGAGCTTCTAAAACCTGCAGGGGAAAACCCAACAATGACAGGAGTTTTAAAGACCTACATGAAAATATGTCAACCTGAATTTTAGTTCAGAACACATATGCCAGCTGAATGGTTACGGGCTTTTAAAAAGCAATTTCCACAGCTTGCGAATGCCGCTTCTTTGTGACACAGTTCAAGAGCTCAGACTCATCTTTCTGTTCCTCTAGAGTAATTTGAAAACATAATTACACAGAATTAATTGAGACACATATCCTCCTACATATTCATTTGGCTAGCATTCTGCAAACCACTAGTGTAGCCAAACTACAAATGCTAAGGTCTCTTTTCCCTTCAAATTACCTTTGTTACTATGTGGTTTCACTGTCAGTCAATACGCATAGCCGACAGAAATATATGTATCTTTGATTATGGGAAACAGATTACTTTTTCCTCCAGCTTCCACAAATGTTAGTGCATTTAAAATGCACACACTCCTGTTCTCCTACAAAGTACGTTCACAGACGCAAGGTCCCTCATGTGATACAACTGCATACTCTTGGTCGACCTTCCTTTTCCCCCTCTCCCTTTCTTTACTGTGCACAGCTTTGCAACAGACTCGTGGTGCATTGGCAGAGCTTGTGCATTTCTGCTCAGTTTTATGTGCTGATGTTTTGAAAAAGAGGGCCACTCACAAATCACTGCCACTTAAAATGGAATAAAAAATGAAAACAAGTGTAATTAAGTTTCTTATCCCAACTCGAGAAGCCAGTCAAACAGGCTTGGGGTCAACTCTCTGCTTTCTTCATGGAGCTTGCAGAATTGAACCACAGCATGAAAGATATCGCCCACTTTCCAGGATTTCTCATGGACAAGCTGCACAACATCTAAAAACTGAAGAGAAAAAAAAATGTTTTATATATCCAAGAGCTCTACTCATGAGGGCTGGTTCACACAGTGTTTTAATTGTTCATCACTCATTGATGACTTGCATGTGTGCATGAATAGTCACACATTACCATCTTTGATGAAAGGTTGAAGGAACTTGGCATGTTCAGTCTGGTGAAGAGAAGGCTGAGGGGTGACATGATTGCACTCTTTAAGTACCTGAAGGGCTGTCACATAGAGGAGGGTACAGATTTGTTCTCTGCTGCCCCAGAGGGTAGGACTAGGTCTAATGGTTTTAAGTTGCAGGAGCGTAGATTCAGATTGGACATTAGAAGGAACTTCTTGACAGTAAGGGCGGTTCGGCAATGGAACCGACTGCCTAGGGAGGTGGTGGGATCCCCTTCACTGGATGTCTTCAAGCAGAGGCTGGACAGCTATCTGCAGGAGATGCTCTAGCTGTTGATTTCCTGCTGTGAGCAGGGGGTTGGACTCGATGGCCTACAAGGCCCCTTCCAACTCTATGATTCTATGATTCTATTCTATGATCTTTCCTGTTGCCTTCACTGCAATACTTTCTTTCACGCATTCAGCTGTCAAATCAAGTCATGAGTAAATAAGTTACAAGAAATGAAATGATGTCCATGAATATGTGAAGCCGTCCTGAGAAAAAAAGCTTTGGTTAAGAATGGGAGGCAACCTCTGTTAAGGAATTTACAATGCAAACAGTAAATACAAATGGGACTTGCACAAAATGCTTCAGGGGAGAGGATCTTGTTCAGATCACCAGCCAGGCTTGCCCTTCTACCGGAGACTCCACTCCATTCCCCTTTCTACACCTGCCTCCCCCCACCCCACAGTCAACCTTCCACGGTAACTGATCACGCTCAGTCCTCATTAGCTGTCTTGGGGTCCCCCCAGCCTTTTTTCCCTAAATATTTTTGTATTTCTTGGTTCTTCCAAGTCTGATAGACTTCCAAGTCTGTCCTCTTTGAGAGTGGTGCTTTTTTGGCTACTGGTACAATGGAGCACACGTCTGAACAATGGAGATGGAGGGAATGATTAGTCCCAAAGACGACTTGCAATTCTGTGCCCAGACTTCCCCAGTGGTTATAGCATACTTAGAATTTAATCCTCAAATCATTACATTTGCCAGAGGAAGGTGAATCCTTAGGCCCACTGCAGATGTAGGTGTTGCATCATTACATACAAGAATGTCTAATAGCAAACCCAGAACATCAACATAAATAATTACATTCTTGTAAAGGACTGTGGTGGTGTGATAAAGGACACAAACTCCTCTAAGTAGGCCTGAAGGGTAAGTCATATCTCTCTTGTGCAAGCACATTACATTATTCTTTGCAGAAGGAGTCTGTACAGTTGGTGAGTCATGATGCCAAAGGCAGCCCACTAGCAGCACTATAAAAGTCCCTTCTGCCTGTCTGGGGCAGGTGTATGTGTTAAGCCCTTAGCTTCATGCATGGCAGGTGGTGGGCTGCATTCAGTTTGGTGTGACAAAAGCTTTGCACAGCCATCAGCCATCAGCCTCACAATGATCCCTGGTGAAGCTATGAAAGTCTCTAAAATGCCAAGAACTCCTTTGTCATTGGAAGTTAAATCTAGAAAGGGCAATAAAACATTAATTTTGCTGCATGTCAATTGTGTTTTGAAGTTGTTGTTTTTACTTAAAAAAAATTCTGCTCCCTTTAGATTTCCAAGCAGCTAGGAAAATCGCAACATTGTCCACTAGTGTGCTTTGTTATTTTATTGAACGAAGAGCATCATCACGTCTCATACCCAACACCAGCTTTTCTCTTGGCTTGGAAATGGAAATCAAAGCCTTTTCATTTTCTTGACTTTCACAATCAATATCTAATTACGGTTCTCTTTCTTCATTGCTCCACTTTCAAAATGAGTGAGGAAATATCATGCCTCTATAGCTAGCAGGACTCTTTGCTATTTACATGTGGCGATTTAAACTTAAGCACGTATTTTAAAGATGTTCAACTAGGCTTGCTGTTTCCAAGGACAGGTTTGCAGGCAGGATGTGTTTCATCATCACTCTCTGGTGTGTTTTAGCAATTGGTTTAAGAATTTACAGAGGCATATGGCAAAGCTGGCAGCTGTTTCTATAATGGGACACAATTTAGGCAGTTGTTACTGAATGCAGCATAAATTATGTTTAAGATTCCCAAATATTTTCCCTTCAAAAATACCAAACAATACCTCGGCTGTACTTAGTATCAGCTCTTTCTCTTAAAAAAATAATATCCAAGGCTTGATTCTTGATTCTATGTCTTGATGCAGCAGCTCATAGGATCCCAGGCAAGACCCTGGCACCAATGCAGTACTTGCTCCTCCCCTGTTGGAGGCAAGAGGCAGCAGGATTCCCATTTGCCTGCTCACACAGCATACTATTCATTTATACAAAACATTTGCATCCCACCTTATCTCATAAAGATGGCTTAAATTGGGGGTACCCAATATGGTACGCAGATATTGATGGACTACAACTCCCATCCTCACTGACCATTGGTCATGCTGGCTGGGTCTGATGGGGCTTGTTGTCCAACAATATCTGCAGGGCACCTTGTTGGCCACCCCTAGCTTGAATACTGCTGTATGCCTCATTGTTTGAGCCACTGCAGCAAGGCCAGTTCCCAGGGACCCCTGTGCCCCACAATCGTAACTGCCCAGGTTGTTAGGATACCTTAATGCTGCACCAAGTGGTGTCCAAATTTATAAAGACATTCCTAAATTGTTTTTCTGTCATGGGTTTAGTATTGAAGTAGACACATTTCACATGAAATTCAGTAAAGTGTAGCATGTAGACTTGGATGCAAAACACCTGATTTCATATCCCAGTCAGCCGTGAAACTCACTGGGCGTCTTTGGACAAGCTGTTATCTCTTCGCCTCACCTACTCCACAAGGCTGCTGTGAAGATAAAGTGGGCAATCCCCATGCATGCCACGTTGAGGACCCTGGCTGAAGGGAGGAATGTAAATGTGAGATACAACATGACACAATAGTGGTTGGATGGCAAAATCCAGAGTTGATCTCACACCACACTTCCAGTTATACAATAAGAATGCATTGGTTAGTAGAGCATTGGACCTAGGCCCTGGGAGACCAGGGTTTAAATTCTTACTCATTCATGAAGCACAATGGATGACCTTGGGACCAGTCACAGTCTCTCAGCCTACCTTACGTCACAAGGTTGTCGTGAGGATAAAATGGGAAAGGAGAAGAACCATGTATGCCTTTGAGCTTCAGGGAAGAAAGGTGGGATATAAATGGAATAATAATAAATAAAAATATGGGGTGGGGCAAAGTATGCTTAAAACATAGTGCCGCAGTTAGTTCTCCAAACACTGCCTGTCAGTGGTGCTATCCCAATTTTGTGGTTGTTTTTCTCCTCAAACACTGAGAGCCATACCTTTTCAATTCTATCTTCCTGAGATTTCTTGAAATAAATCATGGGGATCCCAAGCTCTGATGCAGCTATCCACTGAAGTGTGGTACGCAGTTCTGTGTCTGGACACTCTGGTTCCAGGTCAAAGTTGATCACCAGGAGATCCTTTTGCCCATTGGCTGTTCCCACGGAGAAGCTAGAAGTACATTCTGAAGAAAGAGTGACAACATTATTTTCACTGAATTAAGTCAGTTGCTTGTAAGCAAACCAAATGAACTCCCATACCCTGTTTTGTAACATAAAACTTACCTTCTACCTTTTCTGGCTTTTTGTTGTGGAATGTATTTTCTTCTACTAATTCACTTAAGAAACAAAAGCAACAAGAAAATATTATTGTATATAACTTTGTGACACAGACTGACATTCAATCATGAAAGCTGAAATGATTTCAGAGAGATTCCTGATATGCAGCAGGTGCATTTCTACACTTGAAAGAACCTGTTTGGAGGCACAATGTGTATCACCATTCAGTCTAAGGGATCTTTCATGTTTTTCTCATTTGCTATCAAGGTGTCAAACTCAAGGCCCTTTGGAACGCTGAAGTATCTTGTAAAATCTCATTAGTGACAGAGCCTGTAATACAGGAGGCTAAAGTGGCAACACCCAATTTTAAATCTATCAAGTTGATATTATTTCATCCTGGAAAACCTAACTATAGGTTTGCATTGTGACTATCACTGATGGGTGTTAAAACAGCAGCAGAAAAGAGAGCAGCTAGACGAACAATGGAAGCACTGAGGTCGCTTGGCACATTCTGGATGATGTAAATGATTTTCAGCTGAAATGGAACAGCACTTCCCAAGATCAGATGTCACCTTAACAGCTACTTACTTAATTGTATGAGAAGACTGCATGTTTTCCTGATAAATTTCCAGGTCCATAATGCCAAGACTGCTAGTGGTACTGCTGTTGCCATTGCTGACGATGCAAAAATTTAAGTATTAATGGCAGTCTGCACCAGCATGCACTTGAACATATTTTTAAGCAAAGTAGCAGACAGAACTGCTGCATTTCTGCTTCTCAGAATGAGGGCACTCAGGTTTTATCCGACTCAGCAAATCATTACCAGCAAAACAAAAGATGTGGACATATTTAGTAAAAAAAATACACAATGTTTATACATCTACTGTATTACGCCATGAACTGACAGAAAGGATGAAACTTTTAAGTTGAGGTCTGATATGGCAAAATGAAGATTTCATTTCAGCTCGTGCCTTTAGATACAAAACACGCTATGTTAAAGGCTGTGTCATATTTGCATTTACCTCCTTTGATGTCTCATCACTGGATGACTGGTAGAATGTTGTTTTGGAAGTGATGTCGGGAGACAGAAAATTTGGTGGCATGCAAGCTGTGATGGCTACTTCACATATATGCCAGTTATCACTTGATGCTACGTCATCAAGTGGTTGCCATATTTATATAAAATCCTAAGCGTTACCCAAATGTAGCCAGAAATACCTTTGAGCACATGTACAGAAATTCAGGTACTGCTGAAAATATGTGTATGGTATTTCTAAGGTAAGGGGTTTCATTGCTTGGTGGCTTGACGCCTCACCTCTAATTGTCTCCAGCCCAAAATGCAAGGATTTGTTTATGGGAAGTGAGTCATATCATGTGAACACTGAAAACAACAGTGGGATCTCAATAGAGATTATTAATTCATGTACAACTTCCAGGACTAAATGACCTATTGTGAGATCTCAATTGTAGACATTGTTTGTACTGAGAGCAAAAATTTTTAATGGTGGCTAATTTGGCTATTGTGTTTAGGTTGCAGTAACAACACAGATTTAGATCTGAGTACTCAGAAAAACCTTCTGAGCAGTGGGCCACATTGCCTAAAGAGAACTGATTTCTCTGGGGGTGGGGGCCTTTTTTTTTCCTGAGTAGTTCTAGTGAATTCAGTCACAGTTAATCTATATGGATCTACAGTTATCATCTTGAAACGTTAGTTTGGACTCTCAGGGCTCACAATGATACATTCGTGCAGAGGTGCTAGGAAAGAAAAGAAGCCCTACAATAGTACTTTGCCAGCCCTTACTTTTCAATCATGCCCATGCCACTGGAGAACAAGAACATGGTACAAGTGTTAGATGTAAATAACCCAAACGATAGGCACAATATATCTGTCTGTTAAGATGGAACAGACAAATGAGCCTCTTAATTAGCTTGTCAGATGGTGTTTTCCTTGCGGGAGCAGGAAGTGATTGCTTACGATTGGACTGCAATTTCTTTGTACATTCCAAATAATTAATGAAGCCTCCTGCGGCACCATATGAAAGCTAGATCTCCTTTGAGTACATTCTAGCTACATTCATTCTGAGCCAATGACAATCAAAACGTTTATGCTGGTGATTATACCCTTTTCAGTTCAAAGACATGTGGTTACCTCATTGATCTCTCACTGAGTTGCAAGTAGCTGCTTGTATCCTCAGGATTGTCCTCATCATTTGCTAGCTGACACCAGCTGCTACCTGTGCTTTCATCACTGCTGCTAAGAGGGACCGGAAACTCTTCTATTGCTTTGGCATCCATGGAGGTTTCAGACTCAGGGCCACTGCGCACAGTTATGTGATTGGCAAAAGAAAAGGAAAGATTCTTGATAAAGTAAAAAGCTATCTGTAAGGAAATTTTTACTGCTCCTAACCATTGTCTTAATGGTCAACCAAACCATCTGGATCAGTCTTGATTTTTTTATGGGTCAAGGACCAACACTAGATAACAGTTTCATATTGCCTTTTTGAGTGTTCAAAGGACCACATATATTACCAAAGGAGCTAAAACAGTCTTCAAATTTGCACCAATATGGTTGCCAGGTTGCAACTTGGTGATTGCACTGTTACACCTTCTGATCATGCTCCTGACCACTCTTCTCCAGTCCTCACTCATCCTTCTTCTACGTCTGTTATATGGCAAAACTGAAGTCTAATGTGCCTCAGTAGATGGAAAAGAGAAGACTAGAGAAGGAAGGCGCAGGAGGTGGAGGTGTGACAATCTTTCTTGTTGCATATTGTTGGGATCTTTAGAAGTTCTTCTTTGGGTAACAAAGCTCCCTGCCCCCCACATTTAATGTGAGATGGATGGTGACAGGCGAAAGGGCCTTCTCAGTGGTAGCACTTCCACTGTGGAACACTCTTTCTTGGGCCTAGTTTTATGAGTTGTAGGTGCCAGGCCAAAGCCTTCTTATTTGCCCAGGAATTTTTGTGCTGAGCAATTTTAGGTTTCATTTGTATTTTAGTGCTACTGCTGCTGATTTATTAAGGATTTTTAGTTAGTAACTGAATTATTTTAACTTAACTGTTTTCAGCTGCTCATTTTATTTTTGTCATTCATCTTAAAAGTTTTATACGGAAGAGTGGGATATAAAAAAGCAAACATAAATGTGCATGTGATATCTGGGCACAAAACTCTTTAACAATTTGTGCATGTTCCAAGGGCTGGAACAGTCCCTTCTAGATCAATAACTTACGCCAGTCCTATTGCTCAAGCTGCTCGGTGACAACAGGTAAATGTGGCTAGATTGGTAAGTTTTGTCCAACTTTTTTTTGTGAGATGGTATACTTTTTGTATTTATCTGAATGGTTGAAGTAATCATACAAGTGGGAATCTCAAATCCTGTCCAGCTATTCCAGGTCAGTTTGCATTTGGTTTGATTTATGAAAGTCAGGAAGAAAGGATTGAAAAGAAAATGAACTCAGGAGCAAGTCGTCATATGGAAGGATTGGGGAATCTGTAGCACTCCAAGCGCTGGACTCCAATGCCCATCCACCCCAGCCAACATGACCAATGGTCAGGGATGATGGAAACTGTAGTTTAACATCTGGAGGGCCACAGGTTCCCCACCCTGAACTAAGTAATAAGCAACACTACACTCTTTAACAGTTGTATTTATTATAAATGAACATTTAAATAAATGTCAAAAGAAGTTGGGTCAATAAAATGTATCAAGTTTTTCTACACATAGACAATATAGAGTGCCTGCCCATCCAGTTCTTTACAACTGGGGATGTGATCAGATTGTTGCTGATGAATTGAAAGGCCAAGGAGTACAGCCGGTGCTCCAGATTATAGGATAATGGAGATCTACTTTACACATGACATATGGCAAAAGTATGTTTTGCACATGTGCTTGTGCAAGGGGAGCTGTCTGGCCCATCATGGCTTCTTACAATGCAATCCTATAATGTCTTCTCAGAAGTAAGCCCCATTAACTTCAGTGCTTCCAGGTATGTATTTATAGAATTCCAGCCTCATTCTATGCATCCATGTCTTAAACACAATTCAAAACATATTGCACACATAGTTACAGATTCTGATGAACATCTAATTTTGGGGGGAGGGGTGTGAATGTTCACATAAATCTGCAAAGTATGAAATGGTCCTAAGATTTGGAAAGTAGAATTTGGCTTTAAGAAGAAGAGCAGAATAGACGACAGAAATGAGGGGCCTGTATGTACATCTGTCGCCCTACATTTTTGTGGTCTGCCCTATCTGGAGAGATGTGTGGTGCTCCACAGGTTTATCAGGCACAAAACCCCATGCTTTTAAATCTGCCTCTAAAACGTACCTGTTCTTTGTTGAGGAATCCAGGTGTCTTCCTGAATCGGCTTCTGTACTTTTTTCTTTGCCGAGATGCTCCCTCGTTTCCCCAGAGGCCACATTAACTTCAATTAATGGTTCTGTGCTTTTGCCGAGGTTTTCTCTTTGATCAGTTTCTATCTGAATTAAAGGCACTTCCCTTAGGCATACAGAAGAGCTGGTATGGTTTGTAAGAAACAATCCAGGGGCTGCAGAATGATGTTTTTTCACATCTATTTCTAGTCTATCTACTATTGGTTTACAGTTATTTTGCATCCCTATTGAAACACAGCTGCTTTCTGCTGCAAGGTCTTTATCTGTAGAATCTTGGTGGTTAGCCATTAAAGTCTTCCCACTTTCAACAATATTTGCAGCTAGCCTGTTTGCATACTGTTGAACATGTGGTGGTGAGTCATGAGGATGCTGCTCGGGCTCAGTAACATCCTCATCATCTACTATTATTTTGTTCTTGCACATGAGAGCTTTGATGGAGTTTGCCCATGTCTCATGAATCAGCATGTCAGTTACCTGGTCAGTCCTACATCTTTGGTACAGGTAAGAGTCTGATTTGCAAAGCCCTGAACAGGATGCTGTGCTGACTGGCTGCACACTTAAAGAATCCTGGTGGCCATTGCGAGAGAAGCCATCTAAAGAATTTGCTTTGATGGGCACATTCACTGTTAGCCTAGACACTGAGGTTCTGCTATCAGGCATAGAGGACTGCCTAAAACAAAAAGGTGAGCGTTGGGAAGGCGGTAATAAATTGCTACTCCAGTCCTTGGCACTCCTAGCAGAAGACACATTTTCTCTATTTTCCTTTTCGATTTCCCTTAGCATATATCTATAAAATTCTTCTGTTATACTTTCTGTGCTTGACTGTTTGGATGGGCAACTTGGCCTCACATTGAGGTGACCATTTTTCTTGGCAACTTGTTGCAGTGCACAAGTTAAGATGTTATTTGCATTTTTCCCAGCATAGTAGTCAAGTAGTAAATCAAACTCTCGACCTTCATTTTCCATTTGGTTGACCATAAACCTTGAAAACTCATCAGTAATGCTCTCACAGCTGGACTGTTTGGAGACTGAGCTAGTCCTGCTGATTGGCTGCCCTAAAGTGCTCATGAGACCCAAAGTATTTGCAGACCCTTTGGAGTCAGAGTCCTCCTCAGGAATGCTTTCACAGCTAGATGCGTTGACTCTGCTCCACCTGTCACAGTGTAGTCTATTTCGAGGATGGTTTGGACTTTGCAACACATTATCAGCCACAGAGAGTTCGGCTAAGTTCACAATTTTAGCAGCTACTTCACTGGCAAAGCTATTGCTGGAATCTGGTGTGTCATCAAGATTAATGGATTCATCCACTACCCTATTCATAAGCCTTTCTTTTAGCTCGGGATGCTCATCAGTTTTTCTCTTGATCTCACTAAGCCTAGGTGGCCTATGTTTTCTCACAACTGATCCATTAGACTGTGTTTCCTTCTTCCTTTTGATGGTTCGGGATGACAAAGCTTGGGGTATCAAATATTCATTTCCTCTTTTCCATGCACAGAACCAGGGTTGCTTGCCACTGGAATTGTCAAGGCAAATGGCAGCAATTTCTGTTGCCATAGAGACCACCGTCTCTGCCAATTCCTCTGCAAAATCTGTTATGCAGTATTTATCTGTTGGGTGCTTCAGCTGTAGCAGAGGTTGGGAAGACAGCAAACCCTGATTACCCAATAAGGAGACACTGAGCTCAGTTTCATTGTGCCATGCTGTATCACACGTGTGCTTCTCATGACTTTCTGTACTTAATGCAGTGTTGGAAGATTGATGTTCCTGAATGCCATGTCTGCATTCACTGGCTGGGGTCGTGTTTTCTCTGCCGGTAAATGATCGGAGTTCTTTCTTAGTATGACCGCTACTGGGATGTATGGATTTGTAACACTCTCTTGTTGTTCTTTTCAAATACCTTTTCTTGGGAGAAGTTTTTCCAGAGGATGAACTATGAGCATTGACTCTAGGTGGTGAAACTGCACAAAGTGTGGCAGATTCCAGGGCATCTGGCACAACTTCCCTTTTGACATCTTCCATTGAGTTTGTTGTAGACACAACATTATTGTTAGGGTTACTACCGCAAAAGCTACTAAAGGGCTTATTATTGGAGTCGTTTGGAGATTGCTGTAATAGAACATTTGTTGACTCTTTTGGTTGGCTCTCCTTTACCTGCCAGTTAAAATTATCTTCAGCAAAAGTATCTGAACATTCAGTTAGCTGTGTAATATCACTCATTTTCTTACACGTAAAGTACAGCACGTTAAAAAGCAGCTTGTTTGCAGTTGCAATAAAGACATCTTGGATACTGAGATCTATGTTTGTTTCTGAACATGCATTTATCTGCTTCTTCCTGACCTCTTCCACTGAGTGTCTCAGAATAACACTGGACAAGTTCTGGGCAAGTTCATCAACAATCATTTCATCTAAATGGGAAACTGAGGGCTTTGTCACAGCCTGAACAATTTTCCCATTTATAGATTCCATAAAGTCCCCTACTTTTCTGTAAGTTTCAGGTTTGGTTAACACTAAAGATGCCTCTTTGAATAATGCTTGTGCAATGCTATTGTTCAGCTTCTCCATGCTGCTCCCTACAGCTAAGCTACAATGGAGAGTAATGGCTGCTGACGTCTCAGCAGCAGATAAGAGTCCACCTGAAGCTGCAGGATACTTATCATCTTTCTTTTCACCAAGACCACAAACAGCAACAGCACTTGCTACTTGAGTCATGCCACACAGGGCAGACGGAAATGAATAATCTACAGACGGGCAATTATTGACACTTTGGGAAGAGATTTTCTCTAACTCTTCATTAGAAATCATATTACTTTGAGAGTTTGTGGAATCCTGTTCTTTTCTTAGCCTTTCTGAAGCATGTGGGCTTGAAATAGTACCAATGACTGTAGCAGCACAGGCCAAAGCTACTTCCAAAGCACTTTGAGTATCTCCACTGGAGCGGTTGTCTTGCAACCAATCTACAAGTTCAGAAGAATGTTCAGTTTCAGACCAAGGACACAAATTTGATAAGCTGGACCCAGACCATTCAGATGTATTTTCAGAGCCGTCTGGACTTTGAACTATAACAATTTTGGGAAGTTCATTCCATGATGGGGAAGCCATTACATCCTGTGTTGCATATGAAGCTGATGTTAAGGAGTTACTGACAGAGATGCTGATGGCAGCCTCTTTGGTAAAATTAGACTGAGACAATCTGATGAACACATCTTGCAGGACCGACTCTGCCAAATTTGTAGCAAATTGACCTGCTGTGCCTTGTTCATTTTGCATGGGAGGATTACCTGTGCTTTCATCTCTACAATCTGAGGTCTCTAAATGACACTTTTGTTCTGCTGTTGCATTATACAAAGAAATAGTTTCCTCCTTAGCTGTTATGGCCAATGACAAATCTTCTGATGCATCAGAATTGTCTGTATCACCTCTAGAAGAATCTTCCAGATCATCAATATTAGAGGATGGTTTAGATTTTCCAGCTATATCAGCCTTCCAGTGCTTATTGGGTTTATCCACAGTTTGCAAAACACTGTCTTCACACTCACCATTCAAGTCATCTTCAGATGAGCTTGAAATTCTAGCAGGAGCTGTGCTGCCTTTGTTAATACTATTGGTTTCCAGAGCAAATGCAAACCTGGGCTTTTTGCAATGTAAATTTTCAAGATCTTTCCCTCTGTACTTTTTGAACTCTGCTGTGGATTCTGTGACATTCAGTTTTTCCTGACCTGGGAAAAGAAAAACAGTAATGTTATCTTTTAGAAAACCAGCCACCATTTCCTGAAAAGTGGATGTGTCAAAGTGGCATGAAGAGGGAGAGTGCAATCACCATGTATAATAACCATATTTTCCATCTCACGAGCAATGATATTTAATGGCATGAGAGGTTTTGAATCTTCCTCTCATTTTATTGCTTTCAAGCCGCAATTAAGGCATGCACCAATTAACATCAAGTGCAATTTACACGAGCACAAGCCCTTATATATTTAAATTTGTAGCAGTCTGTGCAGTCACTTTCAGTCAGCTAGATTTTACCATTTTTATATTCATCTGCCTCATTCTCGTCTTCAAAGTGTTCTGATGCGGTAAGAAAATCTTCCTCTATTGAGGACACTGAGCAGTTAGTATCGTCCTCAGGCTTTAAGATGCTGGCCACAATGTGCAGCTGCTTCTCCTGCACAAGCTCCAGCCCAATCAGAAACTTGTTTATTTCAAATATGATGCAGTTTGTGCTGTTCTTGCTGTTTCCTCTTGCACACTGAACCACACAGACATCTGCCAGCCAAGAACACTAGAGGGGAAAAACACCCAAGGTTACACAATGCAATTAAAAGGAAAATGAAGAACTTTCTATCAAAACCTTCTAAACTCTCCCAACTATTTTCTCCCAACAAGACATCATCATTGCTACTATTATTATTAGGCAATCTCCAACACTGCAGCTCCAATGGTGGGACAAAATTCTGTGTGCAGTTCTAAACACACTTATTTGGGACTCAATGATACCCACTGAACTTACTCCTGAGTAAACATCACAGATGTATGGGAAATGTGAGAAAAACCAACATTTTCAGTTAGCACTGATCTGTGTGCCTTTCTTGAAACTTTTATTGGGCGTCGGTTCATTCCCTGCTTGCTAACATTTACCTTTGCTTCCTTTATTTAGTATGTAGTTTGTAAATAGACAGCAACTTGGAAATAGCTATATGGATCTATCATCCTTCTGGGATACAAGTCTGATCCAGCTAAAGTGAGTCACTACAATATCCCATGGAAGACAAGTTAGTTCTGACCAAAGAAAACTCACTGCTTTCAATGGGATTGAAGTCATTACTAACTTTCGGTAGATCGGAGCTTATGTCTTTAATCACATGACAATATTTCCCTAGTAGATCAGAATGAAAACTTGAAAGAAAATTAGAAAAACAGCAGGTAGGAGAGGATACAGATCATAGCTAAAAATTAGCTCTGCCTGTTATCCATGCTCTCTGCTAGCCATTGGCTACTATGCCATGATGTCCTTGGAATGACTAGTTGAGCATTTATGACTGAAGACAGGGGGTTGGGCCCAAAGTTTTCATTTTGTGAGCTTCTGTGTATGGAAGGAGAGCACTACTAATGGCAGGACCCAGTGGCGGTTGGTGGCTCCATGTCAGTGAGGCAGTGGCATCCACTCCAGGCTTTAGTCTGAACTTTCAAAGAGCTGTCCATCTTGTACAGCTCCTTGAAAGTTCACACTAAAACCTGAAGCAGATTCCACTGCTTCACGGACATGGAGCCATCAGCCACAACCAGCAGGATCCCTTCAATTTATGAAAGGACCCCTTATATGACAGTAACTGTCCCTCCATGACTGGAAGCTACATAAAATGAAAACTTTGTATCCAATCTAAAATCTCTTTTTAAAAGAGATCAAAAACTGCTCAGCTAAGAGTTCTAAAAGCATGCAGGCAGCAGCAGCATGTGTTTCAGCCGCAGCCAAAATCAGAGAAAGTCTGGCTAATAGAAACAGAGCACAGTCCAAAGCATACTTAGAAGTAATCCCAACTATGTTCAATGGAGCTAACTTCCAGGATAGTGTGCTTAGGACTGCAGTCTTACACTGCAATCCTCTTCATGTTTACTCAGAATCAAATCCCACTGTGTTCAGTGGTTCTTCTGCCCAGGAAAACGTGCTTTGGATTACAGCCCTAGTTTCTAGAATTCATTGGTCTGATGAAGTGTATTTGTTTTATAATTGGATTATTATTAATGTAATTTTGGTACAATACATACCAGCCAGACTGGTGAGGACTACAGAGAGGGTTTTTCAATTGTGGCCCCCACCCTGTGGAACTCCCTCCTAAATGATCTCCGCCATGACCCCTCTATAATGAGTTTCTGCCGGGACGTAAAGACCTGGCTCTTCAGGCAGGCTTTTGGGGTGCGCTATATTTGTGTCCAGATTTTTAATGTTTATTGTATCTGTATGCTTATTTTGTACGTCGCCCAGAGTGGCTGGATAGCCAGCCAGATGGGTGACAAAGAAATTCAATTGTTGTTATATGCCTTCAAGTCGATTACAATTTATGGCGACCCTATGAATCAGTGACCTCCAAGAGCATCTGTCATGAACCACCCTGCTCAGATCTTGTAAGTTCAGGTCTGTGGCTTCCTTTATGGAAACAATCCATCTCTTGTTTGGCCTTCCTCTTTTCTACTCCCTTCTGTTTTCCCCAGCATTATTGTCTTTTCTAGTGAATCATGTCTTCTCATGTTGTGTCCAAAGTATGATAACCTAGGTTTCATCATTTTAGCTTCTAGTGACAGTTCTGGTTTAATTTGTTCTAACACCCAATTATTGGTCTTTTTCGCAGTCCATGGTATGCGCAAAGCTCTCCTCCAAGAAATTCAATAAATAAATAAAATAAATAAATACGTGTTTGGATGTATGTTTGTATCTTTTGTTTGCTCTGGTGCAAAGGCCTATAGGTTAGACGATTTCAGATATTAGCAACAAACATATACATCAAGGATGAGGTATCTGTGGCCCTCCAGATGATGTTGGACTACAACTCCCATTATCCCCGGGCATTGGCCACACTGGCTGGGGGTGATGAGAGCTGGAGCATCCCTGGAGAACACACTGTAAAAAAGCAGCCCTTACTCTTTATATACATGAGTATCTTTGTGCACCTGCTAGCCAGAATGCACCCCTCTGTATTCCTGGCATTGCTGCTTTTATAAGGCATGGAGTATCCACTAGAGCACTAAGGCATTCCTAAAGATTAATCTAAAGATCATACCTGTGGTACTTCAACATCAGCCTGAAGGTCCCCTGAAGTTAATCCACTCAGCAAGATGATTTCGTTCTCTTTTGGAGGCTGTACATTCATAGAGCTGATAAGCTTTGGGAGATTTGGAGAGATACCGATCAATCTCTGAAGCACAAGAAACATGAGCATGAGAAGCAAACCACACTTCTTTAACCAGCCATGCTATCAAATGTAAATGAAAAAGTGGTCACTAGCACACCCTCAGATGTTACTTTAAAGTGTCGTGCACATTCAGGGTAGGCTTGAAAATGGACCCCTTGTCAGACAACAGTTGCAAGACTGTACAGACCTCACGTGGGGTTTCTAGCACTTGCACTCCTAGGCTTTTGTGCTCTGGTTTATATTAGAATAATAAGCTCTCTTCACAAAGTTTCCTCCATGCGTTTGTAGGTCCGTTACATGTCTTACTTTAGTTCTCTATTTTGAAGGGCTGTCAGAAGTGTCACAAGTCATGTGATATCCTCTCCACTATGGTGAGATACGCTGTATTTCCCTTTAAATTACAGTAATTATTTTAAACATGTGCCTATACATATAAATTAGCATATGCCATCTTTATGCAAATTGGCGTACAGTACACTTTTTTTGGTGATGCAAATCCTCTTTGTTGGCAATGCATAACTGTTCACCTTATGCATTTGCATTTGTGAATGTGTGAAGGGGACAGGCAGGGGCTGTTTGACTTACTTGGCACCTGTAACTTCACACATAGCATAACCTGTTGCAACTTGAAAATGTGATGAAATCCAACAGGCTAAACTATGGTGCCCTCCAGATGTTGTTGGACTATAGCTCCTATCATCCCTGACCAATAGCCATGCTGCCTGGGGCTGATGGGAGATAGAGTCCAGCAACAACTGGAGGGCATCACATTGATTACCCCTGGGCTAAACCTCAATGCCATTAAATAACTCAAATACAAATAAAAGGCTCAGTTAATAGTTCCCAGGACTTTACCAAGATAAGGGAAATTTTATTATTTTATTTATTTAAAACATTCATAGAATGCTTAATCATTTGCATTTCTAAGCAAAGTACATAAAAACAAGCCACAAATGAAATAAACAATAAAATCATCATAAAACCAAATAATGCAGTTGTCAAAAGCACAAGAAAGGAACTGTGAGGTATTCTCGCTTAAGAGCTCAATGATTGGAGTGCTCAGGTGCAGGGAAGAACTACAAGGATGGCAAAAGATCTGGAAGATATATTTAGCCCAGATAAAATATTTAAGAAGGTAAGCATTCACAGTTTTCAAGTGTTTAAAGGGATGCCAGAAAGAAAAAGGAAACTGCCCTGTATTCTCAGATGATCAGACAAAGAGTAGGATTAAATTACCAAAATTTTGCTTTAGCCAAACATTAGGAAAAGCTTTAACCACAAAAATGGTTCAGGAAAGGAACACATAGTTTAGGTGTTTATGGGAGCTCCTTTTTTGTTGTTTGCAAAGTATATTCTGGACCGTCATCTGTTAGAGGGTGTTCCTGGAGAGAACTGCTTCATGGTGGGTAAAGGCTATTCTTCCTACCTCAATGTGCAAGGCAGACAAGGGTGATGCTGCCCTGAGCCTTTTTTGGCATGACAGATGAGTGGAAGAACAGCCTTACCACTCAGAGAAAGGACTCCATGAGCGGAGGGCTCAGTTCCTTCCCACTCTGTGTAGGTCCAATGACCCAGTCAAGTTTATTGTAAAGAAATCTGTCCTTGGCCTATTTCCTGCTGTAATAAGCTGCTGAAACTGAGTGGGTTGTATCACAGAAAGGTATAGGGTGCCCTAACTTAAGGTAATGGTTTGGGCTAGATTGGACTAGGGTAGGGATGGGGAACCTGTAGTTCTCCAGATGCTGTGGGACTCCAGCTCCCATCAGCCCTAACAAGCATGGCCAATTGTCAAGGATGATGGGAACTATAATCCATAACATCTCAAAGGCCACAGATTGTCTATCTGTGGATTAAGGGGTTAGAACGGTCTTCTTCCATTTCTGAGTCTATGGGCTACTTCACATTTGCTGGAGGCATCCTCCTGAGTGCCTCATACCACTAGTAAGCTTGCAGCTGGGCCATGGTTATGTGGAAGGAATAATTGTGCAGTAGCAAACAGCATGGTGGGTTGGTGGCACTCATCTGATGACAGCTGAGTTGCTGTTGTTTACTAGGAAGGAGAGGGAGATAGGGCAAGGCGGCAGGGAAGTTGTTGTGGAACAAACTCTTTGGCAGGAGTACTGGATAGGTTCCACCAGTGCATTTGCAGTGTGCTGACCTCCCTGCCATCTCCCTATTCCCCTTCCCAGTAAACAGCAGCTATTGAGAGGTCAAGTGAGTGCCACCGCTCCCACTATGCTATCCGCTACAGTGCTTCTGTTTCCATATGGAGGTTGCATACATGGCACTTGCCATTTCTGTTATCACCGTGGTGTTCCCATTCCCCCTCTTGGAGCTGGGCCAGACATCTCTTCATTCTTCTGTGTACTTTCCTGTGAGTAATACCAGCTATCTCTGTATTGTGCACATACTGTGTGTATTAGCAAAGAACTTGCCTGTTTCATGAGTTCGTCATTGCAATCATCTTTGCATACATCCAGATTAACAAAGCAAACCTGCAATTAGAGAGAGAGAGAGAGAGAGAGAGGCAGAGAGAGAGAGAGAGAGAGAGGCAGAGAGAGAGGGACAGAGAGAGAGAGAGAGAGAGGCAGTTAAGATTCTGGAAGACCCATGAAATATCTATGAAACTATTTCAAAGTAAAGTCAAAAAGTAGTTTTACTAAACACATTATACAATATGTCAGCTTCTGCTGTGAAAGAGAGGATTGTCAAAGGTAAGTAGTTCATTGCTTGGGTGAAGTGTGCTGGAAAGGAACAAAGAATTCAGTTAAACTGGAACACAGGATTTGTCTATCTAGCCCAGTACTTTCTCCCCTGATTGGTGTCAACCACTCTGTTTCACATTACTCACTACCTGATTCTTCCAACTGAAGAAGCATAAGGATTGAATCTGGACTCTTCTGCATGCAAACCTTGAGCTCTACTACTGAGCTGTGGCACCTCTTTTAGTTGTTATCTAAAGTCATTTATGTGCAAGGAAGACATGTGTATACCCAGTGGGGCAAAAGGAGGTTCACTGAGGATTTCTCAGCAGCATCTTCCACTTTTGAAGAGGCAAGTCAATGTTTGGTTTAAGCAGTAGCTTGCCTCTTTCTAAGGGGGAACTGTTACAGAGAATTTTTTTCACAAACTCTGACTCTTGTGCAATTTGCAATTGAAAGGTAGTTGGCTTCTTTGGGTTATGTACTACACAGGATTTTGGCCAATATCTTCCGCTACGTATACTTATTTCAGTGCAATGAGAAAAATAAAAGATGTGCTCCAAAAGGTCGAAGAGGCTGATACCTCTGAACCCCTCAGCTATACAACTGAGGAACAGTAACTCCACACCTTGGGAAATGTTACATGTTCGCAGGCAAAATGCAGGTGCCTCTTTGATTATGTGTCAGTGGAAGCACGATACATCTTTCCTGAACTGACTGTACTAGTTCACTATTCATTTCTGCATGCAATAAAAAGTGCTGGTAGTTTTAACATTTAAAGCCCTAAAATAGTTTGTGTTATGAAACATCTGTACATGAAGGCTCTGCTCTGAATTTCTTCCTTCTCTAAAGTTAAGACTTTAACCTGTCTTTGGAACTCACTCCCAAGGGAAGCACAACAGTCTAATATCTTCATCAGCCTCTGAAGACCAGCAAAGGTGTATCCATTCTCTGAAAAGCATTCAGAGGGCACTGGTGAGGGGGGGCAGTTGTTGTTTTGATCAGGGGGATAATTTTCAGTCTTGTATTTTAATGACTTGATTAAGGTTTTGAATTAGTTTTTTTTTGCAGTGTTCAGTCAACCATGCCCTTTCCTAAGATGCATCATTCCACACACACCCGTTTTTTTCTCCCCCTGCCAACAGACAGTATTCTTTAGCTACTGAGCATGCTCGTTTCTCATTGTGCTGTTTTTTTTTAGGGGGGTCATAATCATATTACAGCCAGCCAATTTATGGCCCACTGCTTTCTTCCATAACCCTCCTACAATCCAATGGTGTATCTTATAGTAACTTCACCTTTCCTTGAGCCTCCTTCGAAATAAATATTGCAGTGTTTCTAGCAGGCGTTTCTCTTTTTTGTTTCTTTTGCATTTGGCAAGGCAATGATGCTTATACTTCTTAAGAATGCTATTACTCTACTCCTTTCTAGCAGAATAGTTAAGGTTGCTCTAAAAGAGCAAATTACACAGAAAAGTAGAATCATAGCTTCAAAATGCTTATGGCAAATTTCACCTCAGCAATCCTTATGAAACTGGGCAAAGGAGGAGAGTATTGTACATCTACTCATAACCTCTGTCCATTTCCCCCATAGCAATTCACTAAAGTTTACTAATTATTTCAAATAACATGAATGAAATAAAACCTTGGTATACAGTGGGTGCTTAGGAGAAGCTGATGTACAAACCAGATTCTGAATCTTAGCCTCACAAGCATGGTTGATATAAAGCAAGGAGAATTTAGCAACACTAACAGGATGTGACAGCAAAAGATGATGTGGGTAAACGTGCATGCAGAGAACTGTTTGAAAATATAAAATGGCTCCTTAGAGGAGTGAAGTGGAACCTTCCCTCTCTCTGTCACTTCTGCTATGTGCTCCATCAGAGCCAGGCATTTTACCTCAAACAGGTGAGCTCCTACATGTTACACGGAACAATCGAGTAGTCTGTCTGACCTTGGGAGAAAGTTCTCTATCTGCTGAGAGCAGTTTATATGCATGGGACTTGAAGATGAATGGGCTGCTGGAGTATCAAATGCAAAGCTTGGAAGAGTCCTCTGCTTGAACTAAAGCAATGGTGTGCATTGGCACAGCCACCCCTCACCCAATGCAATAGCAGGGAAAATAGGAGCTTATTTATGTTTTCCAAATTTGTATTCTGCCTGTGATGTCCCTGTATATATATATAATACTGCAAATATGGTAAGTGCGGGTTTATTAGAGTATATGTAAGTAGACTGAGTGAGAGGGGAGAGTACATGGGTTGGAATGTTGATGAGTGTTGTATTATGATTGGCTGGGCACTTGAGTGTCTGAAGGTATAAATGAGAGGATGACAGTTCGGTTGGTTCGGTTGGTTCTGAGGATTGGAGGGTGGATTGGATTAGGCGGGTAGTGAGGCAGGTTATTGATGACTAAGAAACATAAAGAGTAACATAAAGAGTAATTGCAGGGCAGCAATTTGGCGGTAGAGGCATGTAATCAATATGGCGGTAGAGGCAACAGCGACGGGCAATGGAGCCCCACCGCCGATGGCTTTTATAGGGCAATCTTCCCTTGGTTGATGGTTACAAAGCATGGCAATGCACATAAAATACAGGGGAACCCCCCTCCCTTTTATTATGCTGCCTCCCTTGTTATTTGACTGGGACTTGGATGCCCGTTATCAATATGACCCAGGGACCTATGTACATCAGGCCACCACTGCCTCTTGTGGTGGAAAGCGCTGGGCCGGCTGGAGCCAGAGCCGGGGAGGAACTGCGGCCTCTCGGCGGGCCCGTTGTTGTGGCCTATCCTGGAGGACATCGGTTCCTGTGATGATCTTTTGGCGTTTCAGAGGCGGTTTGGAGGCCCGGGAAGCACCCCTGCAGCGGCCGCCGCCCTTCCATACAACATTCATCCACTTGCCTGATATCGGCGGCATTTACACTCTGGCCCCTTCACCGAGGCTTCTCTAAGAAGAACTGCTCTGTTAGTTTCATTTTTGAGAGGCTGGTTGTTCCGCCCCTCTCCTCGCTGGAACTGCTGGATGCTGGGGTTGGGGGAGATGCTGGTTTTTGACCTTGTAAATGGACTATCTCCCACACTGGTTTTATGCCAGGGTGGGAAGACTTACATCAGGAACTCCCATCTCTAGTTACACCTCGGACCATACAGGCGAGAACCCTATTATTGAAACTGAGTTGCCTCTACCTTGTTGTTTAGTTATCATTTATTGTTACAGTTTTTATTGTTTGCTTTCTGATATTCTGTTGTTTTATATGTTTTGTTATGTACATCACTCAGAGTGGCTGGTAAATCTAGCCAGATGGGCGATTAATAAATAGAATAAAATAAATAAATAACGCATCTTATGAAACCACACGCTTGTTGACTATACCTTTAAGTAATCTTGTTATTCCCTGCAGAGCTTGGAAAAGTTACTTTTTTGAACTACAACTCCCATCAGCCCCAGCCAGCATGGCCACTGGATTGGGCTGATAGGAGTTGTAGTTCAAAAAAGTAACTTTTCCAAGCTCTGATTCCCTGTGTATATAAATAAATAGTTCTTGGTTTACCAAAACGCCTGATCCTTGGCTGGGTTTCACAGACCAGAAGGGTGGGCAGGACATATACCAAGGTTGGGAAACAGTATCAATGGTGGCAGCGGTGAAGAGATAGTGTAACATCATCAGGTATCCAGAGCAACCCAGCACTGTAATCTTTAGAGGCACAAAGATACAGGGGGGTTGAGGCCTGTAAGTGCACCCAGACACAAAGTAGCAATAAGCCAGGAGGAGACTAAGGCACAGTCTCAAGGCATTATTGTTTACAGGGAGTGTCTGGTGGTGCCGCCTAGCAGTGGGATCTTGAGAGATCTTTGCTAGAGCCGGTGAGAGAATTGTTTTGAGAGCAGGATCCTGAGGTGGGACCATGACAAGGCGGTGACCACAGGTGGGGGCCTGACACTGCCTTTCTAAAAGCAAACAAACAAAACCCAACTTAAGACAGCTAATGGTACACAGATTATTAAAACTAGAAGCTAAAATCATGAAGAAAATATTAAGATGCGAAAAGATCAACAAACAAGAGAGAGAACAGCAGCAAATAATGAGTCCTGGAAATTCCCACTGAAAAAGAAAAGTCTTGGCTACTAGCTGAAAGGAGGGCAGTGGTGGGTCCTGGCTAACTTCTTTTGGCAGGGTGTTCTATTGCCTTGGCACCACCAGAAAAAGTCCTACCCCCTCTGCCCACCTGCCAGTTCTGCTTTGCTGTTATGAAGTTACTCCACAACTTGGTTTTCACACCCACCCACAGGATTGCATCCTAATCAGGAATGGGGCACCCATGACCCTCCAGATGTCATTGGACTCCAACTGCCATCAGCTCTAGCTAGCATGGCCAATGGTCAGGGATGATGGGAGTTTTAGTCCAGCAATATCTGGAGAGAAATAGGTTCCCCGTCTCTGCCCTTGGTCCTCAAGGCATTGTAACTCATGATTTCCAATAAGAGTTGCTTGTCATCCAGCACCCTTGAATGATGCAGGGCATTCCATGGCAAAACATTATTAAGAGATTAGCAGGTATATCAGAAGACTAAACCTATGATCAGGGAGATCGCAGGATGCAATATGGTAGGTACAGAAATGTCAGGGGAGGGGTGTCTGTAGGACAAAGTAAAGGATAAATTTCATTCATAGCATGTCAATGGCAAAAATTCCAGTTGTGTGTTGAGTTTTAAATTAACCTAGCTCTGACTCAAGTCCATATGATATGCACTTATTGCATGAACAACATATGGCCATCTGCAGTGACAAGTTGCACAGCAGATGGTCAAATTCAACCCTCCTAAGAAGAACCAAGGAAGGGCTATTATTATTATTATTATTATTGTTGTTGTTGTTGTTGTTGTTATTATTATTGACAAAGCTTCCCCCCATCAATTACATAATTGCCCTGGATAAATAACATAACATTCCCTTTAAATAAACTATATGTCAGTTGGATGGTGCATAGCACTGTAGCCAGGAGGCTTTATGCTTTTAGGAAGCACTGTTTGTTAGAAATGTAAATGTTGTATAGCTGTGGGGTATCTTCAGGGCTTTGACAATGTCTGCCGGGCCTGGTGCTAAATAAATTGTTCATAAGGACATCATCTTTTATTGGCTTTTAAAAAGACTTCTCTGTTACTGCTAATTCCTGGAAAACATATACATGTGATAACGCCAAGGAAACACTGCAGTGAGGTGCTGTTTAACCAATTAAATTGCCATTAAATAATGGCCCTTTCCAGAATTTTAACAAATTTCTATATATGTCAATTTTCAACACTGTTTAACTTGATGTGGAAATTTTTATCAGATTGTTTTGAAATTTGGTGCATTCATAGATCTCATCAGGTAGATTATGTATATGAGGTTTCACATTATTAGCTATTATTATTAGGTATCATTTTATAAGTGATAACATTGTAAGGTAGTTAGTTGCTCACCTTAACTAAAGGTGTGCCTCTTTAATATAGCTCTAAATTTACAGAGTAACACAGATGCATCTACTTCTTTGTAAAGACTGATGCACGTTATGGATGAATGTGCACAGAGGTTATGCGCACTAAAACTTTTGTCTAGTCTGTTGTGGAAGCTCCATTGGCTTGAGGATTGGATTATTAATTTCTTTATACTACATTCAATTCTACATTTAATTAGTAGTCAATTTGTGTTCATATCAAATAAGAAAGCCTAATTTTGCTTTCATTTGCATAACTGCACCAACTAGTTGGCTCTAGTAATAGCAACAGAAAAGATTTCCCTGGATTGGGGACATTATGTCCTCATGTTTTCATTAGATATTGTATCCCTGAACATGTGGGTAAGTTGGAGCTGAACAAAAATGGCCTCCTTCCAAAATTCGCCTCCTCTTCCAAAATTCATAAGCAATGAATTGATATAGTGGTGGTATTTTAACAATTTCAGAAGCAAGAGAAATGTCAATTTATGGTGGTTTCTCTTTGAAAACATCTTTTTTTTTCTTTTCGGTGGTTGCAGGAGAACTTGTCTTGGTGGCCATCTTCTGAAGGAAGCACAAAAGGCCCTGGGAAGGATGCTACATGGTGACACAGAATCATTCGGAGGGTGTTTGGAACTGCGGCACTGCCATTCCTGGAAACTCTCTTGGAATAATATGTCATGATTTAGTGTCCTTCTTGGGGCATGGGGGGTGAGTTCTATTGTCACCTGTAGCATTAGTACAACATGTAAGTACTTTTGAATTTTGGGGCAAATTTTATACACAGTATATGAGATCAGAATAATTTTCAATTATGGATAGCCTTGAATTATACAAGGGGCTTAAGTACTTTGAGTATACCCCAAGAGCTTGTGCATGGCCAGTTGAATTGCTGAATTGTTTTCTTGGAAGAATGAATCCTCCATGCTATATTACAAACTGTTTTTGAAATGTAGCCTAAGCTTCAGAAGCTAAATTTGTCATATAGTGAGAGCCATTGGGAAGTACTTTGGATCCAAGACAATATTCTTTGTAACAATGACATCAGTGCCACAAACTACCAAGGCATGAAAATTTCACCACTGCTTCTCACTGATTCACAGCACAATCCTGTTCATATCAACTCAGAATGAGTTGAGGGGGGCTTTCTCCCAGGGAGTATAGGAGTGCAGCCTTAAGTGGATTGTAATATGTGGTCCTCCAGATGTTGTTGGACTATAGCTCCCATTATGCCTGACCATTGGTCATACTGGCTGGTACTTATTTCCAACAACATCTGGAGGGCTAAAGATTCTTCACCCTGCCATACATACTTACCTGGAAGTATGTCTTACTGAACTCAATAGGACTTACCTCTAAGTAGACATGTATAGGATTGCACTGTTAGTAGTACAGTGGTTAAGAGACTGAGCTGTGAATCAGGAAGTGCCTAGTTCAAATCTCAACTCTGCCACAAACTTAAAAGTAGCTTTAGGCAAGCCACTATTACTCAATCTCCGACCTACATCTGCAACATGGGTATAAAAATATTGACCTACCTTACAGGGTTGCTGTATATTACCAGGCAATGTGGAGTAATTAGAACACTCTGAGTTGGCGAGACTCATTTAACATTGACATGAAATCAAGCCTTAAGTGTCATCAGCCCAGTTCTCTGGAACGCTGTGACAACAGAGATTCAGCAGGCGCCTTTTGTTTTAACCTTTAAAGACCGGCTGAAAACCTTTCTATTCTGCCAGGCTTATGCAGGCAATTAAGAAGATGTCTTTTTACAATAGTTGACCTTTGTTTATATACTGTATTTTTAATGGTTTTTACTGTATGGTTTTTAAAATTTTCATAAACCCCTTTGATGTTTTTTAAAAAATGAAATAGCAGTATACAAACATGTTTATAAATAAAAATAAATAAATGTATATGTATATGTATAATTATATATGTTTCATTATGTTCCAGGGAAAGTAATTTACTTTCTGATAAATAAATCATTTCTTTTTTCATCTAGTTTGTTAATCTAGTCAATGTATGTATGTGTGCCTAAAACTATACTGAATCATATACATGAAATTGTGCGTTACAGTGCATTTGGTTTGCCATTTCATCCAATGAAGGGACAGAAATAGATTCTGCACTTCCACTATATTGCTTTGATAACAGCAATAAGGACTATCAGAGCTCCTGCAGATGATAGATCCTGTTGAGTTTCCTAACCTGTAGTTACTCAGCACGACACATTTAAGTGCATTTCTTTGTTTTCTCCGCTCCTCCCCCTGTCCTACCGAATTCTAGAAGGCCTGCTTATGGAACAGTCTAGAAATGGGTAGCCAAATCAAAAATTAAAATCAACTATTTTCTGTGTATCAAAATCCAAAGTCTGAAGAGCTGGTTCCAATGTTAAGAAGAAAAAAACCTTAAAGCAAATTGCATTTAGGATCTCACTGAGGTTGAAAAAGGTAAAGGTAAAGGTGTCCCCTCACTTGTAGTGCGAGTCGTTTCCGACTCTTAGGATGACATCTTGCGACGTTTACTAGGCAGACCGTATATATGGGGTGGGATTGCCAGTTCCTTCCCCGGCCTTTCTTTACCCCCCAGCACATGCCGGGTACTCATTTTACCGACCACGGATGGATGGAAGGCTGAGTGGACCTCAACCCCTTTTACCAGAGATTCGACTTCCTCCTTCCGTTGGAATCGAACTCCGGCCGTGAGCAGAGCTTCGGCTGCGTTACTGCTGCTTACCACTTCCAATTTAGATATTCAAAAAGATCCCAAGAAAGCAAAGGTCTAATATTTATTTCTGCTTATCTTACATCTTTGTAACATTTTTAATCAGCTCTTAAGTTTGCGGCAAGTTGAAAGGCAAGGCTTCAGAATCTAGAAAGACACTAGAGACAGAATAATTTATGCATGTTATTTGTGCTTTATCTAATAAGATGTTCATACTTCAATTGCTGGATGCAGATTTCTGTTCAGCATAAGAAGAAACAGTAACAACTTACTGCTGGCAGTAAGTTTAGTTGGTCCACTGTCCCAATGAGTAATACTGCAATAGCATCAGAGAGGAGATACATTATTTATGCTACATTGGCAGTCAATCAGTACAGCCTGGCAGATTGTCTGGGCTCCATGAGCTTCTGTAACAGTGAAATGGCTATTAGGCATGATGGCTATAGTGCCTCCAGTATCAGAGGCAGCAGTATGCCCCTTCATACCAGCTGCTAGGAATCATGAGGAGGAGAAGATTCCTGTGCTCATGTCCTGCTTGTTGGCTTTCTACAGGCATCGGGTTGGTCACTGTGAGAACAGAATGCTGGACTAGATGAGCATCTGGTCTGATCCATCAGGGCACTTATGTGTTCTTATGGAATAGAGTCAAACTAAAGAAAGGCAGGAGATGAGGGAAATGTACAATCACTTCAATTGCCCTATACTTTCAATGGGGAAAGTGGTACTTTATACAGGGTCTGCCAGAAGGCCCTGTGATAACAGGTGTGACAGCAAGAATATTGGGAGAGGGGACAGTGTAACAAATTTAACCATCAACCCCAAATCTTTACACATTAAGGCTTTGTAGCTGTGATCTCTGGATGAAAGCAAAATGAATAAGCAGCCCCCCACCTACTTGTCTGCTGTCTTTTACCATTGCCCTTAACGAAGATGGCAGCCGCGGTTTCCCTAATGGGGTGACGCCTCCGCTGCCATCTTTGTTGATGGCACGCGTGCGTGCTATGTGCGTGCATCTCTGCCATCAACTAAGATGGCGGCAGGGGCTTCAGTACCTTAGGGAAACCGCGGCCGCCATCTTCGTTAAGGGCAATGGTAAAAGACAGCAGACAGGTAGGTGGGGGGCACAGATCACAGAAGGGGAGTGGAGGGGCGGCTGAGGGGCCCCCTGTAGCTCCAGGGGCCGTTGGGCCAGTGCCTCACCTGGCCGCCCTTTAGAACCGGCCCTGCAAGCACATACAAAAATGAATTAGAAGACTCAGAAAAGCAAAAAGAATGGTGGGAAAACACCTGCCACCTTTTGCATCAAATGCCTCTTCACAATCCACCTCTGGCTGAACGTACAGGTTCCCATGATATCCTTTTCCTGGCCACCTCTGCTTCCACCTCTCCCCTTTTCAATGTTCTTGGTAAAATATCTCCCAGATAGTAACTGAGTGCAGCTTTTACATCAATGCAATACAGAGGAGAGAAAAGTATTTCACTTGTGAGACGAGTCTCAGGAAGGCAAAACAGAAGAAGTATTAGGGAAGGATAGGTTGCTAATTCTGTTTGCAGTCATCAGGGTGATGTAGCTGTAATGTTCCTCAATATCACATCACATGTATCACATTGCTCCTTAAATAGTATGTAACACAGACGTTTACAGTTCAAATTAGTAGTGTGTCATGCCTCCCTTGGAGGACTCAACAGAGGATGAAGGGGAATGGGAGACTTCAGACCCAGGAAAAGGGACAAGCAGAGAGGTAGCTCAAGACCCTTTGCCCTCAGACAAGGAGCAGGATCCTCCTGGAGCCATCCCGTCAGATTCAGAGAGCAACCAGGAAGCTACTCTGACCCCAGCAGAGAGGAGACAGCAATGGGTGTTGGAACAGAGGCAGTCGGCCCATGTGAGAACCACAAGCTCTTGAAAAAGGAAAGGCTGACTGCAAACACTTGGCTTCAGATGCTGAGCTTAAAAGGCCATGAGTGGCTTGGGCTCTTGCTGGAAACAACATTGGACTCCGTGTCAGATTGTCGTCAGTCCTGCTGGTGATCCTGTGCCTTTGACTCCACCCTTCCTGATTGGATCTCTGGTACCTGGATTTTGGACTCCTGAGGACTTGTCTGTTGTACACTCTCAGCTTTTCCCATCCAGTATTCATGTTTGCTATACTGTAGTTGCTGACCTCTCTGCTTCAACTCAAGCATGATAGATTTATGGCCCAGCTGCTGGTTGTTTTCTGCTAATTACTGCAGCTGGAAAATATTTCAGTTTGGTCGGCAGAGACTGACATAGTGCAGAGAAGCACCTTTTGCAGATGCCATGGCTTCATATAGCAGTAGTATTGAGACTTCTGTACTCCCCTCAAGGTCAATGTCCAGATTCTAAATGAAAATTTATACCTGTTGACAATGCTTTTTGGGTAAAATAAATAAATAAATGAGGTGCTGGTACTCATATCTTGATAAAAATAACGTGGGTACCAGCACAAAATGGCTGGCACGGGCAGCAAAAGAAAAAGAAAAAAATGAGGTGCCCGTACTTCATACTGGTGAGTGTTGTCACAAAAAAGCCCTGCCTATTGATAATTTTACTTCTGCATCATCCTTTAGAATTCCCTCCCCTTAAATATTAGATAGGCACCATCTCAGCTGTCTTTTCCATGCCTACTGTGTTTCTTTTAACTGGTTTTTAATTTTTAACTTAATTTATACTAAATTTCAATTTAATTAAATTTAATTTTTAAAGTTTTTAATTGTCAGAAGTGTTTCTAGGTCTTACTGATTCTGTTGTTTTTAACTGGTTAATGTAAGTTGCTTTGGGTCACCTTGGTGAGAAAAGCGACCACCAACTGTAATAAATAATAATTAATAATTAATAATACTGAATACCTTTCTCTTCCAACAAGTCATTTAAGCTGAGATCTTTCCCAGTCTTCATCTGTGCTGGAATTGGTTTAAAGATGTTTCTAAGCTGTTTCCATTAGTTTTATAATTTGTTGTTTACTCCCATGCTATAGTGGTAGTTTATGCATTGGAAACCTCAAGGCTGGATCATAGAATAGCAGAGTTACTGCAACATGTTCTATGTGGAGCTGCCATTGAGTCTGGTCTGGAAGCTTTAGCTAGTACAGATTGCTTTGGCTACCCTGGTGACAGGAACAGATACTGCCAACATGTGGCATTGGTATTAAAAGCCCTGCAGGAGTAAGAACTTAGGCTGCAATCCTACTTACCTAGGAGGAAGCGTCTCTGAATTCAACAGGATTTATTGCCAAGTAAATATGGTTAGAATTGTTGTTGTTTGTTGTGATGTGCCTTCAAGTCGACTACGACTTATGGCGACCCTATGAATCAGCAACCTCCAATAGTATCTGTTGTGAACCACCCTGTTCAGATCTTGTAAGTTCAGATCTGTGGCTTCCTTTATGGAATCAGTCCATCGCTTGTTCGGCCTTCCTCTTTTTTTTGACTCCCTTCTCTTTTTTCCACAGCATTGTTGTCTTTTCTAGTAAATCATGTCTTCTCATGATGTGTCCAAAGTATGATAACCTCAGTTTCATCATTTTAGCTTCTAGTGATAGTTTTGGTTTAATTTGTTCTGACACCCAATTATTTGTCTTTTTCACAGTCCATGGTATCCGCAAAGCTCTCCTCCAGCACCAGATTTCAAATGAGTTGATTTTTCTCTTATCCACTTTTTTCACAGTCCAACTTTCACATCCATATATAGAGATCCTGACTTTAGTGTTCAGTGATACATCTTTGCATTTGAGGACCTTTTCTAGTTCTAGTTGTTTCTTCCAAGATTTTAAGAGCAGCTTTCATCTCACATTCTAGAATTTCTGGTTCTTCATCATACAGTTCCTCCATGAATGAGTCTGTCATCCTTGCATCTCTTTTATAGAGTTCTTCAGTGTATTGCTTCCATCTTCCTTTTATTTCATCTCGGTCAGTCAGTGAGTTCCCCTTTTGATTATTCAACATCCCTACTCTTGGTTTAAATTTCCCTTTTCATTTCTTTAATCTTTTGGAATAGGGCTCTTGTTCTTCCCTTTTTGTTGTCCTCTTGTATTTCTATACATTACATTTCATTGGCGATCACTCGTGGCTGAGTAAGATTGTCTTCCAAAATAAGGTCTTTAACAGTAAGTGACTGTGGAGGCCAATTTTGGATCCACACAGCCTCCCACAGTGAGGACATAGGTTTCCAGATGGAAGATGGTCATGATGAGGATTTGCTTGATGTGCCTTCCGCTTAGCTCGTTTGTCCCTTTCGCCCTGTACTTGTGCTTCTTCAAGGTCCATAGCACCTTTGATAATGGTCAACCTCCAATTGGGACGCTCATTTCTATGCAATAACTATTGTAATCATTCTCTTTGTTCCTACGTACTAGTCGATGTATCGTTGCATTTGGGGTTCTGTGTTTCTATCTCCTTTTGCTTTTGCTTTCCTTCTCTCTTTAACCATTTGAAGAGTTTCTTCAGTCATCCATTGAGGTCTTTCTCTCTTTTTAGCTAGAGATATTGTCTTTTTGCATTCGTCCCTGATCATGTCTCTGACTTCACTCCATAGTTCTTCTGGTTCTCTGTCAACTACATTTAAAGCCTCAAACCTGTTCCTTATTTGATCTTTATATTCTTCTGGGATGTTATTTAAATCGTTTTTTTTTTTTTGCATTATGATTGCTTTGTTGTTCTTCTTTAGCTTTACTCTGATTTTCGATATGACCAGTTCATGATCTGTACTGCAGTCTGCTCCTGGTCTTGTTTCCGCAGAAACTATGGAACTTCTCCATCTTCTGCTACCAATTATATAATCAATTTGATTCCTGTATTGACCATTTTGTGATGTCCACATGTACAATCATCTTTTCGGTTGCTCAAAAAAAGTGTTTGCAAGAAACAAATTATTGCCTTCACAGAATTCAATAAGTCTTTCTCCTGCTTCATTTCTGTCTCCTAAGCCCCATTTCCCCACAATTCCTAGTTCTTCTTTGTTCCCTACTTTTGCATTCCAGTCCCTCATGATTATCAGAACATCTTGTTTTGGTGTGTCATCAATTTCTTCCTGTACTTCTGCATAAAACCTCTCCAATTCCTCTTCTTCTCTGTTTGCTGTTGGAGCATACACTTGGATGATGGTTATGTTAATAGGTTTCCCATTTAATCTCATTGATATCACTCGCTCAGACCTTGCGTTGTAGCTCCTAACTGCTTTTGCTACATCACTTCTCACTATTAAAGCAATCTCATTTCTTCTTAATTTCTCATTTCCTGAATAAAACATTTTGTAGTTACCTGATTGAAAATGTCCCATTCCTGTCCATTTCAATTCACTCACACCGAGTATTGTAATGTTGATACGTTCCATTTCTTGCTTGACAATTTCTAACTTTCCCTGGTTCATGCTTCTCACATTTCATGTTCCTATTGTGTGCGCTGTGCAACTTCGGACTCTCCTTTCGCATCTGTGCACATCAGCCTCTGGGTTTCCTTTCGGCTTTGACCCAGCTGCATCATTAGTCACTTATCCTTTGTTCTTCCCCCAGTAGCTCAGTGAGTGCCTTCTGACTTGGGGGTCTCATCTTCCAGCACTATCTTGTGTTGTATTTTGGACACTCTGTTCATAAAGTTTTCGTGGTAAGAGATATTCAGAGGTGGTTTACCATTGCCTTCCTCTGAGTTTGGATGCATCTTAGTCTAGTGTCTCAGCTTTGACTGTTCCACCTTGGGTGCCCCTGCTAGGAGTCTAGCCTCTTGGTCTCAGCTTCTTCAACACTCTCAAATCCCCTCACCACATTAAGGTGTGCATCCTAGAGGGTGTGTGTGTCAGAATTGTAGCCTTATAGAAATAGGGAATGTGGACTGCATGTTTGACAAATGAAATCCTCAAAAAAGACAGTGGGATTTTGGTAACATCTAAAGATTTTTTTATTTACTTATTTTGCCTCTAGCATGCCTGTATGTTAGAATATGACGTGCTGAATTGCTAGAAAGTGAGGCAAGGAGATTTCAAGTGCATCAGCAGTGGATGGCAAAGAGGTTCTGAACCCTTCTACTCCCTTACTCATGCTTCTCCTCTGAAATCACTTTCCCTAGCCCATACATTTTTCTTCCAGCTGTGGGCACTTCTACACTTGGAGCCCCACAAGGGGGGGATTGGGGGGAAATGGATAGGAAGGAGGAAGGTTTAAGATAAGGAAGCAAAGAGAATGCGAGAGAAGAGCTCAGGATCTCCACCCATCCCTTCCATGGTTCAAATCACCCCCCTGCCTCCTGCTATAGTAATTTGGCATCACCCAGTTCCAGCACCCAACTCTGCAGCAGTCATGTCTGGTTAGCCCAGCCTTTGCTAACTTGGTGCCCTCCAGATGTTTTACAACTTTCATCAGCCTCAGTCAGCTGATGGGAGCTATAGTCCAAAACATCTGGAGGGCACCAGGTAGGTAGTGGCTGAGCTGGCACACCCAAAGGGCAAATTATGGTGTGCACAATTTGATTTGTGCCACATGACTTCATTTGTACCATATCCAGTTAAGTGGAATGTTTGCCAACTCATTTTCAAATCTCAATTTTGTTGGTTCAGACTGGAAGCAAATTGAATTCATTTAGATACATGATTGGGGGCGGGAGAGATCAGAATATGATTTTACACTTTGAGGGGAAAAGATAATTTAAAATAATAATAATTTCCCTACAGTATCATAACTAAATACTGAGCTGCTCAAAACCATTGCTCCCTTGAGTGCTTTCAGCATCTGGACAAACATCTTTTGCAAAAGCTGGAGTCGGCTAAAGACTGGAAATGAAAATGTTGTTTTACATTACATTTCTTTTGGGGAAGCAAAATCCAACCCCAGAAATCATTAAAGAAAGGCAAAAGGCCAAGTGTTCTCAAATTTCATTTCAGCATTTCATTTCTGAAAATGAAGCACAGTTTCTTATTTCTGGTGTCTCTGAGGATGATGCAAACAGAGTCCTCAGCAGATGGCTACAATGTAGCCATCTGCTCACTCAACATATAGAACAGCACCAGTCGTTTTGATGGGCATCAAAGTGCTGAGCCACGGGCCTGTCAAGTAAAATGAACTAATTTATTGAAATTCATAGGGGGAAAAGCAACATAGCAGATGTGTGCAGACACACCCAATCTCGGCTGTACAGGGCCTTGATAATTGACACAAAGCCTCCACATGCCAGATTGCAAGAAGTTAAGTGTCCCATGCTCTTTGCCAAGCCCCTTTCCTGGCCAGGATGCCAGCTGCACACACAAGTCTCTTCTCAGAGAGGGTCTCTCAGAGTTGCACTAAGCTTTGGAGCGTATTGACATGACCAGAGGCAGGTTAATTCAATTGCAAGATGTCTTTAGTGGGTTTAGGGTACTTAGTAGGCACACATAGTCCCCCTCGTCTCAGCATTGGGAATAACAAACCCCAAAATGCAGATCAGCATCTGATCCACCTCTGCTCCTGGAGATAGACATGGCTGCCTGGTTGCAGAAGCTACAGGATAGCTGCTTCACGGGCCTTTGGCTCTCTTCCTCACCATCTCTCTCTCCTTGTACCAGAATTCCTCTCTGCTTCCTCACACTGCCTGCTTCATTGCCTTCTCCTGCTCTGTTTCTCTTGGCTTTTAAGAGTACTCTTTTACCTTACAGATGAATACAGCCATTATATGAAGTATGTCTAAAACATTTTTAAAAATTGCGTCTAAAAAAGTGAAATGTGTGAATAAAACAACTACTTTATTTCTGGGGTCAGTTCAAGGCACTGGTCTTGGCCTTTAAAGCCTTAAATGGCCTGGTACTAAGATATCTGCATAAATCTGCCTGGCAATTAAGATCTTCATCAGCCCCTTTCCAGGTACCCAGTCTTTTGAGGTTAGGCAGGTGGCTATTGGAGAAACTGGCCTTTTCAGTTGTGACACCCAAATTATGGCAGGTGGTTTCAAGTTAGTGACTTTTTGGCACTAGGCAAAGACTGTCATTCTCTCAGGCTTCTAACATCTGAGCTGGCCTTTTCAAGATATCTGCTCTTATTCTTGGGTTTTGTTTGGGTTTTTTTTTTTTTTTTTAAAATGGCTCTGGATTTATTAATGTTCTTGATTTCATGCTGCCAGCTACTGTTTTATTATGGCTTATTTTATTATGTTTGTTATATATTTTATTATCTTTTCCCCATTGTAAGCCTCCTTGAAACATCTGTAAATAAAAGGGAATATGAAAAAAAATAGAAAAACTATATAAACAAACAGGAAAATGCAACTTACAGGTTTGGCTACGGCTGTCTGTCATATGTATACCTTGTGGCAAACAGTCTTGTTGCCTAATATGTGAACAATTCTCGTAATGTGGAAAGCCACACAAAGTTTAGCTTGCCTATAGTACAACTCTATGGAGACTTACTCAGAATTATGTCTCACTAGGTTAAATGGAATTTACTCCCAGGTTAAGTATAAAGAGGATCACAGCCTCGTTGTGTTGTCTTGGCTTATCTGGCCTTCCTGAATCAAACGTTTGGTTTCCTCTCCATTCTGATCCCAGTTTTCAGCCTTAAGACCCTGCTTTTGCAAAGATATCCCACTTGTGGGGGGCCCTGAACCTTCAAAAAAAGCATTATCTCTAACTCAGGATGTGATAAATGCACATTAAAAATCAACAATTCAAAGTGAAATATGGGAAGCAGGAAGACAGACTACTCTGAAGCTATCATATGCAAATTACAAGGGTAAAGGTTAAAATATTGGGGTTATACCTTTTACTGCACTCTATTTATATTGTTGCTTCCTGGCAGATGGAGCTATAACCTTGAGTTACAGGAAGAGAAGATAGGGTGTATGTCACAAAAGTGGCTTTATAGTATTTTCTTTATATAGGTCACCCATTTCAAATAAACAGCTATCAATGCCCCTTAAGTAATAGACACTAGCCCGCTGGCCTGGAGAACAGATTAAGCTTGTTGCTGAACTCAGAGTCTCCAGCTCATGCTCTGCTGAAGGCAATATACTATGTCCCCTGAACAGGAGGGATTTCATTGTACCAAATCCATCTATCCAATTAAGCAGGATCACTGGCACATTTTGAAAAGTGCACTTCAAGGTCAAAAGTAAACAGGAGCTGTGTAAAAGTTGAACAGAGTTCAGCAGGGCAATAAGTGATAGGTAAGGATTCTTGAGAGGAAGTTGTGGGTACTTCCTTAGATCATATTTACATTAAGTAAAGGATGATAATAAATTGGCTTCAATGGAAAGTACTTCGAAGTAAGTGTGTGTAGGATTAGACTGTTAGTATATGAAGCCCTTTAGCTCTGGAACATTAATCCCATGAAGTTTCACTCTTAAAAGAGTCATTTTCTGCAAAGAGAAACGTCATACTTTTCTCGGTTATTCTAGCTAGAACTGTCTGATAAGTATAAAGTCCTTCTTCCCATTCACAATGATCAGAATGAGTTTTCAGAAGAAGGGATGTACAGATATATTTTATAAATCAGGTTTCAGGCATTTAAGTGTCTAATGTTCTTTTATCAGTCACCCTTTAACTTAAAAGAAAATACTGTTGCACGCCTCCCCAGTCTCCAAGCAGTGAGATCTCAGGGGTCCCTGCGCTCATCCAGGGTTTGGTTTCCTTTTGGAAGAAGGTCAGCGGAGACTGCAGTGTCTTTATGAAATACGGTTTATTTATTTACACACATTCCAACCTAAGCTTAGGATGGAGGGGGTTCAAGGCATCAGCAGTCCAATATCCAGCTTTTCCATCTGTATTACAGGAGGCACCCCAAATGCCATGGTACAGAGAGCCAGTCTCACTCCCTGCCTCCAGTCACCAGCCTTTCTCTAGAACACTAAAAACACTCAAAGCACAAACTTCTGCTAGTGGCCAGGAAGGGGTGGGGAGGCTCTCTTGAAGAGTTTCAATGACAAAAAGGTCTTCCTGGTCCATTCAGCAGTTGCTGGGCAACTGATAGATCCATTATCCTACCTGGCCACTCTATTATCTTAACAAAAGAGGCTCATCTGACCAGCAGAGCCAGTTCCTCATTCCAAGGCACAGGATTCCAAATCAGAGGCTGGAAAGGGGACCCACAGGAATCATCCATCCCAACCCCCATGCTCATAATAATACATAACTGGCCATTTTCCTCACAGTAAAACACAATGTCAGCCCACCCATTGTATAAGTTGTGCCCTTTACCTCAGACAGCAGATGGGTGGCACATTGAATCAGTGCCACCCCCTGGGCCATCCAGCTACTGCCTTTGGTCTATAGCCTCACCCATCTGCAGAATTGCCCACCACCTGGCTGCTGATTTGCTGGCTAGCTGATTGGTTGGCTTCTGCTGCTCTCTATGAGTCTAGGAGCACAGCTGCCACTTAGCAGCTGCAGCAAAGTAGAGGCAGGACTCTTAAAGGGTTGTCCTTCTTGTTTGCCTATGCCTCAATCTGAGAAAAAGTCTTTCCTCAGAATGAGGCATTATGGGTGAGATGGCTCTGGGAGTGCCTGTTTGAAGTTTCACAGTTTGAAGTTTCACTGTTTGCATCCCTGCAAATAGTACTAAACTGTGAAACTTTAAACAGTATTTGCCACCACAAAAGTGGCAGCCATGCCCGCAGGTACTCTCTCCAAGGCCACCATGCACACAAAGCCTTGCTCTGAGGAGGGACCCTGTGTCTCTCAGAATAAGACATGGGTGATATGATGCCAAAGGCTGCAGTTGTAGGATGGGGGAAGGAAGAGGTGGTGGGACCACTGCACAGGCAGACAGCTATAACTGGTCTGTCTTGCCTCAAGTGGGAAAATATCTTGTGCCAGCCCTAGCAAAATATGTGAGAAATCACAGAGTTTTAGTATAATCTAGGGTAGGTAAACTGAACTAAAACTTGTCTTCTTCCTTTCCCAAAGAAAAGCAAGAATAAATAATAGTTCATGTGGAAGCAAAAGGAGACAATAAAAAAAGTATTTCAATCTGTTGTCTTTATCTGTGCAATTTCAAAACCTGAAAGCAATAAAGAAAAAGTTGTTAAAACTAATTTTAAAATGGAAATTATTTCACTAAATAAAGCTGCCACATGAACAATTTCCTAACCTTGGCAGCAGGGATGCTGAATAACAAATCTCCTGCTCTGTTGCGACACCAGAGCGTGCAACTAATGATAATTAGATAAATGCACATTTTTCAATTGTATCACAAAATCCTATTATGAAAGTCAGGAGTTACAGAATGAAGATGAGCTGGTTTGATGTGCCATTTTAAAAAAACGTTAAAAGCTATGGCACAGCAGACAGACATTCTGGCAATTAAGGCAAGATATTCTATGGTTGGGCACAGGCATTTTGATGCTCAAAGCAAAATATGAAAATGTCCTTCCTTTTAATTTCTTTATCTATTTTGGAGTTACTAAGTCAGCCTGGCAACCCCACTTCATCCATCCAGATAGACCTTTTGGTTTGTTGAAACCCATTGACATGTATTTCATATATTTGTGCCAGCCACCTACCACTCATTGTCTATGGTTCCCAGCTCTTATTTGCGATACATGAATCATGGATACTTCTTTATGGTGCTCCACCCTATATCATACAGCCCTTCCAGTGTAAAAGCAGCATCTTATAATGATTACACAAAGGCTTCATCTAGCTTACTTAAACTTGGCTGGAACTGACTCATGTTAATAGGCAAGAGTGTTTCTCAAACCCCGTTGAAAACAATGGGTTTAGGCCTGTTCAGATGCAATTTGAAACCACATGATTTAGCATCACACACACACACACACACACACACACACACACACGTCTCAAGCTCATACATTTCCCCTTCTCTTTCTCCCTTCTTCATGAGCGAGGGGATGAGAGGAGATTTAAAGCATGTGTTCATAATTTGGAACACAAACCATTTTTTCATTTCACATCTCATCTGAATATGAGAAACAATGTTTTGTCCAAACCATGATCTCAAACCACAATTAGATCTGGATTTGATATTCTGGTTTGTTAACTGACAATGGCTTGTACAAACCATAGTCCTCCATTCAGATGAAGTGTTTTGTTCCAAAACTCAAACAGCAGCTTGAAATCTCCTCCCGTCATGTACAAATGGAGAAGGGGGAAGGGAGTGTGCAAGCCAGAGGCTTGCTATGTAGTTTATGCATGCATTGCTAAACTATGGTTTTATATTATATCTGAATCAAGCCTCTGTGTTGGATTATGGCCACCAGTTTGACCTGCTTGCTGGCATGAATCAGATTTAAAGTGAAGGGAATTAAGCAGCGCTACATTAAACAAACCAGGAACATGATAAGGAAAATGCACACCTCACTGCTACCATATATTTAAAAATCAGTAGCCTAAGTAACGATTTACAAAAACTATGCATGGTTGGTTTCACACTAGATTTAACTGAAAGATGGCCATTACTTCAGTAACTTCTGTCAGATATTTTACTCTGGGCTTTGTTTGCCAGTTCAGGCTAGCCAATTATGTTGCATTACAACTTTTATCAAAAAACAGTATTCATATTAAAAAATGACTCTGAAGCCCCAATGTATGACTGTGTTGACAGTTCTATTATTTAAAAAAAACTCTTACATTTCTGAAGGAGTCTTAAAACAACCATCTAGCTGTTAACAATGCATTATGAATTTCATGACATTTCTGCTCTCCCAGCTATTACAATTAAATGCTCAAAACAGGTAGTGAGTCATTGCGCTAACAATAAATAAATAAACTTGGAGATCTATGTGCAATCTTTATTTGCTATTTGCAGAAAAACTGACTGAAAAACATAATGTAGTAAATTTATTTTTTTATTTTATTTATTTTTATAGCCCCACGTAGCATGCATTACAGTAATCAAACTTCAATGTCACCAATGCATGTGTCACTGTGGCCAGGTTAACTGCTTCCAGGAACAGGCGCAGCTGGCAGACCAGTTTGAGTTGGCCAAAAGCTCTCCTGGCTACCTCAGCCACCTGATATTCAAGCAGCAGGGCAAGATCCAGCTCCAAGAGTATTCCCACACTGTGGACCTTCAAGGGGAGAGGATTGGGGAGGGGTGTGCTGGCCCCACCACCAACATCCCCATGCGCACTGACCCCACCTCCTCCTCTCCTGAACTTCAAGTGTTGAGCATGATGTTCTGCCACATTCTGACTGCCCTCAGCTAAATTAAAGTGCCTCCAGACTGTCACTATTTTGCAGGAGGGATTCAAGTGTACACTAGAAATGTCGGTTTGCACAGTTAAGGTGGATTCAATGCTATGTCACTAGTGCAACAAATCTACTTTTTTTTTAAAAAACACACTTTTTGCAGTTAGGAAAGTGATGGGGAAATGCACTGAAAAGTGGGGAATGAATGAACGATTAATGGGAAGACGTGTAAATACCCCATATGAAAACAATTGCTCATTGTCATATAACTGCCTGTAAACAACTCAGAATGAATGCTTAGTAAATTCTTAAACAATTTAGTAACTAGGAGAATTGTCTAGGTACCCTCCCCGCTTGTGATCCAAAATTTACTCTCAGGAGGATATTGTTATGAGATAAATCATATGATAGTGAAGTCAAGCATTTGCTACAACAATATCAGTTAAAGTCTAGGAATGGATGGACAAAAAAATCAAGATATTAAAAGTTCAGCTCTGCCACCCTTTCTCTAAATTAGACAGTGGCATTTAAGGTTTCAGGGGCATATATTTATGTTGTCAAATTAATTGAATTGATGACTCTCCTGCAGGTGAGCAAGTTGACAAGTGCTGATGATTCATGACTCACATAGGATGTTCATAGCAGTTGCAGAGAAAATGCTGCTGTTTTTACAGACATTTATACACTGTGTATGTGTTTAAAAATAGGCAGAAAGTGTGGAAATAAGAATTATCACCTCAACAAAGCCTAGCACAGCTAGAAAGGGCAGACCGATCTACAAGGCAGATGCTGCAAGGATGTGGTTGTAACACTAAGAGTACATCTCGACACATCTCGTCAAGATTTTTAAGATTAAATGTGATGTTAAAAGGAAAACACAGACAAAAAAATAGTGACTATTAGCAAATTATCACACTTTCTCAGGAGAATGAGATGACCCACTGGTACCAACAGAATATTATACAATTCTGAAACTGAGCCACTAAAAGTCCGTTTCTGTATTACATTTGACAGACTAATTTTACAGTAAATGGACAATAGATTTATAGCATGTAATAGGTATCCACAGGTCCTTGTTATGGGCCTGGCAGATTGGGGGTAGAGTGGTGAGATGGCAGAGGAGGAGGAGGACTTTGAATGGAGTGACGCTTTCCATGTTAAGCCATCAGGCACACAAAACTCTCAGAACTCTCTCGTGCTGGACAGTGACAGTTCTGCCCATAACTCCCCCATCCTCCCTGCCTATTTCTTCAGTGAAATAAGATGTATCCCTTTGTTGAACAATCACCCAAAGCTCTCAGTGTTTTGCACACAGTTTTATCCCTATTCAGTAGCACAACATAATGTTTTAAATCGAGACCTAGTTCTTACAAACAGCAAATGAGGTGGTAAACATGACTCTCTTGACCACAGATTGCAGGCAAGGCATTTCATGATGGAATGGCCCTTCCTGAAAAGGTTCCTGCACACAGAAAACTAATTCATCAGGGATAAGGCAAGTCTAGATCACTGCTCCCTGACATCTAGTGTTCAAAGTGTAAGGAATATTTTTTTAATGGAGAAACACTCAGCCACATGAGCATCCATAGGGATGGCTGTTGGCCCTCCAGTTGTGGTTGAACTCCAACTCGCATCAGATCCAGGCAGTATGGCCAATGGTCAGGGATGATGGGGCATGGTAGTCCAAGAACATCTGGTGGGCCACAGGTTAGCCACCTCTGTGTGAGTTTACTGTCTCTTCTGCTGTTGTGAGATCTAGAACAGGGTGCATGGGACTTGCATTTTGGAAATTCACTAGAGGCACTCTTTCCATTTTTTTACTAGCTTGTAGCAGGTGGAAAGACTATACCTCTTAATCCCAACATGATTTTCTGGGCCCACGATATTGTAGGTGGAAATTTGCTTAAAATTACATGCATTTTGTGTCATATGCAACTTTGTATCCTCTTTTGTGGGTGAGGAGGAAGGCCCAAAAGTAAATTAGGGGTCATCTACAAGTCATGTCTGATGGACAGAATGTCTATAGGTTAAGCTTTTATCATAATTGTATTTCCATACTAGAAAAGGTTTAGCCTGTTGAATTTCTGCCTGCCACCCAGCTGTTAATGGCACAAGAGCTGTGCTCTTGCCCATTGCCAACCTTAAACCATGCAAAGAGTTCAAGTTTCATGAGTTGTAAACCTGTTATACCCATACTCGAATAAACTGAAGATTAAATTGTTAAAAGGCAAGCAGCATATTATATGAGTATTTGTTCTAGTTATTTTTGATACCTCATAATTAACTATAGCAATCTTATCAACACAGGTCAAACAGCTACCCCTTTCTTTTGCTTTCTGAGCAAAATGGATTTGAGCCTTTGACATGAATTTACCCATTTGTGTTTATACCAGTAGCAACAATCCATCCCCAAGAATCCTCCTATGAATACCTCCTTCTCTCACAACATTGCTGCTACAGTCAACTTAATAGCCCCTCCCAACTCCATTTCCTTAAAAAACCCAAACCCCAACATACTGAGAGACTGGATGATAACACTGGACTCCACTGCAGGGTCATCATACATCCAAGAGACAGCTTCCTTCCCTACAGACCCTCTTGGATGTCAAGAACAGCAGCACTACAGCCCTCAGACATTTGGGGGGGTGGCCCAGGAGAGGGCATTCTCTGTGGCAGCTGTGGAATTCCCTTCCCTAATAGGTGTATCTGGCACCTTCACTGTACAGTTTTCAGCGAATGCTAAAGATGCACCTTTTTACCCTGGCCTTTGACACCTGAGATGTATATTTTCAGGATCCATCCTATTCCTGTGATTGTAATTTGTTTTGTTTTTAATATTGAATTTTAAACTGTTGTAACCGTCCCTCAGACCTGTTGGATGATGATGATGATGATGATAATGATAATGTGGTATCTCAGCTCCCCACTCAGCAATATTAGTATAGCAACACTGGGTTACTTTGCAGCAGAGCTGCCCATAGGCACCGGGAAGCGGGGCAGTTACCCTGGGCCCCGTGCTTTGGGGGGCCCCCACGCTTGGCGATCCAAGTGCACTGCCGCCACCAGCAGAGAGCCACCCCAGCGACCTCCTGGCGGCCGCAACAGCAAGCCATGGGGGGAGAGAGCACCTCCACAAAGATCAAAGTCGTCGCTGCAGCAGACTTCCTTCTGCTGCAGCGAAGAAACGGCTCGCTGCAGCGTGCTCCTGCCCACCAGCCGCGAGGAGAGATAGCTGTGTGAAGAATAAAGCCTCAGTTGGTGGGTGAAGACAGTGCTGGATTTAGACTTGGTGAGGCCCTAAGCTATATAAAGCTTGGAGGCCCTTTGTTAAAAAAATTACACCATATATATATATATATATTCAGTACACATAAAATTTTAAAAGCCCCCCCAAAAAATTCTGAAATTTTTTGAGGCCCCTGCGGATTGTGAGGCCCTAAGCTGTAGCTTGTTTAGCTTATGCCTAAATCCGGCACTGGGTGAAGTAATGGCTCAGAAAAGGAGGACGTCGCGCTGCTGTCCCCCTGGGGCAAAATGAATAGGGGGGAAAACCAAGGAGCAGAGGCGGCACAAACAGCCCCGCAATCCCCAAAAATAAAGCGGGACAAAAAAGAACAGGAACAAGGGGGGGGGATTTAACAACTGTCCCACCCAGCTGAAAACTATCTCAAAAGAAAATTCAAAGGGGAAAAAGGAGGGGAAAACAACTGTAAGCAAAACCAAACGAACCCCCCAGTCAGAACAGACGCTCTCACAGCAACAGAAGTTAAACAGTAAACTGTAAGGAAAACAGAAAATGCAAGGTGAAGGAAGAAGGGGGGGGAACTGGACACAAAACCAAATGAACCCCCATGTCGACACACTCGCACACACAACTTTCTCAAGTTAAACACTAAAATCTTCATAGTATGCGCTGAGATAACAGCCTCGAAGGAAGGCAAGAATGAATAAGAAATGGATATGGAACAGGTTGACTAGAGGCCTATTCTCTGAAGTAAAGGTAATCATATTTGTATTTAATAGGTTGTGGGGGGCCCCCAACTATGCTTTTGCCCCAGGCCCCACACATGCTAAGGGCAGGCCTGCTTTGCAGGAATGATGTAACTCATGCTTTCTCAACTGCAATATTCCCACTGCAATATGGTATACAAATAGATATTATTTGCATTGTAATTTTTTTTAATGTATACATACTCAGGAAAAAAACTCATTTCATTGCACTAAATTAAATGTCAGAAACAGCACGGACTCCTGCCTTTGTTGCTACCTTTTGCTTTGGGTGGACATAGTATTGCCCAGTCATAGCTACATTAAAATCCAGGATTTCTTAATTGTTTTCTCTGGGCAACAATAAGTCCTGTACCAGAGAAGCAGAATAAATAGCTTCAGAATGAACCAGTCATTCTGAAGTTCTTCTCCATTATCTGAATCTAGAGAAAAGTTAGAATGACACCCCACCTTCCAGGCAACAGCTAAAATTGAACAAAGAAGTCTATTGTCTGAAGAAGACTGGAGACTTCCTGGGTCATTTTGAAGCCATTTTGAGGGTCTTCCTTTGAGCCTACATGACTCCAAATTTCTCTGACTTCGGTCATTGGCTAAAAATACTGAAAGGTGAGAAAAAGCTATTGTCTCAGAAAGTAATTGCTTTGAATGGTATCTACACATTTTCATTCGTAATGTTGGGCTAGAGACTTGTTAAGCAAGCAAGCAAGCAAGCAAGCAAGCAAGAAAGCTGAGGTTCTGGGTGCCTCTGCTGGCTCTGGACCCAATACAACAGTACCCCCTGTACCCTCCTCACAGAGGCCCTGTTTCTTAGTTATATGTGGTAGATAAACTATAACGTTTCTCTTATTCCATAAGATTGTCAAGAGGAGATGCCTAAACCTGGGAGGGGGGGAGGAGTTGTGGTGGTTTACAGAACTTCCATCTCTGTCACCAAGAAACCACTCTGCCTTGGAGCTGGCTGTGATGGCCTGAACCTGGTGTCGGGCCAAAGAGACAGTAAACTAAGGTTGCTGCTGGTATACCATCCACCCTGCTGCCCAGCAGCTTCTCTGATCAAGTTGGCAGAGGCCGTCTCGGCTGTGGTGTTGGAGGAGCCCAGAACAATAGTGCTGGGTGATTTCAGTGTCCATGCTGAGGCTGCCTCTAGTGTTCCGACTCGGGACTTCATGGCCTCCATGACGACCATGGGTTTGTCTCAAGTTGTCACTGGCCCAACACCCTCAACTTGGTTTTTGCGATGATGCGGCCAGCAACGTGTCATCTTAATCCTTGCCCTTCTTGGCTTATTAAAGCTTGCCGAGGGGGGTTGACCGAGTGGATCCAGGGTGTGGTCAATGCATCATTGCAGGAGGGAGTGGTTCCATCTGTCTTGAAAGAGGCAGTGATCCAACCACTCCTGAAAAAGCCTACCCTGGACCCATTGGTCTGCGACAATTACTGACGAATCACAAATACCCCCTTCTTAGGAAAGGTGATTAAAAGGGTTGTGGCACAGCAATTGCAAGTACTCTTGGATGAAACAGATTATCTTGACCCATTCCAGTCAGAGTTCAGGTCTGGTTATGGGACTGAATTGGCCTTGGTTGCCCTGATGGATGACCTTTATCGGGAGAAGAACAGGGGGAGTGCAACCCTGTTACTCTTACTTGATCTCTCAGCGACGTTTGATACCATAGACCATGGTATCCTTCTGGGCCAACTTGGGTAGTGAAGCCACTGTTTTTCAGTGGTTCCAATCCTATCTCCAAGGTTGTTTTCAGAGCTTTGGGAGATGGTCTTTCGGCCCCCTGGCAGTTGTGCTGTGAGGTGCTGCAGATTATTATTATTATTATTACATTTATTTCTACCCCGTCTTTCGGCCAAAGGCCCTCAAGGCAGCTTACAGAAAAATAGGCACAAGCATAAAAATACATCAATGAAGGTAATACAATTTACAAAAATTAAATAACAAATAGCATTAAAAAGAAACAAACAGCAATTACAACATTATTAAAAAACAACAATTAAACTTATACCCCTGCAGATGTTGCTGGACTGGATTGGATGTATGCATTGTCACCTATTCCCACAAATGGAACCTGAAAAACAGTGAACCAAGAGTAACATCTTGTTCCCCATGCTGTTTAACATCTATGTGAAGCCCTTGGGAGCAGTCATCAGGAGATTTGAGGTAAGGTTTCAGCAGTATGCTGATGATACCCAGCTCTATTTCTCTGTAACATCTGAATCAGGAGAGGCTGTGCAAGCCCTGGACCACTGCCTGGACTTGGTGGTGGGCTGGATGAGGGCCAATAAACTGAGTCTGAATCCTGGCAAGATGGAGGCACTGTGGGTTGGTGGTTCCCAAGTTCAGATAATTGGTCAGTTGCCTGCTTTGGATGAGGTCCTACACCCTCTGAAAGAGCAGGTCTGTAGTCTGGGGGTGCTCCTGGATCCATCTTTGTCGTTAGAGGCCCAGGTGACCTCAATGGATAGGAGTGCCTTTTACCAGCTTTGGCTGGTAAGACAGCTGCGGCCGTTTCTGGACCGGGATAGCCTGACCACTGTTGTCCATGCACTGGTAACCTCCAGGCTGGATTACTGTAATGTGCTCTATGTGGGGCTGCCCTTGAGGTTGGTCTGGAAGCTGCATCTGGTGCAAAATGTGGTGGTGAGACTGCTCACTGGGGCAGGGTATCGCCAAAATGTCACCCCGCTGCTGAAAGAACTGCACTGGCTGCCCATTTGCTACTGCGCTAAGTTCAAGGTTCTAGTTTTGGCGTACAAAGCCCTATACAACTTGGGACCAGGGTACTTGAAAGACTGTCTTATTCCTTATACACCCAGTTGATCACTGTACTCTGCAGATGAGGGCCTCCTGCAGATACCATCTTATCAGGAGGTCCATTCTGTTCAACATAGGAAACAGACCTTTAGTGTGACGGCACTTACCCTGTGGAATTCCCTCCCCTTAAATATTAGACAGGCGCCATCTCTGTTATCTTTTCGGCTCCTATTGAAGACCTTCCTCTTTGAACAAGCCTTTTAAGTTGAGACCTTATTCCAGTCTGCATCTGTGTTGCAATTGCTTTTTAATATGCCTTTAAACCATTTTTTAAAAAAACTATGTTTTGAACGTTTTTTAAAAATATATATTTTTAAAGAAGTTTTGCTTTAATGTATTTTAAAGTCTGTTTTTATGATGTTTTAAAGTGTTTTAGTGCTTTTGTTTGCCACCTTGGGCTCCTGCTAGGAAGAAGGGCAGGATATAAATCAAATACAAAATAAATAAATAACCTTGAGGCAATGTGTTCTGAAATTCTATAGCAGGGAGCAGGTGAATCACCAGAGCCACGGTACACCAGCATTTGTACTTCAGCCAAAGTATGCACCTGTCACATTCTGATCTTTGTCTGAAACCTCTGACTGAGAGGGTTTGAAAATAGTATCTAATTCTGATGAAAATCAGGCAGTAGTAGTAAAAAAAGAAAAGGGGTGGGTGGGGAGAAATGTTCTGATCATTTAAAAATGAAATGGCTTATTGTGTTATGAGATTTTGGAGACAACAGCGTCCTTCAGAAGATGCATGAAGTGACCTGAGAAGATGGTGTGCACACAGTACTTACATGTTAGGCCCACATACTCCCTTTCACGTCTTCTTGCACACCAGCCGTGATTAGGTTTAACTTTAAAACACAGTAACCTGTTATATCTGAACAGGAAAACTGTGGATTACTCTCAGTTTACTAATCAGGATATGCCTTGACCATTCCTGTATAATAAACTGCTTTTACAGTCAAATGTACAAAAAGAGAAGTACATCTAATCTTGGCAAGTATACAGAAGTGTCATATAAATCAACTTGCTGTGATTATCTTTCATTGATTTAGCCATGCACAAAAGTTTCAAGTTACTGCCTCCACATACAGGAGCCTTCCCCAGCTTGGTGCACTCCAGATGTTTTAGGCTACAACTCCCATCATTCCTGACTATGCTGGCTGGGGCTGATGGGAGCTGTAGTCCAAAATATCTGGAGTGTACCACTATGGGGAAAGTTAACATAAAGAAACTGCCATGATCATAGCTGCTGACTAATTTAATACCACTGAACATGCTGTGAGGTACAATCCGAGGCAAAACTGTCCCATGCACTGACAGACCTTTGCTATTTTCTCAACACTAATGGCTTATTTAGAACTCACATTATCATTGTAACTATGCATTTGCTCCCATGGTTGCATGATATTTTTGTGGGTAACTCAACCCATCAGTTATGGATAATTGATAGGCAAAAACAGAACCATGAGGCACACTTCCGTGCTACAAAGTCCCCCCTCCCATCAATTTATAGTGCTCTTACTGATACCTGTGTCCCATGAACAGTGTGTGTATTTTATGATAAGAATATGGCTCTTAATAGAGAATAAATGATGCAAGGATGACTTATTTAAATAGAATGTGTCAAGTAAGAAATTCACAGCAGTACACTATTTACAGAGAATTAAACCCAACTTACTGGAACATATTCAGACTAATTATTCGGAAGAAACTGAAGGAGTGCTTGTCTCATGTTAATTTTCATAGATGCCAAAACTGTGTTGGCAGGGAAAAAACACATGCAACTGTGACAGCGTGTAGAAATGAAAACATTTGGATTAAGTGGCATTTCATTCATCTCATAAAACTGTGTTCAGGATGATGGAATTGAAAGTATAACGATGAGACAGAGACATTTTGAAGTTTCGTTTGGAAGTACTGTCAGAACCTTGATTCCAGCTACAGTGTTACAAACCAATACTGCATATTGTGACAGGAAAAGAGCCATTCAAGTGTGATATTTTACATCTTTTGGCACCTTGTTTTGATGTGACCCATTTTACTATAAACATACCTAGTTGTGCAGTTGTATCTTTTTACAAGGATGACAGAAATGCATCCTATACAAGCAGCTCTGATATGCACTTAGAGGCTCTGAGGTACTCGCAGAATTCTACATAATGGAACAGCATCCCTGGAGCACTCCCAATATGGAAGTGGAGAGAACGCTTGCCTATACACAGCTGGGAGGTTTAGCATGCAGAGGTCCTCTGAGTGTTCTGCCATAAAAGGAGGCATTTGGATCTCAAAGTTGTCACCAATGCATGCTGATGTTATTATCCTGCAGATTGTATTTATCCTTTCAACACCACAAAGACTTCATAGGAAGCACTAAGGCAACATGCCTGTGAATACCAGACAGTGGGGATTACAAGTGGGTGAAGACAACTGCTCACATGTCCTGCTTGTAGGCTTCTCATAGGCATCTGGTTGGTTACTGTGGAAAGAACATGCTGGACTAGATAGGCCTTTGGCCTGATCCAACATGGCTTTTGTTATGTTCTTAAGAAAACTGGAAAGGTATTTCCATGGAATAAAATGATGCTACTGCAACTGAGTTCTACAATTATGGAAATGCAAAACAATATGCTAAAACTCCAGATGCTCAGGACTGTTGGGGAAATTTCTGACCAGAAACTTTGCTTTGCTAGTCAATAATCTTTCAGTGTTTTCCATTTTCTCATTTTAGTCAAACCATTAGAGCAGCCTTTCCCAACCACTGTGCCTCCAGATGTTGTTGGACCAGAACTCCCATCAGCCTCAGCCAGCATTGCCAATGGTCAGGAAAGATGGGAATTGTGGTCCAACAACATCTGGAGGCACACTGGTTGGGAAAGGCTGCATTAGAGTAATGTTTAAAATATGGACAACTCCACTTAAACCTGTACCTTCTTACTACAAATCTATGTGTAGCAGTAAAAAACTCACTACAGGCAACGATGAAGGCTACTGTCAAATCTTAAACTAGACAAAAAGGTGTTTGAACTGGTTTAAGGAGAAAGTGCTATATGATTCCTGTGGGATAGGAGGATATGAAAAAGGAAGATTAGATAGAAATGAAAGAGGGTGTCACCTCAGCAGAAGGAAACCACAGATACTTTTGACAAGTAATTAAGCATATATGTTATATGTTTCAGGCTGGTGTCTTTCTTCAGGGGAAAAAAAGCTAGAAAAAACTTTATCCAAACTCTTAATAAATAGAGGAAACTCTATATGTTTCAAGCATTATATCATTCAATATGGAAGGGTGCCTTGTTCCTGAGCATCTCCATTCCAATATTGCTTATTTATTAAAGTGTGGGACAGATCTGAGTAACAAGCAGTCTTTATTATTTCTTTAGAAAACATATAAACCAGTTAACCAAAAAGCTCTCCAAGCAGTGTACAAATAAAATTATAGATAAAACATAGCTAAAATCCACAAACCAATTAAAAAACAAATGCACATAAAACCATCATTAAAAACAAAGATAAAAACCAATAAAAGTTTAGTAACTTTAGGTAATCAAATCGTGTCTGGATAGGCTTGCCAAAACAAAAAAAGTTTTCGGCAGGCATCTAACCCTCCTAATGTCAACAGGCAGCGAGTTCCAAAGCACAGATGCTGCTACATTAAAGGAATGGCTTCTTACAAATGTGAAACAGACATTACATAGTACTTGTAAAAGTGCAAGTTCCACAGATCAGAGCGATTGAATAGGCAACTCTTCAAAGGGAAGCAATTGCTTCTTTGTCCCAGAATCCTAGATGTGTAACTTGTTATCTGTAACACTGGTAAAAGGTAAAGGTGTCCCCGTACTTATAGTGCGAGTTGTTTCCAACTCTTAGGATGACATCTTGCGACGTTTACTAGGCAGACCATATATATGGGGTGGGATTGCCAGTTCCTTCCCTGGCCTTTCTTTACCCCACAGCGTATGCCGGGTACTCATTTTACCTATCACGGATGGATGGAAGGCTGAGTGGACCTCGACCCCTTTTACCGGAGATTCAACTTCCTCCTTCCATTGGAATCGAACTCCGGCTATGAGCAGAGCTTTGGCTGCGTTACCACCGCTTACCACTCTGCTCCACGGAGGGCCACTGAGCAGAGCCCTATTCAGCATGCAATCTCCATCTTGGAACTGTGTATAATATCCTGCCTAAATTCTGTGATTTGGGGTTACTTTTTTGCTATTTATTTATTATGCTTATATACCACCTAATATACAGAATCCCTAACATATTTGTGCACATACCAAAAAAACCCCAAAATTATAATACTTGTATCACATCAGTGTGTACACAGGATGTACAGAAATTTCATCCATAAAGCAGAGCCGTGCAATGAACCTCATGAATCAACAAAGGCCTGCATAAACAGATATGTCTTCAGGAGGTGCTTAAAACTAACCCAACTTTACTTCATGAACTGCATTTGGGATGAAGGTCCAGAGGATGGGTGCCACTACAGAGAAGGCCTGCTTCCGTGATGCTATAAGACATTGCCCCATCCCTCCATACCTTCGGCTTTGTGTAGCATCTTGTCCAGATGAAGAGTTCTGAAGAACCTGAAAGCTCATCACTATTTTGTGACATCTTGGTTAGTCCTAATAAAGGTTCTGGCCAATTGTGAATTTTGGAGTTATTTCTTAATGTAATTCACAAGGCAATAATATGTTTTCAACTTTAAAAAAAAAATGTTTTAGCACTTGTTCTTTGCTGCCCTGGGCTCCTTGGGCAGAATATAAATTTAGTAATAAATAGAGAAATAATAAACAGTTCAACAAAAGCCAGAATAACTATTCCTCTCCCCACACTCTTTCCTTATGAACTGTTATATTTCCTTCTTAACCTGCTCATTAAAATGCAGCAGCTATAAGAATATAAACATTCCTGCTGAGAGCAAAATAGCTTCCTCCCACAGACTCTTACACGTAACTTGCTGGTGAACAGTTTTCTCTGTTAATAAACCTAATTTTTAAAATAAGAACATTATTTATTAATTTGTAAAGACAGCTCCCTTCAGCACAGAATATGTTATCTCTAGAGCAGACTTCTTCTCTGCCTGCTAGCTAGCCAACTTAACTAGTCTCAGCCAGCTCACCTTATACTCAACAAATCTTAAAGAGACAGTATGCTATTCCCACAGATGTGAGTGCTGCATGGAAGGAACCACCTACACTCATTGTTCAGCAAGTTGGAGAGAACATTATTCATTTTCAAATAGCAGGGAGCCTTCACATTACTGCCAACTGTTTCTGAGCAAGCTATTCTGCCCTTTTTTTAACCATATCATATGAAGTATATTGAAATTGTCATGCTTTCTCACCCACCAACACCTTTCTTGCCATTCCAAAAATGCACAGTCCATGCTGTCACTCCCTTCCCCCCCTTCTGCTTGGGATGATGAAACACTGAGTTGCAGCAAATCACTCTCCTGTTGACAGAAGGTTGACAAAGCACTTGGAAAAGGAGTCCTCAACTTCTATACTGGGGAAGGCTTTCAAAGATAAAAAAGTATCCTAAAAGAACATCTTGCCCCTTTTATACCCAACTGATCACTCTGCTCTACAGGAGATGGCCTCCAGCAGATACCATCTCATTAGGAGAACCATTATGTATGATGAAGGAATTGGACCTTTAGTGTAGCAGCACCTACCCTTGGGAACGACCTCCCATTACATATCAGGCAAGCACCGTCTCAATTAAATCCTTTCAGCACCTGTTGAGGATCTTCCTCTTCTAACAAGCCTTTTAAGAGATTTTTATCCCAGCCTTTATTTGCATTAGACTAGAATTTGTGTTTACATGTTTTCATTACTCATGTTTTTGTTGTTAATTGCTTGACAATGTTTCATGGAAAGAGATTCATAAATGAAATAAACAAAGAAACAACCGCAACAACCTCACAGGAAATCCAGCTTGTGGGACTTCTCTGAAAGTCTTTTCTCCTCAACTCTTTTTTCTCAGGCTTTCTTTTTGAGTTCCTCACTCCTAGACTTGTGCTCATCTTCACACAGAGACACTGATACTTGAAGGAGTCAGACAGTTAACATGGGCGTCAGTTGCACTTAGAAATGCTCAACCTTTTTCTCCCTTTGGTCTAGTGCAGCTTTGGAGCTGCTGCCTTAAGGTTACACATACCAGATCGGGTCAAATTTCCTCACTCTCTGCACCTCCCCCCCCCCAAATGCTTCAAGCAGCACACACGATATTAAAAAGGCCTTGGCAAATTTTGGCAAGACCTCAGAAAAGAATGTGACTGACACTTAGTTTCAATTATATTTCAAAGAACCCGTAAGTAAAAAATGTCCTAGAGGATTTACGGGGACATTAAAAACTGCCCTTAATTTTACTATCAGGCTGCATCCCCAAAAATCCTTTTCTTCAGATTTCATGGCTTCAGAAACAGCTGTGAATGTTTTCTTGTCATTAAGGATTACTCCTTTTTGGTTTAAGTATAATTGATTGTCACTTGTGATTTAAACGTAAATATTTATTGGCATATTTTATTTATGTCATGCATGCCATCTGCTCCCTTTTGTGCAATATGCTAATAATTAGCAAGGCACCATTCCTATACTTGATATCATCCAGGTCACAGTAAACCATAGAATCATGATAGCAACAAAGTGTGTCAATATGTAAGCAAGATCAAACCGAAGACTCACTAGGGATTCCATTTCTTAGGGCTTTGACAGATCACAGGTGCATCATAAATAGTACGTCTTCAGATTCCCCTCATGCTCCACATCAACCACCTGGCCCTATGATGCATCTTTTATAGTGTTGCCAGTCCTGGGCTATATGCTAGTAATAACACTTATGCAAGTTTCATATTTTTATTACTAAGTGGATTGATAAAAAATTGTGTCCAAACACACTCACAATAGGCATAAGCAAATGAGCAAGAGAACAAACCAGGTCATATAGCAATATCGGGCAAAGCAGAAAGGTGAACTTTTCTAAAGGCTGGAATACTTCCCCTGGTGTACTCCGCTATCTTGAATCCAGTCAGACAAGTATATATTACAATTGCTAACATGAGAGCTTCCCATTCTTAAGTTGCCACTTTAGTGCTGCAGGGGCTTGTGCTGCAACAGCCAAAGAAGCACCCCATGTATGGTAAACAGGGCAGAGCCATGCAGCTCTGATCTATATGCTCTCCATAATCCTTGACTAGCAACTTATTTTTAAATGGGAGCCTTCTCTATCTACTCTATCTACTCTAAGCAGCAGCTAGCATGCATAAGAGGAGAACTCAAGCTCAAACTGCTCATTATGCTTAATGCAACTACATCTCAATTTTTCTTTACAGGCACTGAGGGACCCCTGATTCTTATCAGAACCATACTTTATGGTCTATCCCTCCCCATCCATAGCTCCAGCAAAAAAATGGTCCTTCCCCCATGCGGCTAAGAGGATGTGTGTGCGTGTGTGTATATATATGTATAGATATTCCCTCGGTGCCAATGGGAACTTTTTTTACTAACCCTCCTCATCACCTTGCAGCTATGGCAGGAAGAAGATTTTTAAGGGCAGGGTGCAGTTGGGGAAGCAAGGGATAAACCTCCCCGCCCTGCATACCATAGTTCCGATAACAGATAAGGCTCTCTCTGTGCCTACAAATAGGTAAAAGAAAAATTGAGACGTACCTGCATGCTGTATATTAAGCACAATGTGTAGTTTGGTCCTGAAGAATCTTTGTTCCTCTTCATAGTATGGATTGGAGGGAGTCGGTAGGGTATGAAAGTACTATTTGCTTACTTATAAATATATGTATAGATCTTACATTATTTACATTTAATGCAGATTTCCACTAAGAAGGTCAAGGAGAAAAAAAATCCCTCCCTGAAGTTTATTCTCGTAACAGCCCTGAAGTAAGCTAGTGAGTGAGTGAGTGAGAGAGAGAGAGAGACAAGGTTACTTAGTGAACTCCCTGGCTGAGCAGTGGTTTGAAGCTGGGTCTCCTCCTTCGGAGCCTGACATTCTAACCACTACATTACATTGGCTTATGCATTGGCTTGTACGGCAGAACCAGATGAAGTTGCACAACAGGTAAATAATGCCTTCATCCACTCTTGAGACTGGGGGCTGTGCATGGAGCTAAATTGAGCCCTCTCCATTGACTCCACCCCATAGACATCCTTGGGAAAATCTTTCGCGGACACACGGTTACACCAGCTCTAGGAGGATTGGATCACTGCCATGGTCCAATGGAGCAAGTCACACACAACCTTTGGTAGTGAAAACTAGCCAGGACTGCACACAGCCTGTTGCTGTGCCACTTAACGGCAGGGAAGCTTTACACAAAATTGCTTATTTTCTCCCTCTTTCAGGCAGCAAATGATTAACGCAGTCTATGCAAAGCAAATAGGCTAGTAAACAATGTTCAGATCTAATAATAACAAGGGACATGTGCAAAGCTGGAACAGAGAAGACATTGTATCTTGGCTGTATTCCTTCACATTTATTCAAGAGAAAGGTCCATGTGATGATATGCGTTTAAAAGCCCTTGTGATCAGGGAGTCCCTGAAGTACCAGTAACTGCTATTGAGAAACCATCTTCAGGAAAGGGCTGTGGCTTGTTATTGCCATAGTTTTAACCTCCAACAATCCTATTCTTTTTTCTTGGCAGAATATAATTAAGGTGTTTTAAAGGCTGAGTAATAAGCTGGGGATTAGAACTAAAAATACCTCTCGAGTAATAACAGCTTAGGTTCAGGAGAAAAAACAAAGACCCAAAGACGCAAAGATGTTTTTTTCTTTACGGAGAGCCTGAATCATGCTCACAGATGAAAGATAAAGTAACAACTACAAACACCCCAGCCAGCATGCCAAGTACTAGGAACAATGCTTGAAAACAGTATAAGAACACCAACAGACCTGTGGGATGCACAGCACGCCACCACTCTCCACTATAACCAATTTTTTCTTGTTGATAAAAAGGCAGCAAAATGCCAGCCTTTAGTTTATCAAGTTATTCCTAAAGTAACCAGCATTGTTACTGATGGTGGTTCACAGCTAGCATGAAAAGAGCATTAAGGCATGGATGGAAAACCTATGGCCCTCCAGATATTGTTGGACTACAACTCCCATTATTCCTACCATTGGCCATACTGGCTGGGGCTGATGGGAGCTGGAATCCAACAACATCTAGATGGCCATGGATTCCCCATCCTTGCATGAAAGAAAACATCTTTACAAAAATCATCATGGGAGGTAACATTTCATTTCTGTTGCACATACAGTTCTTTTCACTAACATTAATGTTATAAAGGCACGCATATGGTTGTTTAGCATGATCTTAAGCCAAAGAACCATTTTCATGTTATACTTTTTCTATACCTGGTTGTAACTATGCATTGCTATACAGAGCAAGCTCCATTAGAGAAGAAATGCAGTAAGAGAAACAGTCCTAAAGGAAACATTTAAAAAGATGAATGTGGCTAAGACACTATCTGTTTAACCTTACTAAAAGCCCCATTACTGATACCTTTTTCCTTCCTCCTCGGATAGCTTTCTCTCCTAAGATTAGTCTCACCTGCCACTACACTACTTCTGCTCTGTGCTCCATTAGTCCTAGCTGTTTTTTCATCTGCAAACAGTTTCATTAATTCTGCCACTACTGACTTGCCTCTCATTCAGGCTAACTTAGATGTTTGCTTGATACACAGTTGCATCTCCCACTTCCTTTCTTGCATGTGTGTGTGTACAGGGGTGGGGGTATTCTTACAGGGAAGGGAGCGTCCAAACAAGGGACTTTTATCCTCCCTCCCCGGAACAACTGGAGTCAAAACTATCTCCCCCCACATGGCTAGAATGCTTAAGAAAAAACTTCCTCTTGGCAACAATGGAAGTTTTTTTCCTAAGTGCTCTAGCCATGTGGTGAGGGGAGATTTGGCGACAACGAGTACCAGTGTGATGTAGTGGTTAGAGCAGCCTTTCCCAACCAGTGTGCCTCCAGATGTTGTTGGACCACAACTCCCATCAGCCTCAGCTAGCATTGCCAATGGTCAGGAAGATGGGAGTTGTGGTCCAACAACATCTGGAGGCACACTGGTTGGGAAAGGCTGGGTTAGAGCGTCAGCCTGAAACCTGGGAGACCAAGGTTCAAATCTCACCCATGAAGCTTGCTGGGTGACCTTGCACCAGTCACAATCTCTCAGCCTAACCTATCTCACAGGGTTACTGTGGGGATTGAATGGAGGGGGAGAAGAACCATGTACACCACCTTGAGCTCTTTGGAGGAAAGGTGGAAATAAATGTAATAATAAATAATAATGCTGGGGAGGGAAGAGATAAGTCTCCGCTCCCTGTGCATTATCTTCCCTCTAATGATCACACAAACCCCAGTCCTGTAAATAAGGAAAGAAACATTTTATGTGTAGTTTGGCCCTCACACGCCCTTTGCAAACTGTCCCCACTGTGTTTTTCCTTTCATCACTCCTGCTAACTCCATCTCCCCAAATTCCCACTACTCCAGACCTCCCCCTGTAAGACCCACTATTTCTTCACTTCCTCCTTATCTTAGTATATGAACTTTGAGGACCTGCCCACTCTGAAGATGTGACTGCTATCACTTTCTCCTACTGTGATTGCACCTATACACTTTGCAGTCTTCACAATGTAGAGAAATGGTTACAGGGTGGCTTTGTGTGTAGCCTGGTTCATTCTGAGATTTCTCCATATTTCCATGCCCCCCTGAGATGTGGGAGGAATCACATGGGGGAAAGGGAATGGCACCTGGTCTCATATGAGCCAGTTCTAACAACAGAAATCATAAACATGCACTGGAGTTGCTTAATTTAATTTTGGATTGGTTAAATAATCAACTGTGTTTTTGCTAATATGCAGGGGTTTTCCATAAATAAGCCAATACATTTTCAGTTCTATTGTGAAAATGCTCTTTATTCATAGCTCTGACTGCACATTTCCTCTTCTGCTAGGGTTCATATCTCTCAAGGACTTACTGAGGCATAGTTCTTTTCCAGCTTGTCCTCCACGATGCCAATTTGGCATGGTGTCCTCTGATTCTGGAACCAGTAGTCTGTTGATTCTAGCAGGCTGTTTCTGCAGAGGACCTGTGGAAACACAAGATTTCATAGTCCTCTTTACATCAAAGTTATGAAGCTTGGACGCTGCATCATCGCAAGTGTATGGGAACTTTTCAAATCAATTTCACTTTGAGTCACCAAGCAATTTAAAGTGGGTTGGCTTGCCTTATCTTGAATCATTAATTAGCTAACTGATAAAGATAAATAATACAATGAGTACTACATATGTCCTACTGACATAAATATCAAGGCTACCGTTGATTTCTTTTTAGTTTTAAAGTTATTTATTAATTCAGTGATTATTTAAATACACGAAAGTACATTTATCTAAATTATACATGGCTAAGCATGATGACCATATATCTCCTCCAAGATCATATAGGAAGCTGTCTTATACTGAGTCAGACCACTGGTCTATCTAGCTCAGTACTGTCTACACTGACAAGCAACGACTCTCCAAGCTTTTAGACAAGCTCCTGAATACCAGTTGTTGAGATATAACAAGGGGAGATGGCTATTGAGTCTTGTTTGTGGGCTTCCCGCAGGCTATTGTGGGAGACAGGATGTTGGACTAGATAGGCCTTGGTCTGATCCAATTGGGCTCTTCTTATGTAATACATCATACATAAAATAACTCAATCACAAATGATATCCAAGTTTCATAATTACATCAAGAACTTTACAACTTAAAATATAAGTTGCTATATTTTCCTAGAAACATGTACTCCAATGTTCAATAAATGAATTCTAACTTTTAGCCAACCTTTCTTATCCTTCATGAAAGCATACTAGCTGCCACAATGGATTTGAATGGTATCCAGTGGGACAATCCAAAGATATATCTGCCTTAGACATTTTGGCAGCCGAGATTAATAGGAAATGGGACACAACTCTGCTCACAATTAATTTTTCAGACTTGACTATCACATGGTGATTGCAATTCTCAGGTGCAATTCATTATCAGGAAAAAAATGGGGGGGGAGGGAACCTTGTTATATGGGAATACCCTGTGTTTGTAAAGGTTCCATCTCTTTTCCAGGGGTACATGTTAAGCACACTTTAACAGTATTAAAATCAGTGAGATATAGTTTGAATTATTATTTTTTAAATAAAGGTACATTTATTGAAAGGATAGAACAATTTGAGCAGGTAATATTGTGCTTTACAGCACAATCTAGTGCATTCTTACTAATAACTAACTTCAATGAGATTGAGTGAAAAAAGAAAACTGAGACACCATTATAAGGTGCAAATATAGTGTTTTCTTCAAAATGACCAACATTTGAGAGAAACGCTTTGCATTGTGCTTCTACCTGGAGCATGTTAGTTAAAGAGTGGTAATGAACAATTACATTTTCAGGCATTCCTTTTCCATGTTCACATCTTACAACTGTACCTATAATACCAGAATACCCCAAACTATACTGAAGTTAATGTCTTTTTAGTCTGCTTTTTTATCTAATAGAAAATAGGCTATCACTCAACAAATTATGTGCCCAGAGCAGCTCTGATGAAGCTCACACAAGGGAGCTTTGAAGGAAGCTGCCCTCCCTGGAGAGCTATTTACCTGACATGGTTAATATCTCAGCCTGCTTTACAATGTCCTCCAATAGACCATTACCTTACTAACATCTAGGTTCTCCTGATCAGCTAATGCCCTATTTAATTTCTAGGTTATCACCGTGACCTGACTCCTTGCCTGTGCAACAATTAGTAGACCTACTGTACATTCTCAGGCTCCCTGTTTCTGGTTAAAGATGTAATTCTAAACTATGGTTCATTTAACTAAACCATTTTTTTAAATGCCTGAACTTAAACCTGCTACAAACAGTGGTTAATTTGGAGCTCACAAGCCAGGCCCTAAAACTACAGCTTGCGCTTACTGTGGATGGCTGTTGTGTCTGAATTCACGGACCATTGACAAACCACAGTTAGGTTCACTGCTCCTCGTCAAAGTGCTAAAATGAATAGAAATGAACTTATGAAGCTGAATTCTGAACAGTTGAGAAACAAAGGCAGACAAAGAGCTCAAAACCAAGGTTTGTATGTCTGGAAGCTCAAACCACAATGAAAACTCTTAACTATGGTTAGCACAAACCACAGTTTATATTTGAATCCTCCCACTGAGCTTGCTTGAAAGCAACAATTTAGGTTTTATAAAACATGGTTTATTAAACTGGCAACAAGCATTGTGCCTGCATGCTCCCTTCTCGCTTATCCCTTTCACTTCTTGCACATTAGCTTCAATGCCTCAATTGTGGTTACTTTAAACTAGAGTTTCTGTTACATCTAAAATGGAAAAGTGTGGTTTAATCTTGGACTTCAAACCATAATATGACAATAGCCTGGTTTCAGACTGTGGTGTGGAGTCCAAAATTAAAGCTCAGTTTCTCCTTTTGAATGTAACAAGAAATGAAAGTAATCATGATACAAGGCCCAAAACTTGCTGTCCTCAAAGATGTAACCTCTTGGCTGGTCTCTTGTAGCACAAACTTGAAACCTGCTTAAGCTTATCTTTGAATCCAAACTAAACAAAGAGTACTTGCTCATCTCCTATTTCCTTAAAGAAAAATGTTTTATAATGCATGAAATATCTCTAAACAAATTTATTCAGCTTAATGTATCACTTGTTTTAATAAAAATGGCTTCCCCCCCTTTAATGCCATACGCCAATTGAAATGCCCTTTAAAAAAATTGTGACATTAGTTCAAAATTGTAAGCTGTCACACCACACATATATTTGGTGAGAAAAGTATTGTAATAAAGTACATTTATGATTCTACAATCTGATTAACTATGCTCCCTTGAGCCTTGTAATGTGATGGGATGTAATTTGCCACCTTTGAAAAATTTGTAACGTAAGACTATATTAAAGATATGGGAAATCTTCAGAAAAAAATCATATTCATGAACTACACACAGTAAATCACAGTAAATGCTAAACAATGTGATGCCTTTTCCTTAAAGGTCATTACACCTTTAGTCAGTGGAATCCTCAGAAGTAAATACACTCAGAAGTAAATCCCATTGAATTCAATCGGTCACCCCCCAATAAGTGTATACAGTATTGCAGCATCACAGCACATCTTATTCAGAAGTAAGTCCCATTGCATGCTTATTACTTTAAATAATTAAATCACTCTTTGGCAGAAAGGGTTAGGATAACTTGCACTTAATACAAAAAATACAAACAAAGCAACAAAACATAGCAATGTAGAGTGCACCTGTTCACAACTTCAACCAACCAACCAGCCATGCCCTTTTTCAGAATATTTCGTTTCTTTTCCTTTTCCCCCAGAGTTAGAATTCTGTGTCTGATGAGCATGTTCAGTCTTGATTGGTCTATTTTTCAATTCCCTTCTGCACCTTGTGTTTTTTCCCCTAAACATTTTTTTTGTACTTGGTACACCAGTGAGTTTGTTTGTTTGTTTGTTTAAAATATTTCTATCCCGCCCTTCTACCCCATAATAGGGCACTCAGAGCGGCTTACAAAAATAAAATCAGATACGTACATAATAAAATTGTAAGCAGTAAAATCACAAAAACATTAAAATAAATTAAAATACATAAAATACAATTAAAATACATAAAATACTATACACACACACATATAGGGATTGGTACTAAAGGGACTACAAAGGTAAAATTCAACATAGAGGACATAAAATCAGTTAAGGGCAATGAAACAGGCTGGATGACGGCTAGATCACAAGTAGCGAAAGAAGTGCTGTGAGGCTGATTGGGCACAAGTAAAACATCATAACTGTGCCTACTGTGTGGCGGTGAAGAAGGCCCACTTCTCTGCCTCCATCGCATCCTCAAGTAGCCATCCAGTGGAGCTTTCACATATTGTCAGGAGTCTGTTAACATCAACTCCAGGAAATGGAGTTTTAGACCCTTCAGAGGCCCACTGTGAATTGTTTGCAAGGCACTTTGAGGATAAAGTTGCTCGCCTTCGTAGTAGTCTTGATGCCCCATCCACATCTACTGTAGTCCCCAATGAGATGTCCAGTGCAACGTCTGCTGCAACTTCTTGGGGTTGATTTCAGTTGATGCGGCCTGATGACGTAGACAAGGTGCTTGCAATGATGTGGCCAGCAACATGTCCTCTCAACCTGTGCCCTTCTTGGCTTATTAAAGCTTGCCGAGGGGGTTCGACTGAGTGGATGAAGGGTGTGGTCAATGCATCATTGTGGGAGGGAGTAGTTCCAGATGGCCTGAAAGAGGTGGTGATCTGACGGCTCCTGAAAAAGCCTGCCTTGGACAGATTGGTCTGTGACAATTACCGACTGGTTGCAAATACCCCCTCCTTAGGGAAGGTGATTGAGAGGGTTGTGGTGCAGCAATTACAAGTACTCTTGGATGAAACAGATTATCTTGACCCATTCCAGTCTGGGTTCAGGCCTGGTTATGGGACTGAATTGGCTGTGGTCGCCCTGATGGATGACCTTTATTGGGAGAAGGACAGGGGGAGTGTGACCCTGTTATTCTTACTTGATCTCTCAGCAGCTTTTGATACCATTGACCATGGTATCCTTATGAGCCGACTTCGTGGGATGGATATTGGAGGCACTGTTTTACAGTGGTTCCAATCCTATCTACAAGTTCGTTTTCAGAGAATAGCATTGGGTGATTGTCTTTCGGCCCCCTGGCAGTTGTGCTCTGGGGTGCCGCAGGGTACCATCTTGTCCCCCATGCTGTTTAACATCTACGTGAAGCCCTTGGGAGCAGTCATCAGGAGATATGGGGCAAGGTGACAGCAGTACACTGATGATACCCAGCTCTACTTCTCTGTAACATCTGAATTGGGAGAGGCCGTGCAAGCCCTGGACCACTGCCTGGACTTGGTGGTGGGCTGGATGAGGGCCAATAAACTGAGTCTGGATCCTAGCAAGATGGAGGCACTGTGGGTTGGTGGTTCCCAAGTTCAGATAATTGGTCAGTTGCCTGCTTTGGATGGGGTCCTATTCCCTCTGAAAGAGCAGGTCTGTAGTCTGAGGGTGCTCCTGGATCCATTTTTGTCACTAGAGGCCCAGGTGACCAGCTTTGGCTGGTAAGACAGCTGCAGGTGTTTCTGGACCGGGATAGTCTGACCACTGTTGTCCTCTAGGCTCGATTACTGTAATGCACTCTATGTTGTGCTGCCCTTGAGGTTGGTCTGGAAGCTTCAGCTGGTTCAAAAATGGCGGTGAGATTGCTCACTGGGACAGGGTATCATCAACATGTCACCCTGCTGCTGAAAGAATTGCACTGGCTGCCCATTTACTACTGCGCTAAGTTCAAGGTTCTAGTCTTGGTGTACAAAGCCCTATACAGCTTGGGACCAGGATACCTGAAATACCATCTTATCCCTTATATACCCTGTCAATCACTGCACTCTGCAGGTGAGGGCCTCCTGCAGATACCATCTTATCAGGAGGTCCTTTCTGCACAACATAGGAAATGGACCTTTAGTGTGGCGGCACCTACCCTGTGGAATTCCCTCCCCTTAAATATTAGACAGGCACCATCTCTGTTAGCTTTTCGGCGCCTATTGAAGATCGTCCTCTTCCAACAAGCCTTTTAAGTTGAGACCTTATCCCAGTCTGCGTCTGTGTTGGAATTGCTTTTTAATGTTTTTAAACCTTTTTTTAAAAAAACCAATATGTTTAACCTTTTTTTAAAAGATGTCTTGAAAGTTAAAAAAATGTTTTTAAAGAAGTTTTGTTTTAATGTATTTTAAAGTCTGCTTTTATGATGTTTTATGATGTTTTAATGTGTTTTTAGTGCTTTTGTTTGCTGCCCTGGCTCCAGCTGGGAGGAAGGGTGGGATATAAACCAAATAATAAATAAATAAATGCTGGGGTTCCCCAAGTCTGCCGATACCTCTCCACATCTAGATAAAAATCTACAACTCGGAAAATGAATTTGTTATTAGTATATGATATAACGTCTCTCCCATGGATTTCAGTTTGAGTCAGAAATACAATGTAGAAAATTGACTAAAAACCTTTTCTGTACCACCAGTCAGTTAATGGATGCAAATAAACACTTAAAATCTGAAATGTATGAAATAATAATTTAGGGAGAAATGTATGTGCATGGAGATAATTAAAAGATAGGTGCAAACTATTTTCAAAACTTCATTTGATAGTTTTGTCCAATGTCATATCAGTATGCTGGAGCCTTAAACAGAAGATTAGTCCTTCAACCTGCTCTTCCACATATGGTCTTTGGTTTAAAGCAGGGTTGGGAAATCTGTAGTCCTCCAGACATGCTGGACCATAACTCCTATCAACCCCAATCAGCATGGCCAATGGCCAGGAATGATAGGACTTGTAGTCCAACAATGTGTGCAGGGCCACAACTTCTCCATCCCTGATGGAAAGTAACTACAGGAGTAATAGCCACGGCAGGAACACCAAATGGAAAACACTTCATAATGTTATTCATTAGCTTCCTCCAAAGTATCTACTGAGCAGTGCTTTCAGATTAATTTCAGAGAAGCAGCAATTTGCATGGACCCACATGTGTTAATTCATGTAAATGAATGCCTGCTTAAAATAGGCAATCACCTAATATGGAAGAAGTGCTGGAAGATAAATGGTCAGTTATTCATCCAAACACAGTAATGAAAATAAGACGAGGTTATTTCTCAGCTGTTTGTGTAGCAGGAGAGTTACAAGTATGACTTCATTATAATAAAACAGTTTATGATGCAAGAATGATGGGGTTTACCTCCTGAAGTGGTTCTGGGCAACTTCTTTTATTTGCAAAGTATGCTAATAGGCACACACAGTTTTTACCTGCTAAATTAAGATACTAAATAGGAAAACAGAGACTCATGAAAAATAAATATATTTCCCCGCAATCTACACAGTGACATTTACGTAAAATTATACGGCTGTTAAAGTGTATATTCATATCTGTTTATAATTTATCAACATTTGGGACAAAGTATGTTAAATATGCAATAGGAATGGAAGGGAAGCAGACACATTCATAATTTACTGTGCTCTCCAGCTCTTCAAGCATTCCTTAGTGCTAGGGATGCGTGTGGATTCTATTCTGTTTCTTACTTTCCTGGTGGTACCAGAAAGCCCTTTTTGATCCATCTTTGATCCATCTTGTTTAGGATTATTAATTCTAAATGGCTGAAATCTAAGAGCTGCTTTACAAATGACACCAAAGTGGAGACAGCATGCAAAAAAGTGATTAGCTTAACCCACCTCCATACTTTCACATAATGTCAAAAGCCACCCAAAGCACCATAACTGTAGATCATTTTTGCTTCCAGTAGCATGCAGGTAACGCTCAAACCCCAAGAGGAACTGTTCCATGTCCATTAGTTCTAGAATATTCAGTGGCTGACAATTAGATTGGACTGAGGTTATCTAAGATGGAACAAAGAAAAGAGGAGCCATGTTCCCCCCCCCATTATGTCTCAGTCCTTTGTTGCCTCCAGGGCACCTCTACCTGGCTAAGACTGAAATACAACAACCTGGTGCTCTGGCTCTCTGGGGACAGAAAAGAATGGCTAGAAAATACAGGGTGATGAAATGCATGTGTTTTGGGCAGTTTCCCCCTTCTCTTCTGAAACCTAGTTAGGATTACAGAAGCACAATCCTACGCAGGTCTGTGCAGAAGTAAGTCCCACTGTGTTCAACAGGGCTTGCTTCCAGGTAAGTACAACATAGAAAACTGCCTTATACTGAGTCAGACCATTGGTTTGTCTAACTCGGTATTGTTATCTACACTGCCTGGCAGAGGCTTTCTAGGTTTTCAGACAGGGTTTCTCTCCCAGCTGTACCAGGAAAAACTGGGAACTTCTGCACGCAAAGCAACTGCTCTACCACCACACTACAGCCCTTCCCCTACTGCAGGCTGAGGGTTCTTTTATTTACAAGAAGGAGGTAGTAGACTCAATGTTCTTATATCTTGGGTCCCCAGATGTTGTAGGACCTATTAATCTGGTCTGTATTAGGCCTGTACATGGCTTGTACATGTTCTACATTTGGCAGTCAGATTAAAAGAGAATGCACAGACTAGAGCAATGCTGAAGCCACAATAAATCAAGATGGACAACACTTTGTGCTGTTTATGTCATATTTGGTTGAATTGCTTGGCTGTCACCTTCTGCTGCTGTCTTTAAAAAACTTTTGATAAGAAGCTGGTACAGAGCTGCTTGATAGACAAAACAATCTCTAAGTGAATGAATAACATATGGGTGTTGAGACGACACTATGCAAAAGGGCACTGCTTGAAAAATCACTGGTGAAGCGGACTCAGATGCTCTTCTTTCCCCCACTCCAGATGGATTATGATAATTCATAGTCTAGGCATGGACTGCATATTATGGGGTTCCACCCACAATTACTGAAATTAATGTAAAATTATTGGATAATTCATACCTCCTAAGTTTGCTGGTTGGTATAAAAGATGTACTTCCATTTAATCTTTTCTGGGGAGGGGGGACAGGAATTCAGCCATTCGGATTATTCTTCCTGTTTGCTACCCTGACTTGCTTCTGCTTGGCTTCCTGTTCCTATTGACACTATACTGAAGGCCTTCAGACTTGAATAGGCCTCAGCCTCTGCATCCATTGGTAACAATGCTTGTCCTTATCATTATAGTTTAGGATATTATATAGCCGTGAGAGTGGCTGTATACTATAGCTAGCATGAATTTTCCACATTCTGCTATGTTAAATTGAAAATACTCCCCCATGCCATTCTGCACTTCCCATAACCTCATTTCAAAATAAAACAATACAAAATTTATTGTCCTGAACTCAGAAATGCTAGCTTAACAACCCTCTAGGTTTTCATGGTGATACACAAAACACTCAGAGAGAATCCAGACCCCTGTTGGACTTTTTTCTGTCAGTGGTCTCATAATCTGTTGAAATTCATTAAAACTCAGCCATGTTCACAGAGTACCTGTAATCCTATTATTGACCTTGCCCCTTACTCTGATCTTCATCTTCTGTAGTTTAAAAGTTAAAAAATTGCCTGGCTGATTTTTAATTAATTTAAGAAATTTAACATTGGTCTATTATATTGTCGGACATGCTCAGTAAGAACCATCAGTTTCTAAAAGCCAGACTCACAGCTATTTGGCTTGGCTAATCACTTGGCCACACCCATGACAGACCTTTATTTCACTGTAGACAGTCATGGCTTCCCCCAAAGAATTCTGGGAAGTGTAGTTTGTGAAGGGTACTGAGAGGAGGCTCCTATTCCCCTGACAGAGCTCCAGCGGCCAGAGTGATTTAACAGTCAGCTGCTCTGATTGAAGCTCTGTGAGGGGAACAGGGCCTCTCCTAGCAACTCTCAGCATCCTTCACAAACTACACTTCCCAGGATTCTTTGGGGGAAGCCAGGACTGTCTAAAGAGAAATAAAGGTCTGGTGTGGATGTGGGGAGGGACAGCTTTGGTTTAAATTTGAGTGGGAGGCTACATGTGCCTGCTGTAAAATAAAAAAGTGGGGGGAAATCTGAAAAACAATACCATTCACAATGTTTTCCTCTTGGAAAGGAAAGGAGCTTTCCCTCTGCCCAGTGCCTGCCCACCCAATCTCCTCCCCTCACCCTCTCTCCCCTCCACCTTCCTCACTTTCCTTCCCCTTCCCCCCTTCCCTCTCCTCCCTGCTCCTCCCCAGGTCAGCTTCACCTTTCCTAAGCATGATTGTATAGGAGTAAATCCCACTGAACTCAAAAAGTATGCAAATGATCAAACCTCCCCTCCCCTCCTCCTCCCTCCTATCTCCTCCCTCTTGCCCCTTCCCTCCCCCTTCCTTCACCTCTCCCTTCCCCACCCCATCCCCTTCCAATCCCCTCCTTCCCCTCCCCTCCGCCCTCCCCCTCCCCATGGAAGTTTTACCTACCCTAGGACTACGACTTGGGAGATAAGGGTTCGAATCCCCACACAGCCATGAAGCTCATTGGGTGGTCTTGCGCCAGCCACTGCCTCTCAGCCTCAGAGGAAGGCAATGGTAAACCATCTCTGAATACCACTTACCATGAAAACCCTATTCATAGGGTCGCCATAAGTCAGAATCGTAGCAGTCCATTTCATGTTCAAGCATGATTGCACGGACGTAAATCCCACTGAATTCAACAACCATACAAATTATCAAACCTGCCCTCCCCATCTCTCCTCCTCCCTCCCATCACCTCCCTTTTGCCCCTTCCCTCCCCCTTCCTTCATCCCTCCCCCTTCGCTTCCAATCCCATCCTTCCCCCTCCCCCTCCTTCTGCTCCCCTCTCCCCCCTTTCTCTTTACCTCTACTCTCCCCTCCACCCCTCCCCCATGGTCAGTTTTACCTATCCTAGCCATGATTGGATGGGAGTAAATCCACTGAACTCAATAAGCATGCAAATGATCAGACCTGCCTTTCCCCTCCTTCCCCTCTCCTCTCCCTTCCTCCTCTCTTCTTCATCCCCTCCCCTCTTTCTTTTTCCTCCTCCCCTGCCCACTCTGGGCCTCCCTCCCCATGGTCAGTTTTACCTATCCTAAGCATGATTGTAGGGGAGTAAATCCCACTGAACTCAATAAGCATGCAGATGATCAATCCACTCTCAGCAAACTTGCACAGGATCCCATTTCTTACCTCACAGATTAAAAAGCAGAGAAATTAATTAATAGGCAAAAAAACCTTGCAGTTTAAGAACATACCTACAGCCAACAGATATTTCTATGTGCAAGCAGCTCAAATCACAGAAACAAGACATGTGCTGTGCTGATCTTGTTTTAGCAGGGAGGAAGCATAATATTAAGACAGCTGATAGAGTTCAGATAGTCACTTTAAATATGCTTGATTTACTTTGCAATTTTAGTGAAGTTTCCTATAGAAAATCATTTTCTTTTGTTTCTGTTAATATGTGAAATACAGCAACACTTTGCAAAATTTACACTAAAAAAACTCTAAAAACAATTGTGAAATAATAGACACGGGGAGTGTCTCAGTTTGCACAAGATATAAAACAGTGGGAGGTGAAATATATTCTACCAAACTTCTAGGTGTGTATGTTTTTAATTGACCATGCCCACCCTTCCTTAAGTGGAGTAGTTTAAGCATAGCAGGCTGAAGACATGTAACTTGGGCAGGCCAAATTTGTTTTTTCCAACAACTAGAGTCATTGCTTCAGTAACAACATATTGTAATCAATCTGCAGTTTCAGATTCAAATGTTAATGCACCCAAAATAGAACTACAACATAACCTTCAGTTTGAAACACAAAAGGCTGTCTTCACCAGCATATGACGGTGACCAATACAAAGGCTTTGAAATTAATAAAAATAAATTTGACACAGATTTGTAGGATGAATAATGAGATAAATATAATTTTCTAGGTTAGATTCTCTGGAGAAATAGTAGTAACACCAGAAAGAAGCAAAGTAAGAAGAACACCAACAAACATACAAAAATGTAATTCTCCATCTTTGGAGATGGCAGGTGTTGCCACCACTCACCATATGCTCAGAGGCACATGTTACCAAATTATTCCAAGCTACACAGGAAGTGGATTGGACTGTGAAAGACCAACCAAAATTGTGTTTGGATTTATACAAATTTGTAGGGCAATACAATATCTCAGAGAGGAGGCTAGGTCTCCTGCTCTCCTGGTGCATTCACTAAATGTAAATGTACTGTCTTCAAGTCGATTCAGACTTATGGCGACCCTATCAATAGGGTTTTCATGGTAAGCAATATTCAGAAAGGGTTTACCATTGCCTTCCTCTGAGGCTGAGAGGCAGTGACTGGCCCAAGGTCACCCAGTGAGCTTCATGGCTGTGTGGGAATTTGAACCCTCGTCTCCCAGGTCGTAGTCCAACACCTAAACCACTACACCACACTGGCTCTCAGTGCATTCACTATAGCTGCCCAATTTCCCTGCTTTTTAAAGTTTTATAGAAATATCTGTTGGCTGCAGGTACTTTCTTAATCTGCAAGGGTTTTTTGCCTATTAGTTAATATTAAATAGTGGATTGGAGGAAGTCAGGTGGACTAAAAGAATTATAGTATAGGTCTCATTTGTTATCATTGAATGAATGAATGATTTTTATTTCGGTCACAGACCAGCCATTTTGTTATCATTTATCAATAACCATTAATAATAGTTAAAATGTTCTCTGTGACGATCTTTTCTATTGTTAGTTAATCTCATGATAATATTGTTTTCAGCTCATTTCATCATCAATCATTAATTGGCTCATTTCCAAACTCTTGTTTTATGTTATAATTTCTAGAGTACCATTAAATTTATGCACACATTTCCTATGATGCTTTCCTATGAGTTGTTGTGACATTACATTTTTGCTGTTTCTCATTGATATTGTCTATAATTTCATGGTCTAATAATACCATCAAGCATTGTGGTTTATTATACCAGAGTATTCATTTCAGTTATATCTTTGAGTTTGTACTTTTGAGTCATGGATTGTCTTTTCCTTCCTGTTCCACTGGGTTTTTGCTAAGCAAACAGAACCAGGGTGAAGAATCCAATGAAGGTTGATGCATAGGCCAGAAGTTTGGCATGTCATGCATGGGTCTTGATTGGATCTACTAACTGACATTTAGCTGCCAGTTTATAGGACCACAACTTCCATCAACCCCAGTCACTTATCCAATGGTCAATGATGACGGGAGTTGTAGTCCAACATCTGGGGACCCAAGGTTGAAAAACAGTGGGCTAAATGGTGTCACTCACTGTCTACATTGGCTTATATTTGTCCTATTATTACATTTAAAAATGGTTGTACCCAGAGCTTGGAAGTAACTCATTATTTTTAACGAGTTACTTGTAATTTGTTACAATTTTAAATAACGAGTGGGTAATTCCATTACATTTGGCAAGTAACAGAACGACTAGTAATTTCCCTACTTTTCAGCTGCAACTTTAACATTTCCACGTTAGGTTGGACGTTACTTGGGGGCGGGAACAAGGGGAAGTCAACTCCTGGCTGTGATTGGTTAACACTAGACATGTGCCTCACACTGATTGGACCTCTGCGCAGACTCTCTCTTCCCTCGTGATCTGTGTTAGGAGGCACGAGGGAAGAGGTGAATAGGCAGGGCCTGCTAGTGTCTGAGAGGAAAAAATGGACACCGGAGGAAAAAGCCAGGGCAAGGACAACGGAGGAGAAGGCAGCAGCAGAATGGCGAAGAGCTGTGGAGGTGAGTGACGATGATTTGTGTGTGTGTGTGTGTGTGCCCCCCTGCGGCCCCTTCCGCCCCCCAGCAGCATTTCCCCCCTGCCCCCCCATGGCCCCTTCTGCCCCCCCCACTGCCTCTCCTTGCCTCGTTGCCGCCCCCTCCATCAATCACAAGGCACTTCTGAAACTTCGGCCTACTCAGAGCTTGGAAAAGTTACTTTTTTGAACTACAACTCCCATCAGCCCTAGGCAACATGGCCACTGGATTAGGCTGATGGGAGCTGTAGTTCAAAAAAGTAACTTTTCCAAGCTCTGGCCCTACTTCTCTTCCTTCCCCCCCCTTTTTGAACTCTCCCCCTTGTTCCCATGCATACCTGTGTGCTGTATTTATCCAGACAGAGCACTCCTGCCTTTTAAAATGCCGGCTAGCTTTTTATTGTATATTTATTTCAACTCCATCTTTCTTTTTATTTTTATTTTTGTCCTGTTTAATCACAAGACTGAATTGTATGTGGGACAAAAACCCTTAAGGATTACCTGCAGCAACCCAAGGTTGCTTTTGACATTATGTGAAAGTATGGAGGTGGGTTATGCCAATCACTTTTTTGCATATAACATTAACTCATATAACATTAAATATACAATAAAAAGCTAGCCGGCATTTTAAACTCATGCATTTTAAAAGGCAGGAGTGCTCTGTCTGGATAAATACAGCACACAGGTATGCATGGGAACAAGGGGGAGAGTTCAAAAAGGGGGGGGAAGGAAGAGAAGTAGGCCAGAGCTTGGAAAAGTTACTTTTTTGAACTACAGCTCCCATCAGCCTAATCCAGTGGCCATGTTGCCTAGGGCTGATGGGAGTTGTAGTTCAAAAAAGTAACTTTTCCAAGCTCTGAGTAGGCCGAAGTTTCAGAAGTGCCTTGTGATTGATGGAGGGGGCGGCAATGAGGCAAGGAGAGGCAGTGTGGGGGGGCAGAAGGGGCCATGGGGGGGCAGGGGGAAATGCCGCTGGGGGGGCAGAAGGGGCCGCAGGGGGCACACACACACACACACACACACAAATCATCATCACTCACCTCCACAGCTCTTTGCCATTCTGCTGCTGCCTTCTCCTCCGTTGTCCTTGCCCTGGCTTTTTCCTCCGGCGTCCATTTTTTCCTCTCAGACGCTAGCAGGCCCTGCCTATTCACCTCTTCCTTCGTGCATCCTAACACAGATCACGAGGGAAGAGAGAGTCTGCGCAGAGGTCCAATCAGTGTGAGGCACATGTCTAGTGTTAACCAATCACAGCCAGGAGCTGTCTTCCCCTTGTTCCCACCCCCAAGTAACGTCCAACCTAACGTGGAAACGTTAAAGTTGCAGCTGAAAAGTAGGGAAATTACTAGTCGTTCCGTTACTTGCCAAATGTAATGGAATTACCCACTCGTTATTTAAAATTGTAACGAATTACAAGTAACTCGTTAAAAATAACGAGTTACTTCCAAGCTCTGTAGTGGCTATGGTTATTTTGAAATGGTATGGGTCTAGCAGGTACATCATAAAGAACCATAAACATAACCAAATATCTGAGGAACTTTTGTTCAGAGTTCGACCCTTTTTTCAATCATTTATTAAGTCACAGAGTGCTTTCACAATGATAACTATAATCAAAGTATAGAGATCAAGCATTCAAACTCTGCCTCTTTAAAATAATTGCTTTAAGCACCTCATCTACTTAATTGTAAACAATGGCTATTAATTCTTTATCATTGTCTCAGGTTCTGGATTTTTTTCATGATTCTCTTTTACTTTCAGAAACCTGTCCTCTGCTTTCCAGTATCAGAAAATCCTTAATCCTTAAGGGTCTGCTGTGCTGCCCCATGAGTGTGGTGACTTGGTCACCTTCCTACCTTCCATGTCATCATCCACAGGCTCAGGCTGGACCCTGAACCAGGGGACATGACAAGCATCAGGAAATGAAGAGCAGATGATGGTTTCCTAACATATATGTGTTAACATATCCTCTCTCTTTCTTAGATACACAATGGAAGCCTTGTTGAAAGCTGAAATAAAGATGGGTGTACTTAATGAGGACAGTGATCAGTCTTCAGATAAAGACCAGGAAGGAGATGACTTAGAAGATGACTTCTTTAACTTTCTGCCCCAGGGCAAGAAGTCAGCAGTGGACACTGCTGAGGAGGAACTGGTGAGGTACCTGAGGTCTCCCAGCAGGGAAGTGTCATCACTCCATGGCTTTCCACGTGTGCTGCGGTGTTTTTTGCAGCACAACACAGGCATGCCTTCAAGCGCCGCAGTAGAACGCCTGTTCAGTACTGGTGGCAACGTAATGACTGTAAAAAGACATTCCTTGTCTGACATGCTCTTTGAGCATCTTGTTCTTTTGAGACATAACAGAAACATATTATAAAAGCATTTCAAGTGTAAAATTTGATTTCAAGAGTTGGGGTATCTTCATTGCTTGGGGGGATGTGAGATTCTGTTATGCCATTATGTTAATCTTATGGATAAATTTTTTTATTCTACTACCCCCTGTGTGTGTGTGTGTTTATTTTTAATATTGTTTTAGGCTTCTTAGATGTGCAGCAGCCAAGGCCAGCACCTTGTAGGAGTTTTTTTTAAAAAAGTAACTGAAATGCAATTGTAATGATTACTTTTGAGAAAAAGTAAAGTAATCAGTTACTTTCAGAGCAATTGTAATTGTAATGGTAATTACTACTTTTTTTGGGCCAAGTAATTGTAACTGTAATTTATTACTTTTTAAAAGTAATCTTCCAAGCTCTGGTTGTACCTATATACCCTAACAAAAGGTTTTCAAATAAAAATGCTTGTTCTATTGCTGCAGTAACAATAATACTAATTAAATTTGTTTCCCTATTTAAAGCTATCCGGACTATGTCTTACTGTATACACTGACTATAAGACAGCCTAATCAAAAAAATAATTTCCATTGTCAGCTTGTTTGCATGAAATAATACAGGATTCACTACACCCTGGATGTTTGATCACAAAAAATTGAGACAATTGCTTGAGACGATACAGGCTTTTCCAAGACAGATCAGAAGCAGTAGAGCAATCCCTTCAGAACAAAAGCATCCCAATAAAATCTTTAATTACTGTTGAGGCCCCCTCTAGGATGCCCACCTTAACGTGGTGAGGGGGTTTGAGAGTGTTGAAGAAGCTGAGAGCAATGCCGTCAGGAGTCTAGTCCAAGAGGCTAGACTCCTAGCAAGGGCACCCAAGGCGGAATGGTCAAAGCTGAGACACCAGACTAAGATGCATCCAAACTCAGAGGAAGGCAATGGTAAACCAACTCTGAATACCTCTTACCACGAAAACCCTATGAATCCAAAATGCAACACAAGATAGTGCTGGAAGATGTGCCCCCAGGTCAGAAGGCTCTCAACGAGCTACTGGGGAAGAACAAAGGAGAAGTATGAGTAGAGCTGTGACTAATGATGCAGTTAGGTCAAAGCCAAAAGGAAGCCCAGAGGCTGATGCACACAGATGCGAAAGGAGAGTCCGGAGTTGTACGACGCACACAATAGAAACATGGAATGTGAGAAGCATGAACCAGGGAAAGTTAGAAATTGTCAAGCAAGAAATGGACTGTATCAACATTACTATCCTTGGTGTGAGTGAATTAAAATGGATGGGAATGGGACATTTTCATTCAGGCAACTGCAAAATATTTTATTCAGGAAATGAGAAATGAAGAATAAATGGGGTTGCTTTAATAGTGAGAAGTGATGTAGCAAAAGCAATTAGGAGCTACAACGCAAGGTCTGAGTGAGTGATATCAATGAGATTAAATGGGAAACCTATTAACATAACCATCAACCAAGTCTATGCTCCAATGGGAAACACAGAAGAGAAATTGGAGAGATTTTATGCAGAAGTACAGGAAGAAATTGATCACATATCAAAACAAGACGTGCTGATAATCATGGGAGACTGGAATGCAAAAGAAGGGAACAGAGAAGAACTAGGAATTATGGGGAAATGGGGCTTAGGAGACAGAAATGAAGCAGGAGAAAGACTTAAGGAGTTCTATGAAGCCACTAATTTGTTTCTTGTGAACACATTTTTCGAGCAACCGAAAAGACGACTGTACACGTGGACATCACCAAATGGTCAATATAGCAATCAAATTGATTATATAATTGGTAGCAGAAGATGGAGAAGTTCCATACTTTCTGGGAAAACAAGACCAGGAGCAGATTGCAGTACAGATCATGAACTGGTCATATCAAAAATCAGAGTAAAGCTAAAGAAGAACAACAAAGCAATTATAATGCCAAAATACAATTTAAATAACATCCCAGAAGAATATAAAGATCAAATAAGGAACAGGTTTGAGGTTTTAAACATAGTTGACAGAGAACCAGAAGAACTATGGAGTGAAGTCAGAGACATTATCAGGGAAGAATGCAAAAAGACAATATCTCTAGTTAAAAAGAGAGAAAGACCTCAATGGATGACTGAAGAAACTCTTAAAATGGTTAAAGAAAGAAGGAAAGCAAAAGCAAAAGGAGATAGAAACACGGTCAGAACCCTAAATGCAATAATACAGTGACTAGTACGCAGGGACAAAGAGAAATATTACAATAGTTATTGTATGGAAATAGAAGAGGAAAACAAAAAAGGTAGAACAAGAGCCCTATTCCAAAAGATTAGAGAAATTAAAGGGAAATTCAAACCAAGAGTTGGGATGTTGAATAATCAACAGGGGAACACACTGACTGACCGAGATAAAATAAAAGGAAGATGGAAGCAATACACTGAAGAACTCTATAAAAGAGATGCCAGGATGACAGATACATTCACGGAGGAACTGTATGATGAAGAACCAGAAATTTTAGAATGCGAGGTAAAAGCTGCTCTTAAATTACTTGGAAGAAACAAATCACCAGCAACAGATGGCATACCAATAGAGTTTCTACAAGCTGATGAGACTGAATCTGTCAAAAAATTGTCAAGAAATATGGAAAACTAAACAATGGCCCACAGACTGGAAACATTCGATATATGTTCCAATTCCAAAGAAAGGGGATCCCACGGAATGCAGTAATTATCGAACTATTGCCTTAATATCCCATGCAAGTAAAGTAATGCTAAAGATTCTACAACAAAGGCTCTTACCATATATGGTGCGAGAAATGCCAGATGTCCAAGCTGGGTTTAGAAAGGGAAGAGGCACCAGAGATCATATTGCAAACATACGTTGGATAATGGAATGCACCAAGGAATTTCAGAAGAAAATCACCCTGTGCTTTATAGATTACAGCAAAGCCTTTGACTGTGTAGATCATGAAAAACTATGGAATGCTTTAAAAGAAATGGGGGTGCCACAGCATCTGATTGTCGTGATGTGCAACCTATACTCTGGACAAGAGGCTACTGTAAGGATGGAATATGGAGAAACTGATTGGTTCCCCATTGGAAAGGGTGTGAGGCAGGGGTGTATTTTGTCACCCTATTTATTTAATCTATATGCAGAACATAGCATATGGAAAGTGGGATTGGACCAAGATGAAGGAGGTTTGAAAACTGGAGAGAGAAATATCAATAATTTAAAATATGCAGACGATACCATACTACTAGCAGAAACCAGTAATGATTTGAAACAAATACTGATGAAAGTGAAAGAGGAAAGCACAAAAGCAGGACTACAGCTGGACATCAAAAAGACTAAAGTAATGACAACAGAAGATTTCTGTAACTTTAAAGTTGACAACGAGGACATTGAACTTGTCAAGGATTATCAATACCTTGGCACAGTCATTAACCAAAATGGAAACAATAGTCAAGAAATCAGAAGAAGGCTAGGACTGAGGAGGGCAGCTGTGAGAGAACTAGCAAAGGTCCTCAAATGCAAAGATGTATCACTGAACACTAAAGTCAGGATCATTCAGACCATGGTATTCACAATCTCTATGTGTGCATGTGAAAGTTGGACAGTGAACAAAGCGGATAAAAGAAAAATCCACTCAATTGAAATGTGGTGTTTTAGGACAGCTTTGAGGATACCATGGATTGCGAAAAAGACCAATAATTAGGTGTTAGAACAAATTAAACCAGAACTATCATTAGAAGGTAAAATGATGAAATGGAGGCTATCATACTTTGGAAACATAATGAGAAAAACATGATACACCAGAAAAGACAATGGTGCTGGGGAAAACAGAAGGGAGTAGAAAAAGAGGAAGGCCAAACAAGAGATGGATTGATTCCATAAAGGAAGCCACAGACTTGAACTTACAAGATCTGAGCAGGGTGGTTCTCGACAGATGCTGTTGGAGGTCGCTGATTCATAGGGTTGTAATCAAATAAGTTGTAGTCAACTTGAAGGCACATAACAACAACAGAGACTGACCACAATAAGACTCCTTCACCTGAAAAATTTTTTTGAACAACTATCCCAAATCAGGGACGACTTTTGGCAATGTAACTTTATCTTGAGATAATCACGTTTGTTGGTTTGTTTAATACTTTGAGGGGGCTTACAATAAAACTAATAACAAATAAAGGAAACAAAACAAAACAAAACACATTAACTAAAAGAAATAGAACAGCCAATAAAACAGCAAGATCTAAATCATTTAAAACATAACCATAGCATAGAAAATGACAAATCAGATAAAAGAAATTAAAACTAGAAGTTAAAAGAGTTGTTAAAACTAGCTGCAATAAAATTCAGTCATATCAAATTAAAATGCCTGGGTAAAAATCACTCCTTTCACCTGGCACAGGAAAGCATGAATGCATCCCATAAGTGGAGTACCACCCCAGAAAAAACCATTCTCTGATCACCATCTATCTCACCTCAGCAGGCGGGGAGAAAGGCCTCATCATGTCAGAAAGCAACTAAAGCCCTTACAGATAGGGGTGGGTCTGCATAAATCCTGAACAGGGCTAATTGTAGAGCACAGAACAATATCAAGCTTTTAAAAATGGGAGAGAATTCTGACCCTCAAACAATGCTGGTGGCAGGCATGACTCAGGCTGAGTTCATTGTGAGCTTCACTTAGCTACCATTATAGTTCTCAAGCTGTTAATTGGGTTGTCTTAAAAGAAACTGCCAAAGGAGGGGAAGATTCCTCCCTGCATGGCTCTATTTTGGTTGTACCTTGATTTGAACAATATGAGCCCAGGGTATGGTCTGAAGGCACAGGAAGTCAGCACCTTGCTGAAGGTAGGTGGGTCTGGGTCTGGTCAGTGCCTGGACTGGAGACCTACCTGGGAATCACATCTGTACTGATTTGAAGAAAACTGGTATGTACATGTAAGAAAATAAAATAATAAATAAAATTATTCACTCCTTAAAGAAATATGTGGTATGTATGGTCCTTTGCATGCAATGGGAAGCGATGGAACTAAAAGTGCAACAGGCTAGGATTCATCTATGGATCTCACAGTGTGGTATGTATCCATTTCGTCTTGGTTTCTTTCTCTTGTCTTTTCTGGGCTCCAGATGTTGAGTACAAGTTGAGATATTGGCTCAATTGCCCATCTTAACTTTAAACCTTAATTACATTTGGAGGATCAGTTTTTCCACATAACAAGCTTCTCCTAAGAAGCCTATCTGCATGAAATCAATTGCCATTTCATTTACTTCAGCAAGCTGAACATAGTTTAATGAAATATTATCATTGGTAAACATGCTTAATGCCTGTTCCATTCCAGTCAAGCTAGTGGTTCATAGGATCCAGTGCAGATCTGAGTGAACAACTTATACCCTTGATCAAGTATTAGGACCCAAATGTACCCTTTCTATCCACACCCAATCTCAGCAACTCCAGGGCTGTTAGATTTGTGCCTGCTTCCCTAGAACCGTATGTCCTTCAGAGTTTCACTGGCACAAACCACAGTTTATTGTCCCTACAGCTGAAGCAGCACAGCAAGATCAGGTTGTCTAAAAACGCAGACATAAAACATTTTTGTAGTATCCAACCAGCCAGTTTAAGAACTATAAATTGTTTGTAAGCATCCAGATGTTAACACTGATTTTTCCATTTAACATTTTTGCATACTGTAGAGCTTGCACTTCAATCACAATTGAGACAAGAGGTCAACAGCATGATTGACCTGCTGGTTAAGAATAGCACAAGTTTATTTTAATAATGCAAAGCTTGTTTTAATAATGTAAGCTAATTAACAATAATGCAAGTTACCTTCTTACATGCTGTGACTGAGCTTCCAAGACTACTTCCTGAACTATCTGTGCCGCTGCTTTGGTGCTCTGAAACTTCATACATCAGTGGGGATTCAAAGTTGCTGAAGAGAGAAAGAGAGAAAAACATTTAGTGACTCATCGGCATAAATAAATCAAATATGTCTTCATTTCTAAGTTCTACCCAACTCAGATTGCTCCAATTCTGGCAGTTTTCTGGGTAAGCAGCACTTACAAATAAGGTTCATTTTGCTCCTTTTGGAAGCATGCTATGAAATAACAGCCTGATGTCTTTTAAAGACTGAGAATAAAGAGCTTAGCTGGATATAATAACATCTGTCTGCCTTTAACAATGCAATAAAGTGTTGTCTTTCTTCTCAAGCAAGCAGTTCTAAGGCAACAAACGACATATACTGGCTGCATTCATTCAGCTTGACAGATTCATGCAATACTTCAGCCTTTGCCAACCTGGTGCCTTCTAGATATTTGGTACTACAACTCCCATCACTCCCAGCCAGCACAGCTCCGACAGATGGGAGCTTTAGTCCAAAACATCTGGAGGGCACCAGGCTGACAAAGGCTGCTATGCCTCATCCTGAGCTGCGATTCGCGCCCAAGAAAGAAGACAAATTACTACAATTCCAAGACAAAACAAACAAAAATACAATGGGAGGGACTGAATGCAAGAGCCCATGCAGGCTTTATCATCATAGTTAACATGGACTGCATGCCTGCTCTTTATTGCCATGAGGTATGGTACACACTGCAGAGATGTGGAATCTAAAACATGTGTAGATATAGAGGACAAAACAGATCAGAACAATCATCCTCAGACACAGCACATCATGCAGAGCTGATGCTAGCCATAAAGTGTTGCTGCTGGATTAGCATAATAACAACTCATGAAACAAAGACCTTCAGCTATAAATCATTATCATAATCAAACCCGCTCCACTCAGTTGGCGTCATGGATGGCATCTTTCACTGTACACTCATGTTTTCTACATAATGATCACACCATGGCCGCAGTGAATCTGCAGATGTAGTTTTTGCCAGAGGACTCTGCCCATATTCTATGCTATTTTGTTGCCATTGCCTGGGGATGCTCTGCCTGTCAGCCTAAGGTATTTGGAGAGCATGTTTAGTTTGGGAGCGGAGGTAAGACAACCAAGAAGTGGATATGTGCGTTTTCTCCAACTCCCATAGTACTAGAACTTGGGTTCACTCAGTAAAGGACTTTGGAAGCAGTCCTTCACACAGTGCATAGTTAAACTATGGAATCTGCTACCACAAGATGTAGTGATGGCCACCAACCTGAGTGGCTTTAAGAGGGAATTGGCCAAATTCATGGAGGTTAAAAGTTATCAATGGCTGCACTACCTCCAGGATCAGAAGCAGCATGCCTCCGAATACCAGTTGCTTGGGAGCATGAGTGGGGAAGAGTGCTATTGCACTCACATCTTGCTGGTGAGCTTCCCACAGGCATGTTACTGGCTATTGTGAGAACATAATTCTGGCTAGCCCTTTAATCTGATACAGCAGGGCTCCCCCCTCCTCTTCTTCATTAATTTTCTCAAATACTGGTTTCAAACAATGTATTCTGACCACAGTCTTTCAGTCATATGCTCCACTGACCTCCCTTGTATAGCCTCTTACTCTTCCAGGTCAGGGCTGGACCAAGCATCAGGCAAAGTGAGGCTGCCACCGCAGGCTGCTGATTTTGAGTGTCATTAAAGGGCAGAAACTGGTTGGTGTTTTAATTTATGATAATTGCATTTTAATGCCAGGAAGGGGAAGAGGTGGTTGTGGGGTTTTGTGCTTCAGGTGCCAAAAGAACTTGAGTACTATGCACTTTGACGGGGTAACATTTGCTACTCTGCCTCAGGCAGCAAAATATCTTGAGCCGGCTTTGCTTGCCAATGCTTTTCATCTTAGTCATTCATTTCTTTTTCTGACTTATTTTATAATGATGCCGAACATATCTCTTTCCATGGCTGACTGAGCTATTCTCAGCTGCTCTGACTGACATTTGGTACCATGTTTCAACATAGTATCAAAGTCCTATCTTGCAATGACCAGCAAAAATCAAACTTACTACCATGATAGATGCCTCTTTTGTTGGGGGAAATCAAGAAGAAGACCTGGCCAAAATAGGTCTACCTTACATTTAAAACATGCTTATACTGTTTAACAGATAGCTTCCTAAAAAGAATCCTGGGAACTATAGTTTCTTAAGCATGCTTGGAACTGCACCTCTGTGAGGGAATCTCCTAACAACTCTCAGCACCCTGAATAAACTACAGTTCTCAAGCTTCTTTGGGAGAAATCACGATTGTTTTAAGTTACAAGTGCTTTAAATGTATGGTGGGGACGTGACCATAGATGGGATAGCAACCGTTCCACATGTTTCAATGTGGAACTGGCCGACACGTATGGAAAGAGAGGAAGATCCAATTTTAAAATAAAAATGTGGCATATGGGTGAATTCAGACTCATCCCACTACCTGCAGAGTTCCTCCCCACAGCTTCTCTGCCAAGTGCTTTTCTCCACAGCTGAACTTGGACTCTAGAAATCACCTTAAAGACGCTTTAAAAAGGGCTACAGTGGTAGGGCGGTTCTGTACTCATCACCCACACACCCCTTTCTCTTTTAGACTGGAATCATACTGTTACAGTTTTCACTTTCCCTTTAAGAGGGTTTGGCAACTTTCAGCAGCCTATGTTCCTTCAGAGTCCCAACTCTGCCTCGTGGTCTTAGAGAAGATCTGGCGAGGCTCTTACCTGCTGTTTGCCCCCATCAGCAGTCTAGCTGCTTGAAATTAGAGGTTTGAATGGAAGTTTTGAGTGCAGGGATGGGGAACCTGTAACCCTGCAGATGGTGTTGGACTACAACTCCCATCATCACTAACTACTGGACATACTGGTTGGGGTTGATGCAGTTGGAGTCTGTAGCAGGAATGTAGTTTATTCTATTAACAACTCCCAACTTCCACTCCAATGGTTTTCCTGAACCTGTACCACTGCCACCATTTAATATTATGCATACCTTTTGAGCCCTTAACTTACCAATAACTCTCTTAAGGGGGGGAGTAGCACTCCCCTTCCACGATCAACAGCAGAATTGCTGCCGCAGATAGCACCACCCACCCGTTCCCTCGCTTCACCTGCCTTTCCTGTGTTTTGTGGCTGCAAGCACAGCACTGCCCTTAACCAAGATGCCAGCTGAGGTTTCCCTAAGAGGCTGAAGCATCCGCCTCCATCTTGGTTGATGGCAGCCCTGCGTGTGTGTAGAAAACATGCATGCCATCAACCAAAATGGCAGTGGAGCCCCTTAGAAAAACCTCGGCCGTCATCTTGGTTAAGGGTAGTGCTGCGCGTGCAGCTGCAAAACATGGGACATAAAGATAGGTGGGGTGAGGGAACGGGCAGGTGGTGCAATCCATGGCAGCATGTGCCAGGGGCAGGCTGGAGCCCAAGGGCCCTTGCATGCCTGGAGCTGGCCCTGCTGTTAAACCACTCTGACATTTTTAGGAGAATAATAATACAGTAACATCTCAGTTAACCAGCTCCTTTTAGGGAAGGCTTTTTTTAAAGTGAAAACTGACCAGCTTTGCTTTGCTGTGGGTAACCTTTCAAGCCTGCCCCTTTGCTTGAAGAAGAAAATGACCAGCCTGTGTCATTGCTTTGCCATCTGTAAACTGACAAGCCTTTGCTTTAAGGTGAAACTGACCAGCCTGTGTATGTTTTGCTATGGATAAACTTCCATGGCTTTGCTTTGCTAGGGTGAAACTGACAAGCCTGTATGTTTGCTTTGCATTAAAGAGATCTCTTGCTTTCTCCCAGGGCTGGGGAGGGAAGGAGCCAATACATTCAATCGGAGGAGAAGAAGGTGAGGGGGAAGGAGGAAGATGGGATGAGTGCCAGGTAGGCACCCTGTAAAGCCCCTGTTGAAGCTGCCCCCACCATCTATGAGTGGGTGTAGGAACCTATTCCTATTCTTTCCATGTTATTCCTACCTCTAGTACAAAAGTTTCTGTTAAAGAAGTGATGTCCAGGAACAAATCTACTTTGTTAACAGAGGTATTACTGTAATGGAATAAATGTCTGGTGTGAATGTGGCCTATGTAGTGCACAAGCTTATGAGATTAATTTAAATGTCTCTTTAAATGGGTATACACTTTGTTAACTTGTTCTTGTCACTTCAAATGGCAACAGTTATCTTACAGTATTATTTTACTAAAGCAAGCCAGCTTTGAAGAAGCAGTTATTTACCTTATTAAAGTTATTTTACCAGATTGCTCTTCATACTCCACTCCAGTAAATCCTCACCAAGACTATAACTGAGGACTAGGGTTGCCAGGTTCAGGGCCTGAGAATGATTCTGTATCTTTAAGAGAAGAGAAAATTCAGCCAAGTGCAGGTTTTCTTGCAACACTGTAATGGGAAAAACCACAATGTGAAATTCTCCCTTCCCCCTGCACAACTTTTAAAGATACAGAAGACTTCTTGCTGCCTCCAAGAGGTCTTCTATATCTTTAAAAGTTGTGCAGGGGGAAGGGAGAATTTCACTTTGTGGTTTTTTTCATTACAGTGTTGCAAGAAAACCTGCACTTGGCTGACTTTCTCTTCTCCTAAAGATACAGGATCAGTCTCAGGCCCTGAGCCTGGCAACCCTAAATATGTTCATAAGACTATAATGTGTTTATGGGACCATTGGTAAAGGGTCGACTATATGGACAAATAATAAATAAAAATGAATGAATAGAACAAGGTCTAAAATTCCTAAAGATTTGATATTCAAAATGCAAAAATTAGCAGTCCCTGCCCTTCTCTTGGCAATCAGTACAGATGCTTAAATATAAGCAGACAAACTGTAAAGTTTTTTTAAAAAAAGTTAAGAATTACATTTCTATGAGGTAAGATGAGTACAATTAATTGATATGAATATAATCAAGGAACAAAGGACCTCTAGTAATGTAAATCATACTAAAACATGCTTATCTGCTCTTTAGCACCCTGTGAATTTTTCTACCATTATTTAAACACATGCATCTACAATTCAATCCTATAAAATGGTGCACTGAGGCCCACTTCCATGTAACAATGAGCCATGGTTTAAAATCAACCATGGCTTACCATGAGTGAGCAGTGTGCTGGTGCCCACTGTTCATCTGCATCAACCTCTCTCCTCTCTGTGTTGCAACAAGAGGAAACAAACCAGAACACTAGCTTAGCACTACTTGAGAATAAGCGCTTGTGGTTTATTTTCTCTAAACAAACCATGAGCTGTAAGCCACGAATAAATCTTAGCTTCCACTCATGGCTTGCTTGGAGAGAAACAAAATATGAGCACTGGTTCACACATAACGCTAAACCAATCCTTTGTTTTGTTTCCTTACTGCATAACATGGGGAGGAGAGGGGTAGGTGCAAGTGAGCAACACACACGAGCATGCTGCTACTTCATGTTAAGCCCTGGCTTACGGCTTACAGTTATATGCACACAACATCTTATTACTGGTGTAAAGGGACAATGACCCATTGCAACCAGATAGACCTTCCATCCATTAACCAGAGCACCCCATGCGTTTTCCCTGCCTCTGTACAGCATAAATATGCCACATAAAAAGCTTGTGAAGCATTTTTGTCTGGTAAGTATATGGATAGGTGGAAGTCTGCCCTTTCGTACAGTATTCTGTGGACATTCATGGCCCACAAAAACTACCAAAATTGGCATAAATATCTCTCCAAGGTTAGGATCAAGCTTTTTTCTTCTACGGTCGACTTGAGGGTATGTACCACTGCTGCTTAAGCCAATCCATAGGATCAGTGCAGAGACAACTGACCAGCACATTTGTTGTGTATGCTTACATTATTTGTATTCTATAAACAGAGTGAAAGTAGAAGTGTATGAAGCAACAAACATGCATTACATTAGTTCTGAAGGTATGTTGAAAAGCAGATTCATAGAATCATAGAACAGTAGAGTTGGAAGAGGTCTATAAGGCCATCAAGCTCAATACAGGAATTCAGGTTAAAGCAAACCCGACAGATGGGTGTGAATGCCTCCAGTACTGGAGAACCCACCACCTCCCTAGGTAATAGGTTCCATTGCCGCACTGTTCTAACACTTAGGAAGAACAGAACAGTTAGCTTCTTACCTTCATGTTGAATATATATGATCAGGGTCACCAAAATAGTGCCCACAAGTGTACATGTGCCCACAGAAACCTTCCCTGGTGCCCACAGGGTTTCCTCTCTTGCCCCTTCTCCCACTGAAATTAGTTTTGAAAGAAGCATTCTATTATAGCCAATAGTTTAGGTTACAGTGTGTGCTTGGCTGCAGCATGTTGCCACAACAGCTTCTTTGGTTTGTAAATGTGCCCACAGGCCTCCAAAAGTTGGCAACTCCTGGCTCAGATCATTCTGCCATAGCTTAAAAGCATGAATTGTTTTCCTGGTAAAGCAAGATTTAATCAAGAAAAAAAAGTTTGCATTAATACAGACTGATAGAGCAATGTGATGATAAAAAGCCTAAAAAGTCAGTGTACTTTGTGAGTGACATTGAAAGAAGCAGGCTTCTTCTCAGTCTGAAGATCAGAATGACATTTAAATCTCTTGTCTTCAGGGTCACTGGAGAAGGAGATACATCTCAGATAGCCAAAGCTCACAGGTATATAACTTCTAAAACCAGCTGTTTCTTCCACTTGTCATATTATCTGCTTTACTTTTCCCAAGATATGGGCCAAATGAGTTATTTGAGATAAAAGTTAAGACCTCCTGAAAGTGAAGTAGGGTTGCTGTCTTTGGTCTCCAAAGGGATTATAAGTACAGGACTTGACTCTCCATTTCATGCTTCATGCATCCTAATTCTTCTGCTTTGCTATCTCTACATGAACATCCAATGCTGGATTGGACAGCAACTCAAGAGTGGCACAGGCTTCAGTAAAAGTAAATAGCAATTGTAATAGAGAAGATGTGCCAGTTTCCAGGGCTTGGCACCAGGGCTGTGGAGTAGGAAGCAATTTTGGATGGAGTCGGAGTTGGAGTCGGTAGAAATGTACTGACTCCGACTTCAAAATAAAATTAATATTTTATTAATATTAATATTAATTTATTAATATTAATACATTAATATACATTTGCCATTTATGAAGGAGTCAGAGTCAGACAGTAGAAAAATTAATATACATTTGCCATTTATGAAGGAGTCGGAGTCGAAGGTTTGACATACGAACTCCACAGCCCTGCTTGGCACTGTGATCCAGTAATGCAGTCCCATGTGCATGCAAGCACAGCTCGCCCTTTAGTAACAGAGAAGCTGCCTTATACTGGGCCAAACCATTGTTTCATCTATCTCTATATTATCTACACTGACTGGCAGAGGCTCTCCACAATTTCAGACAGGATTCTATCCCAGTCCTACCTGGAGATGCCAAGGGCTGCACCTTTTGCATGCAAAGCAGAGACTCTACCACTGCCATGGCCCTTCCCCTTTTCCCTCTCATTGTCAGGGATTGCAAGGATGTTGGTGTGCAAGTTGTTGTCAGTCAATAATAATAGAATTAAGTACATGTGTATTGCATAAAAATGATTTTGTGGAGAGGCCATAGCATTAAAGAGTTAGTACCCATTTTAACAACAAACAGAGAAAACAAGAGCCTGAAGTCTAAGACATGTGTGATGTTAAAGGCATGAATGTGTTAACTGTGTCTTTTTCTTATTAAAAACTCCTAGCCATAGGGGGCCTACACAGAAATGAGACCATGGCACATGGGGAAGGGGGAGTTAATATGCATAGGCTTGAGCCATGCAATCTGTACACTGAAAAGGAAAACAATGCCCTCCACAAGCCCAGGGAGGGAAACATTGCTTGTTTGCTTGACGTCACTTATTGGCCACCCCAAAACAAAATAAAATTATTTATATTTTTATACTATTGGTGTCAGTCAGTCACACGATAATGTGACCCCGCAGATAAGAGCATGACCTATGGGGTGGCTATCCCCTGTGAAATCACTGGTTGGACTTAAGTCATTACCTCTCAACTCATTACTCCTTGCTATTTGTGATACAGTTCTGGAATGATGATACTACTGGTCAATTCACAAGCTTGTCGTATGAATAGATGAGGTAATGTATGCATATGATGCATTTTGGACACGTAGGATAAATCACTGTAATTATTATTACATGCCATTGTTATAATGTGCAAAGCCTCCATGGCTCAACTCCCCTTTCTAGCAAAGGCATGGCAGAATCTAGCCCCCTACTTTCCTATCACTTGTCTTGACTAGGCAATCTGTGTCCTTGCTTCTCTACCATTGATGGTATCTAGGCTGTCAAGCAGTTGGGATAAGCAAATACCTTGCTGTTGTTTGTGCTGTGACTGAACTGATATCTCTGTGAGCAATGGAAGCTTTATTTTAGGACGAACAGCTCTCAATATGCTTGCCATGTGACTTGTTAATGCAAGCCTTTTAAAATAACCCCTGCTCACAGTCTGGAGTTAACCTTCTCTTAATAAGGATTAACTTGAAGCTATGTGTGGTTTATTGGCCCTATGACAAGTTTCTGATCAAAATGTTCTAAATCAGCCTGTGCTAACTTGGTATCCTCCAGATGTTTTGAGCTACAAACTGACTGGGACTGATGGGAGTTGTCATCCAAAACCTCTGTAGGGCACCAGGATGGCAAAGGCTGTTATAAATGGTCTCCTCACTGTTGACCATAGGGAAAGATCCTATTCTGCATTTAGGTGCATCTTTCTTAAGGCTGTAAACATGGCCAGAAATGTCAACTCAATGGAAAAACAAGTGATTATTTTAGCATTTTTGTTCCTGACACTCCATTCTTGATAAGTGTCAAAGATGTCCACGAAATTCTTCACTCCAAATGCTTATTAAATAGTAAATGTTGTCTGAAAATTTTACAACTTGAAACACAATGGTATAAAATTCATGTAATTAGTTTTTTTGTGCACCGTTTATTTTAATCAGAAATGTAACATCAGCTATCAATTGGGTAGGAAATCTAAATGCTTGGGTCATTAATGAGGCATCTTCTGCTTCACACTTGTTGCTCTTAACTATCTTTTATATTATTATTCATACTTCTAGTCTCAAATAATCTCTTATAAATGCAACAAAGTACTGAAATCTTGTAAATAAGAAGTAAGGTTTAATATTCAAAACATCTAATAGGAAAAGCTAAGTGTCACGGTCAGTGATATAATCTGAGACTGTATAGTCCTAAAGAAGATTTAAAGTACTATTAGAATGCCATAATTTGTGCCATATGCATCACACACACACAAAAATTATGAACACACCAATGCTGACCTCAAATCCTACATGCAGTGGAAATTATGATATCCCAGCCCTTGCTTGTGTATTGGACATTACATGCGTAGAAACCTACATTCATGAAGCCCAAAATACAGAGGCCCAATCTAACCAACCTGCACATTGAAAAGTCAAACTCAATAGGTCATGCGAATGTAAATTAAAGATGTTATTTTATGCATGTAGACACCTATGCAACTTTAAAGTGTGAATGTCAGGTAGGGCTAAGACTGTGCTGAGTGCTAAGGGATTCCAGCATGATCCCAAACCACCATCAAGCATAGTATGTTTATGTCAACATACCAACACTGTTGATTGCATGTCAGGTGCCTGGGAGCCAATGACCATTTGACCCAAGTATGGCATTTGCTTCCCTATTCTCTGCAACAGCTGATCACCACTGTCAGAACTGATACTGCTGACCACCCATTAAATGGAGTGGCCTATGGGAAGATCGAGAGTCCGTGTGGTGTAGTGGTTAAGGTGTTGGACTACAACCTGGGAGGCCAGGGTTCAAATCCCCACACAGCCATGAAGCTCACTGGGTGACCTTGGGCCACACTGCCTCTCAGCCTCAGAGGGAGGCAATGGTAAACCACCTCTGAATACCAGTTACCATGAAAACCCTATTCATAGAGTCGCCATAAGTCGGAATCGACTTATAAAAGCAGTCCATTTCATTTTCATGGGAAGATCTGTGAGCATAAGCCTACTTTCCCCTGCAGATTACTCTTGCTGCATCGTAAGTCACACATCTTTAACATATCATCTTATAATATACTAGGGGATTTGCCCCTGTATGCTTTGTGTGCCACCTCCCCCCTGGGGATCCCCAACCCCACCCTGGACTCCCAAACACACACACAGGCAAGTGCTCCCAAACACACACATATACACACCCACCCAGGCAACTTCCCCACCCCCTCCCAAAACGGCCCCCACCCTATTTAGACAGCTTACATTAGAAAAAAATAAAATGACTCCCCATTTTTCTGTATCTTTTCTCTAACATCTAAAGGATGTGGACAAGGTGTTGTCAACTGTGAAGCCTACCACCTGTCTCCTTGATCCATGCCCATCATGGCTCGTGATGAGTTGTAAAGAGAGACTGGGCGAAGGGATCAAGGCGGTGGTAAATGCATCCTTGAATGAGGGTGTATTGCCATTAGCCCTAAAGGAGGCAATTATAAAGCCCATCTTGAAAAAATCCTCCTTGGATCCCCAAGATCTAAACAACTTTCGCCCAATTTCAAATTTACCATTCTTGGGCAAGGTCATTGAACGAGTGGTGGCCAATCAGCTGTCAGCGCACTTGGATGAAACGGATTATTTAGATCCATACCAATCGGGTTTCAGGACTGGATATGGAACTGAAACAGCCTTGGTCGCTCTGGTGGATGATATGAGGATGGCACTAGATAGGGGAGAATTCACCTTTCTGGTCCTCCTTGATCTCTCAGCGGCTTTCGATACCGTCGACCACGGTATCTTACTGGATCGTCTGGAGGGATTGGGAATAGGAGGCACAGTATTAAACTGGTTCCGTTCCTTTCTCTCCGATAGACACCAACAGGTGGCATTGGGAGATGAGGTTTCAGACCCTTGGCCCCTCAACTGCGGTGTGCCACAGGGCTCTATCCTTTCTCCCATGCTATTTAACATTTATGTAAAACCGCTGGGAGCTATCATCAGGAGGTTTGGGCTGCAGTGCCACCAATATGCGGATGACACTCAGCTCTACCTCTCATTTAAGTCCTCACCAGAGTTGGCTGTGGAGACCATGTCCAAGTGCCTGGACTCCGTGAGTGGATGGATGGGAAGAAACAGGCTAAAGCTGAATCCTGATAAAACGGAGGTACTGCTCGTGGGAGACAAAGGAGGGTTGGGAAATATTGACCTGGTGTTTAATGGGGTAAAACTGCCCCTGCAGGACCAGGTCCGCAGCCTCGGGGTGATCCTTGATTCCAGGCTGACCATGGAGGCTCAGGTTTCATCGGTATGCCAGGCAGCTTGGGGTCAATTGCGTCTCATCCGAAGGCTGCAACCCTACCTTCCTGTCCACCAGCTCCCACTCGTAGTGCATGCTCTGGTCACCTCTCGTTTAGACTACTGCAATGCGCTCTACGTGGGGTTACCCTTGAAAACAGTCCGGAAATTACAACTGGTACAAAACACAGCGGCTCATTTACTTACGAATAGCCGCCGTTATGATCATATCACCCCAGTGTTATACAATCTTCACTGGCTTCCAGTTATTTTCCGGGCTCAATTCAAGGTGTTGGTATTAACCTTTAAATCCCTATATGGTTTCGGCCCAGTATACCTGAAGGAGCGCCTCCAACGTCATAAAGTGTGCCGCCTACAAGATCTGCCACTCAGGGCCTTCTCTCGGTCCCACCGACTAAAGTGGCTAGGTTGGTGAGGACTCGGGAGAGGGCTTTTTCTGTGGCAGCCCCCATGATTTGGAACTCCCTCCCAATGGATCTTCGACATGCCCCTTCCCTAGATATATTTCGCCGGGGCCTGAAAACTTGGCTTTTCCATCAGGCCTTTACGACCTTTGAGACTTCCAAGGTGCACTAGTTCAATTGAACAATCTACTAAATACTGTAATTTTTGCATTGTACTGTACAGGCTATATTGTTTATTGTTTATTGTATTTTATCATGTTTTTATTGTACGCCGCCTAGAGTGGCCACTGGCTAGATAGGGGGCCTATAAATTAAAGTTTATTATTATTATTATTAACATCTGGAAGACACACCCCGACGAGCTCGAGGGAAGTGTTTACCACACACTTGCAGAGCCGATATGAGTCACGTTGACTTTTCAGAGCCATGACAACAGGCAGCGTAGTGCAGTGGTTAGAGTGTCAGACTAGGATGAGGGAGAGCCAGATTCAAAAACTTATTCATCCACCAATATCACTGGGTGACTTTGGATCAACCAAACTTCACTGTTAGAGGCAGCATGCATCTGGTTGGTCACTGTAATAACAGAATGCTGGAGTAGATGGGTATTTGGCTGGACCTAGCAGGGCTTTTCTTATGTTCTCTCTCAGCTCACAGGGTTGTTGCAAGCATCAAATTACTGAAGGGTTCAGAGAGCCACATACGCCATCCTGAGCTCCCTGGAGGAAGCATGGCATAAAATAATGCTGATAATCAATATATATATAAAATTTGCGGTTGTCTTTGAAATGGTAAGAGCAGTTCGGCAATGGAACCGACTGCCTAGGGAGGTGGTGGGATCCCCTTCGCTGGATGTCTTCAAGCAGAGGCTGGACAGCTATCTGCGGGAGATGCTCTAGCTGTGGATTTCCTGCTGTGAGCAGGGGGTTGGACTTGATGGCCTGCAAGGCCCCTTCCAACTCTATGATTCTATGATTCTATGAAATAGGTCACCAACCCACAGTGCTTATGCAAGAACCTTCCTGCTTCTACTACTGACATTTGAAATGGGTCTCCTATAAATTCTTACAATGGTGACTGCAGGCGGAATCTTGGCCTGAGAGGCACTAAGAAAGATGAGAAAGCTGAACTTGCAAAGGATAGGGATGCTGTGGAAAACTCTCCCTATCCAGATGTATCTCCAGGAGCTCCACAGTTACTTGGCCTTATTTTCAAAGTGGAACTGATACATTAGGTAAGCCTAATAAGCCCCAAAAGTGACTAGCCTGCAAAAAAAAGGTTTACTCACCTGCTGGAATCTGGCAAAGGAGGAACAGAGATCAATAGCCCTCCTGTAGTAGCCCATTATATTCCCATGCTGGGAATGGTTTCTATGGTTGCTATGCTGGGCACTGAAGAGGGAAAGACGGCAAGCCTCTACCACCTTGCTCACTACTGCATGGAATTCCTTGTCACCTATGACTACCAAGATGGTGTTTAACTGCAAGACATTCACCATTATTCCGTGTTTTTTTTTAAAAAACACCCTGAGTTTTGTATATATAGAACACTGTGAAAGGATAGCTTACTAAACTTTTTAGTTCCTGCTCTTCATTCACGTCTTTCCCTCCTCGTGTTTCAGTCCCCTGCCCTGACCCTACCAGTGCGCCTGTGTGTATTGGTAAAACACCACCAAAACAGAAAAAAAAGAAGCAGTCTTGTTGCGATCATACATATGATCACATCAAGAGTGCATGTGCTCATCCATAAAATACTGCACAAAAAGAATTTTGAGGCTCTCGTATATGCAATCACAGACGGCTTTCTTGCTTGATCACTGTGCACACATGCATGACTTTCAGCAGGAACGGAAAAGTGCAGCATACTGCACATGCTCCAATTCCAGAATGGTTTTTTAAAATTTTCCTAGGTAAACCAGAGTTTATTTATTATTAAATTTATATCCTGCCCTTCCTCCCAATGGAGCCCAGGGCAGCCAGAGTTCAGGAGAAAGAAAGCACAGGGCAAAAGAAATAGAACAGAAGAAGTCTGTTTACTCTGGAAAAGAAAATGACAGCCCATATATGTATGTTGAAAAGTATCTGCTGACTCTAAATTTAAATTAACTATTCATGAACATAAAGACGTGCCACAAAGCAATCAGAAATATCCTCAAAGTAGAAGGCAGCCAGCTATAGAGAACAGTAAAATCCAAGATTCCCATCTTACCAGTAAAAGTCAGTATAAATTACAAAATGCCTCACAGTGAGTCAACAGTGTCTACGTTGCCCCTATCTTACTGTTAGGCACTCTCCACTTGCCTGAGCAGAGAAGATCAAGGGGACCACAACATGGTTTCCCTTGAATTAAACAAACCATGGTTGAGCTACCTCCTTCTGCAGTTTATATTAACCATAGAACAGTGTTATCTCTCAATGCTAAACTGTGATCAGGGCTGGCACCAGTCTGCCCCGGGCCCACAGCACTGTAGCCCAACCCCCCCATACAGGTGGCATGGGGCTAATAAGCCTGCCCTCACATCTCACCTACCTCTCCCGTTCCTGTGAATGACGTGCATGCTGCACATGCATGCCTACAATCAACCAAGATGCTGGCAGGGGCATCAGCCTCTTAGGGAAGGCTGCACACATGCCTGCCATCAACCAAGATGGTGGGGGGGGGCATCAGCCTCTTAGGGAAGCCCCACCACTATCTTGGTTGATGGCAGGCATGCACACACATCATTCACAGGAACTGGAGTGGGACTAGAGAGGTAGGTGGGCATGTTTTTAATTGTTTTATTGATAACTTTAATGTTTTTTGTAAACCATAGAAGTTTTTTTTACAATCAAGCAGTATATAAATATTCATAAATAAATAAATAAGGTATCTTGTAATACCTTCTTCGCATCTCTCCAAAAAACCCCAACATTCATTCACATCAGATATGAATAAATTCTGCTCCTTTTGATCGACATCTCCAACATCTACAATCACTTGCTTTCCACATTTTAAATCCTCATTGGAGTAAGTGATTCCACCACTATACAACTTTCTAAATGTTAACTGTGACATTTGAAGATATATTATCTTCTTAGTACAGTAGTAGTAGTAGTAGTGGTAGTAGTAGTGATATTATCATATCTACTAAAAGCAAAGCCAGGTGTGGATGGCTAGACAGCCAAAGTGAAGTTACTGTGAAAACAGAGGGAGGTACTGGCATGCTCGGGGAAGGGGGCGGGATTTTAAAACAAAGCAAAAACCATGAAAGAATGCATGGCTGGCTGGCATCTAAATAGGAGCATTTAATCTCACAACATTTTAGTTGCCATCATGCATGAATTGCACAAGGGGATATTAGCAAGCGGGAGTGCACTGCTGGCTTTGTCCCAAGCACCAAGGCATACTGCTGGGGCTGTTACCAGACATCCACATGTTGGCAAGTTTGTCTGAAGTGAAGAAGGCTATGAGCAATCAGACGCTTGAGTGTAGGCTTTCATGCAATCGGAATCCACATGATTGAAAGTCTTGATTGCACAGAAGCCTATGCATAACATTCAAACTTGGGGAGCTATGGTTTGTTTACACTCTGATTAGTGAACAAATAAAGATCAGAAACCACTTTTTGATCCTGGTCTGATCTTACTAACTAGAATTTAAACAAAACTATAATTCCCTGAGTTTGGACACAACATGGGACTGAAGTTTGTTTAAAACTGAATATAAAAGCTGTCAATCTCTTCCTCTCGCATGCAAAAGAAACCAAAATGTAGGAACAGGGGAGTGCCTGAGCCCAAGACTCATCATGACTTTTTAATACAGAGGGAAACAATGGTTCCTTGTTATATCTGAACCTGGCTTAAAGGTTTAAACATTTCCCAGAAGGCTGTGGATGTGAACTCACCATAGTTCTTAAATAGTAAACTAGGCTGGGATTGTAATTGCATGTCTGTAAAGTAATGTAACTTTACTGCTTTTCAATCTCATTTTCAGCTAAACTTGAAGAATGTCATATAGTGCACTGCTGTTGTTGTTAAGTGCCTTCCAGTCGATCACAACTTATGGAGACCCTATGAATCAGAGACCTCCAATAGCATCTGTCATGAACCACCTTGTTCAGATCTTATAAGTTCAGATCTGTGGCTTCCTTTATGGAATCAGTCCATCTCTTGTTTGGCCTTCCTCTTTTTCTACTCTCTTCTGTTTTTCCAAGCATTATTGTCATTTCTAGTGAATCATGCCTTCTCATGATGTGTCCAAAGTATGATAACCTCAGTTTCATCATTTTAGCTTCTAGTAATAGTTCTGGTTTAATTTGTTCTGACATCCAATTACTTGTCTTTTTCACAGTCCATGGTATTTGCAAAGCTCTCCTTCAACACCACATTTCAAATGAGTTGATTCTTCTCCTATCCGCTTTTTTCACTGTCCAACTTTCACATCCATACACAGAGATCGGGAATACCATGGTCTGAATGATCCTGACTTTAGCGTTCAGTGATGCATCTTTGCATTTGAGGACCTTTTCTAGTTCTCTTACAGCTGCCCTCAGTCCTAGCCTTCTTCTGATTTCTTGACTATTGTCTCCATTTTGGTTAACGACTGTGCCAAGGTATTGATAATCCTTGACAAGTTCAATGTCCTCGTTGTCAACTTTAAAGTTACATAAATCTTCTGTTGTCATTACTTTAGTCTTTTTGATGTTGAGCTATAGTCCTGCTTTTGTGCTTTCCTCTTTAACTTTCATCAGCATTCATTTTAAATCATAACTGGTTTTTGCTAGTAGTATGGTATCATCTGCATATGTTAAATTATTTATTTATTTACATTTGTATACTGTCCCATAGCCAAAGCTCTCTGGGCAGTTTACAGCAATAAATTATTGATATTTCTCTCTCCAGTTTTCACACCTCCTTCATCTTGGTCCAATCCTGCTTTCCATATGATATGTTCTGCGTATAGATTAAACAAGTAGAGTGATTAAATACAAACATCTCACACCCTTTCCAATTGGGAACCAATCGGTTTCTCCATGTTCGGTCCTTACAGTAGCCTCTTGTCCAAAGTATATGTTGCACATCAAGACAATCAGATGCTGTGGCACTCCCATTTCTTTTACTGCATTCCATAGTTTTTTTTTTTTACACAATAATTTTTATTCAAATTTTCATAAAACATAGAAAACAAAATCATAAAACATTCAAAGACAAAAAACAAAACAAAACAAAAATGATTAAACAAAAAAAAACAAAATGTTGACTTCCCATTTGTCACATATCAAATCAGTTATAGGTCTACAATATATAACAATCCTGTCTCTTAAATCATATTATAAAATCACTTTCCTCCAGTAGTTATCTTAATTAATCATCAAATCTCATAAACATTACTTTATTCTTTCCACAAAAAGTCAAAGAGAGGTTTCAATTCTTTAAGAAATATATCTATCAATTTTTCTCCAAATAAACATGTCAATTAATCCATCTCGTTAATAATTATAATAATCTTATTGTCATAACCATAGTCCAAATAAACATTTCGATTAATCCATCTCATCAGAATCTGTTAGGTCCAATAATTTCAATAGCCATTATTCCATTATCCCTATTAGTTCCATCTTCCATCTTCAATAGTCCTGTTAAGTCCAGTAATTTCAGTGTCCAATCTTCCATTATCAGTATTCCATAATAATCTTGCTGTTGTAGCCATAGTCATATAATAAGAGTCTGATGGGAATTTCCTCTATCCCAAATATTTTCTTGCCATCCATTCTGAATAAGTTGCTGAAATACTGTTGTAAAGTCATATCTGTGTTCTTCTTTTTTACAAAATGCACTGGCTCATCTCTTAAGAGTTTTTCCATTGTCACATGGCTGCAGTTAATTCCATAGATTTTCTCTATATCAAGCTCCATCACATCATTCCAGTCCAGAAGATTATCCAAGCCATTGATAACTTTATCTCTAATATCTTCATTAATTTCTTCAAAGATAACGTTAAATTCCAAACAGTAGATTTTATTTCTAATATCCATAAACTCCAGATCTTTTTCCAATTCCACATTTGTTCCAATCTCCAGGGCTTGTATCTTCCCTTTATTTTTTCTTTTCTCATCTCTGATCTCATTCTCCTCTCTCACAGGATCCCCTATTTCTTTAAGCTCCTGCGTCATTTTACTCAGTTCAATTTTCAGCTCCTTACTACCCTGTCGCAGGGTTTGTTTCGTTATCTCAATCTCATCCATTATTTTCTGAAACATAGTTACTTCCAGATTCTCAGCCACTTTCTTGATTGCCATTTTTAAAACCACGAAAACAAAGCAAAACAAAAATAAAGAAGAACCACTTCTTATTTCAGCAACAATTGGGTTAATATTCCAGGCTTGATGACATCACAGTATAAACAGAGCAACCTGCCTTATCTCTCTATGTTCAAGAATGCAAAACAAATTTAGTTCCCAGCATCAAAACAGTTAGTGGCGTTGTGAAGAAGCAGATTCGTCAAAATAAAATAGACCAAAAAGAGAATAGTCCCAGACAATATAATATTCCTCGGAATAGAAATCAGGAATAGAAATCCCTCTTCTGTTTATTATCTTTAGAATGCACTTCCAGGACAGCTTTTTGCGACAGAAACAGAGATAAGCTGTTAATTTCGTGAATAACAGAGAAGAGTTATAGCTCACCCAGAAGTTTTCCAAAGCCGATCAATCTGACAAATCTCCTTTTGCTGCAACAATTTAAACCAAGTAAAAAAAATAATAGAAAGAAGGGTGCTTGCCTGTTAGTCCGTTCTCTCTTTAAAGAAAAGATAAACATATCGCTTATACAGATAGAGCTTGTTCGGAAGTCCGTCCGGCATTGTTGGCTGGACCTTATCTCATAAATTAATGAAATCCAGTCCTCCCAACAAAAACAGGCTTTTGAGGTTGATCTCTACGTTTCTCCCTGCCCGGGAGAAATTTCATCAGTCAAAAAAAAAAAAATGTTCTGACTGATTTATATCTGAATAAGCTTCTTTTGAGGCGGGAGCCCGTCCCAAAAGCAGGCACAAGCGAAGTCACCCTTCCCGGAAGTCCGCATTCCATAGTTTTTCATGATCTACACAGTCAAACGCTTTGCTGTAATCTATAAAGCACAGGGTGATTTTCTTCTGAAATTCCTTGCTCTGTTCCATTATCTAACGTATGTTTGCGATATGATCTCTGGTGCCTCTTCCCTTTCTAAATCAAGCTTGGACATCTGGCATTTCTCGCTCCATATATAATAAGAGTCTTTGTTGTAGATTCTTGAAATTACTTTACTTGCATGGGCTATTAAGGCAATAGTTCAATAATTACTGCATTCCCTGGGATCTCCTTTCTTTGGAATTGGGATGTATATTGAACACTTCCAGTGTGTGGGCCATTGTTTAAGTTTTCCGTATTTGTTGACAAATTTTTGTCAAAACTTTGGACAGATTCAGTCTCAGTAGCTTGTAGCAACTCTATTGGCATGCCATCTGTTCCTGGTCATTTGTTTCTTCCAAGTATTCTAAGAGCAGCTTTCACCTCACATTCTAAAATTTCTGGTTCTTCATCATATGGTTCCTTCATGAATGAATCTGTCCTCCTGGCATCTCTTTTATAGAGTTCTTCACTGTATTGCTTCCATCTTCCTTTTATGTTATCTCAGTGAGTCAGTGTGCTCCTCTGTTGATTATACTCTTGGTTTAAATTCCCCTTTCATTTCTCTAATCTTTTGGAATAGGGCTCTTGTTCTTCCCTTTTTGTTGTCCTCTTCTATTTCTATACAAATAACTATTGTAATAGTTCTCTTTGTCCCTATGTACTAGTCGCTGTATTGTTGCATTTAGGGTTCTAACTGTGTTTCTATCTCCTTTTGCTTTAGGTTTCCTTCTTTCTTTAACCATTTTAAGAGTTTCTTCAGTCATCCATTGAGGTCTTTCTCTCTTTTTAACTAGAGGTGTTGTCTTTTTGCATTCTTCTCTGATAATGTCTCTGACTTCACTCCATAGTTCTTCTGGTTCTCTGTCAACTAAGTTTAAAGCCTCAACTCTGTTCCTTATTTGATCTTTATATTCTTCTGGGATGTTATTTAAATTGTATTTTGGCATTATAATTGCTTTGTTCTTCTTTAGCTTAACTCTGATTTTTTATATGACCAGTTCATGATCAGTACCACAGTCTGCTCCTGGTCTTGTTTTCCAGAAAGTATGGAACTTCTCCATCTTCTGCTACCAATTATATAACCAATTTGATGAGTCTTTCTCCTGCTTCATTTCTATCTCCAAAGCCCAATTTCCCCACAATTCCTAGTTCTTCTCTGTTCCCTACTTTTGCATTCCAGTCTCCCATGATTATCAGCACATCTTGTTTTGGTGTGTGATCAATTTCTTCCTGTACGTCTGCATAAAATCTCTCCAATTCCTCTTCTGCATTTTTCTGTTGGAGCGTAGACTTAGATGATGGTTATGTTAATAGGTTTCCCATTAAATCTCATTGATATCACTCAGACCTTGCGTCATAGCTCTCAATTGTTCTGCTACATCACTTCTTACTATTAAAGTAACCCCATTTCTTCTTAATTTATCCTTTCCTGCATAAAATATTTTGCAGTTGCCTGATTGAAAATGTCCCATTCCTGTCCATTTTAATTCACTCACACCAAGTATTGTAATGTTGATACGTTCCATTTCTTGCTTAACGATTTCTAACTTTCCCAGGTTCATGCTTCTTACATTCCATGTTCCTGTTGTGTGCATCGTACAACTCTGGACTCTCCTTTCGCATCTGTGCGCATCAGCCTCTGGGCTTCATTTTGGCTTTGACGCAGCTGCATCATTACTCACAGTGCTACTCGTACTTGTCCTTTGTTCTTCCCCAGTAGCTTGTTGAGTGTCTTCTGACCTGGGGGGTCTCATCTTCCAGCACTATCTCGTGTTGCATTTTGGATACTCTGTTCATAGGGTTTTTGTGGTAAGAGATATTCAGAGGTGGTTTACCATTGCCTTCCTCTGAGTTTAGATGCATCTTAGTCTGGTGTCTCAGCTTTGACTATTCCACCTTGGGTTCCCCTGCTAGGAGTCTAGCCTCTTGGTCTAGACTCCTGACGGCATTGCTCTCAGCTTCTTCAACACTCTCAGACTCTCTCACCATGTTAAGGTGGGCATCCCAGAGGGGGAAGTTCAACTGTATCTTGAGTTTAATGTAAAATACCACTATATTCACTGGGATTCAGCAGCTTACTTTATCAAGATTCTAGCATATAGACATATGAGGTTTGGATAAATGAAGTGTGTGCATTTGAATAAATGAAGTGTGTGTATGTGTATTTCTGCAATTGCATTTGTGATTTTAAAGCTAAGACTGATTAAATCATGAGCTATGTTCACTCCTAACCATGTGTATACTCTAGTGAAGGCACAGATGGTTAGTAAAATGACAGCTATAAATACCTCTAGCAAATGTTTTTATGATTTGTTATGGCTGAAAAGTCCATGCATAATGTAAATGTTAGTTGTGTCCCAATTCTGTAGCACACTGAGGATCTTGTACACTTGTTCTCAGGATTATGTTTGTGGACTAATTAAATGAATTTAAGTAGCTAAAAAGTATTATGTTTCTGCTATTGTAGGTCAAAGCCAAACCAACCAAGCTTTCGCTAAACACCACCTTTTTGTTTGAAAAAATGTAGCATCACCTTCACTAAGTGCACATAATGGTATTTTGCAGTGGCGTTTTACTTTTGTCAGAGTTGCACACCTGCAGAAGTAGCAGCTTTTAATCTGCACATCATCTTTGAAAGCAGACAGAATGGAAAACATTGAATGGAAAATATGGGGCATTGTAATTGTAGCTTAACACACATTCCTTCTTTCTTTCCTTTCCAGGCCCTGAATGCCTGCCTTTATGTCATTAAAGAAAAATGGGAGAACTTATCTTGATGACCTACTTCTGAATGAAAAGGTATGTTTTTTTACAGAACTAAAACAGTACTAAGTCTGCATCAATGATTAAGTAACACAATTTTCATATATATAATTAAAGAATGTTTCCTTTATGGGTTAACCTGGAAATTGCATCTCCAGTTTTATCCTCATTATTCTCTATTAGTGAAAACCTATTCACTTCAACCTATTCACCTCCGTGGCGCACAGTGGTAAGCGGCAGTAACGCAGCCGAAGCTCTGCTCACGGCCGGAGTTCGATTCCAACGGAAGGAGGAAGTCGAATCTCTGGTAAAAGGGGTCGAGGTCCACTCAGCCTTCCATCCATCCATTGTCGGTACCCGGCATATGCTGGGGGGTAAAGAAAGACCAGGGAAGGAACTGGCAATCCCACCCCATATAAACAGTCTGCCTAGTAAATGTCGCAAGATGTCACCCTAAGAGTCGGAAACGACTCGCACTGTAAGTGCGGGGACACCTTTACCTTTTTATTCACTTCAAAGGGGATTGTGCTAATCAGCCTAAGATATCAGGAGTAAAAAAAAACCTGCCACAAAATCTTTAGTATTAGATGAATTCTTGCCTGTCTCCAAGGTCATTTTGCCCAAAATGGTAGCCACAATTTGCTTGTTCTATAGCAAGGCTGGGGAACCGTTTTTCAGACCAAGGGCCACATTGCCTCATGGGCAACCTTCTAGGGACCGCATGTCAGTGGTGGGTGGGACCAGAGACAATGGATAGATGCACAAACGTTAGTTACACACACACACACACACACACAGAGGGAAGCAAGACCATTATTACAGCTCAGGGACACATTCAAGCCAAGCAAAAGCACCTGAAGAGAGCGCAGAGCAGGGCTGGTGATGGTTGTGACCTTGGGAGAAGGCATAGCCTGGCGAGAATCTTGAGGGCCATATAGTCCATCCAGGCAGCCAAAAGACATTGTCAGGGTTCAAGGACACATTTCATCCAGGCAAAAACACTCAAGGAGGATTGGTGAGAGGTGTTTTGGGGGAGAGGGTATGTGGCTGAGGAGGGGAGTGGCCTGGGACAGTCCTGAGGGCCAGGTAAAGAGGCCTTGAAGGTTGTATTTGGCTCCTGGGCCTAGGGTTCCCCACTCCTGGCTTACAATGCTGAAAATGTACAAAACAGCAGCAATCCTGTTCTTCCTGAAACGTACGGGATCTTTGAATATACATGGTGAAACCCTAATTTTCAGTAATAGTAGAATGAAGCACCTGGGATGACCATGCCAGTAATAGTCTGGCTGCCACAGGGTAATTTTCAGGCTTATGAAAGGACCTCTATTTTAGATTCTATCTGGTCTTCATTGAACATTAGTTCGGATTTGTTTGCTGGGAGTTTATATGATAATGGGCTCCTCCCGGAAGTAAGGGTAGGATATTATTATTATTATTATTGTCATCATCATCATCATTAAATAATAATAAATAATAATGAGCATGCATTCTGCATTCATTTTGATCTGCTTGTGGGATGTTTATAAAGTATGTCTTCGCATTCATCATTCATTCATTTCATATTCTTCAATGCATTTCCCCATCACTTTCCTAATCGTGAAAAGTCTGTTTCCTTTTTAAAGTGGATTACATTAGAAACAAAGGAAATATAGGAAGCTGCCTAATACTGAATCAGACCTTTCGTCCATCTAGCTCAGCATTGTCTATACTGACTAGTAGTGGCTCTCCAGGATTTAAGACAGGGTTCAAACCCCAACCCTACCTGGAGATACTAGAGAGGGACTGAACCTGGGATCTTCAGCATGCAAAGCAAATGCTCTATCACTGAGCCATGGCCCTTCCCCTAATTTGTTGTGCTAGGGCAACAAGGGTGCTTTAATCCACTTTAACCAGAGCAAACCTAAATTTCTTGGTGTGCGCTTGAATCTCGCCTTCAAAATATTAATGGCAGCTCATAAATAATTTTATAAAAAATTTAGGAATGGTGCAATTCTATGCTGACCAGCATCCTGCCTCACTTTCCTTGCTACTTTTAATGATTATAAATCTCAGTCGTATCCTGAATCATAGCCTGTTCCACCAAAATTTAAAAAAGAAATGATGGTTCAAGTTAAAATGTCAAGATTACGAACAGCTCTGGCTATGTCTGTTTTAACACACTGTTGTGAGCTAGCAGTTCTTTTTTAAAACCAATATCAAACATAGGGGCTGAAATAAAATGCAACATGATCTTCATTCACTGGCATTTCTTGACACAAGGTCAGGAACCTTTTATATTCCTCAGTCACTTAAAGTTGTACCATGAGACAAATATATTCCTAGGTTTAATAAAATGCATTACTCTGGAAATGGCAACAAATATACATTGTGCAACCTATTCTGTGCCTACAACTGACCATGACATAGATGGAAAGCCACAAAAGGAGGTGATTCCGTTGAAAATTGATGAAAAGATTAACTGATGCATAATCTACTCTGACTCCTCTAATACAGCACAGGAATTCTCTATATGGAATGACAAGAAGAATTAAAAGCAGACAAACAAAATAAAATATTGGCACAATATTCATACATGTCTAAACATAAGAACTCTCTGCTGGATCCTTCAGGAGGTTTGAAAGTCAGCTCTGAAAGCAGATCAGGACTTTCATGTTGTTGATCCCCAGTGTCAGGTATTCAGTGATATACTGCATCTGAATCTTGAGGTTCCATAGAAGCATCATTACTAATAGATGTTGATAGACCTATCTTTCCAAGAATTTGCTCTATTCCTTTTTAAAGCCATCTAAGCCTGTGGAAATCACAACATATGGCACTGAATTCCATAAATCAATTCTGCACAGTATGAAATAGTGCTTTCTTTTGCCTGACCTGAATCTATTGCTATTCAATTTCACTGGAAGATCACTACTATTATGAAAGGGGGGAGGGGGAACTAATGCCATGCATAATTGTATAAACCTTTATCATGTCTTCTCCCTGCTTAGTCACTCTTTTCCTAAACTAAAAGGCCCCAGATACTTCAGTTTTTCCATGCAGGACATCTTGATCATTTGGGTTGTCTTTTCCTGAACCTTTTCAAGCATTTGGGGATGGCATGGATGAAATGTATTCAGTATTCCAAATGCGGCTGCACCATAAACTTATATAAAGGCATTAAGATACTGGCATCTTTTCTTTCAGCACTTTCCCTAATAATCCCTAGCACTGAATTTTTCATAGTGGCCACATGCTGAGCTAACAATTTCACTGAGTCACACTCTGTAGAGCTATGCAGATTCTTCCTCAGCAAACCTTGTTCTTCCGCATGCTTAATAATTTTATCTTTAGTAATGCTTTCCACTAATTTATCCAAAGTGGACATTTAAGCTAATTGGCCTGTAATTTTCTGGATCCCACTGGATCCCTTTTAAATATCTGGCAGTGGCTGAGTTAGCATGTCAGAGTAAGCTAGAAGCTGTGGCTTGCCATGCATGAGCCAATTGTGACCACTTTGCTGCTCCCCATTTCTTCCCACTTATGTGCAGAGGAAATAAACCATGGTCCCTCGCTTAATGTTAAATCCAAACCAAGAGTTGTGGTTTGTTTTGTGCAAACCAACCATAACTGATAAGCCAAGAGCAAAACATGGCTTATGACCGTGGTTTGTTTCAAATGACATAACGCTAAGCCAGGGATCACAGTTAGTTTCTCCCCAACAGGAGCAGAGAGCAGTGGAGCAGGTGTGATCAGCTCAGGTATGATACACCATGATTTATGGCATATCATGACACACAAATGCAGCCATTATGTTGGCTACTTTCCAATCTTCCAGCAGCAAGGTCAGTTTTAATGGCATGGTGCATATTTTTCTTAGGAGATCAGAATCTTCACATTTCATTTTTTTATGAACCTCGGGTAGATGCCACCTGGATCCAGTGACTTATTAATTTTAATCTATTTATAAGCCCTCATATCTTATCACTTCTATTTGATTCAGTTCCTCAGACCCCTCCATGGTAATAAATGCTTCAGGTGTGGGTATTTATCTAAAATCATCCCACAATGAAATCTGAAGCAAATAAAATATTCAGCTCCTCTGCAATCTCCCTATCCTATAGCTGATATCATTTAATGAGACCAGCGGTCATTACAAAATGCAACCAAGACATGACAGACAACAACTGAACATCTGCCTCTAATTTGCACTCTGATGATCCCTGCACTCCTAGCTAATGAGATATTGTTTCTACGACCACCTGCAGTTCTACTCCTAAACTATCAAGTTAAATTTTACACATACAGCTTATTATCAGCTTGAAGCCATAGGCAATTATTCCATAAAAATAGCCTCTGGCATATCCCACTTCTTTATAATTTATAATGGGGTTGAAATTGAACACTATAGGAATAAAATAATTGATAGCAGGAATCTTGCCACATGGAGAGAATGCTATAGCCTACCCGGATTCCACAGATAAGGAGCAATAACTTTGCTGACTCTAAATACATTATACCTTGCATGACTCGGGAAGCTGCCGTACCAGGTCAGAGGATTTGATCACCTAGGACCACCAGTGGACAACCCTTTCTTTCTGTCAAGGGGGTAACATACCAACTGTGGGCAGGGTCAGAGGGAAAAGGGGATGAGTCCACTCCCTTATCGCTCTCTTTGTACCACCCCATTCTTTCTCTTTCTCTCCCCATCCCTACTCCCTGCCTAACAAGCTGGCAGGAGAAGGACAGATCACTTTTGCCAGAGGTGTGGACTGATTGACGGCAGAGGGCTTTTGAAATTAGGCTGAGGGCCACATAAAATTAGGCTCACCAGTGATCTAGCCCATTTACTGTCTGCTCTGACTGCCAGTGAAACTCCAGCTACTGGGTCCTTTACAGAGCGTGGAAGATTACTTTAAAAAAATAATAAATTACAGTTACAGTTACATGGCCCCCAAAAAGTAGTAATTACCATTACAATTACAATAGCTCTGAAAGTAACTGATTACTTTACTTTTACTCAAAAGTAATTGCTACAATTACATTTTAGTTACTTTTTAAAAAGAAATTGCCTACAAAGTGCTGGCCTTGGCTGCTGCACATCTAAGTAGCCTAAAACAACATTAAAAATAAGCACACACACACACAGAGGATAGTAGAACATTTTTTTTATCCATGAGATTAACAGAATGGCATAACACCCCACCCCCAGCAATGATGATACCCCAAAACACATATTTTTGTATATATATATTGCCTCCAGCTCTTTTCTCCTTCCACTCCTGTCAATTTTTAAACAATTGTTTTCTCCACCCTGTCTCGCTCTCCACCTCCTCCCTTGTCACCTCCTAAGCACCCATAGAGCATGAAGGAAGAACAACGCTGCACAGAAGCCCAATTTGAAGCACATGATTTTTATTCACAGAACAGAGGAGCAGAAGACTTCCCCTGCTCCGCTCCCCCCAAGTAATGCACAAAAGTAATGCTGGAACCATTACAATTACTCCTCAAAAGTAATGAAGTTACTACTCGTTCTATTACCAGCAAAATGTAATGAAGTTACCCACTCGTTACTCAAAAAAGTAATAAATTACAACTTGTAACTAGTTACTTCCAAGCTCTGGTCCTTTAACAGAGAAGAAGCCAGGCATCAAACTGGGGACTTTCTGCCTGCAAAGCAAGTGCTTGCCACTGAGCTATAGTCCCTCTTCCTAACATATCTCTTATTGGGAAGAGAGTGCCCTAAATGGCCTCGAATCTCAGATCTGTGTGGAAAGACAGTTGTTACTCACAGGTGGGATGGAAGTCCTCTGCACTTTTTCATTCTAATTGCCGGATCCTGCAACCAGATGCTGGCTGTGTTTTCGTGGGCAAGGAATCTCTTCTTACCCCCTAAAGTTATGGAAATGCACTGTGTTGTTTTTTTAGCAAAGAGAATAGGACAATAACCAGTTTACATGGAACGCCTGCACAACTTGCGATCCATCAAACTAAGGAGCCCATCAGCCATGACCTGCCAGGGGCTTGTTTTTGCAATATAGGGGGGCAACAGAAGCCAGTTCATTAAGTCCCTGGTGGGCTGGTATACATGGTTAGTCAACTGCACTCCGGTGGGGGAGGTGGGTCACAAGTTGTACACTACCCATAGACTGTTTGCCAGTACTGGAGAAGAATACAGAGAAAAATCCTATACATTTCTACTCAGAAATAAGCCCACAGAGTACTAAAAGATATACTTCCTGGTAAGTATGTATAGGATTGCAGACTCAGTATATCCCTCTGCTGACATTCATCCCTCCTCACCCATGATTAGAATTACACAAGGAGGGAGAATAGGAATGCGCCCATTGGCTCTCTGCTGCATTTGTGTTGTTCAGCTCTGTAGCCTTTCATGTGTCATGGCTGAACTTCGGCACTGGGGAGTCTTTTCTATCTATGTGCGAGATTAAGAATATGGCAAGACCAGAGCTTGGAAAAGTTACTTTTTTGAACTACAGCTCCCATCAGCCTAATCCAGTGGCCATGTTGCCTAGGGCTGATGGGAGTTGTAGTTCAAAAAAGTAACTTTTCCAAGCTCTGGCTGCAAGACCAGGGTTCAAACCAGAGCTTGGAAAAGTTACTTTTTTGAACTACAACTCCCATCAGCTCTAGGCAACATGGCCACTGGATTAGGCTGATGGGAGCTGTAGTTCAAAAAAGTAACTTTTCCAATCTCTGGTTCAAACTCATGCAGGGAACCCTCCAATACTCCTATTCAGTTAACATTTTTAGGTTGCTTGTGTGAGACTTTTTTTTTTGTTATCATTCCAGCACCAGGTTCTTTTGGGAGCAAGAGTAGGGCATCGATTTAATTAATAAATAAACAAAGATCAAAAGTTTTTTTTATTTGCCTAAGCATTTAAGTTGGTAGTTGTTTGTAGCCTGCTCTGTTGTTTTTTAGCTCTCTTTATTTGTTTTGAATGGTGCATTTTATTGTTTTATTGTTGTGTATTTCATGATGTTCTGTACCCCACCTGTACTGATCTGTACAGATGAAGAGTGAGCTGTAGATATTTTTAATAAAGAAATAAATACAAAAATATATTTCAGTTGATTTACACATTGAATTTGAGAAATTATCTATTTAAATTGCAGATCTGGACATCTTAATATTAGTTTATACTTTACTTAATCATGGCAGGAAAACATCCAGTGCTTAACATCTGTTGCCTCTAAAGACAAATGCAGAACAGCTTGATTTACCTCCTCTGCTTCAATTGGCTATATGCTCCCCTCTGATTAATCAATTCCACAACAAATTGCTCTCATAGTTCATGTTGTGAAAAAGGGACTAACAGTACTACATCATTAAGTTTGATTTATGAGGTACTATGGAAAGAGCCACTTACCAGAGCTTGCAAAGTAAGGCCATGATTAAACGGCAGTTTAGCGGTAATTTCTTAGCAATTGGATGTTTGCTGCTTGACAGTTAACTTGCATATGGGAGAAACCACTGGCTCTTTCTGCCATGAAGACCAGTTGTAGAGTTGTTGATCAACTTAATACACTCAAATTAAATCCCATCAAGAATCAGCTGTCAAGAACTATATTTGCATATTGTGAACCCAGTCTCATTGGCGTGGTCCAAGGGCTTGAATGGTACAAACTAGTTAGCATCCAGAGTGCTGCAATTTTACATTTGGTCTCTGAATATTTCTTGCAATATTGTACTAGTGCAGGAAAAGAGACCCTGTGTCCCTGCCCCTGTTCTTGGACTCCAACTCCCATCAGCCCCAGCCAGCATGGCCCATGGTCAGGGATGATGGGAGCCATAGTCCAACAGCCTCTGGAAGGCCATCTTTGCACTTGGGCAAGCTGGAGAGTCTTGTACCTGCTGCTACAAATAGGATTGTGCTTGGTGTTGCTGCTCCCCCATCCATATCTGATTTGTGCAAGATTTTGCGCAGCCTGGCAGCATCAGAGGAGGTAGCCTGTTGCATGTATTCCGTCCCGAGTTACTGTGCAACATGGTGGGTATGTCACTTCAGCAGCACAACATACCTTACGACACTGCCCTTGTGCAAGGATATTTGCATTTTTGTATCCACCTTTTGCTTCTCACAGTACAGCATAGGAACCAGCCATTAACATACTTGTGTTGAGGACTAACAGTGTCCTACTCCACCTGCTTAAAAACATGCAATTGGGTTCAAGGATGGTAGTTCACTGAACATGTAGATGGGAATTTCTGCTTATTATGTTACAATAACACCCATGCAACAGCAGTTTAATAAAATCATGTTTTGTGGCAATATTCTGGGGAAGTGCTTTATGTCCCTATCACCAGGTGGTGAAGAAAGTCTTGAAATCCAGACACAATTTGCTTAAATCCAATTATTGCAACTTTACCAATTTGTGGACCTGATTATGTTTTATACTGCTTTACAGCAATATAATATCTTTACTTAAAGGAGCATGGATCTTCATAGGGAGATGAATCTTTCAACTTTTATATTATATATTGCAATTACATCTTTGCCAAGACAGTAAACAAACAAATGGCACTTTTTCTATGGCAGCTAGTACAGGAAGTTGTAAAATTTAAATGCGACTCAACTGAATGCTGATGTTGAGCAGTGAAGCAACATTACTCAGAAGTCATACATACATAAGTGAACACAGAATTCCAGAAGCCTGATCAACAACTACCTACTTATGTCACCACTAATTTCAACTACTACTAAGGGGTAGCTGAAGTGATGTCCACCAGATGTTGTGGTAGTCCATTTCCCATTAGCCCCAGCTTTCATGGTCCAGCAACATCTGGAGGGTCGCAGGTTCCCCATCCCTAAACAATTGGCATCAGTGACTTTTGGGACTAACACACCAACCTTAAACACATTCATAGAAATTGGTGGGACATGTGCCCATGTATTATGTTTAGGCAGTAGTCAGATTAAATCCAAGAAGCATGCCCAACAGCGTAATCCTAAGCGTCTTTACTCAGAAGTAAGTCCTCTAAATTCAATGGGATTTACTCTCTAGCAGTCTTAATGGCTTTGAATCAAGCTGTTCAAGATTTTCACCAAAGTAGTTAATAAGCACAACTCTATATCTCAGAATCAATTCGCACATTATATTTTGAGTGTGCACACACAGCGCATGTGCTAAAACACTAACGCACAATGGAGACAATGACAAACACAGACACTGGCATAAAAGATGTGTAAGCACATTAGTGAGCTGGTGATTGTTCAGGGTTCCCTGCGCTCTCAATCTGAAAGAATGGGAAAGGTTCTTTATCCTATTAACAGGCAAGTGATAACAGCAATATTAACATTATCTTTCAAATCTATAGGAGCACAGCCTCCCTGACACCTTTATAGGCATCTCATGGTTTTATCTTCTGTTTACCTTTGTGGGTGTTGGATAGGGTTGCTAGGCTCAGGGCCTGAGAAAGATTCTGTATCTTTAAGAGAAAAGAAAATTCAGACAAGTGCAGGTTTTCTTGCAACATTGTAATGGGAAAAACCACAATGTGAAATTCTCCCTTCCCCTGGCACAACTTTTAAAGATACAGAAGACCTCTTGGTTGCCAGGCCGAGCTTCCAAGAGGTCTTCTGTATCTTTAAGAGTTGTGCAGGGGGAAGGGAGAATTTCACCTTGTGGTTTTTCCCATTACAGGGTTGCAAGAAAACCTGCACTTGTCTGAATTTTCTCTTCTCCTAAAGATACAGGATCAGTCTCAGGCCCTGAGCCTGGCAACCCTTTACTATAAAGCTAGTTTTCATTCTCTTTAATGAATTGTTATGGAATGATGAAAGAAAGATCTTACTGGTCACAAGTGAATATAGTCTGGAATACATGTTAATCCCTAAATGATGCCTTTTAAAACATCAGTTTGTCAAAATCAGAAAGCTAAACCATATTGAAAAGGGAAACAATGAAAAAGCCTGCTATAACCATATTCCATGTTTTCCCTTATCAGTTTTGTTCTCACAGTGGAAACTGACTCTTAAGTTATACCGTCTGCTGTTCAAATATGAGACATGCTTTGCAAAGCGCAGACGCCTAAGGACCACTGTGCTTGTATTCTGTTCTACTTACAATGTGTATGAATCAGACAGATGCTGTCCATTAAGTAGAGTAGACTTGAAGATGTGTGGCTGTTTATTTTTAACCACTCCTCCAGGACACCATTAACCTTGCATAACCAATTTTTATATTTGTTCGATGAACTGCATTAGCCCAAAGGAGTGAAAAGAAAACTGTTTCATTAGCCAAAAGAATATGTCATAAATCTATTGCAGTAGTTACACTCACAATGTGTGTATGTAGGTCAGAGAGAGAGAAAGAGAGGGAGATGTATGTAGGCCAGTCACAAAATATGCATGCCCATTGCACGAAACAAATCTAAATGGTAATTAATAGTCTAACAGATATGAAGTACAGTGTTAAAGTGTTTGATTTCCCATTTGCATCCTTAAAACTATTTACACAAAACATCTGAGGAGAAAAATAGAATATTGTGAAATCATGAGTTCTTTTTAAGAGAATACACATATTAATAATAATACACATATTGTCATGAAAAGGAGCCTCTGCAATGTTGACGTTGAAAACCTAGTTCACTTCCACCTGCTCAGTTGTGAAAATGTTAGATGAAACTATGCATTCCCTTAGAGCCCTAAAAAACATACTACTGCAGTGCCCTTCACACTTGGGATGTGTGTGCTACTAAAACTTAATGCAAGAGAGTCTTCAACATTAATGATGATGGCTAGCTTTTAAAAGTGCTTATGCTTATGCTTTCTATGTCTAATAAAAATGTGGCACTGATAACCAAGATAGTATGCCATAAATTCCAATTACAGAAACATTAATAGCACATTTTTTATGTAAGACTTGAAAGCCAGGAGACCTTGATGACATTTCTCATCTCTGCGTGTGTTTTCCTACCTAGTTTTACAGCACATAGAAATTTACATTAGCTTACTCTGGCACACTGATATATCACTAGAGCATTCTGAAAATGAGTGATGCAGGAGGAAGTCAATCCCATTCATTGAAACAATTTTGCATGAAGATCATATACCCCAAAGGCAGTATTACTAAGGAAGCTATCGACTGCTAGTATCCTCCCATGTCTCATGCAGGGCAAGAAGCAATTTTTCAAGCCTGATTATTATTCATTTCCTGGAGGGCTCATCTCGTAATAAATTACATTCTCACAAAATATACCACATCTTAGTTTAACTGCTGCCGTTTCCACGTGCCCTCCTGTCAATAGTCACATTCCTTACACATTTCCTCACAGCCTCTGAAATGGAAATCTTCCTCCTATTACCCGACCGCTTCTGGACAACATGATCAACTATTTAATGAACCGTTGCACTTGCAATGCCAAGCTGGGTGCTCTGTGCACGTGTGTGTGCATGAGCGCTCGCGTGTTTAATGAGGATTTCTACGCAGGAGAAGAACAGGAAAAAGAATCTGTAATGTCCTTAATGCGCTGGGATCAGGAAATGAGAAAAGGTTGAGTTTGGCAGTCGCTAGTTTGAAACTCAGAAGATGGCCGAGCCTTTAAACGCATTCTCATTCCCGCTCACTGTAGGAATGCATTCTGCACACGCACACACACGACTCTCAACCCCAACTCCTCTGACTGTCCCACAAAGACCTTACCGTCCCCTCGCACGCTTGTCTTCACCACCGATCTCCAGACGCCGCGGCACAAAGCGTCCTTTAATAAAGCCTCCGGCACCGCACGAGACCCTCGAGCACTTTAGCTAGGATGTAAAAAAAACCCCACAAAACCCCCAAGCCCTCCTCCGGGGCTGCTGGGCAGGAGTGGAGAGCGCGTGAGGCGGGCCAGCCTCCCACAAGGAGGAGCTCTCCGCTTACCTGCCAAGGGTGAGCGGAGCGGGCAGCAGAGGCAACCGCTCCCAACTCCAGCTGCTCCGCCGCGGCGCCCCAGGAGCGCGCGGTCCCGCGTGCCGGCGGCGTCGGACCCAGGGGAGGCAGATCGGAGGAAATCGCTGCACAGCGGCGCACGAGAGGTGCGCTCCGGTGAGGTGGAGGTGGCCAAAGCAAAGCCCAAGTCCTTACCTGGGAGGGACCTGCAGCGTTGCATTCCCAGCCATGGGGAGCAGGGCGAGTGGCTCTTCGGCACCGGGGGTAGGCGAAGAGAGACGAGGCGGCGCTTGCACTCTGCCCCGCTTGACTGGCTTTAATACTCCTCCTCCCTCCAGCCCTGCCCTTTGCCGCCCTTCGCCCCCTCCTCCTCCTCCTGTTGAGACTTTCCCGCCCCTAAATAGGAGGAGGAAGAGGAGCCTCGTGGGAGTCACCGACTACTGGCGCCAAGAGAGGACAGGAGCGATGCTGCTGGTGGCAACGGAAAGAGCTCCGGTCCTCTTTGAATACTTGGTGACGGGCTGGGAGACCCTGATTTAAGTCCCTACTCCATCCATCAAGCTCACTGGGTGTGACCACTAAAGGGCTGTTCACACGTTATACTATACACGTGCACAAGGAGTCTGTGCAGGTACATATGTCATCCTTAGGAATGTTTGCACATTTCATTCACCGAGTGCACCTGTGTACACAAATTGTTGAGCTGTACGCGCCTACAGTTATTGATAGGTACCACTGAATGAGCCTACAGTGTGTTATTGGTGTCTACAAATGGTTGAGTTGTGTGAATCAAGAAGTGTGCACTCTTTCACACTAACGCTCATACAGACAACTTGAATCTGCATTCAGCATAACATGTGAACAAGCCTATCATGTGAATGTAACAGTCGACATGTGCCTAAACTACTAAAAAATGTGGAGTACAGATTGGGTCCACTGCTGCCTGCATGTTGATTATGATTATGTGCAGTTTCTTTTCCCTCAGCTTTACCTACTCCCAATGGGTTGTTGAGGGAAGGGGAAGGAGAAAACCTTGCATACTGCTATTTGGTGTTGTTGTTACTTCTAATGATAGTTCTAGTTTAATTTGTTCTAACACCCAATTATTTGTCTTTTTCGCAGTCCACGGTATCCGCAAAGCTCTCCTCCAGCACCACATTTCAAATGAGTTGATTCTTCTCTTATCCGCTTTTTTCACTCTCCAACTTTCACATCCATACATAGAGATCGAAAATACCATGGTCTGAATGATCCTGACTTTAGCGTTCCATGATACATCTTTGCATTTGAGGACCTTTTCTAGTTCTCTCATAGCTGCCCTCCCCAGTCCTAGCCTCCTTCTGATTTCTTGACTATAGTCTCCATTTTGGTTAATGACTGTACCAAAGTATTGATAATCCTTGACAAGTTCAGTGTTCTTGTTGTCAACTTTAAAGTTACATAAATCTTCTGTTGTCATTACTTTAATCTTCTTGACGTTCAGCTGTAGTCCTGCTTTTGTGCTTTCCTCTTTAACTTTCAACAGCATTTGTTTCAATTCATTACTGGTTTCTGCTAGTAGTATAGTATTGTCTGCATGCCAGATGTCCAAGCTGGATTTAGAAAGGGAACATACGTAAGATAATGGAACAGACCAAGGAATTTCAGAAGAAAATCACCCTATGCTTTATAGACTACAGCAAAGCCTTTGACTGTCTAGAATAGATCATGAAAAACTATGGAATGCTTTAAAAGAAATGGGGGTGCCCCAGCATCTGATTGTCCTTGATGCGCAACCTATACTCTGGACAAGAAGCTACTGTAAGGACAGAATATGGAGAAACTGATTGGCTCCTCATCGGAAAGGGTGTGAGATAGAGGTGTATTTTATCACCATATTTGTTTAATCTATATGCAGAACATATCATACAGAAAGCAGGATTGGACCAAGAAGAAGGAGGTGTGAAAATTGGAGGGAGAAACATCAATAATTTAAGATATGCAGATGATACCCTACTACTAGCAGAAACCAGTAATGATTTGAAACAAATACTGATGAAAGTGAAAGAGGAAAGCACAAAAGCAGGACTACAGCTGAACGTCAAAAAGACTAAAGTAATGACAACAGAAGATTTATGTAACTTTACAGTTGACAATGAGGACATTGAACTTGTCAAGGATTATCAATACCTCGGCACAGTCATTATCCAAAATGGAGACAATAGTCAAGAAATCAGAAGGAGGCTAGGACTGGGTAGGGCAGCTATGAGAGAACTAGAAAAGGTCCTCAAATGTAAAGATGTATCACTGAACACTAAAGTCAGGATCATTCAGACCATGGTATTCCTGATCTCTATGTATGGATGTGAAAGTTGGACAGTGAAAAAAGCTGATAAGAGAAAAATCCACTCATTTGAAATGTGGTGTTGGAGAAGAGCTTTGCGGAAATCATGGACTGTGAAAAAGACAAATAATTGGGTGTTAGAACAAATTAAACCAGAACTATCACTAGAAGCTAAAATGATGAAACTGAGGTTATCATACTTTGGACACATAATGAGAAGACATAATTCATTACAAAAGATAATAATGCTTGGAAAAACAGAAGAGTGTAGAAAAAGAAGAAGGCCAAACAAGAGAAGCCACAGACCTGAACTTACAAGATCTGAACAGGGTGGTTCATGACAGATGCCCTTGGAGTCATTGATTCATAGGGTCGCCATAAGTCATAGTCAACCTGGAGGCACATAACAACAACAAAACTCCCTCCAAGTCCAATCCTGCTTTCCGTATGATATGTTTTGCATATGGATTAAACAAATAGTCTCACACTCTTTCTGATGGGGAACGAATCGGTTTCTCCATATTCTGTCCTTATAGTAGCTTCTTGTCCAGACTATAGGTACTGGACTTAGTTGTATCTGGGTGGAGTCAGGTGTTGCTTCTGAACTTGTTGGACAGAGAGGATAAAGTTCTTGTCTAGCTTCCTAAGAGGTGCATCCTTTAAGCCTTCCAAGACAGTCTCCTTTGCAGCTTGAAGAAAAGGCAGGATATAATGGTAGTAAATAAATAGAGGCACCACAATGCTCCTTTAGCTCAAGGGAATTTTGGCCCTTGTTCAAATGAGAACAGAACTGGCCCTTATTCAAGAATGAATCTAATGGAGTGAAGGGTAGCAGGTGCTATCCCAAAACATATCCTGCTCCCCCCAGGTTTTGCTGCCCCAGCTTTGTTGCAGTACACTAAAGTCCCATATAACATAGTTATTATTGCAGATTTCACAGTGTGATCCCTACCTGCAGTTACTTGAGCTCAGACGTTCTCCAAAAAAACCTTGTTGAAGAGTGCTGTTCTAGGGCCAAACTAGATGCAACACCATTCCTCATATAGTTTGGCCCACAGGTCCAGGGAAGTGTAGTTGGAAGCCCCTTCCAGTTGGGTGACATGCAGGATTGGTTATTGAAGCCAGGTAAGTATACATAGGTAGGATTGGAGGCTGAGCCTATGTATGTAACAGAGAGTGGGGGAAAGCGCCATTGAACTCAGTGGAACTTTCTTCCTATATAATATTTTTGTAAGCATTCACGCGTAGCAAGTGATTGGGGCAGCAGTGGAGGTGAACGAGGCACCTGGCGGGAGCTGGGCCTGGCCCCTTGTCAGTTGGTCAGGTAGGTGGGAAGGGAGGAACCATGGGGAAGACCAATGGTGGAGTGGGGAACCCATTGGAGGGAGAGAGAAAGAGGGACTCATGGGGGAGAGGGAGGAGGTAGGGGGACCCATGGGCAGGGAGGGAGGGCTTAGTGACCCTTGGGGGGAGAGAGGGAGGGAGGGCTGGCTGCTGACCCATGGGAGGGAGGCCTAGCTGGTGACCCGTGTAGGGAAAGCTGGTGATCTGCTGGTGGCCCATAGGGGGGAGGGAGGAACACTGGCAACCTGTGGGGGTGGTGGAAGGGGGAGCACTGGTGACCTGGGGGGAGGAGTGCTGGCGACCCATGTGCAGGGGGGAGGGGGAGTACTGGTGACCCATGGGGAGGTGCATTGGTGACAGTAGGCAAGGTTGGCGAGTGAAGTGAGCAGGGGCAAAGCCCCTAGTTTTCTAAATAAATATGCATGAGATCTGCCTATGCTTAAGGTGTTTTCATTATAGTACACTGCATTTTATGCTGTATAAATAAGGGGATTGGGGAGAAAACTAATGCAAGTGAACATACAAATGTCTTTTATTTCACACTGATACAAAAAAAGAAAGAACGAAAATCCTGTTCTGAGTTCCTTGGTTCTGTTATATTTGTTTTGTTCTTTTTAATGCAATGGTATAAGTGCCACCCTGGGCTCCTGCTGGGAGGAAGGGCAGGATATTAATCAAATAATAAATAAATAAATAAATAAGTTGTCACATATTATTATTGAATATGCTGTATAATTCTACCAAATACTCAGTGCATGCTCTGTTTCTAATGCAGCACTATGGACACTGCCTGATAATACTGCAAAGAGACTTAGGCTTTGCTGAGCCCTTACACACACAGCATTTGTAATATTTTGAAATCAATGAGACATACTTCTGTGACCTTCAATGGAATCAAGACAGGATTGCAGACAACAATTTAAAGCTTTATAGAATAGGATATATTTAATGCGTGCTCCCATTTAGAAGAGGTTGTGCACAGGGAGCGGGGATGCCCTGTGGAGAACTGCCAATATTTTGAGACTTATTTTCTTCAAAAAGCCATGCTACAGCTGGATTTCCATTCTTGAAACTTAATTATCAGTTTCTCAACAGTGGTGGCTGTCTGAAAGCTTGAAAATTCAGATTGTGAGAAAACTATTAGAATTGTGGATAGACTCAAAATCTAGTGCCGAATAATAAACAGTTCATTCTGATTGAAACCAAAGGCACCTATACACACAGAGTAGGTGCAGGATTGTAGTGATGTACCTAAGGCCTCACTGTAACTTTGTGGATTACCATCAATCTTCTACATTCTCTAAAAGAATGCAGTTGTGCTGTAGATATTTATATGGCAGATGATATACAGCACTGTTGATATTTATATGGCAGGTACATTACACAGAAGTTCCCAGCAGTACCTATCGCTGGATCAAGCAATAGTCTTTCCTCCCTGTCTGTCTAACGCACCCATCTGTCCCACCTCCAACATCACAAGTTGTTCATGTGTGGTGTAACATTCATAAGTATTTAAAATCCGGACTTTCCCAGGAGGATCCCTCCGCCTGTGTAGCTCTGAGATGGGCTCCCGTCTTAGATGAAACTTTTTCAGCTATAAATTCAGTCAGAAGGGTCTTTTCTGACTGGGGATAATTTCTTCCGGATAAGGAAGAAACGTGAGATTTCCCACATAGCTTTGTCGTGACTGTGGGAGTCTGGAATTCGTCAGAATTGTCTGCGAAAGAAAGGCTTCCAGCTGCTCAAACGGAGCGAGGATTTCTATGCTAGCTCAGCTGAATAAGTGACCCATTTTTTTTCTTTAAAGAACAACGGACTAGCAGGCAAACATCCTCCTGTCTATGCTTATCATTTTCTTATCTATACAGCTAAAGAGATTTGTCAAAGTAACAGCAATTAAGATAACCTAGGTGAGTTACGACTTTCCTTCTTTACTCACGGAACTAAGGGGGAAGAAAACAAAAATAGCCTATCTTTCTTTTATTGCAAAAAGCTGATATGGAAAATAGCATTTTAAAGATTACAACGGATGAGGGATTTCTGATTGGAAGAGATAAGAAAAATCTTTTTGATTTATAAGACTTTTGTGTAATATATGCATGGGACTATTTTTCCTGATCTACTTTTTTTTTGATGAATCTGCTCATTCTCTCTGCTACTAGTTATTTGGACGCTGTGAACTAAAGCTGTTTTTGCACTTCTGGGCATATAAGAGATAAGGACTGTCTAGCGTGTGACGTCAGTTGGTTGGAAAGATTAACTCCTTTGTAACTGGATAAAGAAATAAACTGCTCTTTGCTTGGGACATTGAAAATTGAAGGAGTTTTGTTCCTTTGGCTTTAAAAATGACAATTAAGAAGATTATGGATGTACAAGAAGGGACTTTATCTTTAGACATGTTTCAGAAAATAATGAATGAGATTAAGTCAATAAAACAAGAACTGAGAAATAATAGACAAGCGTGGAAAATTGAATTTCACGAAATGAGACAGGAGCTGAAAGAAATTCAGGATTCTATGAGAAAGGAGAATAAAGATAGATCAGGAAAACCAAAAAAAGATGAAAGAGAAATTAAAGGCAAGGTTCAAACTTTGGAGATTGGATTAAATATGGACATGAAAAAAGATTTGGATTTCCTGGCTGTGACGGATCCTGGAGACAAATATTATAGTTTGGAATTCAGCACTGTCCCTGAAGGAATTGAAGAGATTGGAGATAAAGATATTATCGGTTCAAAAAAATTCCTGGACTGGAAGGATTTGATGGAATTTGAAATGGAGAAAGTTAACAGAATTAATCCCTGTTTTGTGTCAATGGAAAAATCTTCAAGAGATGTACTAGTGTATCATGTGGAAAAGAGGAACAGAGATGCGGCTTTGCAGCAATACTTCAGTGATATGTTCGGAATTCATGGCAAGAAAATATCTGTGATGGAGGAAATTCCTATCAGACTTTTATTGTATGACTATGACAGCAAGATTTTTGGATGCGTGGAGATAGAAGATGGAAGATGGACCTAATACGGATAAAGACAGAAGAGCGATTTGAAATTACTGGACTTAGTAGACTTGATGAGTTGGATTAATTGACATGTTTATTTAGGGGGAAAAATTGATTGATATATATCTCAAGGATTGGAAACTTCTCTTTGACTTTTTGTGGAAGATTAAAATGATATGATGTTAATGAGATTTGAAACCAATTAAGATAACCGCTGGAGGAAAGTGATTTTATAATCTATTAAGAGATAGGTTTGTTATATATTATAGATTTATAGCTGAACTATGACAAATCGGAAGTCAATATTTTTATATATTTTTTCTCTTCTTTTCTTTTTTTATTGTATTAGTTATTGATTTGTGTTGTTTTTTTTGTATTGTTTTGGTTTTGAAAATTTGAATAAAAATTAATTGAAAAAAAAATAAGTATTTAAAATCCAATGTGGGCAGGCCCAGATTGTGATGCCAATGTCCCAAGTAAAATCCAGAAGCCAACCATGCAATCTGGGTTTATTTGCAGTGGATATATGTGTGTCTATGACAACCCTCTTAAGTTTTCATGGCAATACACAATACACTTAGAGAGAATCCAGACTTTAATATCTGAAACACAAGTAAAAAAATCCAGACCCTTATTGGACTTTTTTCTGTCAGTGGTCTCATAATTTGTTGAAATTAATGAAAAATCATCCATGTTCTCAGAGTACCTGTACTCCCATTACCTTGTCCCATACTGTGACCTTCATCTTCTGCACTTTAAAGATTAAAAAATGCATGGCTGATTTTTAATTAATTTATAAAATTTAACATTGGAGTCTATGATAGCACATGCATGCACAGTGAGGATCAACTTTCAATGTTTTAACAGCTGTTTTGGCTAATCAGGAGGCCTCACCTACACCAGACATTTATTCCACTTTAAACATTCATGGCTTTCCCCAAAGAATCCTGGAAAGTGTAATCTGTGAAGGGTGCTGAGAGTTGTTAGGAGACTCATATTCCCTTGACAGAGCTCCAGTGGCCAGAGTGGAGTCAGCCCCTCTTCTGGGGATTGTAGCTCTATCAGGGAAATAGGGCATCTCCTAACAACCTTGTCACCTTTCACCATAAGCTCAGAGGCGCATGTTACCAAATTCCTCCAGGCTACCTAAGAAGTGGATTGGACTGTGAAAGATCAACCCAAATTGTGTCTGCATTTTTACAAATTTGTAGGGCAGTCCAACATCTCAGAGAGGAGGTCAGGTCTCCTGCTCCCCTGGTGCATTCACTATTGCTGCCCAATTTCCCTGCTTTTAAAAGTTTGATAGAAATATCAGTTGGCTATAGATACGTTCTTAAACCGCAAGGGTTTTTTTGCCTATTAGTGAATAGCTATTATGACAGGTAGCCATTGTTAGCTTTATCCTCCATGAATTTGTCTAATCCTCTTTTAAAGGCATACAAGTTGGTAGATGAGATGTGCATCCTTATATACTTGGGGATGTTCATTGGGGAGCCTTGGTTCTCTAGTGTGTGTCCACTTATGGTTACAAATATTTGTCTTCCTTCCAAACTTTCTATGTTTACCAGCAGAAACAGGTATAATTCAGCTGCCTTGTGAAGTACCTCCAGTGTTCTAACCATTGGGTCACAATTTGATTTCTTGTAGAAAAGTTTGAAATTTTACCCCCCGTTTCTGCCTGAACCCTTGTAGTTTTATTTCCTCTTAAACATAGCCATCGAAAAAAGTTATTTTACACAATGAAAACTTCAGTATATGGCTTTGTGTAGATATCACGACACAGTGAGACACGGTGAGACCAGAGTTCAATTTCGGAGCCCCCCTCGTAATTCTGGTCTCCGCTTTTATTTTACCTCCGCCTGGAGGCGTGGATTATTTTTTCTCCATAAACAGCCTATGACCTTTAACTATTGTATAACATCACGTACATACATAGTACAACAGCATTATCTACGTGGCAATATGCAGGCAGTTATTTAACCACTACAGATGTCAGTATCGTTTACAGCCATAAAGTTAACCACATCCTGTTTTTCCACTGGTCAGATCGCAATGTCTTGAGAGATAGTGTACTGAGAACAGCAGCGTGGTTTGCCAACGTATGCTGTTCATTCAGTCCACCCCACATCTCCCCCTTTTTTATTTTTTAGCAAAAAGTAATTACTACGTAATGGTCGCGGAGCAACAGGTGTACACGTTTGGAAAAGGTATTGTAAAAAACAGCATAAGCCTATACTTAAAATGAGTAAAAGAATAGCATATCTAAGAATCTGACTTAGCCATCCAGTGGGCAGCCAACTCCAAAGCCACTGCCACCAAGTTGTAGGGGCGTCCTGCAAAATGTTATTAGCTAGATCCTTCAAGTTTTTTACCTGTGCTCTGATTTCAAAACTGTTGTCAGTTAAATTAAAACAGCACATATTCTTTATAGTTTCGCACCCCAACTGATGTTGTAATAGCAGGTAATCTATAGCTGCACGATTATCCAAGATAGCTTGTCTTAATATACCCTGCTCTTCATTTAACAAAGCAATGGCTCGAGAGGTGGCATTTATCATCTTAACATAATTACAGGCTAATTTATGTAATTGATTGCTGTTACTTACTGCCAATGCAGGAAGTCCAACAAGGGAGATGGCTAGTGATACACTTTCTGCTTTATTAAGCAATTCCACCTTGTCATTACAATCAGCCGGCATGGCAACAGCTTCTCTTTTCCTACGTTGGGCTAGCAACTCCCTTTTATGAAGGAAAATGGGAACCAGTCGACTCAGGCAACAGATGGTATCAGAAATATTAGCGGGAACATAATTAAAAGTGGTTTCTCCACATGTCCAAAACCATCCACCTGGTAAAGGAATGTGTCCGTACATACTGGATATGTTAATGTGCTGTGTACAATTCCATGTGGGTCTCCCAACCTTTAGACATCCCTTCTGCACCTTATGTCGACTACAATTAACCATCCGAGCACACGTATTATTAATGGAATTTGCAACATGTGATGTAAATAATTGAAAAGCATTAACAGGCAGCTGGAAGGTTGGAGTTCCCCAATTCGAAACAGTATGATATTTAATCTCTGAAGTATTCATGAACCGCCCAAGTCCTGTAATGTTCCCAATATCCCCAGGTGCTTTGCATACGGGTATTAAACATGTTCCCAACATACCCATTTCCTGTACATGTTCAGTCATGCAAAAGTCACTCACATTTGTCATTCTTGCTAACTGAACCCAGATATTGTGTTGAAACCGCATCCCCAACTCCTGCCCCAACCTGTCAGCCCCGGCGCTTCCTAAAATCCAACAAATGCAAAGTACAAAAATAGAATTTGTATTTAAAGACGCAATTAAAGCAAGAATGGTATTCTCAGTTGTCTTGTCCACCCCGGCTTGTTCCATTGCTTTTTCTGCTTGTGTTGCTAAGTTCTTTATTTGGCCCCAAGTCACGGGAGGTTGCGGAACATTCCGACCACGCTTCCTGGAAGACATCCCAGTATCCTGAAGTTGCAGAGAAAAATTAGGGATGGGATTCTTAAGATTATCGTGCCAGGACATCGTCTTTCCAGGGCCGGATACACCTAGCAGGTACCCACACAGGACCGTCAGGCGTAGACACAGCCGCGTAACCTCGACCCCACGTTATAAGCGGAACTGGGCCTTTCCACTCTGGATTTGGTAGTTGCCGAAACTGCACCCGCGGGGCAGGTAGAGACTCCGACTGCTGAAAATGCCGCTGCGCTCGAGTAGAAAAGGAAAAATGAGTATTGGGAGATTGAGACAAATTTAAATGATTAATGGTAAACAACACTTGTGCCAGCCACTCCTCTTTGGTGGCCAATCCCAGTGGTACTCCTCCTTTTTGTTTTTGTTTAAGCAAATGCTCTTTAAGGGTACGATTGGTACGTTCGACGACAGCTTGACCTGTAGAATTATAAGGAATACCAAACAAATGTGTAATGGACCACTTAGTGCAAAACTGTGCAAATTGCTGTGAAACATATGCAGGGCCATTATCAGTTTTTATCGTCTGAGGTTGGCCCATGATGGCAATAGAACGAATGACATGATTAATAACATTCTTAGTTTTTTCCCCTTTCTGAGGAGTTACCCATATGTATCCGGAATATGTATCTACTGTAACATGCAAATACTTCCATGGGGAGAAAGTAGGAAAATGTGTAACATCCATTTGCCACAACTGGTTAACTATGAGACCTCGTGGGTTCACTCCTGGTTCTGGGGATAGAGTTAACTGTGTGCATTGGGGACATTGTTGAATAATGGCAGAGGCTTCCTGGGCAGTAAGATGGAATTGCTTCTGGAGTGCTTTAGCATTTTGATGATGAAGGGCATGACTTTCTATGGGTGTGCAAAGGAGGGCACGAAGAGCCTGATCAGCATATTGATTACCTTCTGTTAACAATCCTGGGAAAGGTTGATGACTGCGAATATGAAATAAGGAATAGTCATATGGAATTAAATTTGGATTAGGCGTCCCACATTGTAGCGGACCCATGGGCACAATTAATTTATTTATTTCTCGTAAATCATGTAAGAGCCTCCACTTTCCAGATTTCTTTTTAATCACAAACACTGGGGTGTTATAAGGGCTATTACTTTCTGCTATATGATCAGCTTCCAGTTGCTCCTTTACCAGTTGGTGCAGAGCTTCTAATTTTTCTTTGGGTAAGGGCCATTGTTCTACCCAAATGGGTATGTCTGTCTTCCATTGTAAAGGAAGAGCTGCCTTTTGTTGGCTAATCATTAATAACAATGGTGGTCTGGAATTGCTCCAGTAAATCCCTTCCCCACAGATTTACTGAAATGTCCAAAATACAAGGGCGAATGTGGGCTATACGATCACCATCAAGAGCAACAACTTGTATCCAATCCTTACTCCGTTTTGAATCCTGAGCTCCGCCCACTCCCCACACAGAAGGGGCCACTTCTACTGGCCAAGAGGATGGCCAGTTATGTTCAGCAATTACTGTGACATCTGCCCCAGAATCTATAATACCTTCAAAAATAACATTGTTTAAACAATACTTACGAACCGGTTTCTCCCTGGTCACTTCTGCCAGTACTGCAGCTACCTGTGGATGGAAAGGATTACCTGAAATACTCACACTCGGCGATTTCGTCCTTGTAGATCCGAATCCACCAGTACGTTTTTGGGAGGAAGTGTTCGATGTGAAAAGACGATATGGCAATAACAATAGTTGCGCAAAAGAATCTCCCTTCTTCAACTGAAGGGGAAGGTGACTCCAATACTGAATATAAATAATTCCCTGATAATCAGAATCAATAACACCAGGTACCACCATTATATTATTCTTGGAAGCAGAGGATCGCGGTAGTACAAGGCCTACGGTGCCTTCTGGTAAAGGGCCAGTGAGTGTGGTAGGCATTAAAAGAACTGCTCCAGGCAAAGGAACATCTTTTGACTCTGCATGTATTAAATCAATTCCAGCGCTTCCTTGAGTAGCAGGGGTGGGTACACTTCCTTGAGATTCGGGGCTGGAAGCCTGCCCCAAGTTCAGTTTCCCTCAATAGGACGGGAAGACACATTGGTATTGGTAGTGGGAGCTGAACGACACTGATTAGCCCAATGATAACCCTTTTTACATTTCGGACAGATTTTCTTTGGCCGGTTTGTAACAGTGCCCCCACCTTTAAATGCTCCTCCGCCAGGAGCCCGACATTCCCTTCTGAAATGACCAGGCTTTTGACAATTAAAACAATTGCCTGTAGGTTTGTTACCCTGTCTTAATGCCCCAGCTAACAATGTCATGGCATGAACATGTGTACCTACCTCTGCACAAGCTTGAATCATGTCTCCCAATTCATATTGCGGTCTATGAATAATGTTTTTCAAAATCTTTTTACAGTCTGTGTTAGAATTCTCGTAAGCTAATTTTAACAATAATTCCCCTTGTGCCTGAGGGTTATCAACCTGCCGTGTCAGAGCCTCTTTCAAACGGTCAACAAACTGAAAATAGGGCTCTGTTGCTTGCTGCCGTACATTCGTAAAAGAACGTAAGGGTTCTTTCCCAGCAGGCACCTTTTTAAATGCTTTCTGTATACACTCAGCAGTTCGATGAAATGCGGCTTCAGGCAATACCCCTTGTTGTGCTATGGTAGCAAAATTACCTGACCCATAAATTTGCTCGGGAATGATATTAGCATCCCCAGCTGCTATAGCAGCATGTCTAAATTCTTGGTCCCAAACTACATATTGCGAAGGAGTCAAAATCATCCTAAAGAGATCCTTCCAATCTTGAGGGATCATGTTATATCCAGTAGCTACTCCTTCCAACATCCCTTGTACATAATTAGCCGTAATCCCATATTCTCTTACTGCCTTATTTATTTCTCTAATAACAGAAAACGGAAGAGCTGTCCAAGTTGCTATGCGATTATTAGCATTATTAGGATCTGGCTGATATGTAACGGGAAAAGCTGAAATTGTACCCTCCCAGTCTCCCATTTCTTCCATAGATAATAATCCTGAGGCTGCAGCCTGAGCTATGGCTGCTTTAACCTTCCCAGTAACCTGTTCTTGTTGGACTGGAGGGCTATATGGAGGAGCATTTACAAATTTCTCAATATCCTTTTCAGGTGTAGGTAAAGAAAGTTGGGGATAAAGAGGAGTTTTCTGGTCAGAATTGGCAAACAGCGATGTCTCTTTTATCCCTAAATGACTAATGGCCTCAGCACACTTTTGCCATAATAAGAGATGGTGAATAGGTGCTCTTGGTTCTTCATGTAATTTTCTCCCTATCTTTATCCAATCTGACTGACGTAGCGATCCTTGCTCTGGATACCATGGACATTGACATTGAATTGTTTTTAACAATGATTCAATGTGAGAACGACTTACAAAAGCTGAGGTATCCTGTTTTAAAATTTTTTGTAGCTCTTGTGCATGAACCTTCTGCTGAGCTGACAATTCCCCCCCCATACTCACGAATGGGAGCTGTACGCTGAGGTGCACCGTTGGCTGATCCTGCCAGTGGGTACGAGGGTGTTTTTTCTGAATCACGTCGGGGTCACCAGATGTAGATATCACGACACAGTGAGACACGGTGAGACCAGAGTTCAATTTCGGAGCCCCCCTCGTAATTCTGGTCTCCGCTTTTATTTTACCTCCGCCTGGAGGCGTGGATTATTTTTTCTCCATAAACAGCCTATGACCTTTAACTATTGTATAACATCACGTACATACATAGTACAACAGCATTATCTACGTGGCAATATGCAGGCAGTTATTTAACCACTACAGATGTCAGTATCGTTTACAGCCATAAAGTTAACCACATCCTGTTTTTCCACTGGTCAGATCGCAATGTCTTGAGAGATAGTGTACTGAGAACAGCAGCGTGGTTTGCCAACGTATGCTGTTCATTCAGTCCACCCCACAGCTTTGCTGCTGCGTCAATATTGGAGAATAAGAATGGGAATGAAAAATAATAAATAGCTTCTATTAGAAAGAAGCTGGTAAAAGAAAATGGCAACTTCAGAAAGTTTGCATGTTTACATATATTTTAAGTTTCTTGGGTGAGCTAAATATGCAAATAGCCTCTGTTAGTCTATGTTTACAATAAAATGTCTGTTGCACTTCCACATTACAAATTGGTGATACTCTTAACCATACCTCCAGTTTCAGTACTCTCTTCTATTCACTTTACCGGCAGTCCCTTTGGCCTTTTTTCATGAGACTCAGTTTTACTTCAGACAGCGTCACACAGAAAAATGCCAGCACTATGACAAAGTATGTAACTGAACATGTGTGATAATGCATGCTTGTATGTTTTGTCCCTTGTATGTGGCAATATCCAGTGCACATTTGCTGCGGAATCAAGAGAAGGCCCTTCTCAGTGGCCATGTTGAAGCTCTGGAACTCTCTCCCAACAGACCCCAGCAAGCTGCCTCTCTGATTATATCAATTAGGCAGGCCTTTGGCCTATGATTTAATCTGATGCTGTCCAGTTTTAGTAAGATCTAGTGAGCTGCTGTTTGTATTGATTGGTTGCTATCTGCTCTTTTCCCTGCTCTCATTCTGTTTTGTATTGTTGTTATTAGTTTTAATGTGATTGTTACTGTTTGCTGCCTTGGGGTCTAGGTAGAATGATGGGATATAAATGTAAGAAATATTTGGTAAGATGGTGTTTTTCTCATCCATGCTGTTGCACACTTTTATTTTCCTGTATGGAACAGATACCATATTGGAAAATAAATAGGCTCAGAAACAACATAATTTTTTAATTTAAAAAACTTTTTTTTTTAATTTTTTCACTTTCCCCTTTTGACTCTTCACACAGACACTCCAGTTATCTTTCTGCTCCTTCACAATCACAGACCCATTCTTCTCCAACATCCAGTCTTTCTGTTACTCTCATCTTCTCTCCATCCCTTGCCTTTGATTCATCTACTTCCGTTCATTTGCCATCTGATATCATTCCATGTCCCTGTCTACCTCCTCTCTCATACTAAGCCTCCTTTAGATACTTTGCCTCCAACAACATGGTTTTGAGCTTCCTGCTCTCGGCCCAAGGATACATGTTCGCAGCAATGTGCTGCTTACTCTTCAAACTCATGTGTGCATATCTTCAGACTAGCCACCCAACACAGAAGCCAGTGGAATTTGACATCAGTTGGTGCAAGATTACAGCATATTTTTGTTCTGCAACACAATTTTTCTTGCAATGAACTTTCACATGCTGAGACCATCTCTATTTTTAATTGCTCTATATAAGCACAAATGCTCCAAATTTAAGCATTTTTAAACATCCCATTGTGGTTAACGGGACTGTTAAGTATGTGCTAAGTTTGGCTAGATCACATGCAGGTTACCCTCCCCATTTCTCTCTCTCTCTTGCTTTTTCAGTTCATGCAGTATTTCTTTCCCTCCTGCTGTCACGAAACCTGTTATCACCATCTGTAACATTACTGACTACACGCATACAATACCAGCTTTCTTCACAAGATTTCACCCGTTCATAATTGTTGTGGATTGTTCGTATTTAGGAAGCTAGGTCCAGAAGAAGCACCAAATGTATTACGGACACTTTGCTCATTTTTACATTTTTTATTCTAAGTTATTTCTCAAATGAAACAAAAGTGCCAATGGACAGCAAGAATTTTTTCCCACATTAGTAATAAATGCTGATTTGGGATGGTGTTTTCCTTTTTCAAGCGGGGGGAAGCATACAATACTTAACCATTTCACTTCTGTTGTGAAGAAGACAATTTTCATGTACAAAGTATGCTCCTCATTCATTTTTTGAGTTGGCAGCCTTCAACCTGAAAAATTATGGACAGTCCATCCTTTTACCATGCAGTAGAAAAATAATATCAGAAGTGACCTGCTGGAACAGACCAAAAGGGCATCTAGTCAATGGCCTGTTCCTATATTGGCTATCAAATGCCCCTGGAAGCCCACAAATAGGGATTCCCTTGGCAATAGCTTGATGCTACTCCCTAGCAACTGATATTCAGTAATAATTAATTCCATATTTAATTACTGAAATATGTCTAGATACCAATGGTGACACTGTTGTCTCAATAAGTCCCATGATGTCTTGTCATCTATTAGTCCAGTTCTGGATACCACACTTTAAGAAGGATACAGACAAACGAACAGATTCAGAGGAGGGCAACGAGGATGATCAGGGGACTAGAAACAAGCCCTATGAGGAGAGACTGAAAGAACTCGGCATGTTTAGCCTTGAGAAGAGTAGAGTGAGAGGGGAGTTATGATAGCACTCTTCAAGTCCTTGCAATGTTGTCACACAGAGGAGGGGCAGGATCTCTTCTCAATTGCAGGACACAGAATAAAGGTCTCAGGTTACAGGAAGCCAGATTTCAACTGAACATCAGCAAAAACTTCCTGACTGTTAGAGTGGTATGGCAATGGAACCAATTATCTATGGAGGTGGTGGGCTCTCCAACACTAGAGGCATTCAAGAGGCAGCTGGACAGTCAGCCATCGGGCATGCTTTAATTTGGATCCTTGCTTATGGGCTTCCTAGATGCATCTAGTTGGCCACTGTGCAAACAGGTTGATCAGGCTACATCAAGGGTGGGGGACCTCAGGCCCAGAAGCGAAATGTAGTCCTTCAGGCTTGCCTCTCTATCCATCCCTCAGGACTCTCTCCTTCCTAGGCCACTCACCCTCTCCCTGGGCTACCACAACTCCTTACTGGTTCTGCTCCACACCCACCTCAAGTGCTTTTGCCTGGCTGGAACATGTCCTTGAACTATGAACTAGGCTTGTCTAGGTAGAAGATCTGTGTGGAGAAATCTCTGACTTTTGCATGTCTAGAATGCAGTCCACAATATACAAATATAAGAGTCACATCCATTGCCTGCTCACCTTTATTTATTTATTTATTTATTTATTAAATTTATATACCGCCCAACTAGCAATAGCTTTCTGGGCGGTGAACATAAAATAGCATAAAAATACAATGAATAACAAAATAATACTAAAATACAATCAACAATCCAATACAATAAACATTTTTAAAAGTAAATCAGTGTAACTTAAAATGCTTCAGAGAATAGGAAGGTTTTGACCTGGCGCCGGAAGGAGAGCAGAGTCGGTGCCAGGCGTACTTCCTCGGGGAGACTGTTCCATAGTTCGGGGGCCACCACTGAGAAGGCCCTAGATCTTGTCATCACCCTCCGGGCCTCCCTGTGAGTTGGAACCCGGAGGAGGGCCTTCATAGCAGAACGTAGTGCACGGGCCGGTTCATATCGGAAGAGGCGTTCCGCAAGGTATCGTGGTCCCGCACCGTATAAGGCTTTATAGGTTAATACCAACACTTTGAATCTAGCCCGGAAACATATTGGCAACCAGTGCAAGCTGGCCAGAACAGGTGTTATATGCTCGGACCGCTTGGTCCTTGTCAGCAATCTGGCCGCCGCATTTTGCACTAGTTGTAGCTTCCGAACTGTCTTCAAAGGTAGCCCTACGTAAAGCGCATTACAGTAATCCAAACATGAGGTTACCAGAGCTTTACGACTGATGTAAGGTCCTCTTTACTCAAATAGGGACGTAGCTGGGCTACCAACCGAAGTTGGTAAAACGCATTCGTAACCACCGAGGCTACTTGAGCCTCAAGTGAGAGGGAAGAGTCTAAAAAGACTCCCACACTACGAACCCGGTCCTTTAGGGGGAGTGTAACCCCGTCCAGGACAGGGTATATATCCACCATTTGTGCCTCTGGCCCCACCCACCACTGACACGTGACCTCTGGAACATTTTCCTTGAGGAAATTTGGTCCTCAGGGTGAAAAAAAGTTCCCCAAGTCTATTCATATTTCTGCACTGACATGAAAAAAGCTGACATCTACAATTTTTCAGGTTACAGGATGGCAACTCACTTTTACAAATAAGCTACTTACCAAATAATTAACCTGCCACTAGCCTTTATACTTCCTAACCAGTCTGATGTGTTTTATTTTGCCCTTCATTCTATTTCATTTGGTTGAGGGTGTTGTTGGATGAGCCTGAAAAGAGAGATACATCAAGCGAGGATGAATTACCTCACTGGACCACATCATTGTTTTCAATCGTGTGCTTGGTTATTCTGGGGTGAAACAGAGTAGTGTAAAATCTGAAAGCTCGATCTTTGCATATCGGCCAGTTTAGAGAATCCAATGAATAAGATTATCTGTTTCATAGTATCCCATCAGAACAGTCCCTTACAACAGGAGTGGCTAACTTCAGGTGTTTGTGGTCTATTTATTTCATTTTTACTAGCAACCCTATAGTCCACTGAGGTGTTGTAAATGTACTGAGGAAGAAGGAATACTAAGGAATTATTTAACAGTTTGAGGTTGTGATATGCACTCTTGCTTGAGAAGTTAGAGCCTGTTTTATACCTACAACACAACGAAGTGGTAGAATTCAGAGATGGCAGAGTGGACTGTACTACTTCACAATGCAGGGTATGTGTCTGATTTATGAATAGTCTCTCCCTTTTTTTTGTATATATATATATATATATATATATATATATATATATATATATATATATATATATATATATATATGAAGCATAAACAAAGCCATTCCAGAGGTGATACATTAATAGGACCAAAAAAAGGTAAAGGTGTCCCCGCACTTATAGTGCAAGTCGTTTCCGACTCTTAGGGTGATGTCTTGCGACGTTTACTAGGCAGACCGTATATATGGGGTGGGATTGCCAGTTCCTTTCCCGGCCTTTCTTTACCCCCCAGCATATGCCGGGTACACATTTTACTGACCACGGATGGATGGAAGGCTGAGTGGACCTCGACCCCTTTTACCGGAGATTTGATTTCCTCCTTCTGTTGGAATCGAACTCCGGCCGTGAGCAGAACTTTGGCTGCGTTACTGCCTCTTACCACTCTGCGCCACGGAGGAGGAAAATAATTTATACCATTCATATGTCTCGCATAGAAGCAGGTAAAGATGTACAGATCTCAGTATCAGTAGAATACGAGATCAGCTCCCATCATATTGCATAGAAGCACTCTGGTTCCTCTGTTCCTCTAGATACCTGTAAATCATGAATCAATTTCTTCATGGTTGCCAGATTGCATAGATTTTTATACCACAAAGATAAGTGGAGATCCTGAGCAGTTTTCCATCTTTGTGCAATGAAGATCCGAGCCACAGCCAACATCCATGTAAGCAGTTCTTTTGCGTGAGTCTCCCACATTTTTTTAAACCTCTGTAGCACTAGGGAGAAATATTCTGGCCGACCCCATTGCCCCTGCTTGCACAAAGGTTTGCACTTTCTTTTCTTTTTTTAAAAAAAACATGGGGAACATTCAAAAATGTGATCACCATTCATAATCTGTAACAGCGCAGACCGTTCTACCACCTCAGGACTTTACCCTTGTCTTCCCACCTCATTTTATTTCGAAGCCTAACTATCTAACTAAATTTTATTTAGCCACTTTTTTTAGCAAGATTCATCAGACAAATATCCTCCTAGTCTAGCATTTTTTGCAAGAACCCTAGCAATCAATAAATACCGGGTGTGTCACCTGAAAGGCCAGTGGTCCACCAATGGGGGATCAGAAATGTTACATCTGAACTATCCCTTGGTTTGGTGCTGTGGCTGGAATTCATTCTCAGCACCAGTACAAAGTCACTCACTGCCCTTGGTCTCATGTCAGCTTCAAGACTCATATGCCTCATACTCTGAGCTGTTATAAAAAAAATGTGTGACTTGAATTGCTGAAGGATACAGCTTTAGGCACATTTACTTGGAACTAAGCTCCATTGAATTAAGATCCTTCCAGGTAAACAACCATAGAATCAGGTTGCATGACACAGTCTGTTCTTCTGGTCTGATGTGGCTCTCTGATTTCCTGGCTCCACTTACATGATATTTGGTCATTATCATACTTCAGAAAGCAAAAGATATTGCATGGCATGGCAAGATAAAAACCAGAGCTCCTTTCTTTCTCCTGAAGTTAAGATTTTGTTTTATTTATCTGTATTTCTCTTCATCTTTCACTATAGCAATAAAAAATGCTTTATAGACCATTGGGCTTTGACTACTGTCCACCTGTTTTTGTGACTGAAGTGAGCCTGAACTTTCCTGTTATTGAGATACAATCCCATAAATTGGGTTCAATATGCTGCCTCCAGTTCCTTTTTTAAAGAGGAGTGTACAGAAATATCAATAATGATTTCCATCATTTTGGAGATTTAAGAATATAAGAACACAATGAGAGCCTGCTGGGTCAAGTGAAAGGCCCATCTAGTCTACCATCCCATTGTGCTAGTCTGCAAAATATTTCTTTAATGAATGCATTTGTAATCTCAATATTTGGTTTTAGTATCTTGCAGCAAAGTTCAGCTTCAGCTGCTTTGCTGTGCCATGATGAATGGAGAAGGTGCATTCGCCTGTAACTGAAAAATGCTACTTACATGCTTTTAAAAAAATCTGATTTTATTTATGGGCTTATTTTTCCAGGTGCATTGCTTGTGTATAACATGTCATATGTGTTAGCATTGGAGCCGAATGCTGACAGAAGCTGAACTGTTAACAGAATCCCAGTTGAAGGACACACTTTACCCTGGATACAATCATACTGTTAAGAAAACAATAAACTGGCATTTATTAAAGAAAATACATATTGATATGTATTATGTTTTTGAGGGGTAAGTCACTTTGAGTTTCATTTTGGGGAAAAAGTGACTATTAAATATCATTAATAAATAAGCTTCTGAGCCACCCGCCGCCCGCCACCATCCCCCCGCTTCACCTACCTTTCTCTGCTGTTCTTTGCGGCTGCGCGCACTGCATGCGCATTGCTGCCATCAATCAAGATGGCGGCAGAGGCTTCAGTCCCTTCGGAAACCTCGGCTGCCATCTTGATTGATGGCAACTCTGCACGCATAGTGCGCGTAGCCGCAAAGTACAGCAGAGAAAGGTAAGTGAAGCAGGGGGATGGTGGCGGGCGGCGGGTGGCTCGGAAGCTCTTGTCTTGCTATCCATGGCGTGGCTCATGCCACGGATCCTGGAAGGGGAGCGGGGGGCCCCCAGGGGCTCCTGCAGCTGTGGGGCCCTTGGGCCAGTGCCCAACCTGACCGCCCTTTGGAACCGGTCCTGGGAAAGATCCCTAGTTCTTGATAACTAACGTAGATATGCAACAAGCAGGGTTAATAAAAAAAATCAATGTTTTTTTAAATAAATAAATAAATAATGGATTTTTAAGATTGGATTTTAAAATTTTAAATCGATTTCAAAATTCCCTTAAAGAATTAGTTAAAAAGAGCCTAAATCAAAGATACCATCATGTATATTAATTAAACAGCTTCTAATTATATTCTATGAACATATTAACAGCAGTTTACGGAGATGGGAGATAACCTGAGCAGTCCTATTCTGCAGGCAGTGTAAATGAAGTGCACATGCTCTCCCCCCCCCCAGGGCCTTGCCTCTCTCTTAAGTGCAAAGATAAATAATTTGGGGGGATCTGAACAGCTTTTAATCCAGCTCTTAACAGTAGTAGCCTCTTCTGCAGTTATAGAGAATTTTTTTTCTTCCTTTGGATTAATTCATTCTAAATTGAGAAATAAATTGGGAACTGAAAAAGCAGGAAAGCTTGTATTTCTTTTCCAGACAATGAACAAGGAAGACAAAGGTGATCAAAGAGACTGAGTTAACTGTACCACCCAATATGTTTCTCATATGGGCTCCTGCTGGGAGGAAAGGCGGGATATAAATCAAATAATAAATAAATAAATAAAATGTCGACTTGGTTGAAATTGCCTAAATAATTTTATATTCATTTAAAAACTCAAATACCTAACTATTCAAAACTCCATGTGCATGTTTTGTTAGTTGTTGTTTGTTGAAGAAGAAAATTAACCAGAAGAATAAATAATAGTATTAGTACAATTTAAAAGCCTATTTGGTGGTGGTGATTCTGGCATATCATGACAAAAATACCATGATTAATTGAAAAACTGGAGCTGGTTCATCTCCTGACTCACAAGCTCATTCTGCACCAATGTGAAACCTGTTTGTGCTTATAGTTTTGTCCCCCTAACAGATACAATACTTCCTAATGGGAGTGCCTTTTTCCCATTTGGATTTGAACTGATCTTAATAAAACCAGTGAAAAAGCCTGAAAAAAATACTTGAATTCATGTCCTGAAGATGAGCAATGTGTGAGCAGTCTCCATGACACATACACATTAAAATGGGCAGTCTATTTTAATGCCATCAATATTCTCAGAGGCTTTAGCTCATGCCAAACATGGTAGCTTGCCTCTTGACTGAGGCTTGTCACCCTGAGAACATTACTCCAGTTCTCCTGGGATTGCACGACCTTCGCTATATCTTCTGGATTTAAAATCATGGCACTGCTATGACCAACAAACTTTAAAATGTCTTGGTCCCTATAATTTAGGACCACATACTCAAGCATTGATAGAGGAAATCGAGTTATATCTCCTATAAATTTTGAAAAGTTGCTTATTCACTATGCATTTGGACACCTCTTAAGAAATTGAAACCGATGACTTCCGGGAAGGGTGATTCGCCTGTGCTGCCTCTGAGACAAGCTCTTGTCTTAGATGAAGTTTTTTCAGCTTTAATCAGTCAGAATGTTTTTTTTTTGACTGGTTAAGATTTTCTCCCGGCCAGGGAGAAACGTGAGATTAACCACAAAGCCTGTTTTTGTTGGGAGGACTGAATTTCATTAATTTATGAGAGAAAGTTCAGCCAGCGAATGCCGGACGGACTTCCATCAAAGCTCTTGCTGATTAAGCGACACGTTTATCTTTTCTTCAAAGAAAAACGAACTAACAGGCAAGCATGCTTCTTTCCATTTTTTTTTTACTTGGTTTAAATTGTTGCACCAAAAAGAGATTTGTCAATGAATCAGCTATAAAGAACTGGGTGAGTTAAAAAATTTCTCTTTCACTCACGAAACTAAGGAGGAAAGAAATCGAAAAAAGCTTATCTTTGTTTTTATTGCAAAAAGTGGGCCTGGAAGTGCATTCTAAAGATATTAACAGAAGAGGGATTTTTATTTCGAGGAGGGGAAAAAAATAAACAAATTTGATTTATGAACTTTGGAGTATCATGTCTGGAACTATTTTTTTTTTTTGGTCTATTTCATTTTGACGAATCTGCTTACTCACGATGCCACTAACTGTTTGAAGCTGGGAACTAAACTTGTTTTGTTTTCCTGAATATATAAGAGATAAGACAGGCTGTATTGATGTCTGCAAGCCTGAAACATTAACCCAATTGTGGCTGAAATAATTTTTTGTTTTTGTGGTTTTAAGAATGACAACCAGGAAAGTGACTGAGACCATGGAAGAAATTATGTTTCAGAAAATAATGAGTGAGATTGAGATAATGAAACAAACCCTGAGACAGGGCAGACAGGAGATGAAAATTGAACTTAGCAAAATGATGCAGGAGTTTAAAAAAATAGGGGATTCTGTGAAAGAGGATTTTGATGGGATTAGAGATGAGAAAAGAAAAATTAAAGGGAAGATACAAGCCATGGAGACTGGAACAAATGAGGAATTGGAAAAAGATCTGGAGTTTACGGATGTTAGAAATAAAGTTTACTGTTTGGAATTCAACGTTGTCTCTGAAGAAACTAATGAAGATATTAGTGATAAAGTTATCAACGTCTTGGATAATTTTCTTGACTGGAATGATGTGATGGAGCTTGACATAGAAAAAATCTATGGAATTAATTACAAATATGTGACAATGGAAAAACTCTTAAGAGATGAGCCAGTGCATTTTGTAAAAAAGAAGAGCAGAGAAGTGACTTTACAACAATATTTCAGCAACATATTTAGAATTGATGGCAAGGACATATTTGTGAAGGGGGAAATTCCCATCAGACTCTTGTTATATGACTATGGCTATGACAGCAAGATCATCATGAGATACTGATAATGGATGAGTGGATACTGAAACCACTGGATTTAACAGGACTATTGAAGATGGAAGATGGAATTAATATTGATAATGGAAGAATGGTTATGGAAATTATTGGACCTAATAGATTCAACGAGATGGATTAATCGATATGTTTATTTGGATTATGGCTATGACAACAAGATTATTATGGGATACTGATAATGGAAGAATGGCTACTGAAATTACTGGATTTAACAGGATTATTGAAGATGGAAGATGGAATTAATATAGATAATGGAGGAATGGCTATTGAAATTACTGGACCTAATAGATTTGAATCAAGATGTACTAAGCGACATGTTTATTTGGAGAAAAATTGAAAGATATATCTCTCAAGGAATTGAAATCTCTTTTGGACTTTTTGTGGAAAGAATAAAGTATGTTTATGAGATTTGATGATTAATTAAGATAACTACTGGAGGAAAGTGATTTTGTAATATAATTTTAGAGACAGGATTGTTATATATTGTAGACCTATGGTTGATCTGCGACAAATCGGAAGTCAACATTTTATTTTTTTTGTATAATTGTTTTTGTTTTGTGTTTTTTTTTGTTTTTGAAAATTTGAATAAAAATTAATAATAATAAAAAAAAAAGAAATTGAAACCAAATTTTGCATGTTGGTTCCAGGGATCAAGGAGGAGGTTTTTGTCAAAACTGCGTTCATTTTAAACACTGATTTCAAAACTGCACTGATTGTTTTATTTCTTAGAATTCCCAAGCTGCTAGTATCTAATATATCCTAAAGCTACATCATGAAGTGTAGACAGAGGAAACCCCCACTTGAATTAGTACTGAGTAGGGACTGCTGCTTTAGATGTGACCAAACCAGGATTTCACCAGACAACAGCTTCTAAGTATTAATCTGAATGCCAATTACTGCCTCCAGGAATGGATAGTAAATTAGTCGTATTATGAAACAATATGATATAAGTGCATCAATAAGTGCATCAAATTATATATCAAAAAGGGCAATTAACCCACAAGAAGTATGTGGAAAAGTGAGTGCTGTTTCTAGTTGCCCAAGCCCGGACAGATTCTAACTGTTTATCCTGAGAGAGCTCATTCCTAACCTCAACATTAGTGTCAGTAAATTATTGTAGCTTGCTTAAACTTTGACAATGCAGTTACTCTAGTAATGAGCCAAATGTGGCTCACTTGGTAAAGGACTTTGGTTGAGTCACATTTGGAAATGAAATCACTTACATTTTCACTTAGCTTGAAATGGAATGAGCTTCTTTCTGAAGAATCCATTAGTTAAAAACAGGTTCACTTAAAGCTTTTTGGAAAATTTAAACAAACAAATTCACTTGAACTTCCTTTAACATATCAGTAGAACTGAGCCAACTTTGGTCCAAGTCATTAGAGGTTAGTGCACTTCCTACGTTACTTTCAACTTGTCACCACTTCAAAATCCCACACAAGTCTGCAAACATCAAAGACATTAACAATCATTAACAGCCAAATAGAAGTGGTGCTGCTGCTGATTTTAAGCTGTGCTTCAATAAACAAATTGTGTTGTTAGAGTTGAAATTGCAAGGACTTAACTGCCATCCATTTTATAATTTTGAATTTTCCTCCCACCAGAGGAAAACTCCTTGCTCTCAGGGTGTCACCAAGGTTGCTCCTTATTAAAAAAAATCTGCTAAGAAGAAGCACATCCTTCTTCACAACAAAAATTACAATGGACAAAACAACTTGGGAAAGTGTCAGACTTTTCACTTGGGGTGTAATTCATCCACTATTTATACCAGGCTGAGGGGAGTTGGATATGGCAGACCCCCAGCTGAGCGGACAGGGTACCAGGCTCCACCAGCAGAAGCCCCTCATCCCAGCTCACCCATGGCAGAACCGGGACCCAGCCGGCTCAGCCAGGGGTCCACCGGGGAAGCCCAGCCTGGCGGAAGGAAAACTGGTGGAAGCCGATGGAAGGCCCAAAACTGGGGTGTTCTGCAGGCGTGACAGAGGGGCTGAGGGGGGGGACTTAGGCCACTTCCAACTTATGTTCAGAGCACTCTTGCAGGTCCTGATCCAGGTAAAAGTTATGCTGGGAAAGACATTGCTCTGAGAAAATGATTGCAATGGAAGTAAATGGAGAGAGCTTACTCACCGGTAGGAGTATTTATGAGAGCCAGCTTTTACTTTCTGGTCCCTGCATGCAGCTCCTGGCTGAGCCTGCACTCAGCTGGCCCAGAGGCTCCCAAATGGCAATTGGATGCCACAGACCTTCCCAATGGCTCCTCTTTGGCCAGCTTCCCTTCTGCCGGCTTCCCCTGAATTGAATTGCTCTGTTGGTTAGAGTGTTGGACAAAAATGGGGAGATCAAACTCAAACTCTCAATTCAGCCATGAAGATGAGATAGGCTTGGGCCAGTCATTATCTCTCAGACTCACCTACCTTGTAGGGTTGTTATACATTGTTCTCCTCCACTCATTTTATTCTCATAACACCATGAGCTTCTTGGAAGTAAGGTGAGAAATGTTATTATAATAGTAGCTGTAATAATAAAACTACACTAATTTTGGGATGCAATTATATTGTTTGTTTTTATGTAGTTCCAATTTGTCATGTAGTCATATAAACAATCTAGAAGAAAACAGATTAGCTATCCTGAAATCTGTTCTATATTGCTCTATGGTCAGACAACATAGCTCAAATGTAGAAACATCAGTGGATATAGTTTCAATTTTCAGACTTTTTCTTTCCTTTATGCTGATGCACTGCAAAATAATTTTTCCTAAGACTGAAAGAAAAAGAAAATATAATCTTGGCCAACTTGTCTACCACATTTCATCTATATTCTTCTTTGCTTTTTATTTTGGTAGTTAGAATATTTTTTTAAAGCATTCGTCTTTCATTGGTAGCAGCATTTATCCTGTTTGTATGCTCAAAAGGCCTCAAGGCAGATTTTGTTATAATCATTCGTGGTATTTTGGCTGCTGTTTTCATTGCATTGATGTAGTACTCCTGTAGGGAAACGTTTCAGCTATTTAATTGAAAAAAATCTAAGCTAGAATTGAATTGTATAGCACTACGGCCATAATATGGAACATACTTATGTGCATATAATTCCTTTTCTGTCAGAGACAGTGATGGACCCATGAATACCAGCTGGTGCATGGCCCAAATCAGGGCCTTTCTTCCTAGCTGGTCTTAGTTGTAGTTTTACTGAATCAAAAACAAAATGAATGAATACCCAAATCTGATTCTTGGAGAATCTCCTAGCAAAACTAAGAAAACTACTACTTCAGAGATAAGTCAGATAATTTCACCTGATTTGAAACCTGGCTGTGCAGCTATTTCTCTTGAAATGAAAATTGTGTGTGTGAGGGGGTTCAGTTGCCCTTGTCCCTTAATTCTGGTGTGGTGAATGAGTCAGATGGCCCATTCTCCAAGAACAGGGAGCACTTCCTATTGGTACATGTACACACAGACAAATAAATATGGGTGCGCATATGGTACATATGCCAGGCACAGACATGTACCATCATCCATAAATAGGATATTTGCATGTTCCAGCCTCAAGAAGTCCAATGGTAGATCTCAGAATCAAAAGACTGTATCATTCCTTCTGTTTTTGATGTCCAGATTGTTACTTTTGTTGTTTATGCAGCCAAATCAGCATCACTCACACACAAGAGGAAGGACCCCAAGGTGTGCAGAGGTACAGGATATTTGGGGTAAGGACCCCTTCAAACAGTCCAATGGTGACTGTTGATGCTTAGTGGCCACGATATGTTAACTGATCTTTGGAGGGAGGAATAGAAAAGCAAGAAGGGAGAAGGAATGGAGTGGCTAGAATTCTGAACAATAGAGCTCTACACAGCAATATACAGATTTTACAGAGAGAACGGCCCCACCTGCACTATACATTTAAAGCTGTATCATGCTCCTTTAAACTGTCATGGCTTACCCTCAAGAATCCTGGGAACTGCAATTTCTTAAGGCTGCTGAGAGGAGGTAGGGCCAGAGAGACAAGGGCAATTGGGGTCTTGATAATGCTTTGAGAACCTGCCTGGAAACTTTGTAGTAAGCCAAAGCTCATTCATTCTGAAGATGGACTCAGAAACCTTTCCAGAAAATATTCCAAGGAAACACCAAAACAGGAAGCATGTGTCATGAGCTTTCTCTCTCTCTCTGACTCCAGTTTTTGTCTGTTGGTTGTTCTCTTCTGAAATGCTCATCTTCCCTGGATGAGAACAGGAAGCGTAAAAACAGGAAGAATATTACTGATACTTTTCTCATCATCATGTCTTTGAAACAGCTCTTTGGATCCAGTCATGTTTAGAGTAGAACTATTGAAACCGTGAGACTTAAGTAAGTCCCATTTAGTTCAATGGGTAAACATTAAACAAGTTGATGAGTAAGCCTGGATCCAACCCATCATATAATAACAATGTGGGGGAAAACCTGTAGGTGAATGCCCCTCCCAAACTCTCCTTCCCACCCATTAATACCAGCAGATTTATTCAGTGGAGACTGGTAGCTCTGATGTCAGCGGGGCAGTGAATCTGCTCTGGGTTTTAGTCTGAACTCTCAATGAGCTGTCCAAGGTGCTTTCAGCTTGGACAGCTCCTTGAATGTTCAGCCTAAAACCCAGAGCAGATTCATTGCCTCGTTGACATCAGAGCCACCAGTCTCCACTGGATTTATTTCTTGGATGGTTGGATATAATTTTGTAAAACTGATTTTCCCTGTAGCAGCTGAGATTATGGGTTGGCCTACATTATTTTGCATTTTCAGTTCTTGCTTTTTCAGCCAGATCAAAAAGGCCATGCACAGAGTGGAAAATTTCATCTGTGCTGGAGAGGTGTGAATGCAGGAATCAGAGTAGTGCTGGCTAAGTATACACAGCACAGGAGATCTCCTTCAGATGTACAGAATAATAGCCAGATAGCCTACAAACCACCTCATGTGGCTTAGTGACCTCACTAAATAAGAAACAAACAAGGATTTTGCCCAAGAACAGCTTAACATTAACCTGAAGAAAAATACTGTGGGGTGAAGATGGTGTACGTGCACTTCCATTTATGATATATCCATTCTTTATTTTGAGCTGGACAGGAGTGTAGGACAATCCATACTTTATGTGGCAAATGTGTACATTAGCATTGGCCATGATGAGCACCATACAGTGCAAAGGTAACAGAAAGGTACGGGAACATGTGGTGGACATAGTAATCCTCACTCAATTTCAGTGCACTAGAACTTCTGTTTAAAGCCCTAAACAACTTATTCCCCACATATCTGAAAGACCTCTTCCTTCCTTATGACCCTCTCAGATGGTAAGACCATTGGAAGGGCCCTTCTTAGTAGTTCTACCACCCTGAGAATTTTGGGGGATGTCAGCTGGGGGGAAAGAATACTTTGGGGCAACCACTGAAATGTGGAATTTCCTCTCCATAGAGGTGTGTCTGGCATCTTCATTATGTAGGTTTTGCCAAATGCTGAAGACACACCTCTTTACCCTGGCCTTTGTTACCTGAGATGTATATTCTAGAACCACTGAATCTTGACTGTAATCAGTTTTTAATATTGTATTTTTAAATTGTTGTAACCTGCCTTGGGATTTCATGGTGAAAGGCGTGTAAGAAATTTATTATTGTTGTTGTTATCATCATCAACATCTCTGTACCTTAACAGACATGCCTATTTTTCACACTTCATGGAAAATCTCCCTTTGAAAGGCCGGGTGCTACAAGTGAAAATGCCCTCTCACTATTTATTTATTTATTTATTTATTTTATTTAAAATATTACTATCCTGAAACACGTACATAATAATGAAATAATGAAACACGTACATAATAAAATTGCAAACAATAAAATCACAAAAACATTAAAATAAATTAAAATACATAAAATACAATACACACACACACACACATATATAGGGAGTGGTACTAAAGGGGACTACAAGGGTAAAATTTAACGTGGAAGGCATAAAATAATAAAATCAGTGTCAGGCTCTACCTTCAGTCCCTCCCAAAGGCTCTTTGGAACAAGATCGTTTTCAGAAGTCTCTGGAAAACCATCAGGGAGGGAGCAGAGCGGACTTCTTGGGGTGGGGTGTTCCAAAGTTTGGGGTCACAGCTGAAAAAGCTCTCTCCTGCGTGCCTGTCAGTCTAATGTCTTTCACTCCAGGCACTCAGAGGAGACCATAGGCAGATGATCTTAAATCCCGGGCAGGTACATATCGGCGTAAGCGGTCCCTCAGGTACATTGGTCCAAGGCCATTTAGGGCTTTAAAGGTCAGAACCAGCACTTTGAATTGGGCCCAGAAGCAATTTGGGAGCCAGTGGAGCCATTTGGGAGCCAGGGGTGATATCTCCCTGAGCCATGCTCCAGTTAACATTCTGGCTGCTGCATTTTGAACCAACTGCAATTTCCGAACCGTTTTCAAAGGCAGCCCCACATAGAGTGCATTACAGTAATCAAGCCTCTGTCGGGAGGCAGAGTTGGGGTCCCGGGGGGTTGGAAGAAGGGGATTCAGATGGATGGCAGGGAGGAGGGGGAGCAAGTTCGCCCGAGTGGAGCGAAGACAAAACAGAGGAAATGCCAGAGATAGGGTTGCTTAGCAACGGAGAGCCTGAGAGCTTTGGAGTTTCAGAATCGTCCCTGGACATTCCCACGCCTCCCCTTCTCCGAGGCTCAGAACAGGAGGGAGAAGAGGGAGGGCTGCCCAAGGCAGAAAAGCCGCGAGGCAGTTTATCATCAGCCCCCCCCATCCCCCATACTGGAACTGGAAACTTCAGAAGAGGAGGGGCCGATGCTTCCCCCTTCGCCGCGCACACGAAGACATCTGAAAAGACAAGGGAGAAGGGGGGGAAGGCAGGTAGTACCTGAGGGGCAGTTAAGGAGGAGCGAAAGGTTGCGCGCCCGTTTGGCCCCTTCTTAAAGAACAAGCGGGAAGCAGCTCCTTGCTCTGTCAACTTTCTCTCAATGCTGCAGGACCTGTATTTCTGTACTGCTTCATGAGAAGACGCAGTCTTTGTTTGGACATTACTCTAATAAAAACTGAATTACTTACAACCCCTGGTCTGGTTCCTGAGTCTCATCCTGGGCCTGACAGCCTCGATGTCACCAATGTATGTGTCATTGTGGCCAAGTCAACTGCCTCCAGGAATGGACACAGCTGGTAGACCAGTTTGAGTTGGCCAAAAGCACTCCTGGCTACTGCAGCCACCTGATATTCAAGCAGCAGGGCAGGACCCAGGAGGACTCCCAAACTGCAGAGTGCAACCCCATCCACAACAGTTTGCAACCCCGTCCCTGGTGCAGTTTTTCCCTTCACCAGAAGTACTTCTGTCTTGTCTGGATTAAGTTTCAGTTTGTTAGCCCACATCCAGCCCTGCACAGCCTCCAGGCAATCAGGTGGTAGGGAGAGATAGAGCTGGGTGTCATCAGCATATTGAAGACATTGTACTCCAAGTCTCCTGATGACCTCTCCCAGCGGTTTCATATAAACGTTAAAGAGCATGGGAGACAAAGGCCAGGGAGTTGAGCAGTAGTCTCCCAGCACCACTTTCTGGGTCCTGTCTGTTAGGTAGGACCGAAGCCACCGTAAAACAGTGCCTCCCAATCCCATCTCAGCTAGGCGGCCCAGAAGGATACAATGGTTGATCGTATCGAAGGCTGCTGAGAGGTCCAGCAGCAGCAACAGGGATGCACTCCCCCTGTCTGATGCACAGTGTAGGTCATCAAGCAAGGCGACCAAGGCAATCTCTGTCCCATGACCAGGCCTGAAACCTGTTTGAAAACGGTCTAGATAATCCAATTCATCCAGGAAAACTTGCAGCTGAGCAGCCACTACCCTTTCAATCACCTTGCCCAGAAAGGGAAGATTAGAGACTGGGAGGAAGTTGTTAAGATCTGCAGGATCTAATGAAGGCTTTTTTAAAACAAAGGTCTTATCACAGCCTCCTTCAACAATGTTGGCATAGAACCTTCCCTTAGGGAGGTGTTAATTAAATATGCCAACCAGTCAGCCACTCCCCCTCTGATTTGATTAACCAGGATGGGCAAGGGTCAAGGGAACAAGTAGTGGCCCTCGATTCTCCCAGAATCCTGTCCACATTCTCAGGCTTTACAAGCTGAAAAGTATCCATTAAAAAATGACGAGAGGAAGCTTCAAGAACATCTGGCAGAACTGTAGTTAAAGAGAAGTCCAGGTCAGTCCTAATGCGAGCAATTTTATCTGCAAAGTGCCTCGCAAACATGTCACTGCGAGCGACTGAGGGCTCAGGGTCTAATGTAGGGCCAGAGCCCAAAAGACTCCAGACCACCCGGAAAAGCATCGCCGGACGACACTGAGCAGATGCAATGATGGTAGAGAAGTGCACTTTCTTTGCTGCCATCACCACCACATGATAGGTTCAAAAATGAGCTCTAGCCTGTGTTCGATAGGAAGCAGACTGAGTTTTTTCCCATTGTCGCTCTAGCTGTCATCCCTGCCATTTCATCAGGCCCAAGGTTTGAGTAAACCAAGGTGTATTATGGGCCTTTCCTGGTGGGAGAGGGTGCTTTGGAGCAATAGTGTCCACCGACTGGGTCACCTCCGTATTCCAGAGATTGACCAGGGCTTTGGCAGTATCGCCAACCATGCTGGGAATATCCCCCAGAGCATTCAAGAAACCATCTGGATCCATGAGTCTCCCGGGGCGGATCGTCTTAATCGGCCCTTCACCCCTACGAAGATTTCTGGGGGCACAAGTCTAAACCTTGTCAGGTGGTGATCTCTCCATGACAACGGAGTCACTAAGAACCCCTCCACCCCCAGATCACCTTCTTCTTGTCCCGAACAGAACACAAGATCAAGTGTGTGTCCTGCCACATGCGTTGGTCCAGATGATATTAGAGACAGCCCCATGGTTGTCATGACAGCCATAAAGTCCAGAGCTGGACCTAAGAGTCTAACCTTGGCATGTATGTTGAAGTCACCCAGGACCATCAGCCTGGGGAACTGCAACACCAATGCCGAGACCAGCTCCACCAGCTCAGGGAGGGAGACTGTTGGGCAGCAGGGTGGACAGTACACCAATAGAATCCCCACTCTGTCTCCCTGACCCAACGCCAGGCACACACACTCAAAGCTGGAGGTGTTAGGGACAGGGTACCTGACAGGGAAGATAGATTCCCTGCAGACAATTGCAACCCCACCTTCCTGTCCCCTGGATCTAGGCTGCTGGAGTGCTAGAAAACCTGGTGGACAGAGCTGGGAGAGACCTACTCTGCCTTGGTCATTTAGCCAGGTTTCGGTAATACAAGCACGGTCAGCGCATTCATCCAGGATTAAGTCCTGCATTAAAGTGGTTTTATTAGTCACTGATCTTGCATTCATCAGCAGGACAGTAAGATCCAGGGAGTTCCTAGCATAGCTACCAGTGTCCCGAGGGTTGGAAGGGGGACCAGAAGAGATGCAAGCATGAAGATGTCTTATATCCCTTCCCCTGTAACGACCAGTCTGCCTCCCACTGCTATTACGTCCCCTGACCAATATTACTTCAATGGCAGGCCCCCAACTACTCCTACCCCGGCACATGTTAAAAGAAGCCTGACACTACTCATTACCTCACCTCAGACTCCATATATGCTGGATTTCCCCCCTCCATTTTCACAGGATCATTCATCCCACTGAAAGTGTGCGTGGGGGAGAATATTTAGTGACCTTTTGGAGACGGGTGAATTTTAAGCATTTGGGGAGGGTATCTTACCTTCAAAGATAAGATGGCCAAGTGTTTTCTTTTTGTTTGTAGGGTTTATTTTAACAACAACAACAACAACAAAAGAGCCTTGGCTCCTCTTCAAGTGGCCCCTTGGCTGGTCCCAGCCATGTCATATCGTACAGACAAAATGAGAAGGATGGAACATCATTGGCATTCTTGGGAGGAAAAGATGGCTGACCTGAATGGGCCATGTCATGACCCCCGGACCATCAAGGTACTGGGTTCATGCATCAGACTCAGACCCCCACCCTTGGGGAAATGAGTCTGGAACCAAAAAGCTATTACTTCACCCTTGCCAAGGCTGTGTATGCTCACAACAACCCTGCAAGGTAGAAGGTAGGCTGCCACCACCCCTGTATACTGGTCCACTCAGAGCCAGGGGATCTCTGAGCCCAGAAGATATATAAAACCAAGGTCCTAAAAGGCAAGAGTCACAGTTACACTCCTTGCCAGGCACCTCTGGTTTAACACTTAAAATCCAAGCCTTTAACTTCTTAACCCTCTTTGGTAGTTAGTGACTGAGATTGGTCAAGGTACTGAATCCAGAACCACCCTTTCTCTCAAAGAACACACCAGGTTAAATAGAAGTAGCTTTATTAAGATATATAAGTGCACATAACATATAGCCGCAAATAATCCTTTAAGACCATTCACCCAACAGGGGTTTAGGTTCTTACAAGAGAATTCATACACACAACAAGAAAATAACAAACTAAACTCACCTAACTACTTACACACGAGGTAGGTGGTTGCGTGACACCTCTCCTAAGAGAGATGGATGTTCAACATAAAGCAATGGAACCAGACATAGGTTGCCTTCCCATAAGCAACCCCTGGAACCATAAGGCAGAAGGTTTGGAACTCTGGTGCCAAGTCAGCATAGGCAGAGAACAGAGAACAAAGGCTATGGGTCTCTAGCCCTATACTTAAAGGAAAAGGATCCTAACGGTCCAAGATTAATTTACCAATCAGGGATTGGCTGATGTAACTTTCTTCTCGATGTTTCTCACATTTTCGCGCCTTCAGGCCCCCCTCCCAACTGTGTTTTCCAACTGTACAGGCCAAGGATGACCTGGGGTACCAGGCACTTGCTAATCAGCAAAGATAAACAGGTGCAGCTTGTTAAGGCTTCTCTAACCATCTTCAGCTGGGAAGTGAAACTCAGATTTGCAAATTGGCAAAGGCTTGTCTTTTCTAACTGTAACCATCTCCTAGAGTCCCTTACTGGAGCCAAAGTATTGCTATTAGATTTTTAATAACTCATGAACATTACAGGTTCATGACAGGCCTCATTGGGTCAAAAGAGATAGGTAAGTTAAGCCTCATTTCCCTCTGAAAATTCTTAAAATGGGTCTGTCCCTTGGAGAGTAATAGAATTGGTGGTGGCATTTTTGCCTAGCTCTAAACTTACTAAAAATGGCTTCAGTGAATACTTCAGCCCTGTACCACCTGAGATGGTAGGAACATTTGGAGGAGGGCACTGGCAGATGACTGGTTCCAAGTCAGGTAGAGCTTGATGTGCAAGCAGCAGCCCTCTGAACTAGCTGAGGAACAGACTGGGTATCAGTGAAGAGTTGTGGGGTTTTTCTGCCTGTTTATACCGCACCTGTTGGCAGCCTTGGTTTCCTATTGCAGTTTGATTTCTCTGACCATTAATTATGACAAAATGAAAGTTATCAATTGGATTTCACCAAACTGTTCTTTGGTGAAAACCAACTAAGTCATAATAATACACACATTGAAACCAATGAATTTTAGTCATGCCTATTGATTTCAGTGGGTCTGCTCTGTATGACTTAGTTAGATAGAACTCTCTCTCTCTCTCTCTCTCTCTCTCTCTCTCTCTCTCTCTCTCTCTGTGTGTGTGTGTGTGTGTCTGTCTGTGTGTGTGTCCGTGTCTGTGAGTCTATGTGTTTTCAAAGCACCTTAATGTTCCCAAATCTTATAGCTGAACAATGTCACTGGTGTATTTAATTTCTGGATGTGGAGGATTGAGAGCATGCACTTTTTACTTGCCTTGAAAATATTGGAATCCAAGTTATTTCCACATTCTGGAGCATTATAGAACATTTATGTTTCCAGAATAAAGTTCAAAGAACATAAAATCATAGATCTTTGGAAAGGACCTTGAAGGAGGTCCTTGCTCAGTGCAGAAGTCTTGCAATTACACCTTCAGATTTTCCAAAATTTGCACCCTCAGCTTTTCTTAGGGAAGGGCACAAACTGACATATTTCCAGATAAAGACAAAAGTTCAGTTTTATCTTTGAAACATTTGACTTTGATGTTTATGTTGGATATACAGATACCAGATACAACTTAGTAGATAGTACTCTGACACTTGGTTGGAAAAATCTTAGGTAATGATTCAGCATGCCGACATTTCTGTAATTATTTTTAGGGGACAGGAGTTTGGCTGCTAATGCTGAATTTCAAAAACAGATTTAAAAAATTCTATTCTCTCACTTCAGCCAAGATTACTTCCTGATACTCTGTGTTCAAATATCAGCATGGTTTGGAGGATTATCTAATATCTGTAAGTAAATTCTCCCTGAGAAAAGCATTCTCATTATTTAAATTTCAAGTAATGCCTTCTGCTATCTTACCCAAAAGCATTCAGTTGCCCCAAAGGGTAAGATAATGGAGACTGCATGCCTATAAGGACCTGACAGTGTGTGCTCAGTGAAATGTTCAATTTACATCTATGTCATAGGGATATCAGACCAATGCCACAGTTTTTACTAGTCCATGTACATAGCTTGATTTATAGTGGGCATACTTGAATTCAAAGAGGGTTGACTCAGTATTCCAACTGTAAGAGATTAATGAGAAAGTTCAGTGATGACAGGTTTCATTGAGCCCTGAAAAACTGCTGTTTTAACTTTCGTAACTTTTTCCCTATCAGTAATTTATTAAGATTTCCCTAAATCTATAACAACAAAATAAACAAGAATAAGAGAAATGAAGGAGGAGATTCTTAATTAAAAGTTTTGAAAAACAAATCTATCATGCCTTTTCGTGATACATAACTCCAGCTTACCCTTTCTACCTTTCATGCTGAGTCTCCTTCAGAAATCTTTCTTGGAAGCAAGCTACTTTCCTTGCCTCAAAGAAAAGGCCAATTTGCACAAATTGTGTGTGGCTGGATGCATTTCTCCTTCTCTGCCTGAGTTACATGAGCATGAACAGTGATTCTGGATGCCACTGCAAAATATTATACTTTTCTGCTTTTAGGGGATAATGAGGGGACGTGTTGTTAGACTAGAAGAATTTTGTGCATTCCAGTGCTCTGATTCGGTGTGTAGTGCTGCATGGGTACAAAAAGCAGTAGGCTACAGGTTAGTTGTAGCTACATCAAGCAACTGGGGGAAGTCCAACCTGCTGGACTGTAGGCTAGATCCAAACAGCCATATTTAGACTGCAGACCCATTTAATTGAATGGGAATTACATTAGTTATGACTAATATTGATATCACATTTGTTGTGTATTGACCCTCCAGGCTTGCCATATAAGGAACTGCTGAGTCTGCCCCTGGGTGTGGCAGCTTTGTTTCAGTTCTGAGTTGCAATTTGGCCTACAAGTAGCACCATGCTGTGGGCCTTGTTCTGTTCATATCTTTAGTGACAGTAAAGTTCATGTGTATACCCTCTGTGTGGCCTTTTCCTTCAGAATACTTGTTAGCATTGATATCAATGGGTCTACTCTAAGCATGACTAAGAGTGCAGTCCACACATGTATCCCTCCTGCTGAGGCTATGCAGAGCGACAGAGCCACCACCACATCCACAGGCCAGACACTCATGGCCCTGGTGGAAGCTGGAGTGCAGGATGATTTGGGCCAATGCCAGCCAGCAATGGCTGTAATATCACCTCAGGATCCAGTAGATCCCAGGGCAGCTTAGCTCAGTCCTGCCCCCTCCCCACCTTCAGAATGTCCTGTTTGGAGCTTTTCACTGGAAGGGATTCTGCCAGTTGGCCGCCTGCCCACTCATCCAACAGGTGTAAGGGGGAGGTTGGCACTAGTGGAGTGACACTTGTGTCACTCCTTTGGCAGTGGCTGATAAGAGGCCAGCTCAGCTAGGAGGCTGAGTGGAGGGGGTGCCTCTGCTCAATCCACCCCCCCACATACACAATAGGCTGGTGTAAGGGGCAGAGGTTGGATTGTACAGTTAGTCTTGGTTCAACTGTATGTGCCTTTTGGAATCTTACTCCAAACCTTTCCAGCCATGATGTATTAGGTGCATAGATGTGCAACAACATTTGGCTGGAAAACCTGTAGCATAAAGTGTTATTACAGTTTTCACACATGCTAATGACCTTTTTTTTTTACCTTGGCCTTGATGCCTATAGTTATTCATTTAAATTTATCTCAGCCACTGATATATTTGCATTTTAATTTTATTGTATTTGTATTGCATTGTATTGTATATTAGATTGGTTTTGTACACCACCTAGAGATGCATGACAGACAATATATAAATATTATTAATAAATGAAATAATAAATTATACAGATTCATACACTCCAGAATTCCCGCCCCCCTGTTATAAACAAAACGCCTAGCCCCTTTTTGAGGTCTAGTGGCTTGGGTTTGCTTCAAAATACTCACTCAATAGAGCTCAAGAACGAATGAAACAAGATGGAGGATGGAGAATATTTATTTCTAACACGTGCACATGGAGAAGTAGCAAGCTAGTTCTGACTCAGCTAGGCACAACCAAGTCTTTTATCAACTTTGTTTTACTAATTATGCATGCATCAATATCATCATAATTACATCACTTTAATCCCTGCCCATCTTCTTCTGGTAACGTCCCCTCGCTTCCATATCCATATATGGAACTTGTTTTTCACACTATTCCACCTTGAATGTTGCAACAATATTTGATACTTTTCTACAGTACAGGTGGACATTGCAACTAAAAGCCTGGGACCTTATTTTTGCAAACACAGCTATCTATTGTGCAAATGCAGCTTTAAACAATGATAATGCATGTCAGCAACTTAGCATTTCTCTTTACACACTCACAAGTAAGTTAACTGTCAGCAAATTATCACACAAGCAAGTTGATTGTCAGTTTACTGTGCTACAATTCCAAACAGGCCTAGCACTTTTTACTTTAACCAAACAAGGCAATTAAGCAAAATACATTTTTAATTCAAACAAATAAAGTCCATTGTCACAATTCCCCCCTCAAGAAGCCCTTGAAAGTTTACTTTCATATGGCTTCTTCCTCTTGTGGAGAGCTTTGCTACACTAAATAGTTGAACTACCTTTTAGCTCAAGGCAGAAAACTTCATTTTTGTGCTAGTATATCTGCACATATGTTTTTAATTGGCATTAAAGACAACTAAGGCTCTTTGTAACGAACAATGAGATTCACTGTATGTAGGGAGTGTACACGCCAAAGAATAACATTTATGCAACAATGTTTAACTCTGCCCTTGTTTTCCTGCACACAAACCTCTAGAACGCATTACCAGCCATACCAACAGTTGGGGGTATGTGAGAATGGGGTGGGAGCTATAGCTCTTGGCCTTACACCTCCTGGGTTCCACCTTAACCAAAATGGGGTTAGCCAAGCCGTATCACTCCCCCCTCTTTGAAATGTAGACGTATAGTCCTTTCACAGTTCTGCCCCCAGGCTCCAATGCTGACTTCCAGGGTATAACTGTGCCATATGAGATAGATCCATATTACAAGGGCCAGATACCAAAATCACCACAATGGGGTGCATTATAAGGGTTAGACCTCTTTTGGCGCCTTCTCCCCAACCAAACAGGGAATTCAAAGTCATCCATATGCCTATATCTGTGAATGCTTATCTATAATGTGACTGTATGGCAATCATGTGCTATCTAGAGTGTAACTTGCTCTCCCATTTTTAATTGCTTCCAATTGTTTCTGTACATAGAATGAAAAAGTATTCATAAATACCACAACATACTTATACTCTAAATTTCTTAACGCTATACCAGAATAACGAAAAGGAGCTCCAAAAGAAAAACCAAAATACTGTTTTTACAACAAACAGACAAAACACATAACAGTACAACAATCCCAACTCCCTTTCTTCTTACTACCTAGCACCCTGCCCCCCATGTTGCAACAACCTCTCTGTTTGCCGGAGATGTCTGAAACTAAACCTAGGAACACAGACAAGTGACATACACCTTAACATCTGGATTAACCACTATCATTCATTCCTCTCCTAACCCATTCATAACTTTATACTTAAAAAAATCAAAGGATCCTGTTACCTCTCCTATGCCCAGAGCAGGCAGTTGAATACAGCTGAAGCCATGCGGGCTCTGATCCAAAACCAGGAAGGAATCTGGTCTCAAGGTTTTACACCGAGATTCAAAATCTCTCCGGTTCTGTCCCTGCTGTCCTTGAGTGCATTGCGTGTGTGGGAGCTCTGATGTTCCTCACCCCCCTTTCTTTTTCTTCAAGCCTCGGTTTTAAAATTTTTCTTTCCTCTCTCCCCCTCCTCCCAAGGAGGGTAAGAAAGTCTGGTGATGTTATGCATGTGTGTGTGTTCTGGAAACTAAGGCTCCTGACAAATAGGGCAAATCACAAGTTTGCTAAAGCTACTAAAGAGACAGCTTCATGAGAAGGCACAGTCTGTATTTAGATTTTACACAGACAAAGTTCCAAAACGTTGGGGGCTGAATTTGAGGTGACGGAGTTTAAACTAGTGGCTTTGCCTGAAAGACTGGGGGCTTAATTTCCAATTTCTTCCCCTCATTAATTTTACATTGAGCCCACGCCTTTATCAGCGCACATTCTTGTGGGGGGTCTGGGCAGATGGCTCTTTCTAACCCTATGCATGCCACCACGAAGTTGTTTCGCCTGGCAGCATCTTAAAGAGGGTAGCTTCCAACTGCGGAGCCTTAGTGAAGTTAAACATCCCATTCAACAGCCAATCAACACCCAGCTCCACTCCCTCTTCATCACAAAACATTAACAGCTGTTATTCCTTCGGGACCAGCCCTCCAGAAGACATAACACTCATCCTTAAACTCAGTAAAATTTTGCAAAATACATTCAAGGGGGGGTCATTTTCCAATCGCCCTTTTTCTTCTGACTCTTTCCTCTGTTCTGTCCTCTCCATCTTGTCCTGTTTTGAAGCACCCTGCCCCATGTTCCCTGTCAAGTCCTATCTGCCCTTTGCAGATGACGTACAACTTTTGGGGGTAGCCTCTCTGTCTACCTGGGGGGGTGTCTGAGACAAAACAACAGACAGATAACGTTCCGATGCACCCTTCCCCTCTCCCGTGTTCAGACGACACTTGGGTAGCCTCTCTGTCTACCAGGGATATGCCTAACACGGAACAACGGACAAATGACGTACAACATTCGCTTCCCGGTTTTCGCGGCCCTTCTCCTCGCGGAGGTAGGGAAACACGCTACTCACGGTCCTCACTCGCTTCAGGGTAAACCGCTGCGGATAAGCCCTGTCTCATACATACACACTTTCACACGTCACTCTCTTCACACTTAGGCCCACTGGGCTGCTTACCCCTGCCAAACAAAGACGTTGGAACGTTCAAACCCCTGCTCCACTCCAATCTTGTTTCAATTTAAAAAGGGAATCATCCCAGCAATACCTCGTCGTCCTGATCCGCTCTCACAGGCTTGGGCAGGCTGAAAATAGCCTGGTGCGCACTTTCCCAACCCCCTGTGGACCACGTCCAAGGCAAAGAGGAACACTAAAGAGATGATGCCCACCCAGGGATGCCAATTTGTTATAAACAAAACGCCCTAGCCCCTTTTTGAGGTCTAGTGGCTTGGGTTCGCTTCAAAATACTCACTCAATAGAGCTCAAGAACGAACGAAACAAGATGGAGAATGGAGAATATTTATTTCTAACATGTGCACATGGAGAAGTAGCAAGCTAGTTCTGACTCAGCTAGGCACAACCAAGTCTTTTATCAACTTTGTTTTACTAATTATGCATGCATCAATATCATAATTACATCACTTTAATCCCTGCCCATCTTCTTCTGGTAACGTCCCCTCGCTTCCATATCCATATATGGAACTTGTTTTTCACACTATTCCACCTTGAATGTTGCAACAATATTTGATACTTTTCTACAGTACAGGTGGACATTGCAACTAAAAGCCTGGGACCTTATTTTTGCAAACACAGCTATCTATTGTGCAAATGCAGCTTTAAACAATGATAATGCATGTCAGCAACTTAGCATTTCTCTTTACACACTCACAAGTAAGTTAACTGTCAGCAAATTATCACACAAGCAAGTTGATTGTCAGTTTACTGTGCTACAATTCCAAACAGGCCTAGCACTTTTTACTTTAACCAAACAAGGCAATTAAGCAAAATACATTTTTAATTCAAACAAATAAAGTCCATTGTCACACCCCCACTCTATATCCAAAGACCTCAGGGCAGGTTACATTATTTAAAACAATAATAACATCCAATTAAATAAGTAGAGCAGGTAAAAATACAAATTGAAAATTACAGGGTAAAGGCTAACAGTAGGCTAATATCCCATAAATACCTGGGCAAAAAGACAGGTCTTTGCTTGATGCTGAAATGTCAAAAGAATCAGCACTTGGTGTATTTCGTTTGTGGGACACCATAATCATGAGTCCTATGTAAATGTTGCTCCATCCCTCTCTGGTTACATCCGTGGTTACCACTTTGCTCACCGCCTTGTTCAAGCTCCAGTGCTTTATCTGACATCCTAATATAGTAACATTGGCATGTGGAACTAAGCTACAGCCATGTTCTGAGTTTGCTCAGAATTAATTTATTAGAAGGATTGGTGCAATCATCATTGAACCCATACCCACTAACCTAGACTCAGACTGAATGTTGTTTAGGTGCACATTATGGAGGCAGCCACATGAGGGATTGCTCTAAGTGTGAACTTAAAAGAACCTGGAAAGGCCCATGCCCCAAAATGACCAATAGAGGAATGCCAGACAGTATCTGCATGTATAAAATGACCAATTATATGTAGGGTGGCCTTTCATGCATTGTCAAAAAAGTGGACAAAACAGGACAGAGATTTGCATAGAATCTGCATATGCTAATTTATATGGATATATGGAAATTTAGAAAAAATTACCATAATTTAAATTGAAATACAATGCATTCCATGATCATGGGGAAGACTGTGACAAGATCATCTGGGTTCCTGCTCAGTCTGCTATCAAGGTGCTAACTTGATTAAAATACAACAGGTGTTTGTTGGATTTTCTGTTGTATTTGTTGAATTTTACTATTGCTGTTAGTCACTTTAAGACTTCTGCATGGGAAGCAACACATGGATTAAACAGCAACAACTGTTGATGGGCAACTTCAAGGCCCTTGTTCTCCTTTCTTATACTTTTTCATCTTTAAACCAGACCAGACAGCCCTTCAAATAGAGGATACCTTCAAATAGAGGACTGTCATCTGCCAGCCCTCAAACAGAGGGCTGTCTTATTTAAAGTAGGGCATACTGCTATTCTCATAATACGCAGTAGAATAATTTAGCATTTATTTTCCTCATTGCATTAAAAAAATCACACTACTTCCTACAAATCCAGAGTCCCAAGTGTGGCATATGAACCCCCCAGATTGGAATGTGGAGTTACTCTAATAATTCCACCGTCAGCACAATGTTGTGATCACCAGCAGGTGTCCTTGAAAATGACATTTTTAATTGAAGCTTCCCTTAAAAAAGCATTTGGGTGTATAGACACCAGGAGCAGCTCAGCGTGTGAACTATTGAAGTGTTGCACTGAGCACTGTGTATGGCATACATAAGGGACACTTCTTTGCTAATGGGACAAACTTATGCATTTTTAAACAATATATTCTTAGTGGGCACAGCAAAACAGTATGTGGCTTTCACTTCCCATGACAGCTGTTTCTTCATCTCTTCTCCTCTCCACTGTCTTCCAAGTGCTACATGGCACAAATGAGAAGTGCCCAGAAAAGCTATAAAAGTGCCATAGGATTTGAGAGATTCCGTTTTCTTATCTACATAGGTAAGAAAACAGTCTCTCAAATGCTATGACACTTTTTGAGCTGCTTCCCCTGTGGCCTCCCTTAGGCACCCTTTAAGGTGATCGGTGGGTTCTGAGGCCTGCCTTCCAGGTTGTGCGGCTGGTTGGCAGGATAAGGCTCACCTTTGGGGCTATCCTGTAACACCCACTCAGAAGTTGTGTGGCCCTGGGGGGGTGGAGCAGGAAGGCCTCCCTAACAATGCTGTGGGGATGGGGCCCGGAAGAGGGGCTTGGGCTTGGCCCACCCTCTCTTCCCATGGCAGGGTGCCCTCGCCCGATGGGGGATGAGATAAGTTCCACACTGTCTCTGCAGATCATTCTACTATGCAATCAAGCATGTAATTGGCTTTATTTCAATAAGGGTGGCCCTTGATTTACCCACACCTTCTCTTGTCTTGCCTCTTCATTGCCCGGCTATGAGCTGCAAAATACAGTCTCTCAAATCCTATGACACTTTTTGAGCTGCTTTCCCTGTGGCCTCACAAACATTTGGGTTGAATCCTCATGGTTCACAGACCAATTTGTGTAATTTCTGACATACAATGTTTGCATCCATGGGAACAGCTTTTGGAATGCTTGTAGCATCTTGGAGGAGGAGCTCTCCTGCTCTGGATTCTTGACTTTGGGCAATGTGTGTGCCAAAGAACTGGTGGTGGTAGGCTGCCAGAGTGCTATGACTTACACAGTCATGGCAGTCTTCCCCCCACACTGCCTTTTTTTGCAGCTCCACTGCCACTATGTGTAAAGCAACCACCTGTAGCAGGGCAGCTTTTAGCAAATAGTGTCTCTATACAAGTGTTGCCTGGCTGAAAGTTCATTGGTGGTCCTTGCACACTCCAAGAGACATGTCAGTCTGTTTCAGCATGAAACTAAAAGCAATTGTACTCTGGTCAACACTTTCCTTCTCTGCTTTACAAGCACAATTCTAAGTGTGTTTAGTCAAAAGTGTAGTTGGATATTATCCCAGGGCAGTGTGCATGGAACTGAAGTGCTAGTCTCTGTAACTGAGGGGGATCTGTAGGGCAGAGTCGCAGAAGAGGATACTTGAGAGATAGCACATCAACGGTCCTGACCAACTTGATATTAACAAATTAATAATGGTTTCAAGAGTAGCTGTCAAGGTCAGTGGGCAAACTCCAAGACAATTCAAGAATCCAAATTGGTCCCATGAGTTTCCAGGGTCAGGACAATCTAACTGGTTCAGCTCTCCCACTGGGCCTTAAAGAGGACATGGACGTCTACCTTCAGAAGGTAATTATCCATAAGTGACTGTTCCAATTCTCTGATCCCCATGCTTCCAATGTCTGCACACTTCATACCTTTGGACATAGTAGTGCACATGGTAGACCATTGGTGATACACTCAACAAGAGTGAAAGCGGCACACTCCACATAGGATAAAAGTGTACTTAGGGTTTGGCAAATCTGTCAATTTTAGTTTCTCTCAGTTTCCCATTTTTCCAATCTTAAGGTCAGTTCTCCACATTTCCACATCAGTTTGAGTGTGGGCTTTTTCATGCAAATGTCTCATTTTTGCCTAATATGCACATATTTGCAAAGCAATTTTCCATAATATAAAGCAGTTTTGTATTTTTATCCACACATTACCCTAGTATATGCATTTTTGTACAGATTACTTAGCTGGAGAATTGCACTGAAAAATTTGGAGAAGTGTGACTTTCAAAGAATGGCTGTGTTTCAGTTTGTGTATTGTTTTGGAACATGCAGATCAGGTAGGTTTGCCTTTGAATGTGAACTGAATCAAATTTCTCCCCCACTCCTATCTCCTATAAATGTACATGTAACAGTGAACTTTTTATCAGTATTATGCAGCCTCACCAAACCAGGAAGACATGCATTCTTTTTGCAGAAATGATTTGTGAATTATCCCCCCCCACCATTTGTGGCAGATAATTCCTGATGACCACAAGAACCTGTTTTTGTCTAAATTTTCTAAGCAATTTCTTAGAGAAATATTAGAAAGCAGATATGAGATGCCATATGAGATGCAATTTTTCCCTGAGAAACTATAGCATACCTGGTTTATTGTTGCAACGAACTCAAAAGTGTTAAGACATTCAAAGGGCTCTCATATCCTGATTTAGGCTTAAATCCAATAGACACTTACCTGGGAGTAAATCCCATTGAACCCAGTGGAGCTCATTTCTGAATAGACATGTATTGGACTGCAGCCTTCAGGAGAACTTTGTTTAGCCTGGAAAGAGAAAGCACATGTTTGTGAGGCTGCTTCCCAGTTTGTTAACCATAGTTAAGAGGGAGCTAGCCCCAACTCCAGCCCCTACTCTTTCTCAGACAAAAAGGCACACACTTTCAAAATATAGTGATTTCTTTTAACTTCACCTATGAGACTTGGTTACAATTTCAGTCAAGTCCTAGAATGAAATCCACCAGTTTTTTTAACGGGCTACAAATGTGTTTTTCGTGTGTGGGTGTACAACAATTCTTTCTGGAGGGGAAAGCTTTCATAAATAATTACAAATCAAGCGCCATTCTTTAATACTATTTTTTCATCATAATTAGCTCAAAGTAAAACTGATGAGAAGAGATGTGTGTGTGTGGGGGTTAAGATAGGATTACTCTTTCAAAGGAAAATAGTTTACGATTAACTTTAGAAAGTGAGTAAATTAAAACAGGACATGTGTCTGTGAGAGAGACTTTCCTTAACGACTGCTAAAGAAGAAGAAGGAGAAGAAGAAAGCATCCTGCCAGTGTTGCCCCCAGGAAAATAAAACCAGCTTAGAAAAATATAAAATAAACTCCTGCTGAAAATGGCTGTGATCCACAGAGTTCACATTCTAAACCTGCCAGATATTGGCAAACAAGGACTATCTCAGTTAAGTCTTGATATCTGGTGAGCTCATTTATCTCCAAAAGACACACTTGTGTGGAAGTATACATAAAGAAGAGAAGCTTAATTATTTATGCAGTCATTCATTCAATTTATGGGCTGCCTAATTAAAAGAAATCTCTAGGTGACATGGAGAGCAGAATGGACAAATTAAAATGTAACATACGACAATTCAATAACAATCATAAATCATTGAAAATTAACCCAGCAATATTGCATCTGAAAAGATTGTCTTTTCTCCTACATACAATCATTGTACTCTGCAGGAGGGCTTTCTGCAGATAACATCCTGTCAGGAGGTCCGTCCCACACAGTGTCAGAATTGATCCTTTAGTGTGATAGCACCTACCCTTTGGAACTCCTTCCCACTGCATATCAGTCATGCATTTTCTTTATAGTCTTTTTGGTGCCTGGTACAGACATTTTAGCAACTGTCAAAGATTCTCTTTCAACAAGCTTTCTCAAATCTTTATCCCAGTTGGTATCTGTCTTGGATTTAAATTGATTTTACATATGTACTGTTGTTGTTTAAGGAACCTTCTACCACTGATCTAACATAGGTGATCCTATCAAGATCTTTCACCATCTCATATAGCTTGGCCATTAATATCCTAAAGCTTTTAGTAACAAGGCTTTCTTATGGGAACACGTTTTTAAAGTGCTCTTGTTTCTTTGGGCACTTTTTGTAATGCCTCCTTTTTGTGCAAAAGGTAAACTCTTAAAAATAAAAAGCTTAACAGCTCACTTCCATCTTGTCCTTTCAGTCCAGTTGTGCTTGGTCTGTTACTCTTCTCTAAAATCAACACACTTGTAATAACAGCACCATCTGCTGACTGGCTTCTCTAGAGAACTTAATTCTACCAAGGCTGACTCTGCATGAACTGGCTTAATTAAAGAGCAATCAAGGTTTGGTATTTGAGAGTGAAGCACTATAGATTACATTACCCTGTAATCTAATATGTATTAACCTGGATATATTGCTAAAGGACAAGGGAAGAATCACCTGGTACCTTATTGTGCAAGTAAATAAATATTGTGCAAGAATAAGCAGCATCACCAAGTACTTTGTTCTGCCTTCTAACCTGAGACAGGATACCATCACTCTCTTCTTTTGAGTATCCTACCAAACCTTTGAAACCTCTCCCCTGTTTAATTTTCTCTTCTTTAACCTAAACCTGCTCGGCTCCTCCTCTTCATATTATTTGCATCTCTGATTCTCATAACTTGCTTCTAATTCCACATCAGGACTGGCTCTACCATTAGACAGAGTGGCAGCCCCCCTGCATCTGTTTTCTCTGAGCCCCCTGACCATTCCCTTCTGTTAGAGGACCGAACTGTGTGCACCACACAGCCCATCCTGACCCCCCTAAACTTGCCGCCCTGGGCTCCTACTGGGAGGAAGGGTGGGATATAAATCTAACAAACGAACAAACTAGCCTGCTGCTCTCAGGTGCAGAGGAGGTTATTGTATCAACTGTATTGAAGTAAGATGTACCTGGCAGTCCAGGTGGAATAGAGAGGGGTGCTTCTTGTCCTTCACCTTATACAGCAAAATGCCCTGGGCCAGCCCTGTTCATTATCTGATTTGAATGGCAGTGCCCAAAAGCAAATGCTGACTTCCAAATGTGCTATGTAACATTTGGAATAATATTATTTCTATGTTGTATCCTGGGATCATGAATCAAAACAATGTTGCTTCGTTTAACATTTGAGGTCCAACTCTTAGAACACGTGCTCTTGGGAACCTGAGTGTGTGAACTTGCCACCCACATTCTCCACCAGTCTGTTGTAACACAACATACCGCTTGCAAAAGTTTTGTGTTATTCTTGCAAGTTCAGACTGATTTCTAGTGTAGTTCTTCAATTGTTCCCAGCATTTTCTTTCACTTTTGTTCGCATTATACTGTACATGGAACTGAGACTAGACATCTTTTTTTTAATACTGACGTTCTTCAGCATAAAACAGTATTTCTCTTTCTTGTGCTGCATAAACTGCACAATTGTATTGTGCGCACTCACTAGGAAGTAAGCTCCATTTGAATTCAGCAGAACTCACTTCTGAAGAAACATTCTTCGGATCAAGTTGCATGATCCAATGAATAATAGCACAGTCCTATATACTCTAGGGATGGAAAGATCTGTCTGTTTCGGTTCTCTCAGTTTTTCATTTTTCCACTGTTAAATTCAATTCTCTACATTTCTACAGCCATCTGCAATTTTCTTTAAAAAATCCTCATGAAAATTCTCCACCATTTAGTGTGAATTTCTACAAATAAACACATTTTTGTAGGCAGTTTTGACGAAGGTACATATTTTTGCAAACCATTTCTCATCATTTCATGCCTTTTTGCATATTATTTTCACTCATGTATTCATTTTTATGCACACTTTCCCCTAATATGTGCATTTTTGTAAATGTTGTTTAGTTGGTGACCTTCATCCCAAAATTCTAATAAATGAAAATTTCAAAGGATGGCTGTGTTTCGGTTCTCATATTGTTTTAGAAATTGCAAATTTGATTAATTCTGCTTGAAATGCGAACTGAATTGAAATACTCACCTATCCCAAATATACTCATATGTAAATCTCATTGAATTCATTGGGGCTTACTCCCAGGATTGCAGCCTTAAGTAGTAATAGGTAAACTACTGAAGTGATGGGGGTAATCCACCTTCACTTTCCTATGTCGCAGTACAGAAGAACAGGCTTGGTCTTTGTGACATTTTTCAGAGAACTCTGAAAAAAAATCAAACTTTTAGATCAGGACTAAAATCTGGGCTGGCCCAGGACATTTTGCTGCCTGAGACAAAGCAATAAAGGATGTTCCACTCCCAAGCCAGGGTGTCCAGCACACAAGGCCATTCAAGTTATTTTGGCACCTGAGACAAACAAACAAACAAACAAAAAACCCAAGTACTTCTATCGAGTAACTCAGGGCTCAACTACATGGTATGCTTATTGTTTGGCTTGCAGCCATATCAGCACATTTTAAAATTTAATCCTAGGAGCAGCAGAGAGGATTTCTTTTGGGGTCCAACATTTGGGGAGGGGGGTTAACATCTATGGGAGATTCCCCCCTTCTAATTGCAAAAAGGGGTGATATTCACTGAGATCATGGCTATGAAGGGAAGGGTTATACCTCCTCCCCGTGTTCTATGATCCCAGTGGAAATCAGCTCCCCCCTGCACCTAGGGTGAAGTTATTTTAAATCCCCTGATGTGGCTACATAATGTAGTTAGGCCCTCAGAGACAAAGAGTTGGGAATTCTTACTGAATCTGATGGAGTTGCTTTCTGGGGCAGGATCCGCAGTTTTGCTGCTTACTGTAGGATACTATTTGCTTTTACTATGCTCTGCTTGAAAGCTATACTTCAGAAGCATGATTGGTCTCCAATGCTCCCTCATTCAAAGTAAACTAAGCTCTGCAGAACAAGAATTAGGAATCTGTGTGTCATTGAATTCTAAATCCTATAATCCCTCACCATTGAACATGCTAGTTTGGACTGGTGTGAGTTTGCACTACTATTGGATCTTCCAGAGATAACAGAATAAAACAATTCCTGTCTGCCATTCTACAAGAGAGGGGAAATGTCTATGATTATTCCAGAAGTAAGTACTAGCAGAGCAATAATTCATCAGATTATACCCATTGTGATTTTATTAATTTATTAATTGTGCCATTAATAAAGTTTAAACTAAAGGATACTTGAACTCAAATCTTCAGAAGGTGTAAACTGGATTCTTTTGTTCTTGTTTGGATGAGTGGCATGGAACACTTTATTAGTACATGATAAAGCAATGTATGCTCTCTCCAATGTTTCTATAAACCATTTTATATCAGTTTCTTCATGGGAATTAAATGGAGCGGCCACATTATTCTGCTTAAGTTGAGAAACAAGTTTTTCCACAATGCCCTTCAGAATTTCACTGTTTTGTTGTGTATTAGTTTGACTTTAGGGCAGCCATTTTAAAATTGCTTGTTGTTCCCTCAGGATATAATTGGGGAGAAAATGGGTTTATGTAATGCTCCATCTCAGTAGATTTAAGAAAATTGTTTTAATGTTGTCATGTGCCTATTGCTGCGACCTCTACAGTTGTCCCCATGGTGGCATGTTTTCATTTCTATTGTTCTAATATTTTTTTAAAGGGGAGATGGGGAACACCAAGATTCTCTTTTCTCTCTTTTCTTTAAATAGAAAAATCTAATGGGTCATGGAGAAAGTGATGGAAAAGCAATATGTTCCTAGGTCTATAATAACCATCAATTTGTAATCTCCTGCTGACTCTTGAGAACTTCAAGTTTAAGGCTGCAGTTCTAACCCTATTTACCTGGGAATAAGCCCCACTGAATTCAATTGGACTTATTCAGAGTAGACATGGTTAGGACTGAATTCTTTCTTTCTTTGTTATAATATTTTGAGGTGAACTTTAAGGGTGAAACCCTTTTAGGGTGGCTTACAAATTAAACCAAGGCAGAAACCACCACAATCAAATTCTAAACGCCAGTGTTAATATCCATCCCGCAAATATTAAAATCCAATATTTGTCGGCTGGATGTTTTTGCTTGGCTGTTTGCCAACACAAAAATGTGTACAAAAAACATGTATTAGAGGAAAGTGTATACAGAAATGCATATATTAGTGAAAATAACATACAGAAAGGCATTACACAAGGGACAATTGCTTGCAAAAGTGTGTATATTAGGAGAATTGCACACAGAAATGTCTACGAATTTTCATGTGGGCTCAAAAAAAATCACAAACTGATGCAGAAATAGGATGAACTGAATTTACGATTGGAGAAATTAGTAACTAAGAAAAATGAAAATGGACAGATTTGTCCATCCCTATGTGAGGGTCTGCAAGCATATGCCATGGAATTTCTTCAACCTTATTAAAAAGGGGAATATAAGACAAAAATAAAGAGGTTCAATACTAGGGTCTCCAGTAATAAAGTTCGGAAGAGCTATCTGCATTTGTCTCTCCAATTTCCATGGGAAAAAAAATATCCCAAGGGACCATAAACCCTGTCCCCTATTCCTCCCCCCTCAGTCCTTTTAGATATCTTTTACTTTTGAGGGCTGTAACCCAACCATAAAAATAAAGGAAGCGTTTTACAAGCCTTCAGTACCATTGCAGAGAGGTTCCCAATCAGTTGGCCAATTCACCAAAGTATATGGATATTTTGCCATCATGTCACTGATGGACTTTTGGAAGCTTTTACAGTGACATGATAAAACATTCAGTAGCCTGGAAAAAAAAGCAGAACTAGGATGCAAACTAAGGAGGAAGACAAAGATTATGAGAATAATCACAAATGAATAGTAATATACAAAGATGGTAAACAAACAATAGCTCTGGAATTGTGTGTTTGGTGATGTCGGTATATGTGGTGTGGGAGTGTGTCCCAGTCATTCTGGGTTCATTGGCTTCTTCTATGTATCAACCACATGTGGGGTGTTGTTGCTAGTGTTCTAGGAATGCTGCAAGCATGTCTGTCATTTCCCCATCATTTTTTGATTTTCAGCTTGCTACCTTTCCCCTTCCCTTCTAGGCTGACCAATACAGGATTCAGAGGCTGTTCTGCCACTGCAGTGGCAGTGTACCTCTGATCCCGGTGTGATAGGGTTGCTTGGTCCAGCTTTATATGAGTAAAATGCATGTGCATCTTAACATTGTCATATGTTACATTACCTTTAGGGGTTGGAATGCTTTCCTTCTGCCAGTAAATAAAATAAAATTGGTGTGTGAGTGAAACAGTCTTGAAACCACTGAGCTAATATAATTATACAGCCACAAGAGTGGCATTATACTATAGTCAGCATGGATTTTTCACATTCTGCAATATTAAATTGAAAATACCCCCATGCCATTCTGATGCTTCCCATAAGCTCATTTCAAAACAAAACCTTACAAAACTTATAGTCCTGAACTCAGAAACAACCCTGTAAATTTTCATGGCAATACACAAAACAGTCAGAGAGAATCGAGAGTCCAAAGTGTAAAAAGAGAGAGAGAAAAAACAGGCCCCTGTTGGACTTTTTTTGGTAGGAGTTCTCATAATTTGTTGAAATTCATTAAAAATCAGCCATCTTCACAGAGTACCTGTAATCCTATTACTGGCCTTGCCCCATATTCTGACCTTCATCTTTTGCAGTTTAAAAGTGGGGAAAAAATGTCTGGCTGATTTTTAATTAATTTAATAAATTTTGGCTTGAACTCAATGATAAAGCTGGGCATGCTCAGTAAGAACCAACTGTCAGTGTTCTAAAAGCCAGATTCACAGCTGCTGGGTTTGCCTAATCGGGGGCACACCCACACCAGACATTGTTTTCACTTTAGACAGTCATGGCTTCCCCCAAAGAACCCTGGGAAGTGTAGTTTGTGAAGGGTGCTGAGAGGAGACTCCTATTCCCCTGACAGAGCACCAGTGTCCAGAGAGGTTTAACAGTCAGCTGCTCTGATTGAAGCTCTGTGAGAGGAACACCAACTCTCAGCACCCTTCACTAACTACACTTCCCAAGATTCTTTGAGAGAAGCCATACCTGTCTAAAGTGAAATAAAGGTCATGTGTGGATATGGCCAGGGACAGCTGTGGTTTAAATGTGGGTGGGAGACTACATGTGCCTGCTGTAGAATAAAAAGGTGGGGAAACCCTGAAAAAGAATGATACTGTTCACAATGTTTTCCTTCCCTCTGTTGCCTAGGCGCAGTGCTAACCTCTCAGCTGGCAGCAGCGACACTCAGCTCTTCAAAGGAGGTGCGAGGCTTCACAGCGCCATTGCGCCAGCCATCCCCTTTATCACCACAGCTCTTGGTCTTCGATGGTGGGGGGGTACCTGGGAACCATCCCAGGTCCCCCTGGTCACCTCATAGCAGTGGTAGATGTGAGTGAATTGGATAGGTTACCTCAGGCGCCGAGTGCCCGGTGAGGTGCCAAGAACTGTCCTTGGTCCCTCATGGGGTGTGTGTATGTGTTGTTTTCCTACCTTGTCAGCTGCGGCCCACCCTGCTCCCAGGGAAGCTTCTTTTTCTGCTGCCATGTGTCCATAAGTCTGGGTCACTGACACCCAGTGGGGACGGCCTCGCTGCACCGGCCATAGCCCACCCATACCCAGGCCTGTGGGGGGAGAGTTTTCCCCCGCCGTCGCTGCTCTTTCTCAGAGGCAGGAAGGTACTGCTCTATTTAGGCGGGAAAGGAAAGGACTGCAGCAGGCTGCAGCTTTCCCACAGATTTCCCTGGGAACATGGGCACAGAGCATGTTAAGGGGTCTTAACCTCGCCCCCTTGCCCCCCTGGGGGCAAGAGGGAGAGAAACCACCACCGCTAGCTTCAAATTGAATAAAAAATGGTGCCCGACACCCTTCTTGGATGCCATATTAGCCTAACGCCGAAAAGTGGGGCCCTATTGTATTCAAAAGTTTGTAACTTCAGGTAGAAACTGTTTTATTTGTGACTCACCATGTACTGTGGACTGTCAGGTGCTTTACAAACTTAAGAACATAAGAAGAGCCTGCTGGATCAGGCCAGTGGCCCATCTAGTCCAGCATCCTGTTCTCACAGTGGCCAACCAGGTGCCTGGGGGAAGCCCACAAGCAGGACCTGAGTGCAAGAACACTCTCCCCTCCTGAGGAGTCCGGCAACTGGTTTTCAGAACATGCTGCCTCTGACTAGGGTGGCAGAGCACAGCCATCACGGCTAGTAGGCATTGATAGCCCTGTCCTCCATGAATTTGTCTAATTTTCTTTTAAAGCCATCCAAGCTGGTGGCCATTACTGCATCTTGTGCGAGCAAATTCCATAGTTTAACTATGCGCTGAGTAAAGAAGTACTTCCTTTTGTCTGTCCTGAATCTTCCAACATTCAGCTTCTTTGAATGTCCACGAGTTCTAGTATTATGAGAGAGGGAGAAGAACTTTTCTCTATCCACTTTCTCAATGCCATGCATAATTTTATACACTTCTATCATGTCTCCTCTGACCCGCCTTTTCTCTAAACTAAAAAGCCCCAAATGCTGCAACCTTTCCTCGTAAGGGAGTCGCTCCATCCCCTTGATCATTCTGGTTGCCTTCTTCTGAACCTTTCCCAACTCTATAATATCCTTTTTGAGATGAGGCGACCAGAACTGTACACAGTATTCCAAATGCGGCCGCACCATAGATTTATACAACGGCATTATATCGGCTGTTTTATTTTCAATACCTTTCCTAATTATCGCTAGCATGGAATTTGCCTTTTTCACAGCTGCCGCACACTGGGTTATTTATTTATTAATTTCTCTCTCAGGCAGGTAGCAAAACCAAGAGGCCATTCATAGCTACTTTTTTGTGCCAGCCTGCTGTGCCCTGGGTGTTTTCAGCAGTTTTAAAAAGGTGCTAAAACTTGACTTCATTAAAGCATGACAACTTCCCATGTAGAGCAGTGCGCTCTACGTGGGGCTACCATTGAAGGTGACTTAGAAACTTCAACTGGACCAAAATGCAGCAGACAGATTACTAGCTGGGGTTCCTCCAGAGGAGATCGGGGGGTGCACTAGGGGAGGAGGGGGAAAAGTCCCATTGTGCTAGTGGGAATCCTTGTGCTGGCTTCCACTAGCACAGTGATTTAGTCTCAAATATCTGAAAGACTACCTCCTTCCCTACAGACTTTCTTGGGTGTTTTGCTTTTCCTGGTCTCTCCTGCCCTTCCAATGATCTGATTTCACCATCGGATATTATCATATAAGGCAAGCTGTCAGTTGGGTGAGGATCTAAGACAGAACCTTTGCTCATACACATTGATTGCCTCTTGGCTACACCCATTCAATTGTAGATTTCAAGATCATATTAGAGTCACAGAGCTGCTTATGTTGGGTTTCCATGAAATCTTTTGCATCCATCCCCACATATAACATCATATAGATTAAGGTCACTGTGAACCAGCTCTGTAGCCAGCCTTCCTTGTTAGATGGGGTAGCCACATTTCTAGGTGGGACATTTGGGAGGGAGGTGCATAGCGCTAGCCAATGGGCTCCTACTGGAAGAAAGGGCAGGATATCAATCTAATAAACAAACAAACAAACAAACAAACAAACAGATAAATATCTCTCTCTCACACACACACTAGTGGAGAGGATGTCAGGGCCAGGCTGGGGAAAGTAAAAGGCAGTGATCTTTCCCCTCACTTCTCCTCCACACACAGAATGTGTTAACTTACATAATGGGCTATGTAATGGTCAAGTTAACAGAAAATTTAGCACAAACACCAGGAATTAACATTTGTTTCACAAGAAAAAAGGATGTTAAGGATACAGTGAACAAGGGGATACTAAAAGTTGTAAAACAAATAAAACAGTTGATGCTATAGCTAAGACCTTAAAAACTAGTGTGAAGTTTGTTTTCTGAAATATTCAGTTTTAATCTTGTACCAGGACAGCACCAATACAAAAACAAAAACAAAAAAACAGGCTTGGAAACAGAGTAACAGCATATTACAAAGCAACCATAGGCAAGCACTTAGGAAGAGTGGTGCTGAAAACAAAATACATAATTTTCTTGTTGAAGTCAATGAGACTGAGTCCTTAACTTTGTAAAATATTTTCTGCATGATAGACTTCATGTATAAAGGACTAACTAAGTGATTGGAAATTAATTGTGGAAAGCAATTGTAATATTTTTTTACTGGTTGCTGGGGTGATTTTTCTGCCCAGAAACTCTGAAAAGGCCTCATGCTGAGCTGCACACATTGGATTTGCACTTTAGTTCTGCATGAGGTCAGAGATAATCCCCAAATTTAATAATCACCAAATCCCCAAATTTGGTGCTGGTAGAAGGGAACAGAGGCTTGTTTTTGTAATAGGCAACTGAGACATTTGGAGTGCCTCTGCTGTTCATTGCCTAAACCCTAACGTTTCCCTCCATGAGATATGGCTAATGAGACTTTATCATGGTATATGCTGAACATTTATTAGAAATTCACTATTTTTTCTTTTGAAAAGGACTTGTAAATTAGAAGACGATTTCGCACTGATCATCAACAGTTTTGTTTCCAGCTATTTTAGGGTCTATGCTATAGCAAATTGTCTATAGTAAATTCTGTTTTGGAGAAGTGCTGAAAACATACTTGAGTAATTTCAGTTCCCACCAGATGCTTATGGGGGGGAGGAGCAATGGAAAAGTATGATAAATGAAAAAAGATGCTCACCCGTGAAGGTGATTGTTTCTGTCCTTTGAAGTGAAGAGTGAAATCATTTTACTTCATTTCCAGATTGCAAATGGCTCATTTCTAAAACAGATAACCCCTCTGTTCCTTTCTGAGGAATTGCTTCTGCATATTCAGCGGAGGAAAGGTTATGTCTTTGTGGATTGGGAGAAGTGGAAGATCTTGTCCATTGTACAAACTGGTAATAATGGATATCTGTTTGGCTCAACTGACTGGATAGCCAACAAATTCAAATTGAGTTCTTTTCTGAATGTGTTAACAAAGGTGACCTATCAAGTGCCTTATTTACAGTAGCCTTTATGATTCAGGTTCCTTACATGCACAAAGTCAAATCCTGGTTCTTCTGCTAAGTCTCCCTGCTGCCTTGCTAGTCCATTAAAACACTGCAATCATAGAACTGGAAAGGGACCTATAAGGCCATTGAGCCCAACCCCCTGCTCGATGCTGTTATGGAAATATATATATATATATGCAGACATACTCAGCATCTGAGCTGCGTGTGTGCCAATGTTTATATTAACCTAAGTAGCAGGCTTTTACCCTGCATTTAGATCACTGAAACTTAAGACTCAGTAAAATAAGAAAAGCTACTTTATTTATAGAAATACATAGTAGATAGGAAAGGCATACCTAGTTCTAACTAACTAAGTTGGAGGAGCAATGCCCAGACTTGGGTATTGCCCTAATGGCTCAGGAGAGAGAGCAAAGACAAAGATGTCTCCTCTCTCCTCGGACAGTCGAAGAAGAAGACAAAGGAAGGAGCATATCAGTTTACAACTGAAGGAAGTTAGGTAGAGAACAGCACAGGTAAAGGTAGGTAAGCCTAGCCATCTGGAGGACCCTAACTCTATCCTCCTTCTGGAATATGCTGGCCCTGCCTCAGCCGACATATACAGCAGTGGATGGTGGCTGACCTCACAGGATCCTCAAACATGGCCTGAAGCTCCCTGGTGAATGCAGCCAGGTCAGTTAGCAGTGGGCTGCACTCCAGTAACAAGGGCGTAGCCCACCTAGCCACTGCTCCTGTGAATAGGCTAATTAGAAACCCAACCCGGATCTTATCATCAGGGAAGGCTTCTGGCTTCAAGTCCATAAAGAGTTGGGTTTGTGCCAGAAATGCTGAGAGCTGGTCAGAATCCCTGGAGAACTTTTCTGGAATTGCCACTGGGCATTTTACTTTCACAGCTGGCGTTGGGGGGCAGCTTCTCCCAGCTAAGCTTGCAAAGCTTGATCAGCTGTCATTAGCTGGTTTACCTGCGAGACCAAAAGCAGGTTTTCCTGCTGGAGTTGTTCCATAGCAGACAAATTTCCAACCCTTGCTTCTCCTATTTGGGCTGGAAGCACTCTGTCAGCCTCTGCCAGTTGCACCAAAGTGATATATGGTGCTATAAAACAACTAGCTGGCAACTGCCTACGCAGGGCTTGGTTGTAAAGCAGATAAGGGAGAAGGTCAAGGGGTCTCAGTGAACATTCCAGGTCATTTTCCAAAAGGCAAAGTCAGTGAACAAAGCAACGTTTGATATTCTAATGAAGGCAATCTGGGTTTCAAGGAACAGCTAGCGAGGGTCTGATGCTGGTGTATTGACATTGCTTTTAGCAAAGGGCAGCTGGCTTCTCAGTGCCTTTTAAGCTTCCCTCCCTTGTTCAGGTGCTAGCAATCAGCCCTCTGACCCCCAACAGCTTGTAGCCTTAAATAGCCAGAACGCCTGTATTGCTCTGCTACTCATAGGTATCTTTGCTCTGCAGGGAGTGGAGGGACCTCCTATTCACTTCCTGAATCTGATTGAGGGCCCCCAGCTGTATCCTGAACATCTTCCAGCGGTGTGGGGTCTGGGGCTGCTTCTGGGGTGGGTCTACTGGTTCCCTCTCATGGGTCTGCTGTGCCAATCCACTGCTCCTCATCCTCCTCTGAGGACTCATCCAAGGGAGGCATGACATAACCATGGGTTCAGATTGTGGTTTGTTGGCAGTAAGCAAATTATGAGTAGTGCAAAAATCTGAAGAGGGGTTTTAAGCAAGTTCAGTGAGTTGAACATGCTTAAAAACCCTCCTGGAAGTGGGAACCCTGGATTATCAGGGTTTCTGATCACAGGCAGAGTTTCTAAGTGTGTTCCACTGAGTGCACTTTAAAATCTTCTTTGGACTTTCATGATAATCACATGAAGGTTTGAGAGCAGCCTGCACCCCTGGGGATGTTAGGCCAGGGACTGAGTGCATGTCCCTACTCCCAACCCTGGCTTTACATCTTGCATGGTCTAGTACTCTTCTTCAAATCCATACCTCAATTGCTCATTGACCTCCATCCATTGTTTCATTGATCTTCAACAATAGAAATGAGGAAAAAGTAAAGACCACTGTGTTGGTCCATAAGAAAAAAAATCAAAATTGATATTAAGGTGCTATCTTTAGTAGGCCAACCAAAATATCAGAAAATTGTGTGAAAGCTTTTGAGTTCTCCAGACTCTTTTTCAAAGCAGAAGAGTCTTTCTACAAGATCTTACTATAGCACGAATGATTATGCAAGGGGATGAGTCAGTCTCCATTTAGGGGAATTGCTAGGATGGAAGGGGACAGTGATGTCAATATCTGCTGTGCTAAGGACTAGGGGCAATGTTGGTGGGCATGGGGGAAGGAGATGTCTATGGCCCTTAATCTGCATCAAAGATTCCTTTATGTTTCATTGCCGTTATTGGGGGCCCTGTCTCTAAATGGCCTTCTGTGCTCTTCTACTGTCTTCTGCAATAGATCACTTCCATGGCATGTAGAATTACTGATCACATTCATCTAAATTTATTTATTATTTTATTATTTGATTTATATCCCACCCTTCCTCCCAGCAGGAGCCCAGGGTGGCAAACAAAAGCACTAAAAACACTTTAAAACATCATACAAACAGACTTTAAAATACATTAAAACAAAACATCTTTAACAACTTTTTTTTTAAAATGTAGGCTGTCTTGGTTGTTGTTGCTTTCAAAGCAGATACTAGTCTGAAATGTTTCTGGATTGTTCAAGATCTGAAGTCTTCAAACTGATGGTAATGCACACTGAACATGTCATTGCCCATTAAAGCTGGTCAGGTCCGGCCCAAGACATTTTGCTGCCTGAGGTAGAACAGCAAATCCTCTCTATTCCTTGCCAAGTCAAGGTGCATAGTACTCAAGGCTGGTCAAGTTATTTTGGCACCCAAGTCAGAAAATCCCACAACCACTTCCTTGGCTCCCTCATATTAACAATAATTATTACTGTTATTATTTAAATAACCAACAGTTGCTCTCCTTTAGACACCCCAGATCAGCTGTCTCACTCTGCCTAATGGTAGGACCAGCACTGTTTGTTCTTCCAGTTTTAGAGAAATCAATAGTAACACTTTTTTTCCTCACCAATATAGATAAGAAATCTATGAGCAGAGTGGCCCTGATGCATATGGTTAAAAAATAGAAAAATACATCTCTGATTAGTAAGCATGATGCTGAAGGTGTGTCTTCTTTTTAACAAGGTTGAGAGGTTGCTTATTCCTTCTGCAGTCATAACCATTATTTCTGAGGCTTCTTATAAAATGCCAACTGAAATGACAAATGCAAAGACTTGTTTACAGTGCAGGCCTCCTTGGTCATCTTTTTGTTTTTACATCCCAGTGCAGTCCCTTTGCATTATGTTAATATTTGAAACCAGGAAATCTTTTGTTCTTATTCCAAGTCCTGGTAGCTTAATGTTCCTGAAACAAAGAGGACATGGTTTTCAGGGCAGCACACAAAGTCTGTCTGCGATCAGTTTAATCCTCATGATTTCAAAAACAAATGATTGATTTACTGTATTCCCTAGCTTCATGTCAGTATCACATTACCGCCAGTCTCTCTTTTGATATGCTATTAGTGATTGATAGAAAGCTAGAGATTCAGTGAGAATGGGAAGCTCTCATGTAACATGTAACAAACTCAGCTGTGCTGTTTATCTGTGCTCAGAGCAGCCCCACATATCATTGACTGGGATGTTGCTGGCATTGGAAAACATTCCAGGTAGGGCTAATTAATTTCCATGAAACTGAACTGAAATTGAAACATTGGTATAGAAATATAGATAGTTTCAACAGCATAAAAGGATGGAATAGACATTATGAATTTCATCTTTAGTGTTGTGAATCAGCTGATGGGACCATGGCACTTCATTCTCCTCTTTTTTTTTTTTGGTCCTTAAAATAAAGCAAGACAATACATGCTGTCTCTCTTACATTGCGGACCCAGAAAATACAACATACAGATGCTGATACAGGGATGCAACAGAGCCACTCTACCTGTCCTGGTTGGAGCGTACTTCATGTAAATTATACATGAGTAGACTGCCATTGCTTCTTCCTTAAAAGCCAACTAGGTCTTGGGTGAGAAGAAACCCAAGACTTTTATTTATCTAGACTTTTAGTTATCTAGAAGGATAACCTGCCTAGTACAGGCATGCAGAGTCCAATATGTTACTCCTGGTAGCTCCCTTCTAAGCAAGAAGCATGCAACCAAAGGGGCCAGGCTGCCATTTTGGTCCAGGCATATTATTTTATTTTTATTTATTTATTTTGTTCAATTTTTATACCGCCCGAAGCCAGAGGCTCTCTGGGCGGTGCACAATAAATACAATACAATAAAAATACATTAAAATGACTATAGTAACACTGAGCATGTATTTTAAACAATTAACAGCCTGGTCTGTATAACAACAATAAAATGTAAAATTTTTTAAAAGCCTGGGAAAATAAAAAGGTTTTAACCTGGCGCCAAAAAGATAAAAGTGTAGGCGCCAGGCGAACCTTGTCGGGGAGACTATTCCATAGTTTGGGGGCCACCACTGAAAAGGCCCTAGATCTCGTTACAACCCTCCGAGCCTCTCTGTGAGTCGGAACTCGGAGGAGGGTCTTTGATGTTGAATGAGGTTCATATCGGGAGAGGCGTTCTGCTAGATATTGTGGTCCTGCACCGTGTAAGGCTTTATAAGTCAAAACTAGCACTTTGAATTTGGCCCGGAAACCGATAGGTAACCAGTGCAAACGTGCCAGAACAGGTGTTATATGTGCGGACCGTCTGGTCCTCGTCAACAGTCTGGCTGCTGCGTTTTGCACTAGCTGTAGTTTCCGAACTGTTTTCAAAGGCAGCCCCACGTAGAGTGCATTGCAGTAGTCCAATCTAGAGGTTACCAGAGCATGCACAACTGAGGTGAGGTCGTCGCTGTCCAGATAGGGACGTAGCTGGGCTACCAACCGAAGGTGGTAGAACACATTCCGTGCCACCAAGGCTACCTGAGCCTCAAGATACAGGAATGGATCAAACAAAACCCCCAAGCTACGAACCTGTTCCTTCAAGGGGAGTGTAACCCCAACCAGAACAGGTTGAACATCCACCGTCTGGGCCGAGAAGGCACTCACCAACAGTGTCTCAGTCTTGTCAGGATTGAGCCTCAGTTTGTTAGCTCTCATCCAGTCCATTATCGCGGCCAGGCAACGGTTCAGCACATCAACAGACTCACCTGAGGAAGATGAAAAGGAGAAATAGACTTGCGTGTCATCAGCATACTGATGACAATGCACTCCAAAACTCCTGATGACCGCACCCAGCGGCTTCATGTAGATGTTAAAAAGCATGGGGGACAGAACCGATCCCTGTGGGACTCCACAATGGAGAGTCCATCGTATCAAGCAGTGCTCCCCAAGCCCTACCTTCTGGAGGCGGCCCACCAAGTAGGAGCAGAGCCACTGCCAAGCAGTACCTCCAACTCCCAACTCCGTGAGTCTCCCCAGAAGGATACCATGGTCGATGGTATCAAAAGCCGCTGAGAGATCAAGGAGAATCAACAGGGTTACACTCCCCCTGTCTCTCTCCCGACATAGGTCATCATACAGGGCGACCAAGGCCGTTTCAGTGCCGAAACCGGGCCTAAAACCGGATTGAAATGGATCTAGATAATCGGGTTCATCCAAGAGCACCTGGAGCTGGCTGGCAACCACCCGTTCCAAGACTTTGCCCAAGAATGGAATGTTCACTACCGGTCTGAAGTTGTTCAAATTATCTGGGTCCAAGGAAGTTTTCTTCAGGAGTGGTCTCACCACCGCTTCTTTCAAACGGCTAGGGACCACTCCCTCTCTCAAGGAGGCATTTATCACTTCCCTGGCCCAGCCGGCTGTTTCAACCCTGGCAGCTTTCACTAACCAAGAGGGGCAAGGATCTAGTACAGAGGTGGTTGCACGCACCAATCCAAGTACCTTGTCAACTTCCTCAAGCTGTACCAACTGAAACTCATCCAACAAATGAGGACAAGACCGTGCTCCGGATACCTCACTAGGTTCAACTGCCATAATATTGGAGTCTAAGTCCTGGCGGATGCATAAGATTTTATCCTGGAAGTGCCCAGCGAACTCATTACAGCGGGTTACCGATGATTCTCTGATATTCTGAGGGCTGTGATGTAAGAGCCCTCGGACAGTTCTAAAGACCTCCGCAGGGCAGTTGAGGGATGATTTAATAGTGGCAGCGAAATATCGCTTTTTCGCTGCCCTCACCACTTCTGTATATAGTTTCGTAGAGGCACTTACCAAGGCATGATTGCATCCGTCACGAGTACGCCTCCATCTGCACTCAAGCCTCCTCCTCTCTTGTTTCATCACTCTCAGCTCTGGGGCATACCATGGAGCTGCATGAGCTCGACATGGGAGAGGGCGCGCAGGACCGATCGTGTCGACAGCCCGGGTCATTTCCGTGTTCCACAGTTCGACCAGGGCTTCAACAGGAGCACCAGTCTTATCAGCCGGAAAATCCCCCAGAGCCCTTTGAAAACCCAGAGGATCCATTAGTCTCTGAGGTCGGACCAACTTAATAGGTCCCCCACCCTTGCGGAGGGAAAGGGTCGCTGTAAGCCTAAACTTCAGCAAGCGGTGATCTGTCCATGACAATGGAGTCGATGAAAAACTCCCCACCTCCAGATCACCATCTCCATGTCCAGTGGCGAAGATCAAGTCAAGAGTATGCCCCGACACATGCGTTGGGCCAGTAACAAATTGAGACAGCCCCATGGTTGCCATGGAGGCCATGAAGTCCTGAGCCGCCCCAGATAAAGCAGCCTCGGCATGAATGTTGACGTCTCCCAGTATCAATAGTCTGGGGGACTTCAGCAGTACCTCCGAGACTACCTCTGTCAGCTCAGTTAGGGAAGCTGTTGGGCAGCAGGGTGGGCGGTACACCAACAGAATTCCCAGTCTGTCTCCTTGACCCAGCACAAGGTGGAGGCACTCCAAGCCAGTCGTCACCTGGACAGGGTGCTTGATGAATGAGTGCAGTCTGTGGGCTAGGCAAAATACTTAGTCAATACCAGAATCCAAATTATAGCCTTTAAGATCAATACAAGTAGTGGAAGAAATGGGAGTAGCCAAAAACAAAAACAAGCAAACAACGCCCAATCCACTTGTTGTTGTTATGTGCCTTCAAGTCGATCATGACTTATGGTGACTCTGTGAATCAGTGACATCCAAGAGCATCTGTCGCGAACCACCCTGTTCAGATCCTGCAAGTTCAGGTCTGTGGCATCCCTCATGGAATCAATCCACTTGAAGCAAATAAAATTGCCCAGGAAATAAAAGGGAGGTGGGAACTGAGATGTCAGTTTCCCTCTGCCAGGGCCAGACAGATTTAGTACCCACAACTTTATATTCTGTATCCAGGGAATGATGATGATGATGATGATAGATATTATTTATTAAATTTCTATTCTGCCCTTCCTCCCCAAGGACCCCATGATGGCACATAAAAAGGCAGCAAAACAATACAATTGAAAATAAAAAATATTTAAAACATTAAGCATTTGAAAACAATCACATACCCTGACAGGTAATAATTTCAAAGCTGCAGGGAATAGTATCTTTCAGCCATGAAATGCCTAGGTGAACAGGAATGTTTTAAAATTCCTCCTGAATGTTAACAATGAGGGAGATGGACACACTACATCAGAGACAGCATTCCACAAGTGAGGAACTACCAAGAAAGCCCTGTCACAGATCAGTGCCTGGGCAGCACCCAGCAGCAGCATCACCAACAGAGCCTTGCATGCCTACATAGAACTCAAAGGACTTGATTTTGAGGGAGGCGCTCTTTTAGGTACCTGGGACCCAAGCCATTTAGAGCTTTGTATGCTCATACTAACACTTTAAATTGGTCCTGGCAGCTCATTGACAGGCTCTGCATGTTTTACTTGCCTTGAGATCTCTGGTTAGGGATAGGAATTCTTAAAGGAGTTTCTGGGTAGAGTTCTTAAGTTTTAAGACCATCAAAAAGGTCTTAGTTTAACATAACAGTAGTCCCTACCATTAGACAGAGTGAAGTAATTGCCTTAGGTGCCAAATGTTAGGGGGAAGCAGTGGCAGCCCCCAGCTGTTTCTTTTCAGCCTCTCCCCCTCTGGCATTCCCCTCTGCTGGAGATCAGCCCCGTGTGTGATACAGGTCTGTCCCATTCTTAGGTTCACTGGAGGATGCTATTCCATTGCTGATGTTGAAATAAATTTAACTGCCAGTCTAGCCAGCTTTCGTACATAGAGTCCTTTCCATCAGGCAGCAAAATGTCTGGGCCTAGCCCTGATAGTGACACCGCTGAATTGTAGCAAATTTCACATTGTCTCAGTGCAGATCTGGTGGTGCAATCGTCTTAGGGCACATGGAAGAATGGAAAACCCATCCAAGGTCAGTATGTGTGATTGAAAGCTCCTCCATTCAAGATAGACCAAGCCATCCTCAGTAGTGCACATGCCTGCGGTAAGCTCTCAGTATGATGACCACTTCCCAGCAGTGTTTCATATGATCATGTTCAAGCCACTGTAATTACAGGAATATCCACTGGAAGCCACAGCTGCATTCAAATGTCCACAGGGGCACATTTATGTTCTACAATCAACTGTGTACCCTGGGATGACCAAACCATCACATGACACATGGAACAACTCTGCAGCATGTGAACCAGCTCTCAATTAAACATCAGCAGACCCCACCACATATACCATTGTTTCAATCATTTTAACTTACAAGTTATGTTTTTCCTGTTATTGTGAGTTGTTTCAACAGATTTGTGGACCTTTACTAAGTAACTGCTGAATGAAACAACTGCCTTTTGAGCCAATATTTTATTTTAAAAAATTGATACATGCCATAAATTCCTTTCCTTTTCACAGGTTCAATTTCACAAGTTTTTGTTCTTTTTTGCAATCTGTGAGATGTACTGTAATATTGCCAATCAAAACTGTTGGGAAACCATGCAACACTGAGGGAATTATTATAGAAATTAAATCTCTCTCTCTCTCTTCTCCCCATCATCTTCTTACAATTTTATCCATGAGTGAGGTTTAAAGGAAACTCTTTAAGGTGGTTATATAGACAAATGATCCTGTGGCAATGTTTGAAGCATTTTTACAGGCATATATGTGAGAATAAATTGTACAATTAATCAATGGGAAGTGGAGGTATCTTAACAATATACGTTAGTGGAATCCAAAAGGGATTCTTACTGGGAAAATCTGCCATGTTAAACGCTTCACAAAAGGTTAACTTGACTTTACTTTCTGAATCTTTTTCTGAGGCTAAAGTACCTGGTTTTTTCTTTCTGTTTGTGTGTGTTTTTTCAAAATAGTTGCCCCAGGGATAGACAATCAGAATCAGGACTGCAGTGCTAGGGGAAAGGCAAAATCCTTCCCTATATACCATGGTTCCCATTGTTCCCTTCCCACCGCTTTTTAACAAAGAAAGACAGAAATTTATATATTATTATTTATTCAGTTTATTAACCACTTACCATATAATGAATCTCCAAGCAACTTACACAATTATCAGAGCATTAACTAAACCATAGAAAAAAGAACAATAAATTACAATAAAAGCTGTACAATAACCTATAAAACAGCAGCAAAACTTCAGCAGTAAAAACATCATAATCTGTCTCATTGCAATAAAAACACTGGGCCAAACTACACTTTAGGCTTATTTTAAAAAGCACAAAACTTTTATTAATTACAAGCACACAAGGTAAGGGATCCTTACCGGAAAGCAGCATATGAGAAGGGAGTCTTATCTCTTTTCTCCCAGCACAACTCAGTTAGCCCCCCACCCTCAGTGTGGATAGAATGCTTAAGAAAAAAAATCCTTCCTATTGTTTCCAGTGGGAAGTGGGACATTTTTTCTAAGTGTTCTGGTTGTGCTTTGGAACCACAGAAGGAGCAATATAGTACTGTGGTCTGTTAAATCTCTGTGTCTGTAACTGTGAATGCATCAGGGGTTGCTTCTGATGCTATACTTTACACAAGTATATATTGTTATGTGCATCCTAATTCCCGAGTGGTGATAGATTTCACCGATGCCAGCACTACCTTAAGTTTACCCCTAGTGGATCGTCACCTTGTAGCAGGGGGATCACTACTGGGGTGCAGAGGGTGCGGACCACACCCGGGAGTCACCATGAGGGGGGGTGACACCCAGAGCCATCCCGCCCCGCACCGTTGCCCAGCAAGGCTGCTCCAACTCCTACTCAGAGGCGGGCGGGCGGGTGAGACCGGGAGCAGCGTCGGCGGGGTGAGGGAGGTGTGCCGGCATTCCCAGGCCTTCTCCGGCTGGGTGCCCCTCTGGTGTGTGCCCTCCCAGGGGCATGGATGGGGTGGCTGGCCTCGAGTGCACATGCACGTACGCGCGCACGCAAGCCCAACCACCTCATCCATGCTCCTGGGAGGGTGCGCACAGGAGGTCCGCACCCCCCCGCACTCCCGCTAGTGATGCCGCTGCCTTGTAGTGGTGAGTGGGTTGCGTGTTCCAATGAATCCTGTGAGCGATGCTGTCGGGAGTCATGTACTCCTAGCAGGGTCACCCATGGCGGTAAGGTCAAGGGAGAGGAACCAGACAAAGAACGATCCAAGAAAGTCCTCAACGGCAGAACAGGCGGAGGATAACAATGTGTATGTTACATTGGCTGTGAAGGCAGATGAAGGCTGCAGCAGATAAAGGACTTCCAATCGTCATGGTACCCATGCCATTGGATCAAAGCCTTTTTCTGTCAAGATTGTGAGTTGATCATGGTGCACCCATCTCCCCACATAAAACAAATTCACGCACAGGCGTCTTCCATAACAAAAGTCTCATGGCGATTGGCAAATGGCGACAGGGGCAGGACTGTGAAATCCAGAAGCCCTTAGTCTAGTCATGGTCTGGTACATCAGCAGTGGATACAGATTCAGACAGATCAATTGTTAAAGACTATATTTTGGAAGACAATCTTACTCGGTCACAAGTGATCGCCAAGAACCTTAAGTTTGGTATTCCTTAGAATGAAAGTCACTGGAGACAGTGGTGTCTTCATGATATATGATGCAAGACCAAGGTAATCTTATGTATTAAGGATCCAATCCTTAATACATAAGTGTGGCAGGGAATCTGCTCTGAGTTTTAGACTGAACTTTCAAGGAGCTGTCCAAGGTGCTGAAAGTGGATTCACTGCCCTACTGACACTGGAGCCATCAGCCTCCAATGATGATAAGCAAGATCTTATCATCCTATAAGTGCATCCACACAATCTCTTTTAGGGAAAAGCTACCTTGATTCATCCTTCCTTTCCCTTTTTGTTTAAAATGGTCTGAATTAGTATGTTGATTGTAAGAATCGATGAAAAGTACTCATCTCCTAAAAATGCACTTATCTTTCAAGCCAAGCTGCACTAATATGCTCCCAGGGTCACCACCTGTTTCTTTTTCTTGTCAATCCTGTAGCAAGCTGTTTGGCATTTTGTACCTAAATGGGTAGCAAATGCCCAGTTCTTCAGTTTTATCTTCTATTATCTATCTAGCTCTCAAGACAAACATTCTCTCTCTCAGCAGGTTATTCTATCTTTCAAGGTTCTTAATTCCCAAGCCATACTAAACAGCTACTTCTGGAAACATTGACATCCCTTTAGTTAATCAAAGAAATTGCCACCTGCCGTTCTGCTAGCACTTTGACTCTTATGAACTTACTCTATATAAGGCTACTTCCTATGTTAGCCTATGAAATAATCCAGCTTTGGTCAAAATGACCTCCACCTCTGACATCAGAAAAACATTCAGGGCCAAATACAGATATTTTTGAGGAGTGAAAGGCAAGAATAGACAGCACAGTGTGGATAGTACAGTCTGACAGTCTCCTCCGAAGATGCTGCCTGCCCTTGCATTCCTTCTGTGATGCCTCTAGTACAGATCAAACTGTGGTTCTTGAACCACTGTTGGCAGTAGTGCTGTCAGGGAAGGACTTTGGGGGCAGGCTCATATTTTACCTCTGTTTCATCCCATCATTGCTGTGTGAGGTGCAGGCTTGCTTATGTAAACTTTTACAAAAGTTTCACTATGCTTTTATATATATTCAAAGTTCTTTATTCAGGGTCTCTGGAAGGATTCATAACAAAGGACTGATGCATAGGCAAATAACAACTCTCAAACAATCCTATATGTGTGCACTGGCTGGAGGCCCACCTGAGCTGCAGGGAGCATGCCATCAGTCTCCAGCTGTTCTTTGAGGCCCTCAAGGCCCACGCCAGGCCCGCCCAAGCCACCACTGCCGCCGGCGGGGCAGGAGGAGGCACAGGAGCCGGAGGGGAAGCTGCCGCAGCAGCAGCAACCACCACAGCCAAGGAGTGAGCCCAGAGTGAAGAGACTGGTGCCATTTGATGATCTGGGTTGGGGCAGTCGGTGGTGGCTGGACTAAAAGCCACTCTGAGTAGCATGGCATCACTAATCCATCATCTCAGTCGCCATAGAGAAAGAATCTCTCCTCCAGGTCTTTCCCCTCAAGATCCATTCCTTTGGACTTCTCCTGTGCCCATCCTTCTTCTCACCCACATTTATTTATTTATGTATTGCTTATTGTAAATTGTATTGTTTTTATTGATGTATTTTATATTTGCATTTTTTGTAAGCCGCCTCAAGGGCCTTTTGGCCAAAAGGCGGGGTAGAAATAAACAACAACAATAATAATATCATAGAATCATAGAATAGTAGAGTTGGAAGGGGCCTATAAGGCCATCAAGTCCAACCCCCTGCTCAATGCAGGAATCCAAATCAAAGCATTCCGGACAGATGGCTGTCCAGCTGCCTCTTGAATGCCTCCAGTGTCGGAGAGCCCACTACCTCTCTAGGTAATTGGTTCCATTGTCGTATGGCTCTAACAGTTAGGAAGTTTTTCCTGATGTGTACACAGACGGGGAGAGACAGCAAGAGAGAGAGATATTTTATATATAGATTTTATATAATATACAGTATATATGAATTTTGCACACACGCATATGGATTTTATATGTGTGGATATGTGGATTTTATATAAATGCAATAAAAAAGATGCAATGAAACAATAAGAATTTTGTCCTTTTAAAGTTGTGTCTTTCAGGCTGCTTTCACAGAACTCCTTTACTTACCAGTTGTTCTCTTTTGAAGCTTGATCTTGCTAGCCACAAAGAGGTAAATTTGTCTCTATTCACTCCCCTCAATTCCACAGCAGTCTTTTAAAAACAGCTCCATGAAGAAATTTAAGGCCCTTTATAACATGAAGAATATAAACAGACAAGAAACTTATAATTTTGGGGACCTTTATGATTCCTTTAACATTTTTAAAGGAAGCCTCAATACCAACCTGTTCCTAGGGGTTTCAGGACGTTACAGAAAGGGGGTAGCCAAGCACCTTCTATTCTAACCGCCAGTTCTGAACTGTACTGAGGAAAGGAATTTCCTTTCTTACTCTAGGCTCACTGCCATAATGGTGGCTATTCCAGATCTTTACCGAGCAGGTGTATGAATATCCTCCTTCCAGAATCCTTAAAGGAACATACAGCACTGGGTTACATTTGCATGCAGTGATGAAGTGCTACATGCTCAAGTCTCAGCTATCATTGCAAAATAATAAAAAAGCAACAAACCTCTAGGATGTGGGAAGAGAAATGAGACCACTGGACACACCTGTCTTGACCTTGTGAAAGTCTTGAATTGGTCTCAACAGCATATTAAGAGACTGGCAGCTGGATTGTATTGTTATGGGCATGCTGTTGTGTTGTGCCAAGTAAATATTACAATCTTGTTATTTTAAAGCTTGAATGCTTGCTAAATGGCCTTGGAGAAGTGGTGCATATTCCAAACTACTGGAAGTGTGTGTGTGTATGTGTGTGTATGTATGTGTGTGCGTGCGTGCGCAAGGAAACAGTTTGGCAGTTTTGAATGTAGCAGATGAAAGCGAGACAGTGTGAATCAGCAATAATACTACTGAAAAGAGTCTGGGATGTTCTCTCCTCCTCCATTCCCTAGTTACCTGTGAGACGCACAAACCATATGTCTTTTCCCCTCTGTGTTGGAGAAGAACTACTCTGTAATCTGTTTAGAACAATGGCTCCTTATTACCTATTGTCATAAGGAGATAAAAGGCATGCTGCTATCTTCCTCTCAGCTAAAGATGCTTAAAGATTACTGTAATTCAGGATCTTCACAATGAAGCCACATTCTCAGTGCAGATAAGAAGCCGGGTGTTGCTACCACACTTAACTTCATACAAGTGAAATAAACCTTCTGAAAATAACATAACTGCCTTAGAAGTAACTTGTGGAAGTGTGAATGACAGCCATTCCCAGCAAAATATTGCTTTATTTTGTTTTTATTTTTAGACAATGTACTGAATAATAGGTTTTTAAAAAAATTGTTGTGTAGTCATCTTCTCACTAACTCCATCAAGGAGGGGGGAAAGTAGACCGCTGTTCCAACGATAAGAAAGTAAGCAATTCCCAAGTGAACCTGAAGCAGCAGCAATCTTCTTAAATACCAGTGGACTCAGGAGTGCACACTAATTAAAATGCAATTAAAGACACCTGCTCATACATTGTCTTTCTCATTAAATTATACCATAGCATAAAACTATTGTACCCATTGTTCGGTAGTGGGGAATATGCAATAACTGAACAATAGCCAATGCCACTGTGGGTGCTCTACTCAAGACAGCATGAAACTGAATTGCATTGGAATGAAGAAAAATGTTACTCCGGTTGTAGAATTATCAATAAGTTGTGGTTCAGAGACCCACTGAAAACATGTCTGATTGTGTCACCTATCTCTTGGAGTAATGGACAGTGTTTCATTTCTAAAATAAGAGGTTGTGAGCCTCAACATGGCATGGAAGACTGAAGATGGAATTGCATTTTAAATTTGTCTAGATCAGTAGCCCTCAATCTTTCTTAGTCTGGAACTCACCTTTAACCCCAACCTGCATTATGGGACACACTTTTATGTGGACATGTACCCATTATTATTTTTTTGCCTTCTCCCTCTGAATTTCTTATCTCCGTCTCTCCATTCCCTGTTCACATGACTTAAGATACAGACCAGAAATGGGTATTGGCAGGAATAGAATCATGGCAGTAAGTCCCATTCCCCCACCCCAGACATTCATATGTTCATTCATCTGCAATAGGGATGGGAGAAAATGTCAGTTTTGGTTTCTCTCTCCCATTTTTCCAATTTTAAATTCAGTTTTTCACATTTCCACATAAGTCTGCGTTTTTTGTTTTTTTTAAAAAAAGATTCTCATGCAAATTCATCAGCATTTTAGTATGAATTTCTCCTAAAATACATATTCTGTATATATACAAAAATAATATATATATTTCTCCCTCTGTGTGTATTTCCTAATACACACATTTTTGCAAAGCAATTCCCCCTAAAATAATATACAGTATTTTCATGTTATTTATTTGTTTATTAGACTTGATAAGTTGCTTGTTACCTGAAGGTCTCCAAGTGACTTAGAACACTTACTGTAAATGTAAATACGTAATATAAAAACAGAACAAACAAGCCCTATAATAGTATACACTAATATATGCATTTATATGCGTACTTTATCCTACTATATGCATTTTTGTACACATTGCTTGATTGGAGAATAATTTGGAGAAGCGTGCATTTTGGAGGATATCTATGTTTTGGTTTGTACATTGTTTCAGAAAGTGCAGGTAGGTTCGCCTTGAAATGTGAACTGAATCAAATTTCTCCCCCATCCCTAGTCTGCGGTGTATATATGGAAATACAAATGCTATGTGTATAGACCTGTACACATGGTTGGGGACTGTGATTCTGCAGACAGTCAAATTAATGCACATTAGAGTCCCCACTCTTACATGTGAGTCCCACTTGTGTTATGTGCATTGTCGGATCACTGTTCAGTTGGATGAACAGTATTCCCTGAGCACTCTCGCAAACTTAAGAGCAACAACAGAAAGAGAAAATGGTGGAAATGCTACTGTGAGTGATCCATGCTGGGATGGGTCAGGAGGATTCTGGTGTGGGTTGTGACCCATCAGTTATGACCACTTCTGTAGGTTTTCCCTAAGAATGTTGAACCAAAGATGAGGGTAGACATTCAGTATGGGAACATGAAAGGAAAAACAGGAAGTGGTGCTTTTGATTACTCCAAATTTAGTGATGGTGTCCAAAGAGTTTTGTACTTAAAAATATATATTTGGTACTCTACAATTTTCTGTAGCCAAGATTTTCTCCAGTTTGGAAGGAGGAGTCTATTAAACTCCATCCTCCTGACTTCCTTTGCAAAAAGCACCTGAGATGGCTTACTGTGCAAACTAGATAGAGGATTCATTGTATGAAAGATAATTCCCCCTTGTTGGACTAAAGTGGGGAGGGGGAAGTAACATCTGTCCAGCAAACAAAAAAGTAGTAAGAGTGAAATGGACAATGCCTGCAGGGCAATAATATTATGTAAAAATTCCCTGTAGGGGGACATAAAGCTGGTAGCAAAAAGGCTCCTTCATGTGTGTCCAGGAACTTGCACAAAGCCAGCTGGATTTCAGACATTTTTCTTTGTACAGCTGACTACAAACTGGTTTTGAATCTTTCTTGGCTGCAAAAGGAGTTTGTCATGTGGCATAGGGGAACACTATTTGAGAAAAACAAGTTCAAGGTCCCCTTGGGTGCCACTACTTTGGCATGTTTCTTTGGAACTTGGCCATTATGTGCAAACAAGCATTTTAAAGACTTTTCGTGCACAATTTTTCAGTTATACTATTTACAGCATGTCATATGCCTGGTCCCCAGAATATTAGGTGAATGTCTTTTCTAGAAATGCTACATGAAAACCCTAACTATGAGCATATGAGATTATACATATTATTATTGCATATTTTTATTCCATCCTTCCTCTATGGGAGAAGGAGCCAATGTGGTGCCTTCCAAATGTTGTTGGACTATAACTCCTATTGTCCCTGACCATTGGCCGTGCTAGCTGAGGCTGGTGGGAGTTGGAATACAACAATATATGGAGGGTACCCTACTGCCCACCCTATGGGGTATATGTGCTTGTGATTGTGTGGTGGCATATATGGTCCTTCGGGTTATCCTAATATGAGGCAGAGAGATAGGGATTGGTTGAGATCACTCAGTAACCTTTATAGCTGAGTGGGCACTTGAACAGATGCCTCCTTGGTCTATGACATCAAACAGGTTCTATTCACGTAAGCTTGGGTCCTATGGTTAGTGAATTTAAGGACTTTCACAGAAAGAAAGTTTCCCGTCCCCTTTCCAACCTTCCCCTCTGCATCCACTCTGTCCCCAAAAAGTCACTGTGGAGTGTCAGGGGCCCCTCTTGAACAATCGAGTGCAGGGGGGACTGCTGGGGAAGGGGAGAGTTTGCCAAAATTGGGCATGGAACCTCAGATGAGTTAACTTAAGGAAGTTTGTGGGGAAAAATCTTTCTTGTGCCTCATAAGGAAGTTTATGAAAAGAAACCTTCCTGTGCCCCACCCAACATTGTTCGGGGAGCCCTTTGACCCTCTGGAGGGTCTTTTGTGGAGAGACTCAGGTGGCTGCAAGGGGGAGGCCATGAACTTTCTCAAGTTAGCTTATCTTAGGATCCAAGCCATAGAAAGCATTGCCCTCTATTGATGCTTGTATTTCTCCTTTGTAAAATTGTATGTCAGCAGTAGAGAAAAATGATACCTTATGCTTGAGTATGCCACAAAGTATTTCCAAGGAGAAGAAAGCCATTTCAATTAGGTGGCTTGCACAATAATGCCAGACAGGGCTGATGGTCGTGTTTGGGCAAGGGTTCTGCTACCCCATATAATTTCAAGATTTTGTGTAATTTTTCTGACAGCTGGCAGAGTTGTGTAGTAAAACCAGTCAAATAGCTTTTGCAAAATGAAAGTGATCATTTACCAACATTTCTTCACCCATCTTCCTTGAGAGAAATCTCACACAGCAATACAATAACTGTTATTTACCCCTTTCTGAAGTTACATGTAAGAGTTCTGCAACAACCACATATCCCTCAACTGTGACACATGGGAGAAAATGGCACCTCCACTAACACTCAAATTCCAGAATTGGTGCCTTGTAACAGAGTTCTTCAACCTTGGGTCTCTAGATGTTGTTGAACTACAACTCCCATAGTCTCTCACCATTTGCTAAGATGACTAGGGATGATGGGAGTTGTAGTCATCTGGGGACCCAAGGGTCAGAAATGCTGCCTTATAACAAGGTAGGACTTGGTACCCAGATTCCACTGGCCATTTTGGAAGAGTCCACTGGTTGCCTACACAGAAAACTCTGTATACCAGGTTCAGAATTCCAACAGCTTCCTTGGTATTAACTCTATCAAAAGAAATAGAGCTGTGTGACATTTGCATATCGATTAAAATGCACTCCAAATACTTGGATGATCTGTCCCAGCAGTTCTGTGTAGATAATGAATAGCAATTGGATAGAATCTGTTCCCGAGGAAGCTCCCTATACTAATGACCAAGGAATCCTCCATCAACACATACTGGAAACAATGCCCAAGAAGATACTTCAACCTCTTCAAAACAGTGCCTTCCAAAACTATTCTCATCAGGCATCCCCAAAGGATACCATGGCTGATGATGCAGAATATGACTAAGAGGTCCAACAGAACCATCATGGGCATGCTTCCCTGTCTAGTTCCTGGTTTAGGTGAACTATCATGGCAACTGAAGCTGCTTCAGTCCCAAAATCAGGCCTGAAGCTTTGGTACCTTTAGTTAGGGATAGACTCCCATTAGCTCAATATATTTGAGCTTTCTTTGTGACAAGATGGGGGTGGGGGGTGAGAAACTTCATAAATTATCTCCAGCACAGTGTAGGTACATGCATAACGATGGTGCTGCATGTGTGCATCTTATCATGCTGCCCACTAGAAATTATAGTTCTGAGCACTAGCCATGGTAGAGTTACTTGGAAATCCATCCCACCTTCCATAACAAAAACACCCAGGAACAAGAGACGGTTGTGGACAGAGCTAGCCCTACCATGAGGCAGAGTGAGGCAGCTGCTTCAGGTAGTGGATGCTGAGAGATATGGCACCAAGGAATGGTGTTAGAAGACAGGGTTGTGCGTACCACATTGCCTGCCCTGTGTCCCCTAATCTAGCCCACTGCCATGAGTTGTGATGGAGGTCACTGTCCTGTTGCCTGTGTTACATCTGCCAGTTCAGTTGGCCTCTGTACATGGAAATGGGGGAGGGATTTTGTCATGTGCCTCAGGTAGCAAAATGTATTGAGTCAGCCCTTGTTTTAGATCTGTATGGCAGACAACAATTGCACAAAGTGTGAGCAAGAAATAATATAAAGAATGGACTCAAACAGTAAAGGTATCAAACAAAAAGCTGCTTGGTCAGTGGTCTGGCAACACGAGTTACAGCAATCACTGGGAGTAATGGTCAACATTAACGAATTATTGTACCACCTACAAAGCAACTGGGTGTGGGCACTTGTTCTGCTGAATGCTGAGCATCCATTTTTTACACTCCAAACTGGAGAATAACTTTTGTGGGAAATGGACTTGATTCATAATATGGCTCAGCATTAAGGGTTGACACTTTCATATTCCAGATCAGGTAATTAGAAACTTCAGTATTATAACAAGATGCAATTCACTGCTTCCAGGCAGATCACATTAATTTTAGTGGGTTTTTTCTGGGACCAAGAACTGGGGAGTAATTACATTCTCAATGGCTGCATATCAAGCCGTTTTAAAAATAATTTGACCTTGAATGAGGCCACTAGAAGACCATTCATAGCAATGACACTTGCATACTACTTTGTGATGAATACAGGACTTTGGAGGATAGTATATTGAGGTCTAGGTCATAGACAAAATTTGATTTGGTCAATATTCTGTGTGTGCAAATATCTTCTAGACATAGTGTAACTACTCCAAGTCAGGGATGTAGTTGCCCAGGGTCACAGGGGGTCATCAACCTCTTATTTTTGGGGAGCTGGGTCCCAGTTCCTATATTTCCAGCATTCTACAAACCAATCAGCATGAAAGAAGAGTGTGTTAGCCACTGGGAACAATCTTCTCTCCTGGCTAACAACATAATTCCTTGTCCATTTATGCTGATTGGAGCCAATCAGAGTGAAAGGTCAGCCACTGAGAAAACCACATGCCTCCCCTATCATGCTGATTGGCTCCTAGGGTCATCTGTTGTTGTGGAAGAGGCTGCACATGGGAAGGACACAGAGGAGAGTGGACTCAGAGAGGACGATGGACAGCAAGCAAGACAGTGGCAGAATTTGCAGAGGAGGAGGGTAGACAACCGAGACTATCGTCACCATGGAAGAGAGAAGGAGGAGGGTGTGGTGAACTACTAGTACATCTGCAGCTACAAATGATATATGCAATCTTCCTCAAATTTCTCCTTTAAATATATTACTCTGGTTATTCTCAGTTATTTTGGTTTGGTTGCTGGACATATTTCTGCCAGCCTGGGTGTTCAGTATCTAAAGGTCACAAATAATGTAAAGGTTAAATATGCAATTTAGCACTTCATTTGAAAAATGTTACAATTCTATTAAAGTGTGTTTTGATGTAATTTGCAACAAACAAAATTGATCATTCTGGATTCTTTAAATATGTTAAATACCCAGAAATAACATCCTTAAGGGAACTTTTCAGGATGCTTTAGCAAATCCTGCCCCCCGCCACTGTCTGCTTTTCTTTGGATTACACACTTTGTCAACAGACGAACTAAGGAACATTTAAAATGTAAGTAGAAACACAACTTTTTTTTAAAACCAAGTCAGACCAATGCCCCATCTAACTAAATGCTGTCTACACCAGGAGCCACCAACCTTTTTGGGCCAGTGGGTGTGGGCACATTTGAAATTGTGAGGAAGTACTGTGGGTACCAGTCAGAAAATGGCTTTAAGGGCATGGCATTTCACAAAATGACTGCTTTGGAAGCATGGAATAATTGCAGTCACATCTATAAGAGGAAAATACAGGAGCACAAAAATGGTACTGGTATTCCCCACCCCACTCTGTTACCCCATAAATGAGGAAAAAGGCATCTACATCAGTCACCACCACACTCACAGAGAGAAGCTCTTTGTATCTCCCAGATGGGAGGGTAAACATCCAATCCTGGCATCCGATTCAATGTAGGCATGTTTAAGGGAGTGTGTTTGACATAGGAGAGGCTGAGCCAGTGCAAAGATGAATTTAGTGGGAAGAGCAAACAGTCTCTTGTGTATTGTAGTTTTTGTGGGGATATTTGCTGAGACCTTACATGGGTGCCATAGGATGTGCTAATGGGCACACTTGTACCCTTGGGCATCATGATGGTGACCCTTGGTCTATACTGACTGGCAGCAGCTCTCCAGGGCAGGGATTAAATTCAATGTATTCAGTGTATGACATTCAAGCTAAAGATGGAAATCAGCTTCTAAACTAATATAAAGCAAATATCCTAGGATTAATAAGCATTATTGTTTGCATCTATTTCTCCTTATAGAAGCCCAGTAGATATGTCATTCCTTTTAAGTGGCTCCCTCTTGTCCTTTCCTCAGCAGGCTTTTTAAAAATAATTTTTGAACAAAGGTGCAGTCTAATGAAACTTGTGCTTGTGTTCCTGCAAAATTTCCTGCAATTCATTCTCCCTGCATACACTCATCCATATGTTGGATTACCACTTGTTTTTCCTTTCACCTATAGTTTCATATTCTAGGAACAGAAAAACAATATGAACTACATGCCATAAAATTGCTTTTGGACCTATTGGTGAATATGTCGCATTTTACTACTTCCAAGAAGTGTCAGCAGTAAAATATTAACGTACAAAATTGATGTACTGAAACACATGACCATGGAGGGGTAAGAAAATATAATTGGAGTGGGAGTTTTGTCTTGCATCTTGCAGGCTGGATATTGCATAAACATAAAACTCTGGTAGACCAAGATTCTGTCATTTGAGCTGCTAGGATATTGGTTATTCAGGCAGGCTTGTCTGGTTCTGTTATCATTTAATGTTTGTGAAACATCTCAGGTTGACTGGTGTTATGTTCCTCAGAGCTCGTTCCACATCTTATATGGAAATGTAGTTCTATTATTTATAATGGTGGTGCTATTATATAATTTTGTAAGTGAACCTTTGAAAAGTACATCTTCAGGGCAAAGTTCATCACTTTAAGCACTAAGTGAGAGCTGTGTAAGACTGATTATAACACTTTGCCCCCACACCCATAAAGAAGACTCAGGACACATACATTGGAATCATGTTATATTTATTAAAATATAACAACTTTTTTGGAGAATATGCAGGTGAAATCAACCAAATTCAACCAATTCAAACCTTCCGGGCAGGTGAGTTTGCCCCCCTAAAACCCCTGGGCATGGAACCAGCCATCGGCTGTGGCTCCCCAGCCAAGGATGAGGAGAAAAACCACCCTCCTTGGTAGGACAGCCTTGGATGTGCATCCAACCTGAGCATCCAGGTCCCGCTGTACTGGCGTTCACCCAAATGTGCAAGGCAGACCACCGGGGCACCCCCAAGTCCAACTCTGGCCTCAAGCCCAGGTAATTCCAAGGAGGTGCCCCCAAAACCCAAAATGCCTCAGTACACCGATTCTTACCCCCCACCCTCGTCACCTGCCCAGACTCCACACCATAAGGCAAGGAGCCACACCATCGATGCAGCCAATTGAATTAAATCCCGCAGTATGGAGTAGGCAAACCAAAAGGAAGGCTAAGTGTACCTCCCCCCAAGAAATTCCTACTCAGTCCCTAAGCAGCGACTAGACAAGCCCATACTGAAAGGGTGGGAGGGCACATAAGGCCAGCTCCCTACTGAAGCTAAGCAGGGTCAGATCTGGTCAGTGCCTAGATGGGAGACCGCCTGGGAACCACTTGTAAGCTGCCTTGGGTTTCAATCATGAAAAGAAAGGCATGGTCTAAATGTAATAAATAAATAAATAATAATAACAAATAAAAGAGCAAAGAGGGAGAGCTGTGGGCGGAGCTGGCTTTTAAGCCTTCTCCACCCCCTTCCTGATTGGCCAACTGCCCCCCATGTGACCTCCCTCCTTTCCTCAGGACAAACCACCAGAGTCTTCTTTTGAAAGGAGGCGGTGTAGGCAAACACTCTCCCGCTTTTGGCATGAACGTTCTTATTTCATCACCTCTAATATTTCTTCACAGTTAAAATAGAGATTTGCTTTTAACACTCTTATTCTCATAGCAAGGATCATTGTCTGAGCTTTTATTTGTCTCCTTTATTCTGTATTCAATTACTCTGCCATAGCCTGTCCTTTACCAGTGGTAGTATCAGGACAGAGCTTCGGTGCAGAGGTCCAGGGCCCCACTCAGTATTCTGTGGGCTAATGCAGCAGGGCTGACTAACCACATTTTGAAGTAATACACATGACTGTAACTGTGTAGACATCATACAGTTAAAGTACATTTAAAGCACATGACTTCCCCCGCAAAGAATCCTGGGAACTGTAGCTTGTTAAGGTTGCTTGGAATTGTAGCTCTGTGAAGAGTAAATTATAGTTCCTAGGATTCTTTGGAGGAAGCAATGTACTCTAAATATGCTTTAAATGTATGGTTTGTATCTCAAGAGAGGAACCCCTATAAGTCCAGAATCTAAAATTACCTAACTGTGTCATTGTTCTTCCCTGATTCAAAAGCAAAGATGACACATGGTCTTTTGGTTCAACATGTAGTGGGAAAGCATAATTGTCTGATAATGACTGTACTTGCTGCATTAGTGTCCACGCACATGCATTTATATACTTCACACAATTACAGACAAGAGATCCCACCCATACTCTAGAAATTTAGTGATGAGATCCTTTGAAAGGTAGCTGAACCCTGAACAATGACAGTTCTAGCAATTAACTTTTTAAAAGAGAAAACAAGGCATTCCTCAAAGGCAAAAATTAGCAACATAATTTATCAGGGTAAGGTAGCACAAATAGGGAATGTCCCAGGTAAACAGAGACAGGTGAGTCATGCCCCCTCTACACAAGAGTAAGGTGGGGATGATAGGGGTGGATGACATTATGGTGAGGAGCAACTGGATAGAGAGATAAGTACTTTTGTCTCTGAATAACCTTTGCTGTAAATCACAAGTGGGGAGAATGCTATTGCACTCATGTCCTGGTTGGGGACCTCCCATGGGCATCTGCTTGGCCCCTGTGAGAAGAGAATGCTAGGCTGCCTAGGCCTTTGTTCTGATCCAGCAGGGCTCTTCTTATTATGTCATTCATGAGGCTTGTCTTGGTAGGTTAGGTGGTCCTACAGGTGTGTGCTCTTCTGGTTAAGACCTACTGTGATAAATAGAACTCTAGGACTATTACACTTAAGACATAGTGGTAGAATACTCTTAGAAACAACAGAATTTTCAGTTAAGACGTCCAATATAGCTGTTTTGTGCTTCCCAAGTTGTTGTGTCAATTAGCACAGCATTAAATATGACCATATAGTAGTAGTTGTATTTTTATCTTGCTCTTCAGCCAAAGGAGGTTTCCAGAGCGGCTTACAAATATCACCAAACAAACTGTCCCTACCCTCATGCTGACAATCTAGAAGAAACAAGACAAAAGGAAGTTGCAGAGATTTTATAGGGAATAGCAGGAATGGAATTTTTTGGAGTCAAAAATCGCTGGTCTTTCAGATGACAGTTGAGCCTGATGCGGCTCATCCTTTAGCAGAACCTGCAATCCCACCTCTTCCTCTCCTACTGCCATGACTAGAGGAACCTTTCTCTCTGCTTGGCAGATTCTTTCTTGGAAATTCTCGCCAGGCTCAGGGGAAGATCTATACAAAGGGACATGTCTGACACCTCTTTGAAGAGGGTTTTTGAGGAAAAGCCCTGTGACTGGCTATGAGAAGCACCCTAGAGTAGATGTTTTGTTGTTGTTATATGCCTTCAAGTCGATTACGACTTATGGTGACCCTATGAATCAGCAATCTCCAATAACATCTGTTATAACCAGAGCTTGGAAAAATTACTTTTTTGAACTACAACTCCCATCAGCACAATTCAGTGGCCATACTGGCTGGAGCTGATGGGAGTTGTAGTTTTAAAAAGTAACTTTTCCAAGCTCTGGTTATAACCACCCTGTTCAAATCTTGTAAGTTCAGGCCTATGGCTTTCTTTATGCAACCAATCCATCTCTTGTTTGACCTTCCTCTTTTTCTACTCCCTTCTGTTTTCCCCAGCGTTATTGTCTTTTCTAGTGAATCATGTCTTCTCATTAGCTGTCCAAGGTATGATAACCTCAGTTTCATCATTTTAGCTTCTAGTGATTGTTCTGGTTTAATTTGTTCTAACACTCAATTATTTGTCTTTTTCGCAGTCTACGGTATGCTCAAAGCTCTCCTCCAACACCACATTTCAAATGAGTTGATCTTTCTCTTATCTGCTTTTTTCACTGTCTGTGCTACTCAGTCTTGGTAGCCTATTTCCCTTGAACGCCCACCAATGTTGCTATGCCCTGAGAAAAGGAAGATGCAAAACAAGGACTTGTTGCAAATTGGTAGGCATTGGTGGGGTATGAAGCAGAACCTTATAGAACTCAACAGGTGGAAGTAACAAGGAATGTCTGGAAGGATGGATCACCACTCCCAGGATTAGCTAATATGTGTGTGCGTAACAGGGTGAGCATATCAATATTGTGCATAGGATACTAAAATGATTTCCATCTGCCTTGGCACAGTTTGTCTAGATTTGTAAATAATGTTTCACTGTAGCTTGTTAAAAATGGAAGCAAAAGCTTCCAGTCTTCTCCCTGTTGCCACACCAGAACAAGCGAGAGGAGGAAGGAGCTGAGAAGCTCCAGGCTCATCCCCATAAAGTTAAACGATAATTCAGTGTTACGTTTGAATATAGCCACTGAAGTCTGAAGCAGTGCTGTGTTTGAGGCTAGTGGGAATGTCATTTTGGCTCAGCTGGTGCATTTGCACAGTCCTGACCTTGCCACTGTCTCATCTCACTCCCACCCAGGTATGCAGCAGCAAAGCTGTTGTTGGGAAGAGAGTGGCTGCACAACTCTGCCCCACCACACCAGCTGCTACTAAAACAAAATCCTCATTGTGGTCTCCAATGGTCTTTATAGAGATATCCTATTCATCTGCAGGGATGATTTGATAAAAGATTTTCCCCACTACTTGTTCAGCTACCCTATTTACAAGAGAATAGGAAAGTGGCTTGAGTCTGATGGTGCCTTAAGTGAGCAGATCATACTTTTGCTTGTGCAAGGTGGGGTGCCTGAGTTTTACTGTTTCTCCCTGCACACTCTTGTCCCTGAGTCACAGCCCATTCTGTTGTAAAGGGCTTCTGGGAGCATGGTAGGGAAACCAGGAAAATTGGGGGCTCCATTTTGCATGAGTAGAAGCGCTTTCTTCTTGAGCAACATGGCTTTTGGATCATTAATAACAGATATATAACAGAAAATATTTATTTGCTTAGTGGCAGTGTGCATGCCAGAGGGTTTTTTCCCTGCATATATGAGTCACAACAGGTTGTTTTAATAACTGAGCGCATGTATAATTTAAAAACATTTACCCCGCTTATCTAATCCAATGGAGGCATCCAGAGCACTGGTCTGCTCCCTCTGTTCTGGATCAGTTTCAATTATTGCAGTGTCAGGATGTGGACAAGCTGCTTGAAGAACTGCAGCCAAATACCTTCCCCCTTCCCCCTTGACCCTTTCCCACCTTGGCTTCTTAGAGCTAGCTATAGGAGGTTGACTGCAGCCCTGGATTAACCATTAAGCAAAATAAGCACTATGCTTAGGGCACCAAGGGAAGGGGGACACCACAGAGTTTCCCCCCCTAGCTATCATGCCCTTAACTCTCAACTCTTTCACTGCCACACTCGACTTTAGTCAATGTTTTTGTAATTCTCCTTATCTGCCGTGTTCGACTTTAATCTGAATTGTTAAAAAAATGTTTTCTTTGGTATGGTTAGTGACTAAAGTTTAAACGTTTGAAGGTGTCAGACATAGACCTAGTGTTCTTTATGTTTGACTGTCTTACCAATGTTTTTCTGCATGAATTTCAGTGTTTTTCTAATCATTATAAATATATATGATCCATATTCTTTTGTGGATTTTAAAATTTTCTCATTTTCTCAGCTCAAGCATATTAACAATCCCAACAGAACAACTATGCGACAAGACAGGCTGGATGCCTTGTCTCTGCTAAGTATAGAAGCAGATTTGTTACGCCAGATTAGTTTTGAGGACTTGATCAAAGACTTTGCAATTAAAAAATCTAGGAGAAAACTTTTTAAACTATAAATAAAGTTATAAGTAGGCAACAATGTCAATAAGCATTATTTTGCATCTTTTGATCCATGTTTGCTGAAATGCTATGTATCTTCAAGGTTAGAAAGCTATGGAATAAAAGATGTTTTGTTTCATACAAATAATGATATTTCTCCATTAGAATATCTTTTTTAAAAATTGTCCACCAACATCGATTTCTGTAGAAAGAGGATTTTCAAAATTGAAAAGTATGCTCTTGAGATCAAGTGATTTCAGTAGAGATAATATCAGATCTTATTTTGCCTTATAATCTTTGGGAGGGTGATTAAAAATCGTTTTCAATAAATTTTTGTATTTGCATTTTCCCCCTTATTAAGAAATGCATAAAACAGTGTTGAAAATTTGCATTTTTTCTGTTGCCCTTGTTATAAGTAAATAATTTGCTTATATTGCTTACTGCTATTTAGTGTTAAACAAAATAAAAAAACAGTTTTTATTTAATATAGTTGTGGGGTCTGGCCTGGAAGAAAACTGAATTTTTAATCTCTTATTTCACCTTCAGCACTTATTGAGTCTTAATGTCTTGTCAGTTAAGCAATGGAAGGGCCGAGGGGGGCACCATCGTTGGGCTGTGTTTAGGGCATCAGTGGGCCTTAATCCGGCCCTGGTTGACTGGGTGGCTGCAGGGAGTGATTAATGCTTCACTGGAGGAGCGGGGGTATCATCTGCCTTGAAGGAGGTGGTGGTGCATCTCCTCCTTAAGAGGACCTTCCTGGACCCAGAAGTGTTAAACAACTATCGCCCAGTGGCAAATATCACCTTTTGGGGCAAGGTGCTTGAGAAGGTGGTTACTGTACATGCTTGGAGAAAACTGATTACTTGGATCTATTCCAGTCTGGCTTCAGGCCTAGCCACAGCACTGCAGCTGCCTTGGCTGCCCTGGTTGATGACATCTGTCAGGAGGGAGATAGGGGGAGTGCGACCTCACTCATTCTCCTTTATCTCTTGGCAGCTTTCGATAGTGTTAGCCACAGTAACCTTCTGTAGCATCTCAGGGAAGTGGGGGTTGGGGATACTGTGATTTAGTGGTTCCACTCATACCTCCAGAGCCACTTCCAAAATGTAGTTGGGAGGCTATTGTTTGGCACCATGGGAGCTGTCCTGTTGTGTTCTGCAGGGTTCTTTCTTGTCCCCCATGCTATTTAACTTTGATATGAAGCTACTGGAAACTGTCATCAGGAGATTTGAAGTGAGGTGCCAACAATATGCAGATGATACCCAGCTCTACCTCTCTATTCCATCTGAATCAAGAGAGGCACTTGAGGTGCTGGATCGATGCTTGGAGGTGGTGATGGGCTGGATGTGGGCCAATACAGAGGTGTTATGTGTCCAGAGTTCTCATATCCGTGAGGTGGGATGACAACCTGTTCTGGATGGGGTTGCATTCCCCTTAAAGGAACAGGTTTACAGCTTAACGGTACTCCTGGATTCAACAAGGTCACTGGAGACCCAGATGGCCTCAGGGCTAGGAGTGCTTTTTTCCAGCTCCATCTGATTTGCCAGCTTCGACTCCTTTTGGCCAGAGATGATTCAGCCACAGTTCTCCATGCTCTGGTAACGTCCAGATTGGATTACTGAAATGTGCTCCACATGAGGCTGCTCATGAAGATGACTCGAAAACCTCATCTGGTCCAAAATGTAGCAGCCAGATTAGATCGCATATAACCCCTGTTTTAAATTATGCCACCCGACCAGATCAGCCACGCAAGGCCTTATCTCAATCCCACCAACCAAAACAGCTAGGTTGGTGGGTACTAGAGAGAGGGCTTTCTCTGTGGTGGCCCCCACTCTCTGGAACTCCCTCCCGTTTGATCTTTGACATGCCCCTTCCCTGGATGTATTCCGCAAGGCCCTGAAGACATGGCTATTTCAACAGGCCTTTGAGATCCTTGGGATGGGTTAATCTCCATGATTTGTCATCTATTATATGCTGTAAATGTAAATGTTTTATAAATGTATTGATGACTGTCCAGTATTTTATTTATTGAGACTAATGTGACTGCATTTGATACTATTGTATTTTATCCCATTTTAATGTACGTTGCCTAGAGTGGCTATCTGCCAGATGGGCGACACACAAATTAAATATTATTATTATTATATTATTATAAAACAGCTGCATGGGTTGCCTGTTTGTTTCTGGGCCCAATCCAAGGTCCTCACGTTAGTGTTTAAACCCATAAATAACTTAGGTTCCAAATATCTGAAAGACGGACTCCTTCCCTACAAACACTCTTGGGTGTTGAAATGAGCAGAGGGGGTCCTTTGGGTAGTTCTGCCACCCTCAGAAGCTTGGGGGTGGCGGCCTGGGAAAGCATATTCTCTGTGGTGGCCCCTAAATTGTGGAACTTCCTCTCCATTAAGGTGCACCTGGCAATTTCACTGTACAGTTTTAGGCGAATGCTGAAGACTCACCTCTTTACCCTTGCCTTTGACACCTAAGATGTATATTTTTAGGACCTATTTTGTGATGTTTAGGTTATGTTAAGTTGTTTTTTAATGCTGTATTTTAAAGTTATTGTAACCCACCCTGGGACCTTTGGGTGAAGGGCAGGTAATAAATGTTCATCATCATCATTGTTCTTGTCATGATAGATGCTTCAAACCAATCTATATATGAAGTACATATGTAAACTATTGGTGATGGATTATATTGCAGATTGATATTTTAGATAAAAACTAGTTTCTTATTTCAATTTATTTGTTAATGTTATATATTTGTTAGTTTTGATGTAAATTGCCTTTAGCACAATAACACTGACATACATTGACAGTTATGCTATGCTGAAGAAAAGAAATAATTAGTCTGAATCTTAAGATTTGCAGCCCAATCCTATGCATATTTACCCAGGGAGTAAGTCATACAAAATACAGAGGGAGTTACTTCCAAATAAGCATGCATAGGATTGTAAGTTGTACAGCTCTTTGAAGTCAATGCCTTAGGTAAGCCTAACTGTGGATATGATTAATTTGTTGGCTTTATTAAAATGTTCAGTGACAGTAACTCTTGATCTGTTCCACATGCTACAATCAACCACTCACTCATAAATCAGTAATAGTTTTACCTTTTACTATAACATACTTGTAAACACCTCCTTTTTAATATTGTGTGTGGTATCCAATGTTAGCTTTATTCAAAGTAGACTCACTGAAATAATGAACATGACAAACTTAATTTCAGTGGGTTTACTCTGAAATTAGAAGTTAGTTGGATAGAACCCAATGCAATTTGCCTTGCTATACTCTTGACAGCTGCCACAAGTGGAAAACCAAATCAGAAAAAAGTATCCTTTTCAAATGCCATCTTCCACGTTGCACTTGGTCCCTTGTCTTGAAAAAGCTATCAAAAGTTTTGATATTTCTTTAGTTAGATATCCTTTCCTCTCCATTGCAGTCTCATCTCTTAGCTTAAATGAAGGAAAGGTCATGTGTTCTGTGTCATTCTGACCGGGGACATTGCACCTGTCCTTTTCATTAGTAGTTTTTTTTAGTCAACTTGCCTATAGGTCAATGGAATTTTTTTAAAAAAAATCTGGTATCATCTCTAAATATGTCATATTGTTTGTGAAGAGAAAACCTGAGTTTTTACCCTTGCAAAGTTGTTGAATATTTCTTGTATGAGGTATTCTGCCCTTGGTGAAGATTACTTCTCCCTCATCGCTAGGGTGATTCACTGTGGTGATTTAATAATGTGCCTCCATTCTTTCTCTCCCACTCCCCACTCTTGAGGGTTAATAGCACAACTACTGCTTGAATGGCTATGCAAGTAATCATAAACTGATTCAATTTTGCTAGCCAATCCAAATGTATAGTCATAATAATGCTGAAGGAATTGGATCACGAATGGTTATGCATGAGCCAGAGGGGACAGTTCTATTTTTAAATAGAACTATGGTATATTTAGCAAGATTGCTGCAAGACTCATGACTGGAAATGTCTTAAGTGAACTTTGGGTTTTTTTTGTCTGTAGGCAACAGCTAATTTAATCTAAAGCAGGGGTGAGTGACCTTTTTCATTCCAAGGGCCACATTCCCTTCTGAACAGCCTTCTAAGGGCAACATGCCCATGGTCGGCAGAACCAGAGACAAAAGTGAGTGGAGTAATGAATATAAACCTTACCTTATCATCAGAGTTCAAGGACACATTCTAGCTGCACAAAACACTCAAGGGTGCAGAGCAGGGGCAGTGAGGAGTGTGGTGTGGGCCAAGAGATCCAAGGTCCAGATAGGGAGGCCTGAAGTATTCCATTTGGCTCCCAGAACAGGAATTCCCCAACCCTGTTGTAAAGATCTAAGGCTGCAATCTTATGCACACTTACATGAGTGTGCAATGAGTAAATCCACTGAATTTCATAGAACTTACTTCCAAGTACACATACCTAGGATAAGACTGCATGATAAACTATTGATTGTAATGAAAAAGAAAGTCATCAGAGTAGATATGTAGAGTGAACATGTCATTAGATAACTGAACTGCAGGATCCATATTAGTTTTAATTATAAATCAAATACTGGTGAAAAGTTAACTCTTGAAGCTACATTTTAATATGTCATAAGAATTTGATAGGGAGGTTAGGAATCCTTGATATTCAAATGCAGGAGATTAGGGATGTATACACATTTTTATCACATTATTTTGTTGAAGAAGTGCATCACAAAACTTGTAGAAGTTTGAAGGATAGATGTGTTTCAGTTTGCATATTGTTTTGAGAAGTGCAGATTAGATAGGTTTGCACTAAAATGCTGGCAGATATTTTTGAGGACCCTTTTTCTTTTTTAAATGCAAAGTGATGCAGAAATTTGGTGAACTGAATTTAGGATTGGAAAAATGAGACTGAGACAAAGGGAAATTAATCCATCCTTACTAGAGATATAGATTAAATGAATAGTATTTATTTATTTATTGGCCATTATTTATTTATTGGCCATTACGATGTGGGGTTCCCCAAGGCTCCGTATTATCCCCAATGTTATTCAATATTTATATGGAGCCCTTAGGAAGGATCATCAGTGAATTCGGAATACACTACCATCAATATGCAGATGATACCCAACTTTATTATTCTTTCCCGCCAGATGTTGCAGAGGCGGTTCGTCCCTTAAACCAATGCCTGGCTGCAATACAGCAATGGACTAACAGGAACAAACTGAAACTTAACCCAGAGAAGACGGAGGTTCTACTAATTGGACATAAACCCTCTCATGAATTTAAAAACGTACTTATTTTAGATGGGATCCCACTTCCCCTGAAGTCCCAAGTTCGGAGTTTGGGTGTTCTTTTAGATTCTGCTTTGACCCTTGAACCCCAAATCGCAACAGTATCCAGAAGCGCTTTCTCCCAATTAAAGCTAGTCCGCCAACTTCGTCCGTTTTTAGGAACGTCGGACTTGAGGCAAGTGACACAGGCTCTTGTGACCTCAAGATTGGACTATTGTAACACTCTTTATATAGGACTATCTGCTAGATCACTTCGTCCACTTAAGTTGGTCCAGAGAGCGGCGGCCAGAATGCTGACCGGAGCTGGTCCACAAATGCATACTACACCTCTTCTTTATCAACTTCATTGGCTACCGATTTTATTTCGACACCAGTTTAAAATTTTGGTACTAGCTTTCAAGGCCCTACATGGATTAGCACCAATATATCTATCAAACCGTATTCTGGAATTTAAATCTCAGCGACCGACAAGAGTACCCCTCGAACATTCTCTCATCATTCCATCTACTTTTACAATCCACCGCTCCAATACTAGGAACAAAGCTTTTTCGTGCATAGCTCCCATCTTATGGAATAACTTGCCACCAGAGATCCGATGTTCCTCCTCACTCACGGTCTTTCGCCGTCAGTTAAAAACATTTTTGTTTTTTCAGGCTTTTAAAGTTAACATTTAAATTGTTTATAACTACTGTATAATTGATTTTATTTATTTATTATTTATTTATTTAATGGATTTATATTCCGCTCTAGTTCAAAAAATTTAGAATTCAGAGCGGAGAACAGTAAGGCATAGTCCAATACAAAATACTAAATAATGCAATTAAAAAATATAAAAGTATATCTACTAAACCAATTTTCTACAACATTTTCAATCAGATGTTAAAAGCTTGGTAAAATAAAAATGTTTTTATCCGGCGCCGGAAATCGATGATAGAAGTGGAAAGTCGTATCTCGGGCGGAAGCTGGTTCCATAAGGAGGGAGTGGCAACCGAGAAAGTCTTATTTCTGATAGCCGTGTGTCAGATGGTAAATGTTGATGGAACAATCAGAGTAGATTCGGCGGTCGATCTGATAGGACGGGAAGACTGGAATTCAGAAAGGCGATTAGTCAGATATATCGGTGCTAATCCGTGTCGGGCTTTAAAAGTTAGAACCAGAATCTTGAACTGGTGCCGGAATTCGATGGGGAGCCAATGTAGATGATAAAGAAGGGGCGTGGTGTGGAGGACTGGTTCTAGTGATCATTCTTGCTGCTGCTCTTTGAACTAATTTAAGAGGTCGGAGCGATTTTGCAGGTAGTCCGGTGTATAGGGAATTACAATAGTCTAATCGCGAGGTCACTAGTGCTTGAGTAACTTTTCTTAAATCAGACATTCCCAGAAACGGTTGAAGTTGACGAACGAGTTTTAATTTAGCAAAAGCCGTTCTAGAAACAGCCGTAATCTGGGGTTCTAAGGTCAGAGCTGAATCCAAAATTATGCCCAAGCTACGGACTTGAGTCTTTAGGGGAAGGAGAACTCCATCTAGTGAAGGTAAATTACCTAATTCTTGTGGAGGACTTTTTCCGATGAGAATGACCTCTGTTTTTTCTGGATTGAACTTTAGTTTGTTCCTGTTCATCCAGTTTTGTACTGCCACAAGACATTGATTAAGGGGATAGACAGCATCTTTTGCATTCGGTGGAAAAGAGCAATACAGCTGAGTATCGTCCGCATATTGGTGATAATGAATTCCAAACTCCTGAATAATCTTACCTAAAGGTCTCAGATAAATGTTAAACAACATTGGGGACAGGACAGAGCCTTGTGGGACGCCAAACCGTAGCGGCCAGGGTGTGGAATGATAATCCCCAAGGGCAACTCTCTGAGTCCTGCCCTCTAAGAAGGAGCGGAGCCACTGTAAGACTATACTTCTAAATCCTATTTGATATAGGCGATCTAAAAGGATGTCATGATCGATAGTATCAAAAGCGGCAGATAGATCTAATAGAACTAGCAGGGATAAATTACCCTTATCTAGTTCTAGCCGAAGATCGTCCATTAGAGCAACTAAAGCTGTCTCAGTTCCGTGATTCGGCCTAAAGCCAGATTGAAAGGGATCGAAGCCGCAGGTGGAGTCTAGAAATGTTTGTAATTGAGTGGCTACAGCTCTTTCGATGACTTTGCTCAAAAAAGGCAGATTGGATACTGGACGGAAATTATTTAACAGTGCGGAATCAAGAGAAGGTTTTTTTTAATAATGGGGTAATAATAGCTACCTTCAGACATTCAGGTAAATAGCCTTGTTGGAGGGAGGAGTTGACAATTACACTGAGCCAGTTAGCTAATTCAGCTCTAGATATTTTTATGAGCCAGGAAGGGCATGGATCGAGTGGGCAAGTAGTGGGATTCATACCCTTCAGAGATTGGGAGATGTCTTCAGGGAAAACAAATTGAAAGGTAGAAAAAAGAGAGGAGTCATGAGTTTCAGATGTAGTATTATTTTCGTCTGTTGTGGTGGTATGATCTAAGATAGAACGAATCTGATCAATTTTAGCCTCAAAGAATGTTGCAAATTCTTGGCAGTGAGCCTGAGAATGAATTGTATGCGAAGCGGATTGTGGCAGATGCAGGAGATTATTCACTATGCGATAAAGTTCTTTTGGTTGATTATTCGCTAAAGCAATTTCCGTTGAGTAAAAGGATCTTTGGGCTGCATGTCTAGCTGAGGTATAAGTTTTAACGAATTTTTTGACAGCAACCCGATCAAGTGGATCCTTTGTCTTTTGCCAACGACACTCTAATTGCCGATAAACACGCTTCATTTTTAACAGTTCTATTGAGAACCAGGGAGCAGGTTTAGGTCTGGCCATTTTCAATGGACGGAGAGGGGCAATTGTATCTATTGTTTCAGACAACCTATTATTCCAGATGTTGGTAAGAATGTCAATTGGTTCTCCCGAATGGACATCGGGGTAGTCTTTGAGTCTGGATAAGAATACATCTTGGTCTAATAATCTTCTGGGGCAATATAATTTGATAGGAGGTGGCGCCTTAGTGGAGAAGGCATAAATGATAACTTAAATTAGATCAGGTAGTGGTCAGACCAAAACAATGAGGAAGTGACGATATCATCAATTTGAAAGTCGTTCGTATCTGAAACTGGCTGAAAAATAAGGTCAAGGGTGTGGCCAGCTGTGTGAGTTGGGGTCCGTACTAATTGTTGGAATTGTTCTTAACTTAGGCTTATCTTTTAATTGTATATTGATTTGTATTAGACATTGTTTTATTTGTTCACCGCTCTGAATTCTAAGAACTAGGGCGGGATATAAAATGCTTAAATAAATAAATATATCTGGGAAAGAACAAATAATCTCCACTCTAGGCATTGTTTGGGATGCTGATGTGATTTTAAAACCAGTCATCTCTGGATGGCCCTATTGTATACCTGTAATATCACACGATGTTATTCTATTCCTGGCAAGAAAAATAGCCTCCCATCCCTTCAGCCCATTACTCTTGACTAGGCTGGTACACTATTTATAACAGATGCATGCTAAAAGTTCTAGAAAATCAAGCTATCATGTGATAGTTGCAGTTATCCCATGGGAAACATGTAATCTAACTCCTTCCAAAAAAGTGTGCATATGATATGGCTAATGTCCAGAAGGTCTTATTTAAGTCTTATTTAAAAATGAATTACAAAGAATTTCACAAGACAAATTTAATGAAACATTTTCCTCTAGCTTCTCTGTTTCTTTGTAGTATGGTTTTATTTTATTTTATTGTTTTTGACTCATATTGCTGCAAATGTATCTTCTGGGTATAAATAATAAACTGTTAGATCAGAGATTGGTGTTGGCTATGACTAGCTTTTTTTAAAAAGCTTGGGGAATGGTTCCTTCAAGATGTAATTCTTCACTGCTGCAATAGCTGAGAAGATAAAATGATGAAATCCTTTAAGATGTACTGTTGTTTTCCCCTTAATAGACTGGCTACAGCTTGTGATATCTTTGGTAAACAACTGATGTTGTTGAGTTTACCACATGGGATGTCTTTTCAAGATTTTGAGCACTACAGAACTTTAATATCATTTGGAAAATGTGTTTCTTTCAATCACATTGTAATCCAGGTTGAAAACGTAGGTGTTTTTGATGCTGATTTTTGCAAAACCAGTCACCCATCATTTTTTGTTCCCATGGAATTCTACAACTACAGGGACCTGAGGGTCATTTATTTCAGAACCATTTTTTTTTTATCAAATAAACTAAGGCAATCTCTGTGATAAATACAAACAAATTGCAGGCAAGGTAAAGCACAGGTCAAAGGACACCAAGGGCAGTATTCTGCTAATCTATCCCATCAGTACAAGGATTACCACTAGCACTCTCAGTCACCCACATGCACCCCACACCCTCCCTAGATCTGCTCCAGAGAGTTGGGGAAAACCCTAGAATAGATTTAGGGGACAAACAAGAGAAGGAGAGGGGAGAAATTCCATTGAACAAGCAAAAATCTTTGTTCTGATGAAACTATTTACTTAGTGTTATGTTGAATACACCCACATGTAACAGTTGTCTCCCAGAGGTGTTCCCACAAATGCAAGTGGATTGAATGATATTAAAAATTGAAGCACAGAGTTTGGTAGGCCCAAACTACAGTTTATTTTGATGGTTGGAGCTGCATTTTTTTCTCCTTGCAGGGTAAATTGACAGGTAACTCCCCCACCCCCCAAAATCAAGCTTCCTAAGTTAATCATGGGCAATTGGGTACAGCCTATGGTGTCCTATGGCTCTTTTGAGTAGTGAACTCCCATGGAAGAAAATGGTGGAAATCATGGGCCCATACATAAACCAGCTATTTCCCATATCATTTCTTCAGTATTGAGTAATTTGAGCCATACTATGAACAGCAGCTCCCCAGAGACAGTACTGAGAACTTAAATGGTGATGAGATGAGAATTCAAAGAGTTATATTCTGACATATAAAATGTGTTTATGTAAGCCTTATTGATATTGGTTTGGCCCACTGCCATTAGGCAAAGTGAGGCAACCGCCTCAGACAACAAATGCCGGGAGCAGCAGCAGCAGCCCCTGACTGTTCCTCTGAAGCTCCTCAGCCATTCCTGTATGTTTGAGGACAGAGCTGTGTATGTTACACAGCCTGTCCTGACCCCCATAAATCAGCTGCTGCCCTCCAGTCTCAGAACTAGTTCTGCAATTCATTTGTATGAAACAAAGAAGCTTTGGTATGCTCAGGTTATTGCCAGATTAGCATGTGGCTAAGGGCTTGGAAACATGTGAACTGGTAGAGGCATGCCCAGTAAGATTAGAGAGATACTGGCTGGTCAGGGTATATCACCACTGCGTCCTCCAGGTATTTTAAAATTCTATTTCTAACGGAATATGTCTATCTTTGTTTTGTTATCTTTGTTTTTGAATCATATCTGTTGGCCTGATGGTGCAAGTGAATGCACCACCACAAATGTTTAGTATAGAGAACCAGCGTGGTGTAGTGGTTGAGTGTTGGACTTGGACTGATGAAACCCAGGCAAATCTCCCCTCATCCACAAAGCTCACTGTCTCAGGCTAGTCACTATCTTTCAGTTTAACCTACCTCACAGGGTTGTTGTGAGGATAAAATGGGGTGAGTGGTGAACCATGTATACAGTAGTGGTTGGCAGAGTGGTGCAGGCAGGGCGGCCATCCCAAAGCTGAGCATCACTGTATTTCCTAAGAGGGAGAAGGGCAAGGCGTGGGGAGCAGGCACGGCGGCAGAGCCAATCTGATAACCCTGCTGCTGCACCTGCACCACACTGAGCTCCCTGTGCCTTGTCCCTCCCCTCTTAGGAACCGGCAACAATGCTTAGCATTGGGAAAGCAGGTGAGCAACGTAGTCCTGCCCATGCCGCCCTGCCTACCACTACTGATGCATGTACACCATCTTGAGTTCCTTGGAGGAAAGATTGAATATCAACTTAATAAAGAAAAGCATTGGGATATAAGACTGGGTTAAATATAAAATAAAAGTATATGGCTGTTGAAAATTCCTGTATCCTGTTGCTTCAGTAATGGGTGCCAATAACTGAGGAAAACAGAAGCCATTCTTTTAGTTGTCCGTTTTATGAGGTTTCTCACAATAGGCAACAGCATTTATCTTCACAATTTATAGAAAAATCAATGAACTTTTTAGTGGCTGTAATATCCTATAAACACTTAGGAAGCCACACTAACTGTCCACTGTCACTACCAGCCTGCTGGGCTTTACGGAGCAAAAGGTCCATTGCTGCATCCACAGCAGCAGGACAGAGGAGTGTGTGTGTGGATCCAGCAGAGTGATCAGGCCCATATAGGGCTCACTGTTGTCACATGATGGCAGCAGGGCTGGATCCTGACTGGCTCAGCCCTGCCACCTCCCCACCCATTTTGGGGCTTTCTGCTGGCTGCTGCTGGTGGGGATGCTTGTGGCACTTTCACCCACCCACCCATTGGGAGGGCAGAGGAGGAAGCTCCACACCAGCAGAGTGACATTGGCACCACTTTGCAGGCAGTGTATGAGAAAGTCAAAGGAGGCTGGCATGCTCCACCTATCCAACCCCTGTAGTCTGACACCAAGGGAGTTTAGATTGCTCTGCCACTTTGGAATATGGCTCATTGAACTCAGTGGGATACATGTAGGATTAAACCGGTTTACAATTGCACTGCTAATGAACTAGAAAAGTCTTCTGTGCAGTCAAGAATTTCTTTCGGGTTCTTGGTTTTTTCTGAAGGATTTCTTTTAGCATTTTCTTCTGCATTCCCAATTCGGAACTCATTATTTATCCTTTCCCCCCACAGCCCGTTCAGAGGATTCCAAGATATTTGTTTAAAAGGAAAGAAGAGGATTATAGCTTGTTTCTACAGAGTCTGCATTTTCCCTTCATGTGATCACTTCATCTGTGGGAATTGATAATCCTCTAGAAAGTTTTTTTATTGGTTGGTGTTTGTGTGTGTGTTTGGATTATAGGAGCATGTTTTTCATGCCATCAAGGTAATTAATTACCAGTCTTTTTTCTTTTTGCTAGCTCAAGTTCCCATAATAAAGGGTGCTTGCTACGTATGGGTGAATCTGGCAATTTTGGTTTCTCTCAGTTTCTCATTTTTCCAATCCTGAGTTCAATTCTTCAAATTTCCACATCAGTTTGTGAATTTAAAATAATATACAAAATTAATCAGCACTGTAGTATGAATTTTTCCATTTTTGTATGCAATTTTGCCTAATGTAACATTTTTGCAAAACAATTGTCCCTAATAAAATTCATTTCTGTATGCTACTTTCCCAAATATAATGCATTTCTGTATGTTACTTTCCCAAATATATGCATTTTTATGTACACAACCTAGAACATGGATTTTTGTACATGTTCCTTGGCTGGAGAACTAGACTGAAACATTCGGAGAAGTGGGAGGATGGCTGTGCTTTGGTATGCATACTGTTTTGGAAAGTGTGAATTTGGTAGGGTCACCTTTCAATGTGAGCTGAACCAAATTTCTCCCACATCTCTAGTCCCTGCGACAACCAATATGGGAAATGCAGCAAAAAAAAATATGTTTCAAGGTTTATTAATCCATACTGACATTTAATTTGACAAAGTAGTTTATCATAGACTTGGTACAAGTCTAGCATTTTGATGGTGGGTGTTTGGAAAGTTTTTCACCAGTTTTCCAGGTGCTGTTTGGTAAACCATTTTAATTTCTTGAAGATAATGCATAATTACATATACATATGATATAATTAGCAGAGATATTTTTAGCAGCACAATACATCTCTCTGTGTACAGCTGTACCTGCATTAATTTTTAAATTGAACATATTTTGTAGCATTGCTACTGCCAAGGTGTTTAATGAGAGCAGCACCATGGATAGTCATAGCACCAATATTTGAAATTCCTATTTTATTTTTTTTTTACTTCTTTTGCTTCAGATTTTTTGAGTTTTTTTCTAAAAGTTTTTATAACAGCATCAGAGAAGTGATGGGCATAAGCACATCACCAGCAAACTATAGCCATGCTATGCAATAGGTTGACAAAATATTCCCAGTGTACACAGATCCCGTCTACTCACCCCATCCCATTGTCTTCTTCATCCTATTTATCTTTATACCAGTGACCTATGAAATAAATCTGACCTTCTAATGATTAGGTCTGGTATATGATTTTTTTTGGGGGGGGTCCCATGAAGGAATCTAAGGAAAGCAATGAAGTGGGTTTTTTTAAATCAAATTGAATTTGATGTTGATATTCAGTCCAAAAACTCAGACTTCTCCTTCCAAGGTCAACCAAAGGATTTTATTAAATTAGATAAGAATATAAATGGTTTGGCATTTTTTTAAAAGCCCAGTGCCGCATAGATATATATGGTGCCAAGCACTGATGGGGGAAAAAGGGGTTCCCAAAAGTCTGCCTAAAGCAGGGATGTGGCACAACAATTCCTGGTGGAGTTGGAGCAGAAGAGAAACATGAAACCACTCCAAGAGGGAGGTACGGCTGGTGCACTAATAGCTGGAAAATGGGATGGCCCATGGGATGTCTTCTGCCCTCTTTGACCAGGTACTTCTGGGTGCCGGAGAAATACCTAATTTATCTCACTTCTCCAGCATATGAAGAAATGATTACTGAAGAAAGCCTGAATCAAATCCAAATAGTTTGAAGGTTTGCCCACTGGAACAGGACAGAGTATACCAAATCCATAGCTTTGAGATGACACTTCCCAGCAAATCATCTCTGTAAGTCCAATGGAAACCTTTCACACTTGCAATTGTGGGCTGTTGGCAGCACCAGGGCTTTGAAGTTGCTCACTAAAATGTGAAATGAATGGAAGTCATAATGAATTAATAGAGCATTTGGCTTTGACTCTGGCAGCAGTTCCTCTAAATTACAATGAAAAATTTCATATATAATGTTTCAGTGTTCACTTTGGCACTCTCGCATTTAATTTCTAGATGTACTTTGAACACATCTAGATCAAATCACAGGGCCAATTATCTGAGTAGGTGTCTAACAGTGTAATACCTTGCGTGTTTACTCAGAAGTAACTATACTCAGTAGGACATTCCTCTAAGAAACAGACCTCGATCACATTTTGACATGAATCTGAGACATGAAAGAAGGGGTGGGGAACCTCTTTCCGCCTAAGGGCTGCATTCCCTTGTGGGGAATGTTCTAGGGGCCACGTCCAGTGGTGGGCGTGGCCACTGGCCAGAAGCAAAAGTGGGTGGAACAATGGATGTGATTCTTACCTTTGTACAGCAGGTTACATTCTAGCCACACAAAAGTCAAAAGTTTCTAAGCGCGTACACACACCTTCATTCAGGCAAGCAAGAGGAATAAGCACCATTCAAGGACACAGCCCAGTTAAGCAAAAGTAGCTGGAGTAGGGTGTGGCAGGTCTGTCTTGAGGCACGGCATGGCCTAGGTTGAGTCCTGTAGGCCAGATAGAGAAGATCTGGCCCCTGGCCTTAGTGTCCCTACCCCTCTTCTAAAGCTGTTCTTCAGAATAGCTGCTACCTTGAGATCCAGTATCTCTTCTTGCATTTGAGGAACAAATAGGAACAAACCTATGTGCTAAGGCAATCATTCAGCAATGAAAGGATTTATCCTTGCACAATGGAACAATCTCTTCCTCTCCTCTCCCTGCAGGTCCCCTAAATCTGTTCTGGGTTTCCCCCAACCCTCTGTAGCAGATTTGGGGATGGCATAAGGTATGAGGCAAGGGGAAGAGAGAGGATGGGAAATCCTGTTGTGCTAGTGCTAAACCTAGTGCTAGTGCAAAACAATACATACCACTCTGAGTATGGCATGCTGGACTTCCTTCCAGGTAAGTGTAGCCTCTAGCCATTTTAATTCCCATTTTTAACTAAAGAAGTGTGGGTCTCAGCAGAGAATTATACCCTGCTGCACCTCTGTCACCATGACATTACTCTAATAGGGTTCCTTCCTGTCGGTCACTTATATTTCATAACCTGGTATAAGCAGACATTAATAAGCAGGAAAATAAGCAAAAAATAGCAGGGGTCCTACACTAAAAATTCAGTGTGTGAAAAATTAAAATGATGACTTTTGCATAGCTAAAAAAATTCAGGACCATTCATTTCTGTGCCATTACTTAAAGTGCCATGAACAGCTGGTACAGGCTGCTCCTCATCCCCTATCGTGTCCCTCATTACTGTTCCACTTTCTGTGTGTGTTTGTTTTGTTTCTGTGAGTAAAAGTTAGTAGAACCCCATTAAAGCATTGCACATTAATTTGGACAGTCATGAAACGTATTTTTCTCAAATGTCCCATTCCTCCAGGATCAAACTCTCTTTTTTTGACCTTTAAAAAAGCGTTCTTGTTGACTACCAGTTATCCATAGTCACCTCACCAGTTTCTTCAGCCCATTTCTTTGTGGGTGGGAAAGGATCTGCCTGACACAACTCTTGCTAATTCAGAATCCCACAGAGATGCCCCACATTTGCTCTCTCCACTTCTTTTTGTATCCCTACCAAAATTATGTAATGATTCCGCTATATAGTTATATATATATTCTTCCCATATAATAAAAATGTAAGCCCTCAGGCTGCGATGCCATCAGGAGTGGGGAGGCTACCCGGTGGCAACACTGGAGGAGGTTGTGCTGGCCGCCGTGGTGGTGATGCTGGAGGAGGCCATGGCAGCGTCAGAGGAGGCTCTGCAGACTGCAACAGCAGTGCCAGAGAAGGCAGTGGCAGAGGAGGAGACCCTGCAGGCTGCGGTGGCAGAGGAGGAGGCCCTGCAGGCCGCAGTCATGGGAGCACCAGAAGAGGCTGCATAGGCTGTGGCGGCAGCATTGCAGGAGGCCATGCTGCTGCTAGAGGAGGCTGCACAGGCCACAACAGTGGCACTGGCAGTGGAGGCCACGGTGCCAGAGAAGGCCATGTAAGCAGCACCAGCCAGAGGCCACCATGACAACGGAGGAGGCCGTGCATGTCACAGTGGGTCGGAGGGCTGTGGTCTGGGCCTGGGCAGGTAGGAGGGTGGTGGCAGTGGCAGTGGCAGCACCGGCCTAATAGTTGAGGGAAGTGGGTTGGTGCCTGAGGGTGGGGGAGTGGCGAGGGGAGTCTGTGTGAGAGAGACAGGGAGTCTCTTTCTCTCTCTCTCTCTGTGGGCACCTGGTGTGTGTGCGTGTATCCATGCGTACTTTGAGGTGCCTGGTGTGTGTGTTTCTATGTTTGGTGGTTCCTGGTGTGTGTGTGTCTGTGTTTGGGGGTGCATGAGTTTGTGTCTCTGTGTTTGGGGGGTTGGCAAGTGAAGCCAGGGGGCTGTGCCCCCTACCAGGAGGCAGAGAGGTGAGGTGGTAAGGAGGTTAGTATGGTGCAAATGCACTGGTGGAGCCAATGTGGTGCTACTGCAGGTGTACTTGCATTGTGCTGACCTCCCTGCTACCTTGTCACTCCCCCTCTCAGTAAGCAATGGTGACCCACCTGCCAGGATGCTAGTGTAGTGGCTCCACTCTGCCCAGAGAGCTGCTTCTGAATATACCACATTTGCAGTTAGGTACATGGCAAGCATTGTCTTTAAGAAGGGGGTGAATTCAGTATTACAATTCTACTTGTCATGGCCCTGGATCCTCAGACCTGGAGTCCCTAAACAGTAGTAGCTCCAAGGGAGAGATGGACCCACTTCCTAGCCCATCCCAAATAGGCTTGCTGCCACCAGTTTCTGTACCAGACACTGAGGATATTCGCCTGTGGATGCCAAGGAATAAACTACCAGCTCTACTGAGGATCCAGAAAGCCTTGCAGAACTTCTACTGATCAAGCCTCTGCAGCCCCGAAACCTGCCACTCAGAAAAAAACAACAGCAGCACCAAAGGAAGTAGACCCTTTAACTGGCATGTTGCAGCTCTGAAAAAGCAGGCTTCATCCTCCAGTACTAGGGTTGCCAGGTTCTAGTTTTTGCCCAGAGACTCCAGTTTTTGGGGATCCTCCCTGGGTCTCCAGGTGAGTCACCTTAATGTCTGGACTCTTAGCTTTCATTTAAAAAAAAAGTTTCTAGATGGTCTGCTTCAAAAGATATAAACCAAAATGTCAGGCCCCTCCTGCAACTTCTGTTAGTATTGGCTGCTCTAATTCCTGCCCTTTCAGGTTTTTAGCCAATAAGTGAGGGTTGTGATTGACAAGATTTGTTGACCCCCAGGCAATACCTAAACCCACAGTTTCCTTTCCTGCTTGTCTCACATCAGAAATTCAGTACATATATAGCTTTCAGCAGCATAAAGAGTACTTTCTCTGTACAGGATTGATTGGGACTTGCTTCTGAGTAAACATGCATAGGATTGCACTACAACAGAAGATCACAGCAAGATCTTGGTGGACATAAAAGTGTACATGCTGGGTTTTTTTAATAACTTGCAAAAATGGCATATTATGCATTTTATCTTTCAAATAATTTTTGAACAGAAGTTTTAAGAAGTGTACATGCTGCAGTGTTATGCTTTTCCAATTAAGGGGTCAAACAAGTTTAAATTTTACTGGACTGTTGAAGAGGGCAGTTTATTTGTTGTATTCGTAACCCAATATGAAGCTTTCCTAGGAGTAAAGGTGCAATGCTAATTCCACATACCTGAGAACTAACCCCATTGAATTCAATAGGACTTACTTTTGAGTAGACATGGTTAGGATTGTGCTGAAAATCAATGGGACTTTTGAGTGAACACAGAAAACGATTGTATTGTAAATCTTTCTCTCCCCCTCTGATCCTTTTTCTGGTTTTTTTAAAGCAGTTAGGCAGGGCTTACTTGGTGTCATTGCTTTTATTTGGCAGGAAACTAATACTTATTTTAAAAAAAAGTTCTGCAATGGCCAACTGATTTTGACAATAAACTATTATATGGGGCGTATGTATTTTTACATCTCCAGTGTGTGTATGTATGGAATATTTCCAACAACCCTGTGAGGTAGAGTTGGAAACCAAGGCAGCTCACAACAAAAAATAAAGCCATTTAAAATCCAATAACCCTAAAACAAGTATAAAACAGTTGCAAAACAGCTTAATGTGGCATGATTCTGAATTTTTGATTGGGTGAGTGAAGTTCCTTATCACCGAATTGCAGTCCTGTTCATGCTTCCCTGTCTGAGTAAACCCCATTGAATACATTGGAACTTGCTGCTGAGTAAATATGCATAGGATTGCACTATAAATATCGTTACAGGTTGTGTAAATAATAAACTTCTTTGACATTCATGCTCCTATACTGTAAATATTTCTTCATACTATGTGTTGATATGTATCTGATTTCACACTATTTACTGATTGTAAATTATTATTTACAAATTATTATTTCCTCTACATTTTAAGTGTGCCCTTCTTCCTTGGGGTGGTCATGGTCCCCTTCTGTTGTTTTCACCCTGAGGAGCACATTAGGCTGAGAGATGGTGCATAGCCCATGGCCACCAAGCAATTTTTTTTAGCTGATTTCCATTTAAAAAAATAATTAAAGTGGTTAGAGTGTTGGACTATGACCTGAGAGACCAGGGTTTGAATCCCCACATAGCCATGAAGCTCACTGGGTGACCTTGGGCTAGTCACTGCCTCCCAGCCTCAGAGGAAGGAAATGGTAAACCACCTCTAAATACCGCTTACCATGAAATCCTATTCATTGGGTTGCCATAAGTCAGAATCGACTTGAAGGCAGTCCATTTCCATTTTTCAAAGTTTATGAAGTAATGCAGATCCACATATTACATTTAAAGCACATCCAACTCACCTTTAAAGCACATGACTCCAAAGAATCCTGGGAAGTGTGCTTTCTCCCTCACAGTTACAGTTCCCACCACCCTTAACAAACTACAATTCCCAGGATTCTGTGCTGGGATTCATTTGATTCAAATGTATGTTGAATATGCTTTAAATGCATAGTTTGGATCTGCCCTAGTATGCTGTGCATTCATTAGTGAATTGAAAAGAACAATTTTAAAAGATACTTTTTAAAACAGGTCTGTGACTTAGTGGTAGGGCATATGCTTTGCATGCAAAGGTCCAAAATTCAATCTCTGGAAGAGACTATTGCCTGGAATCCTGGAGAGCCAATGCTAGTCCACGTCATCAGTACTGAGCTAGATGGTATCAAATGGCCTGACTTGGTATAAAAGAGGAAAGAGACACAAGGGCCACAGTGATGCTTAAATTTATTTATTTATTTTATTTACAACATTTATATACTGCTTTATTGAAAAAAAACCCTCAAAGTGATTTATAGAAGGAATTAAAACAATAAAATTATTGGCAAAAACAGGTAAAGACAGGTATTTAAAAACATTCAAAACAATAAAACCAACAATGAGTTAAAACAGATAAAAAAATAATAGCTTCTATATGCCTGGGTATGCTTGCCTAAATAAAAATGTTTTTTGCAGGTGCCAAAATGATTACAATGAAGGTGCCTGCCTAATGTAAATAGGTAGATACTGCCACACTAAAGGATCAGTTTCTTACAAGAGCAGAACTCAGTATGATGTGGCATCCGTAACATGGAAAGCACACCTTGAACTTGGCCTGGCAACAAATCAGCAACCAGGGCAGATTTCAGAGCAGAGTTATTATGTGCTGATAGGGTCTCACTAATATCAGCAATCCTGCTGCAGCATTCTGCACTAACTGCAGCCCCCAGGTCAGGTTGTGCTGCATGGGGATTTCTATGACCTTGGCTGACTGGCTGCCACAAATTTTTTAGTTTGGGTTAGGAACCCTGACTGGTTTTGGGATGCTTTCTATCTTACTCACAGAAATCTTGTTGTGGTTGGTATGGTCTTTTTTCTTTTTCTATTTGCATTTCATTTACCTCTGACCTTACTCCCTTACATCCATAAAAGCAACGGTGGTTCCATGTGTTCAGCTCAACCCCCTTAAACCCACTGATGATGCACCTTGTTGTTTGCATGATAGTTTGTTTCTTGCCCAATAGTGGTAAAAGAGAATTCACATACTGGGAAGTGTGGCTTTAATTGCTGTTGTTCGCATGCTACTGCCATATGTGTTTTCTCTCTGTCAGTTACTACTCACTAGAATTGGGTTGGCTCTTGTTTATAGCAGCCCACAGAGTAGGCAGGAAAGAGTAGAGAATCTTCTTAACTCTTATTCATTTCTGAAACCTCTCTCTGCAGTGAAGGGTCAAGTCTGTAAATAAGTTTGGAGCAGCCATGTTAAAAGGCAGGCAGGGCATTCCAAGCAGAGGGTTGCCAATCCTGCTTTGATATGGATATTGTTGCAGAGGATTCCTGGTCAAGCCTTACCAACAGCACAATCCTAACCCAGTTCCTTACCCAGGCTATGTAAGCAGGTGAGAAGGAATGATCCCGTCACTCCAGCTGGACCTGGAAATACCCTCATTTAGCTAAGATTTCTATCTTAATTTCCAATCAGATAAATATTTTTCTTTAAGTTGTATGCTCCAAGTAACTGTGGTTGATGCTTAATGTATCATGCTTAATGACATCACTAGGGCACGCCCCCATGATGTGGGAAGGCCCCCTGCTCACCTACAGGGTGTGGCTGGGGTAAGGGGTAAGCAGAAGGTCTTGCCCATGCCCCAGCAGGGGATGGCTGCCCGAGAGCTGTATTATAAGCTGCTTGCTTATAGACAGTCCCTGCACCTAGGTTTCCCCTCTGCAGGTCACTTTGAGGAGTTTTAGTTATAGTTTTAATAAAGTGGCCCTTTGTTCAACCCAAACTACTGTATCTGTGTCTGATTTCACCCCTTGGCCGCAATATGATGTGCTGGCTGTTGCAGGAAGTCAGTGCTGAGGCAACTTGTTCCTCCTGGTCTGAGCTGCAGAATTTATTCCTGTGGTCCTGAATCTCTTGCTCCTGCATTCTGACCCACACTCTTGTACTTGCCAAGTGTCCTGACTTCACTCTAGCATGAAGGCAACTTGCACAGGCCTGAGTCTGCCTCCCACATCTTACTTGGACTGTCATCTCTTCTCAGACATGGAGATTGCTATGGATCAGGACACAACTAAAATCTAACTGCTGATCTGAACTAATGAGAACCCTTAATGGTCTGGTAGACTTCGGAAGAATTTCTTCTGGGCACTGAAAAAATGCAATTGGCTGTTATTATAAAATTGGTTCAGCTTGGATGGTGATGACTTTGAAAAGGAACAAAGGGACTCATTCTAGGATTTTAATAATTTGACAAAATGAATTGTTCAAACACTGTATGATCATGCGTTACATGAATAAAAAGGTCAAAACTTGCAAACTATGTTTCTAAAATAACTATGTATTAAAATACTTTTTCAGTAGCAACATACTTGCCTGGTATATCAGTTCTCTGATGAAAAATCAGGTTCATAAAGCCTGAGGAATGTCAAGGATGCAGCTATTCATAGTGTGATATAAATACTGGTGACTGTTGTACGATTTATGTAAGAACTTATGCCTGATGTTTGTTTCACAATTCCAATTTGAAGGACACATTTAAAATTGTGTGCCCTGATCCATCTAAAGGAACTGCATGTATTAATCAGACTTCCATATTTATATCATTATCTGCATAAAAATAACATGCAATTACATGCAGTCTCAATGCTGCGTGTAAACCTTTCTATGCCAGGGCTGGGCACACAAAACTGTGTTTTAAAAGATAAAATTGCAATGATTATATATTTAGGAAAGGATTCCTGCTTCATAGGAACATGGGAATCTGCCTTATACAGAGTCAGACCATTGGTCCATCTAGCTCAGTATTGTCTACACTGACTGGCAGCGGCTCTCCAGCATTTCAGACAAAAGTCTCTCCCAGTCCTACTTGGAGATGTCAGCAGTTGAACCTGGGACCTTCTGCATGCAAGGCAGATGCTCTGCTACTGAGCAATGGCCCTGCTCCAGTCCCTGTTGCTTCCCTGCCCAGCTGATTGGTAGGGTTTAGCTTTTAGAAAGGTGTCAAGGCCCCAGAGCAAAATCTGGATGGGATCTCCTTTTCTGAGGACTAAACCATGGACTACTGCATGAACCAAGACCAGGGGAGATCGGGCACACAGAGGTAACCCCTGAGATTGTACCCCAGAACAATTCTCCACTGAGAAAACTGGAAAAATATATCTTACCTGGATACACCCCTGACCATGGCCCCCCACAATCATTGCCATGCCATCATGAATGGAGACAGCAATGAGCCTGAAACAAAGCTTTGTCTAGACAGCACGGCACTCACTTGGTAGAGGCTTCCCACTTTCAAGTCTTCCCATGTCTGAGTCTGACTATAAGTACTCCAGGAAGGTTGGGGGGCCAGGCTAATTGCTGCATAAATAACCTCAGTCACTGCTTGTAAACTGCTGATACAATAACCTCTATATACCTGCTCCTAGTCTTGCCACCTTCTGGATAGTGTTGCTTCTAGATCCTCTGGCTGCTGCTAGACCCCACTCCCCGTGCTTGCTCAGAGGAAAGAAAGAAAGAAAGAAAGAAAGAAAGAAAGAAAGAAAGAAAGAAAGAAAGAAAGAAAGAAAGAATCAGGAGAAAAGGGCTGCACACATGCATCTGTAACTGCCCCATGTGTAGTACAGGATCAGAGTGTAAGTTTTTACCATTAAGATTGATTGCATCTCATTATAAAAAAATGGAAATGGACTGCCTTCAAATTGATTCTGACCATTGCCTTCCTCTGAGGCTGAGAGGCAGTGAGTGGCCCAAGGTCACCCAGTGAGCTTCATGGCTGTGTGGGGATTCGAACCCTGGTCTCCCAGGTCATAGTCCAACACCTTAACCACTACACCACACTATAAGAAGCACAGATTTCTGGCCCACAATACAGCTAAACAAGGTGGGACAATTTCAGTTTGTTTTTTATATGCAGACTGGTACTGAAGCCTATAGAGAAGTGCTACATTAATCAAGGCAGTACCTAGAAGACCTCATTGCAATGCCAGAAAATGGAGGTCCCCCCCCCTGTTTATCTGAAAATCTCATAAATTGGCTGTGAAAATGGACACAGAAAATTATCAGCTGGCTTCTTCAGCTTGTCTGACTTCTGCCAAATTGTTGCCAAGTACTGCAGTTAACAAAGCTCTCCTTTAATGAATGATCCGCCCAAAAGCTGTAAGATCAGCATAACCCCGCTGATGGGAGAAGGCATAAGCAGAATGGCAGCCTGATATCCCACGATGGAAGACGCCTTGCCTTCGCTTCTACTGCTCCTCTTCAGCCTTTTACTTCTTGCGATTCTTCTGGATCTTTAAATGAGAAAGAAGTGCAATAAGTTAAAGTTGAGGGTAACAAGAAACGACTCTCATACTGACAGAATGTAAGTGGAGCTGTGTGAACACTTGAAATATACACACTTGAAATATGCTTTTGCAGACTAGATTGATTTGAGATTTAAGCTTGTTTTTTATATTTTGTGGTGTTATTTATTGATACTGTTGAAGTTTTTTATTATGATGATGTTCTGAATTGTTTTTATTATGTTGTTTTATTTTTCCTATGGAAGCCGCTTTGAGGTCTCCTGGTGATGAAAAACAGCATACAAATATACTAAATAAATAAATAAATAAATAAATAAAACGTGTGAAACCCCACTGAACATGTTTGGTGTGTTGCAACACACATTATGTACTGCATCTGTTCTTGCAGAACCCACATCCCAAACAGGCTTCTGTACAAGAGGTATGCGTAGATGATTGTTCACAAAGTTGCATAATAAATAAAAACTTGTAGGAATATAGGAAGCTGCCTTGTACAAGTCCAACCCTTGGTTTATCTAGCTCAGTATTGCCTACATCGACTTGCAGCAGCTCTCTAGGTTTTCAGACAGGGGATATTCCCAGCCCTACCTGGAGATGCTGAGAACTGACCCTAGCCTCACACATGTTGTGTGAGGTTATCTGTGGTTAAAAACCCAATGCCCAGGTACCTGCTCATGTGTAGGAGTTCTGTGCAATCAGGACATTGCACAACGGAGTGTCCTGATCATGCCGAGCCCCTACTCATACAGGAATTTCACTGCAAACAACTGCATCCTACATGCTGTTGTTGCAGGAAGTAGAGCTAAAAACATGGCCCCAGTCCTCCATTATCTTGGCAAGGCGCTACATGCAAGTAATGAATGAACAGGGCACTAGTAACAATTAACAGCAATGGAGTTCACAGGAGTCTCTCTTGCAGCTTTCAGTGTGTTTTGCATAGTGGGAAGATTTCTGGAAGCATTTCTCTCTCCTGTGCATAGACCTGTAACATTTGTTCTTCATATATTCAACCTTGCCTGCAGGGCTGACGCCACACATGACTCCAGGCGTGCGGTTCCTGCCTGTTTCACCTACCTCTCTCTTGTCTCCTGTTGCTGTGCACACTGTGCGCACAGGGCTACCATCAACCAAGATGGCAATGGAGGCTTCTCTAAGGGGCTGATGCTCCTACCGCCATCTAAGTTGATGGCATGCATGCACGGTATGCTACACGCACGCACATGCCTGCCATCAACCAAGATGGCGGTAGGAGCATCATCCCCTTAAAAAAGCCTCCGCCACCATCTTGGTTGATGGCAACCCTGCACACACAGTGCTCACAGCCTCAGAAGACAGGAGAGAGAGGTAGGTGGAGTGAGAGAATGGGTGAGCAGCCTGAAAGCTCCCTCCATGCGATCTGTGGGAGGGAGCCTGCTGTGGATCATGGAAGGGGAGCGCTACTCCCCCACCCTAATGAGGGGCCCTTTGGGGGGCCCTGTGGGCCACAGGGCCCTTGGCCAGGGCCTGACCCGGCCGCTCTTTGGTGCTGGCCCTGCTTGCCTGATTCAGCTGTAGTATTCATCAGTGGACAGATCAACTGAATACACGGTGATAAGCTGCTAGCCTCTATTAAAAGCCACCCATTTGAAACCATTTTAAAACCATTTAAGTCATCATAATGGACTGGAGCACATAGAGAAACAGCCAAATGTCTTCACCCCTAATGAGAATGGGCTACATTGCTCAAATTAAGCATATGATCCTATCAAGATTTAATGTGAATCCCAAACAGGAATTTATTTCCCTCTCTCTTCTCGATTAAATGTCTCTAGGAGACAAATTTTCTAGCTTAATGGAGGTTTGGCATCCCATGGCTTTAAAACAAAAACAAAAACCTTTTGGCTATTAAAGAGGAGTAGAAAATGCAAGTGTGTTCCCCTCTTCAAACTGATGTCAATGTTCTCTAGCCTTCAAAGTATGAAAACATTACCTTCTACTTGCCACAGGTCTAAAGAACATTTTACCTCTGCGGAGCAGCTGTATGGATATGGCATTGATTGGATTAGAAACAATGAACTACACGTTTCGCAAATACCTTAATCATCTGGCACAGTGAGGCAAAATGAAACAGAGATTTTGTCAGTTGTTAACAAATGACATAATTGCGCAGATATGGGAAAAGCTGGTTATTTTCAAAATGGATGAGTCTGAATCCTGCTAACAGTTATGCTTCTTAGCCTTCCATAATTACTGCACACTGCTCTGTCTGTATCATGTTGTGCCAGGGGGAAAAATGTAGAGCCCGAAACCCTGTAATGACTTTCTTCCTGGGTAAAATGAAATTATGTGCAGTCTGCATAACGCACTGATAAATCTGGGAGTGCAAGGAGACAAACGTACTATATGGAACAAGGGTGAAATGACAACTCAAGTTTCTGTTGAGGGTCCTGGCTTCATTCTTCCAGAAAAATCAAGTTAAATATGCATTATTTGCCCATTTGAGATAACACCTACTTTTAAATACAAACTCATGTTTGATTTGATAGATTGATATACAGAGAATACAGAGCCATGCTTATAAGCTGGCGAGGATGTGGCCCTTCAGATGTTGATGGACAACAACTCCTATACTGGCTAAAGCTGATGGACACTGGACTCCAGTAACATTTGGATTGCCACAGCTTCCTCATCCTGGGCCCAATCTGCACTATATATTTAAAGCAGTATCATATCACTTTAAATAGTCATGGTTTCTCCCAAAGAATCTTGGGAACTGTAGTTTGTCAAGGGTCTTGAGCATTGTTGAGGAGACCGCTATTCCTCTCACAGAGCTATAATTGCTTTAACAATCGATGCCTCTTCCCAGCAATGAGGGTAACAGGAATCTTTTAACAGTTCTCAGCACCCTTAACAAAGTATAGTTCCAAGGATTGTCTCTCCTTATAAGAAAAGTGGCACCTGAAAGACAGCAAATGTATTATGTATAATAGCATAAAAGTTCATGTAACATTTCAGCAGAGCTTGGAAAAGTTACTTTTTTGAACTACAACCCCCATCAGCCCAATCCAGTGGCCATGCTGGCTGGGGCTGATGGGAGTTGTAGTTCAAAAACGTAACTTTTCCAAGCTCTGCGTTTCAGCCTCCCAGGATATTCTGTAACCAGAGCCTGGAAAAGTTACTTTTTAAAACTACAACTCCCATCAGCCCCAGCCAGCATGGCCACTGGATTGGGCTGATGGGAGTTGTAGTTCAAAAAAGTAACTTTTCCAAGCTCTGTCTGTAACTGACCTTAAGGTGGCCATCCTTGAACAAAGGAACTTCAAAGGGAGGCTGCAATGTGCAGAGCTTGGAAAAGTTACTTTTTTAAACTACACCTCCCATCAGCCCCAGCCAACATGGCCACTGAATTGGGCTGATAGGAGTTGTAGTTCAAAAAAGTAACTTTCCCAAGCTCTGGCAATGTGAATCTGCTGAATTACTGTACACAACAAGGTTTGATGTGATCACTTCTGGATTAACTCAGTGTTGGCTGAGGCTGCTGGGAGTTTATAGTCCAAAACATCAGGAGGATGCTGGGTTGGTGAAGGCTGCTTTATTGGAACCAACCAAAACATCACAAAAGTCTGGCAAGCTTTCAAATTCCCCAGGCAAATTATCAGGCAAAAAGTTACACAAAGCTGATAGTGAGGGGAACGAGGAAAAGCTACAAAGTATAATCATTAGGCTGATGTTGTGACCATGAAATTAGCTTGTAGATTCAGTTCCAAGATGGAGATTGCAGGCTGAACAAGTCCCTGCCTGGTGTTACAGATATGAGACTATACACCTAGAATTGTGGGATGAAGAAGCAATGGTTGCATGCATTCTCTGAGAAATTAAACTTTGGCTGGAGATCTTCCATAGCAGATTTTGGGGGCATGAAATTAGGCTGGAAAGAAGCATTCTATTGTAGCCACTAGTGTGTGCTTGGATGTGGTGTGTGTGTGTGTGGTGCCCACAACAGTTCCTCCAGTTTGCAAATGGGCACATGGGTCCCAAAAGGTGGTGGTTCCTGCTCTAGCATCTCCGGCAGAGGACTTTCCCAGTTCTGGTACCCAAAATATATTAATTCCTGAATTCCTGAGTACACAGGGGCACAGGTGAAAAGCCAGTGGATGGTCCAGAAAGTCCACTGAATGGTGAAACATTGGTAAAGCTAAGTAGGCTTGGACTCGATTGTTCTTGGATGATGGGGGGAGAGGAATGGCCTGCACTCCAAAGGATGGGACATATTATTTCCCATCAGACCACAGAGCAGAGCAGAGAGAGATAGGGATAGAGAGAAATGAAGCAGGTCTATTCCATTGCCTCTGCTGAGCAACCAGCTGCCTTTGGCCCTCCGTCAACTGTCACCTAATGGCAACCATTCTGTCAGGCTGTTTTTATTCCAGCTGCTCATTATAAAAATCACAACTTTATTTAAACACTGGTGCCTCATCTTGCTTTCTTCCCCTTCTCAGTCCTCATCTACTTTCCCTCAATTTAGATTATGAGCCTTTAGATTATGAGACACTGCCTTACTACTGATTGTCATAAACTGCTTTGGGAACCTTTTTCGATTAAGCATGGGGTAAATATGATTTACAGAAATTATTATTACTTAATTCCCATCAATAGAGTTGACATTGAAATCAGGTAGCATGTCCCAGAGTCTTTAGGCACAGCCTTTGACAGGAATGAGAAACCTGTGGCCAGGCCTGTCCTTAGCATGTGCGGGGGCCAGGACAAAAGCATAGTTGGGGGCCCCCTCATTCTTTCAAACCTCCCACCCAGAATAAGCCGGCCAGCGCTGCCTGTAAACGCGCTGCACAGCTGATGAGCAGGCGGCAGGCAGCACAAGGAAGCCACTCAGGCAGGGGATTCAAACCTTCCGCCTAAAATTAGCTAGCTAAGCACTGCATGCACACCCTCTTCACAGCTGATGAGCGGAGAGGGGAAAAACCGCTCAGGCACACAGCTGAAGAGCGGGAGATTCCCCAAGAGCGGGAAGCAGCTGGCAAGACTGCAGGGCTGAAGAGAAAAAACCCTGCTACATCCCAGCTTCTCATCGCCAAGCGTAGGGCTCCCCAAAGCACGAGGCCCGGGGCAACTGCCCTGCTCCCTGGTGCCTAGGGGCAGCTCTGGCTGTGGCCCACCAAATGTTGGACTACAACTCCCATCATCCCTGAATATTGGTCATGGGGGCAGGGGCTGATGGGAAATGTAGTTCTATTATTTATTTTTATTTCATTTATTTATTGTATTTGTATACCGCCCCATAGCCAAAGCTCTCTGGATGATTTACAGCAACTAAAAACATCAAAAACAAACATACAAATTTAAAACATATCTTTTAAAAACAATTTAAAACACAATTTAAAAAATTTAAAACAATTGTAAAATTTTTTAGAAGTGGAACAGCAGGGATCATTCAGTATATCACTTAAGGGTTAAATCTGCTGTTACGGTTAAAGTCAACAAGCCAAGAGGGGAGGGGGTGATGGTGTTACATAGCAACCTGGGAAGGTGGCATGATCTTTACTGAGGTAGCACATGTTCCGATAGTATTCTTCCTCACAGGATGTTTTACCTGAAATGTCTAACCTTACTCTGAACAAGACTTGTCAAAAAGGCAAAAGCCCTCTGTTCTTTCTGCTGAAGTTGTATACTTTTACAGAAAGTTCAGTTTGTTCAGTAAACTTTCACCAGGATTTTCTCTCTGGACTCTGTTTGCATTATTCAAGCACCTCTGCTAATAAGTTCAACAACATCTGGAGGACCACAAGTTCTCCATCCTTATCCCATGAAGAGAGTAGTGCCATTAAGTGGAGCGTCTGGAGAGTTCTTTGGAAATTGACTCTACAGAGCCCTTAAAGGGGCGGTGTTAGGCTTTTGCTCAGTCCATGGGCAGAGCATAGTCTCTGCAGGAAAGGGTCATTTAACTCAGAAGTGATAAAAATACTGAGGACAGTGCCTGTTCGCTAGTCCTCAGCAGGTAGGAGGCTGAACCCACTGGATGCTTGTATTTCCAGAATGTTGTCTTACACTGCTGTTCTTTCAGGGGTGTTGTAAGTGGCTGTAGCTTAGGCTGGTAGCATGTAGCTGCTTCATGCCTTCTGCAGAGCTCCTACTATGGTGAAGGACCAACTGGTAGACTACCTGGTTTCCTGGCCTGGCTTAGTGGCTGTGGCTGCTAGGTCCTGCTGTAGCTCAAAGAAAGGTCAATCTGTTCCTATGCATGTATCTCACATGCCCCCACTCTGCAGAGGGAGGGAAGCTGTAACCTTGCTGACCCCAAACTCCTGACCCATCTTCACCCTTCTGCCCAGTGCTTGACACAGATGATGCTGTTTGCCCTAGTCTGTCTGAGCTTGCAGAGCAATGTGACAATTATGATAGAGGCTGATGTTGTTTCTTCTAGACAGGTCTGGTTTGGAGCCTCTCAGATCCCTGCCTTGCTATGTCTCCCTCACAAACAGCAGGGGCAGGAACAGAACCGGCTGCTGGGCAGCTCCAGGCATCACTACAAAGCAAAGGAAAAGCAGAGACCAACAGACTGCTTTCTGTATATCAGGCAGCTTCTTATCAAGGAGACAGGGGTGTAGTCATCCAGGGTCTCAGGAGGTCTTAGACCCCTTACTTTTTTGGGAGCAGGGTCCCTATGTCTCCAGCATCTTATGAACCAAACAGCATGAAAGGGGAGTGTGTTGGCACTGAAAAGAGTATTCTAACATGCGTCCTTGTCCTTTCCTACTAATTGGAGCCAATCAGAGTGGAAAAAGGTGAGTCTGCTACTGAGAAGACTCTTTTCAGTAGCTAACACTCTCCCCTTTCATGCTTATTGGCTCCGAGGGATGTCTGCTGTTGTGGGAGAAGGTATTAATAAGGATCTCACCTCAACCCAGCAGCAACAAAAGGGCGTGGCTTTGATTATCATGAACAAATCCTGCACTTCTGAATTTGCCACTACACTACTGCAAGGAGAATTTTAATTCATTTCAGTGGATAATCTACCCTAACCTATCCTGCCCTATCTTATCCCATTAGAAGCAGATGACTAAAAACTGCCCAGACTGAATGTTTGTTTGGCTTTTCCTTCATCTTCAGAAAAAAGAAGAGGGGGAGCTTTCGCAGCTTCCTAGCAGCTTAGTTCCATTGTTCATCTGCTTGGACAGCTGGGACATTTTGTTCTGACGGATACCATCAGTTTTTGCTATTGCAACATAAACTCATTGCCTTTCACACAAATGGAACAGTTTCTCATTCTGCTTTTCAGCACATTCTATAGGTTATAGCTCTAGAGAGAATGAAAATTAAGTTCAACATTCAGTTGTTATACTCTTTGACTCCAAATGCTCCTTCCTTTTAGTTTTGTAGCTCTGGTATTGTCTGTGATTCAATAAGCACAAAGAAAAAAAATCACAGAAAGCCATAGTTCTTGTACATATAAGTGACATGCTTCAGACCATGCAAGCAATTGATTTATTTACTTATTTTTTTAAAAAATTATACCCTGCTTTTTGAGGAATGTTCTCCAAAAAGCAGATTACAACATCTAATGCAAACCTCCCCCTGAAAATAAAATACAATACAACTAAACAATAAATAATAAAGCAGGATTAAAATGGCAGAAATAAAACAGGGTAATTTAAGAAGGCTTGGGAGAAAAGAAAAATTTTCAATAAAAATTGAAACCATAACAATGTTGAAGCTTGCTTCACTTCAGAGGGAAGAGAATTTTAATGAACTGGTGCCACAATGTTAAAAGCACATGCACAAGTCACAGCATGCTTTACTGCAGGGACATGTGTCATCATCAACAGATTGTCATCTGTTGTTGAGGCCTTCAGTACAGTCTGAAATAAAATATTATTGAAACTTCTGACTCTCCAGATGTCAGGAACTTTGTGTGTGTGTGTGTGGAGGAAATTGATGGGCAAAGCAATCCTACATCACGGAAGCCTGTGTAATTTAAGGCAGCTGAAGTTACACCGGCTTAAAGTATGCCAAATCCTAACTCCATTCAAGAACCCTTGAAAGGAGATAGTGTTGGCTCAGCTGGCAGAGCCCTGTGGAAAGAAAATAAAAGCAGCAAAAAACAGAGCTATTGTGTATGCTTACTTAGACCACCCTTTCCCACTGCTTAACTTATGCTGGGGACTGGGGGTCACACAACCAAGCTGAATGGATGCAGGATAGGGCATAAGTCCCCCCCTCCCCTTAGTCCTGCTCCTGCCACACCCGAGAACACCTCTTTACACTGGCTTAATTTACACTGGTCTCAGCTGAGCTGGGAGGGGTGGGGTTTTGCTGCATGAATTGGGATGAGGGACTTACACTGGAGTAGTTCAACTGAGCAGGGACCCAGCTGGCTCAGCAAAAGATCCACCATATCTTAATTCCCCACAGCCCAGCACATTAGCACTTCGTTTATAACAGACAGCAGGGGTATCGCATAAGGAAACTGGAGGGGCCTGGTTTTCAAAAAATCTTATAACCTCTAGGTTGTATTTGGAAAAGGCCTCCCTGGCTCTATAGATGAAATCAACTGTATCCCTGTCTTTGAACGTGACTATAGCCCGAGCTCTAATTCCATTAAAATACAAATATTCAACATAGGCTACGTCCTTTGAACCCAGCTTTCCTGGCCACACTCTGTTTACGATGTACAAAAGGTGTAGTATGCGCTCAGGCTGCATCAGTAGACCCTTTGGTTTTGGGTAACTGACAAATGCTAGCTTTTGCGGTATCATCACTAAATTCCAGCTGTTTCTCGTATAGGTGTCCAACTGCTGCTCCTTACAAAAGTATACGGGGCTCGACTTGGTGATACAAAGATTGTCATCAGTCTTTCCCACATTGACATTGAGTACGTTTGCCCATGGGTCCTGCTTCTCTTCGAGATTGGATGCCTTAGCTGCTTTATTTCCTATTTGACATTCTTCCCCAACTTCTTCCTCATCTATCTGTTGCCGGCTGGCAGCATTGTTTGATCCTATTTTTTTTTCTTTTTCCCCTTAGGAGATATCTGTTCTGTCTTGTTGGAGTCAGGGTTTAAGTTGCTGTCTCACAGTTTGACCAGCCTTTCTAGATGTTTATTCCGGCAGCAATGGGTTCCCTCCATTTTTAATATTTTTAATATTCTTACTTTTCTTTTGTTTCATATGGTCCCCTTTTAGGCGCTTTTTAGTAGCATCCTTTGTATAGGTCTTTACAGCTTTCTTAGATGTTATCCCAAACTGAGTGCCACAATTTTCAATTTCTTTTGTCCAAGGTTCCCTCCCTAAGATTTTATAATTCTCAGCCAGTGTTGTTAGCAGACTGTTACTTTCTGAAAGGAAGTTTTTAATAAGACCCAGTTCCTCACAAATCACTGAGAGCCATCGTTTAACTTGGGGGTTGCCTTGTACTGTTTCTTCTGTTTGGGTGGAGATGGATTTATATTTCAGGTTTGAGATATTACCATTGAACACGAGGATCTGTCTCTGCATAAGATGATCTATCAGGCCAGCTTCAGCTTTGTCTTGCGGATCAGTCGCAACTATCTGTTGCAAATCCTTTATAGTAGGTATATGTTCTGCTAGAGCCAGCTCTGAAGTCTGATTGTCTAAGAGAGCTTGGCTCTTGTATTGTCCCTTTAAGATCTACTGACCAGTCCAGCATAGGTTGTGTAGATGATACTATATCCTGCTTTGACTTATGCAGCTCACTGTTCTCCTTCTCCACCTCCTGCTTGAAGAACTGATGAATCTTAAATTGCCTTTTTGGTGCTTCAGGAAGACCATCCTGCAGGCTGGGAATAATTCCTAGGTCTCTGCACTTTTTCCTGGTGAGCATTGTACTCCACCACCCCTGGATGGGGATGTAATTAAGCTGGACCTCTGGAACCTCACCAGGGAAGCCAAGATAGACCAGAGCTTCAGGTTAAGGCGGGGGCAGTTCCTTCAAATTGGCAGTAAAGTGGATGATTTGCAGAGTGTTCTAACTCTGCCTCTCCTACCAAAAACTGCAGAGGGCCTGTTCCAACTGGGATTCAGTAAGAGCCTACCTCTGCTGAAGAGTCCCTGGGGGAAACAAAAGATAAAACCAGACCTCTCCACTGGCGAAAATGAAGTGCGGAAGGTTGTCGAACAAGGAGTCAGTTGTTCAGAAGCCGAAGCAAAAAGAAACAAATCTCTCACATGCCTGGCTGCTTCACAATTAAATGTTGAAGTTAAGATTAAAGCTAAAACAAGAAAAACAAAGGGAAAAAAAGAGAAACAGCAGCTGCGAGAGGGAGTTTTAGGAAATAAATACAGGAGCACGCCAGCAGTAAGCTATATTCGACCTGGCCATTTTCACAGCCCGGCATAAATCCCTGTAGGATTGTGCCTTAAGATGTACCAAATGCAATCCTGATTTAAGTGAGTTTCTGCATATTGATGTCCAGCTTGTTTTCCAGTGAAATCCTGTGCATATTTGCCTGAAAACCAACCCCACTGCGTTCAATAGTGCTTAATCCCAAGTAAGTGTTCCTGAGATTGCAACAATCAAAAAGCAATTGCTGGCATATTCCCTTATCTATCTATTTATAACAGTTTAACTCCCATTCAAGGTGTTTGAAAATATAATTTTAATTTATAGTCAAGCCCACTCAACTTTTTTTTAACAAAAGCACCAATAGAGCATGATACTTCCCCTCTTGTGTTCAGCTCTATGTAGAAAGAATCCCTGTTTGTATTTTTAAATACTAATGGTATGCAGGATCATATTTCTCAGGATCATATAGAAGTACAGATAAGTAATATCAACACATATTTTATCATCAATGTTGATACTTCTAATGTTGATGCTTTTACAGTACAATCCTATGCATGTCTATTCATTGGGACTTACTCCCATGTACGTATTATAGGATAGCAGTTTTGAGTTCATTACAGTCAATTCAGCATATTCCTTTTCAATAGTATTTTATGAGGATTTCTTAAAATTTGGATTATACTGTATGTATATCAGACATTGTTGCACTAATTATTGACATGTGGTTGCAGATATAATTTTTTCAGGCTTCCCTGAGGATGAGTATTTGCCTGAAATGTGTTACTTTTATTATGGTTTCACTTCAAACAAGCTCAGATATATTTAGCACCTCCCTTTTACTAGTGCAGCCACCTTCCATTTTTAATACATCACTATGTTGGGGCTCTGAAGGTACTTTCTTGCTGATCATATTATATTACATGTTTGCTGTTAGCATGTGCTGGGGGTCATTTTAACACATTATGCAGGGATAAGCCTGGATTTGCCATTGCACACACATCCAATAGTGATCTGCTGCCAAATTCAGCTTTCAGACAAGTGTAATAGCACAATAATACACATCATTGCAAACTTGTGTCACATTCCCACTTTAAATCTGTAGGTGTATACATAAAACATCGTAGGTTCAAAATAGACATGGCAGGAGAGTTCAGCTATGGGGGCAGAATGAGATTATTTGTATCAGGGTCTGTCCCCGTGCCATGACCCCAATCATAATCATCATGCACTGGAGCTGCTATTAGCCTCAGAGAGGTAAACACAGAAGTGCAATCTTTATGCCTATATGGTTCCAATCTGTGGCCAACAGCAGCAGAAAAAGATGTCATGAGTCCATGGAACTTTCTCTTAATGTCTGGTGTGGCCCTCCAGCGTTCATCTGAAAATATGTGAAGTTGCTCAGAGACATAACCCAGTACTCCCCTTTTTGGACTTAAATTTCTTACATGAGGGAACATATGGCTTTGCAAGCATTTTTTAAAGTGCTTTGAAAGAACTTTCATCTTTCCTTTGTTGGACTGATGTAGGGCACAGTCAGCACCCAGCATAGTGAGGTAAATGCCAGGCCATGTACGTCCTGGAGGATCCACTAGAGTGGATACTATCATTCCCCTTCTTCTGAAGTGTTTAAAAATATCATTAGCTTTTTTTTGTAGCTTAAGGTGCTGCTGCTGCAGATGGGTGGCAGTGGCACTAAGCCTAATGCTCAGCAGAGAAGTGGAGAAGCTGCAGCTGCTGCTGTCTTCATGGGGGGGTGAGTGGGTCAGGAGTGCATCTGGACGGTGCTTGCCTGGGACCCCGTCAGATCTAGTGCATGTCCTGGACTGATGATCCCTTCCCACAATATACATTTCTAGAATGTTTGCTGATATTACCAGTCAACAGGAATGATCACTCCAGTAGCGACATACAACATCCCCTTATTAGTGTTAGATTTGTGTGGTGACCTAAGGGGTTCAAAAATGACTTTTCCACTGATATCATTCAAGCATCCCACTTAAAACCTGCTTTGAAAACAATTCTAGAAAACACTCTGCTGTTTTTTCTCCTGATTGCTCTTATTAGAATGATAGATTGGTCAGAAAAACATCTTAACCAAAATAAGTTTTTTTTATTATTGTTGTTGGAAGGACACCAGCCTCAGTAATAGTGCCCCTAAGCACATTTTATTTTTAGGCTCTGCAGAACCTTACTTTTAAAAAAATTAGTTCATCAGTAATGCTAGCCATGTGTTTATTTCTACAATCTTTACAGTGAATTTCAAGCGCACTGATAGTTTCTTGTTGGATTGATTTTTTTTATTTTGCTCTTTTTAAGATGATCCTTCTCACAATGTTTTGTAACCTCTTCAAGTTCAGCTCTCCTTTGTATTCATCCTTAGGAGAATTGGGAGGTCTTGGTTTCTGTCATTTGCTCCTGTGTTATCATTAAATGTTTTTGTATGTGTTCTTCACATAGCACAACATTGCAGACACAGATGTCTTTCTGCTGTGGAGACATAGATGTCTTTCTGCTCTCCTCAATGTGAGCAGTCTATCCCAAAATGAATGTGTGGAGGCCTGGAGGAATCAGGCCCAGCGCCAGTGGGTGGCCGGGTTGGGCACTGACTGAGGGCCCTTCAGCTGGAGGGATGGAGCTTCTGCTCTGCGATCCCTGCCAGCATTGGATATGGGCTGCAATTGGACAGTGGTGCGGATTGCAGAGAGGGAGCTCCGCTGCCCCAGCCAACATCATCCTTACACATGCACGCAGCCAGCACATGCTCAAGTACACTTGGTTGTGTCAGCACATCAGCGTGTATGCCTGCCCTCATCCAAAATGACCTTGGATGATGGCAGGCATGTGCGCTGATGCACGAAGTGGCTCAACAGGATGTATTTAAGTGCATGCGTGCGCACACACACACAGGGGGGAAATGGGGCCTCACGGCAAACTGGCACCAGTCCTGAGAGCAATGATAGCATGCCCTCCACTCGCACATGTTCAAGGAACATGTGTGAATGCAACAAGTGTAGAGTGCAAGGGAAATGTACAAAGCTCTGGTAGTTTAAAATGGATGCTCCTGGTTAGGGATGGGGGAGAAATTTGATTCAGTTCACATTTAAAGCCAGATCTATCAGATTCACACTTCCCAAAACAATATGAGAACTGAAACACAACAATCCTTCAAAATTTGCACATATCAGAATTTTGTGATGCAAAGAATGTTTACAAAAATGCATATATTAGGGAAAGTGTGCATAAAAATCAATTTATTTATTGTTTGATTTATATTCTGCCCTTCATCCCAGCAGGAGCCCAGGGTGGCAAATATTAGTGAAAGTAACATAAAAAAATGCATTATATTAGGAGAAATTGCTTGCAAAAATGTGTGCACCAGTAAAAACTCCATACAAAAATGTGTTTATTAGGAGAAATTTGCACTAAAATGCTGAACAAACTTCATGAGGATTTTTTTTAAAAAAAATCACGAAATTCTGCAGAAATGTAGAGAACTGGATTTAAGATTGGAAACATGAGAAACGCAGAGACCGAAATTGCCTGACCATTCCATTCCTGCTTCTTGGTAGAAGACATGGCTCTAGAGCAGCCTTGTCCAACCTTTGGGTTCCCAGATGTTGCTAGACTGCAACTCCCATCAGCCCCAGCCAGCATGGCCAATGGTCAGGAATTATGGGAACTGTAGTCCAGCAACATCTGTGGCCCAAAGGTTGGACAAGGCTGCTCTAGAGCTTCAGCATTTACATTGGCTTTCTACTGCCTTTTGGGTACAGTTTGATAATTTGGGCTTAAAAACCAGTTCTTTTCAGTTTTCGATCCATGTCAGTTTCACACGTGTTCATTCAAAAGTCCATTCCATCCTGTTTCCACATCTATCTGTGATGATGATGGTGATGGTGATGATGATGATGATTTAAACATTGTATTAACTTAATGAATTTTTTCACAAAATGAACATTTTTGCATACATTACTCTAAAATATGCACCTAAAATGTACATTTTTGTATGAATTTTAACCAAAAATAATTTTTATACATATCTTTGTATGGTTTTTGAGCTGAGGACTGTATTATACATTTGGAGAAGTAAACCAATGGATAACTGAGTTCTGTTCTGTGCATTGGTCCAGAAAGTGTGCCTCAGATCATTTTGCTTAAAAATGTGAACAGAATGAAATCCGCCAGCATCTGTCAACTAGCACTGTAGCATAATTGATCTAGGTAAATATTAATAACCAGTACCTCACCTTTCAAACTACTTGCTAAGTATACAAGGTTTGAGTACTGGGCAAACAAACACTTTCCAGGAAAGCTATTGATTCATTTTCTCTCTCTTGGGGATGGGTAGAATATATCAGAAAAGACTGAAGAAGTATCTGGAGAGTGATGCCTTTGGAATAGGTTGACTAGGGATGAGGGAGAAAAGTGATTCAGTTTAAAGCCAAATGTATCAAATTTGTACTTTCAGAAACAATATGAGAACTGAAACACAGTCACCCTTTGAAATTTGCATGTATCTGAATTTTGCAATGCAGTCTCCAACTAATCAGTGTTTAGAAAAATGCATGTATTAGGTGGAAATGTGCATAAAATGAATATATTAGTGAAAATAACATACAAAATACATTAGGAGAAATTGCTTGCAAAAACGTATACATCAGTCAAAACTGCAGCAAAATGTGTTTATTAGAAGAAATTCACACGAAAATACTGATGAATTTTGATTTTTTAAATTGCAAATTGCTGCAGAAATGTGGAGAACTGAATGACTGAAAAAATGACAAACTGGGAGAACAGAAATTGACAAATTCTTCCATCTCTAAGGATGACATTCTTCACAGGAAGTGGTTATGTTTTCCAGACTTGTTTTCAAAGCAGGTTTTAAGTGTGCCATGTGGATGATGCTCTCGGCTTAAAGGTCAGTCCTTCAGAGCTTTTATCTCCAGTGCATACATCCAACACTAACAAAGGAATGTTGCAGGATCCTTTGGCCTTTCTGACCTTACACTTCTTGTAAACCTGAATCTGAGAAGAAAAGGCTTTTCTTCATTGCACCAGACAGACCAAACAAAATTCCTGACACCATTATTACAGCATGAATTTCCACAGATTGTGATGGATTTGAAGAATTCTAGAATTTAAAATAGAATTGTGGGAATAGTTGCGCCATCCTCAGGCTGCTTCCAGAACATAATTATTCTAGCATTGTCTGAAGTCAACTTCAAGCATTTCAGCTGTATTCAGTTCCTGGCTGCCACTACCATCAGAGTAATCACTCAGACCACAGAACTCAAACCAAAGGGGAAAAAAGTTGGATTTCATGAACATATGGCATATGTACACACCAGTTTAAATATATACACACCAGTGTTGCATACACATAGAATAAGACATCAAATATAATGGAACCCATTGAGATGAAAAAACATCACTATGCTCTGAGACCAAGGTTTGGCAGAGCTGAGGCTTGATGGTGGCTGTAGTCTATTGATGAAAAAATTATGGTGACAGAACATGGTGGCAGCATGGAAGGTAGCCACAGCTATGGGATTTCTTATTACATCAGTTCCATAAGCACCTTGACCAAAGGTGGGGAGCCTAAGGCTTAGGGGGTCAAATGTGGCCCTCTGGGCCTCTCTATCTGTCCTCAGGCCACACCCCCTCATCAGCCACCCTCTATTTTCCACACCACACCCCTCAGCAGCCTTGCTCCACAATCTTCTTGAATGTTTTGACATGGCTGGAATGTTCTTGAACTTTGATAATGACTCATGCTTGCCTGAATGTTGGATAGAGAGGGTGTGTGTGGAGAAACTAGCCTACTGTACATAGGTAAAATTTATATCCATTGCTCCACCCACTTTTGCCTGTGGCCCCACTGACCACTAGCATGTGGTCCCTGGAAAGTTGCCCTGAATGCAATATGGCTGTCAGGCTGAAAAAGGTTTCCTAACCCTGACCTAGAATGTCATCTGACCAGAAACCAAGCATGGGCTCAGCTTATGATATCTGTCAGCAACAGCTCCAAGAGCAATCAGGAAAAAAACAACACCTTAGCTCTGCTCCTACTTAGATCCACCAGGCTCTGAGTCCCTTGAACAGACCCAGGCATTGAACAGTATTCAACTAAAATATTCCATCAGTGCAAGAATTTCCTATTGCACTATGGGACATGCCTCCTTCTCCTCCTCCTCTCACACACCCCATACCCTGCCCAAATGTGTTCCAGAGGGTTGGTGGAAGCCCTAGAACACATTTAACAGAAATCCTTGCATTGACGGAATGTTCACATAGTGCTATGTTGGATACAACCCATTGTTTCTGGGCCTACGAAGCCCAAAATCAAAAGATAGCAACCCTAATAAGGAGAGGAGGGGAGAAGCAATAAGTACCTTTGCCTCGTGTCTCATTCCTCATCTCCAAATAACGTTCTTTCCCACGGTATTTAAAAAGATGATTAGCAGAGCAATAGGTCCTACTAGACCAGACTTTGGTCTTTGCTGAACGCCTCCCACAAAAGCAGTTCAAAATACTGAGAGGCTGTGAATGATTCCGGAGCTTGCAGGTCCATCTTCAGAGACTGCACAGTAAGCAAGAGACACCACACAGCTGAGATGCTAGTGGCTATGGCAATTTCTTTTAGGCAATAGGCTACAGGTACATTTATCCTTTTCCTTTTCTCATATAAAGAAGGGAATGTAAGAGCTACTGGATATTGGCTGGAAAAAGAAGGCACAATCAAGAGAGAGAAGCAATAGGAAAAGAGGAGTCATTTCACTGTTTCTCCTTTGATCTGAGCACAGAGTATCATCTCCTCTTGGTTTTTAATTAGCCTGTGTTCTACCTCCACTATCAGAGGCAGTATACCTCTGGAATGTCAGTTGCTGGGAATCACAATTGGATAGAGTGCTATTATGCTCAGATCCTGCTTCTGGGCTTCCCACAGGCATCTGGTTGACCGCTGTGGGAAATGGATGTTGGACTAGAGGGGCCACTGGCCTGATCCAGAAGGTTCTTCTTATGTTCTTAGGGGCAGTGGAAGCTAGTCTGTTAGGGCACATGGAGCAGTGCCCCCCCAACCTCAGTCTGCTCTCAGCCATCCCTCAATTGCCTGCCTCCTTACTTAAAACCAGTCCAAGGGGGTAGCACTGCCTGTCAACTTTCTCTGCCTTTGTCTTAGCGTGGCCCTTGTAGAACTCAGCAGGAAGGAGGATGGGGCCAAAGCTAGAGTGAGTTGGCTCTGCTTGTCAATGGCTTTGGGTCCATCTATTGTCAGGACCTCTGCCTTCTGCTCCACCAGATCCAACGGGCACCAGCCACCACTGCTTAGGGGGTTGTGTTTATATGGCAGAAGGAACTGTGGGAGAAGGTAACTGTCACTCAGATAGCCTCCCTGTGCTGAGTCCATTATCCACTGATTTCCTAGGCAGCTTCTACTCCAGGGGTGAGCAACTGTCAAAGGACACATTCCACATTCCCTCAGGAGCAATCTGGTATGTGTGCGTGGGTGCATGAGTGCACAGATACTGACAGTGGGAGGGTCCAAAGTCGGTGGGTAAGCCAAAAGTAGGCATGGGTAGTCCTTCCCCACCTCTTTCACACACATGTTAAATTGTTTTGTTTACCAACCTGGGCTCCTTCAAGACGAAGGGTGGGATATAGATTTAGTTGTTAATAACAACAATTATTATTATTTCCAGATCTTTTTCCTCACTGTTCTGTGAGCTTCTTGAGGAGGGACAGAGCACTCTAGTCAGATGTACAAATTGATCCCATGCAGAGGGCTTCTGGAATTAGGCCAACGGTAGCCTAAAATTAGGTCAAAAGCTGCATGTGGCTCCTACAGCTGCAGGATTGCCATACCTTCTCTATTCTCTCTTCCCCCTCCTGTCACCATATCTCTCCTCTTCATCCATCCTTTCTTCTGTTAACTCCAAAGTCCACAATCCTAGCAGCAACATCTTCTGTGTACACACAGTGCATTATTTTCCCCAACGATTTCTGGGAGTTTCCCCTCACAGAGCTACAATTGCCAGCACTCTTAACAAACTACAGTTCCCACAATTCTTTTGGGGAGATAATTTGCTTTAAATATATGGTGTGTATGCAGCCTAAGGTCTCTCTTTCTCTTCCCACCTGCATCTCCAAGCATAATGGGTTTCTCAGTTTTCTTGATGCTCTGGCATGCTCCCATGTGCATATAGTCTCTGGCCAGAGAGCAGCTGGGCAGGAATGTTAGTGGCATATAAGTTCCAGGAGAAGAAGTAAATCCACCACTTGGTCCATCAGCCACAATGCATGCATTTTAAAACTCATGGAGGGAAAATCCATAGGAGGTGTGCATGATTTGGTGGGGAAATAGGGAAGGAAAGGGTTAAATGATCTCTCTCTCTCTCTCTCTCTCTCTCTCTCTCTCTCTCTCTCTCTCTGCTGTTTCTCCAGTTCTTCACATAGAGGTCTAATAATTCTAGTTCCTGTTTAGGCTACATATTTAGGCTACTGTGACACATGTATGTCCAAGATGCAGTCTGAGCCTAATTTTCTTTGACCTTGTCCAATAGCTTTTCTGTGTGTAGTTATTTAACAAGGTTGTATATTTTGTGCATAATGTATACATCGGTTCATAGGAACAATGATTAAAAAAAGCAAACCACAACAGCATGTTATTCATCAACAGGTGAACATATTGGCAACATCTCTTGTGTGTGCAGACTTGCAGAGCAATAATAGAACCATAGTTATTTATAATAGTCATAAATCAGATAGAGCAGCTATAATATTCACTCTCATCAAATTAGATGATATCTGCAACATTCTGTATGATAGAAATATGTGGGCAGGAAGCATGGCAGTCGTTCAAAGGCAAGAAAATTGTAATCAGATCAGTTCAGGGGCCAGTATATCACAATTGTTTCCCCCAATGGAGTTGAGAATGAATATCAACACCCATAATCAAGGCTAGGAAATCACATAATAATCTGAGTTACTTTGAAGAGTCATGTTATCTCACAAATTCTCAGAACTCATTCTGTTCTCTGTAATCAGTTATTAAGAGTCTGGTTAATTAAAATGTCTTTAGTTTGCCACTGCTTTAACAAGCCAAATACATGTGGAAGTGACCTATCGAAAAGTCCCAAGTCAATTTCTATCCAGCTGGTGTAGTTTTTTTTACTGCAGACTAATATAGTTTTCACTAATCTAAGATGCGAGGAAAGATAAAGAGGAGGCAGCTTTGTGGGCAATTAGGGGCTGAAGCCTAGATCTGAAAAGCTAATAGGCCAGAGATAGGATGGAGGTCTAAGTAGTCTAGGAAAAAGGTGAATGACTGGCTTTGAGAGTGACAGGATGGCACAGGGACTCACAGGAGGGTCAGGAAGCTTCTTGGCTGTGCATTTATTTGAATGAATGTGTACACAACCATATACTAGTGGGTGCTTGCTACAGCATGCATATAACAACTTGCAAAGCAATCCAACCCTCCCCCTTTACGCCAGGGTTTGAGGGGTTTGGATTGAGTGGAGGTGTCCCTTCACTAAGCTGTATTGGCTGAGCCAGCCTCCTGCTGGCCACTGAATATGTAGGTGGGCAGGAGACTGACTGCCAGTTTTCCCACCAGTGGGGACCAGTTGAAAGCTGTGAAATCTGGCACTCAAGGCTGACTGAGGAGTGGCTGAGTCAGCTTGGGATCCCCTGGATCCCATGCCAGTATCACAGCTGTCATGTAATGGCATTGGGCCCAATCTGGACCTGATCACTCTGCCAGTGTGGAGCTGGTGCAGGGATCAGGCTCAATAATCCTGCCTCCTGCCACCTTCTGCCATGGCTGCAAAGAATGGCAGGGCTGCAGATGAAGTGGCAATAGGGAGCTCCAGCAGCAGCTGGGAGTTTGTATTGTGCCCTTAGTTGGTTACTTGGTCTACTTATTGTTAGAGCTCTCCTGAAACTATCATAGGGGAGAGGGAGAAGATAAATTTCTCTTAAATTCTTGGGAAGAGCAAGGGTTAAATCCCCCTTTCTTTCTCAACTTTTTTAAAAAAAAAATAACAAAAACCCTGTGCCACTCACAGTACAAGACTGTCTCCAAAGCTCGCAGCCACCTGCACTTTGTGGAATGCTCCCAAGGCATTCTGGGGAGTGTTGTTAGCTGGAAACAACACGAGTCATTTCCCACAGCTTCCTTGTCGCCACATTTCCTGACAAGACCTGCTAAAAAAAGCACCAACCCCCTTGCCCCCCAATTGGAGAAAATAATCTCACCAGAGAAAGCAGCCCATTAATGGTTTATGTAGGGGGAGAATATTTTGGGGAAATTGGGGGGGGAAGAATTTTGGCCTTATGGTTGTCTGTTTACCAACCTTCTGCACCGGATGCATGAAAAAGTTCTTTTTATCACTTGGCAAGAAAATATACATACATTCAAGCGTTCTCATACATAGTGAGAAAGTTTACTCTGGGGTAGGTGGTTGTCTGTATAAACTTTCTGTATCATCTTGCCATAGGGTTGCCAGATCAGAAGCATCCCAAACCCTGAAATTTCAGGGGTGGGTCCTAGTGATGTAACAGTGTGGGCCATAATGATGTCACGGGGAGAGCTCTAGTGATGTCACAGGGTGGCCCCTAGTGATCACAGGGTGGCCCCTACTGATGTCACAGGGTGGCCCCTACTGATGTCACAGGGTGGCCCCTAGTGATGTCATTAAGCATGATACATTAAGCATCAACCACAGTTGCTTGGAGCATGCCAGTCAAACAAAATAATTTCTCTGATTGGACATTTAGAAATCTTAGTTAAATGAGGGTGTACCCAGGTCCAGCTGAAGTGATGGGATCATTCCTTCTCACCTGAAGCCTGGGTAGGAAACATTTAATCTAGCCTATTTGCCTCTGGCAAGAAAGGTTTAAGTTCCCTGAGGCCAGGTCAGTCATCAGAAGGCCATTGTAGGAAGAAGGGAGCCTAGTGTTGTGGAGATGTTAAATGGGAGCACTCAGGAATAAAGATGGATGCACCCTTACTTAGTAAGCACACTTACTAAGGGATTAAGCCTCATACAACTCTGTTGAGCCCCAGCTCTCCCAGGAGGATCAGGGAGGGGAGTCGGTTGAGTCCCAGATAGAGCAGGGGAAGGAATCAGAGGTAGATGAGGCTTTCGAGGACAATGAGGGAGGGGGAGTAGTTGACAGTCTGCCAGTTCCCACAGACAGTTCTCCCACCAAAGCAGACCTCGCTCCACCTAGAGACGCCCCAACAGAGACTTTGGGGGATGACTTGGTGCATGCGCCAGCTCCACCCCCCCAGGACTCCCTGCCTGGCACTTCAAACACTTCCCCGCCTCCTGAAGCCAAGCCAGCACCTATCGAGCCTATACTGTCAGAGGAGCCAGCGGAGGCTCGTCCCCCTTCTCCCCATGCGAGATGCCGCAAGAAGTGCACCGGCGAGAAGGTGTGACTTCGCAGGACTCAGAAATTACGAGCGTAAGACTTTGCCTACTTAAGGTGGTGCCCCCTGACTCAGTTGCTGAGTCAACTTTCCTCACATGCTGCAGAGTACACCTAGGTAGCTTAGTTAGGGACTGTAGTGAGTTAGCATAGCTAAGTGTATGACACTGCCTTTGATGTAACCATTACTCTAATAAAACAGGAATTAATTCCAGTCTTGTCTCCGTCTCGTGTCTCGCACTCTGGGCAGTACAAACTCAAAAGGACTTCTGAGTAGATATGGTTAGGATTGTGCTGTTGGTAAGGGTTGACTAGGGATCCTTAGCAAAGATATCAGTATCAAAGCAGGGTTGGCTACTCCCTGCCTGGAATGCCCTGCCTGCCTTTTAACATGGCTGCTCCAAACTTCTTTACAGACTTAACCCTTCACTACAGAGAGAGGTTTGAAAAATGAGTAAGAAGAGTCTCTACCCTTTCTTGCCTACCCTTTGGGGGTTGAGCTGAGTGCATGGAACCACTGCTGTTGCTTCTATGGATGTAAGGGAGTGAGGTCAGAGGTAAATGAAATGCAAATAGAAAAACAAAAACAAAAGGCAGTGATGATTTCCTAAATGCAATACCATACCAACAACAACAAGATTCCTAGGAGTAAGGTGGAAATCTCAGCATCCTGCAACCAGTCAGGGTTCCTAACCAAAAACCAAAACTAAATAAACCTGGCAGCCAGTCAGCCAAGGTCACAGAAATCCCCATGCAGCACAACCTGACCTGGGGGCTGCAGTTAGTGCAGAATGCTGCAGCATGATTACTGACATGAGTGAGACCCTGTCAGCACATGAATCCCACTACAGAATCATAGGAACTGTAGTTTGTTAAGGATGGTGGGAACTGTAATTGTGAGGGGGAAACTACATTTTCCAAGATTCTTTGGAGGAAGTCATGCACTTTAAATGTGAGTTGGATATGCTTTAAATGTATTATGTGGATCAGCATTACTTCAAAAGCTTTGCCTGCATATAAATCATTTTAATTATTTTTTAAAATGGAAATCAGCTACAAATTTGCTTGGTGACCATGGGCTACTCACCATCTCTCAGTTTAATCTGCCCTTCAGGGTGAAAACAACACAGGGGGACGATGACCACCCCAAGTAAAGAAGGGCACACTTAAAAAATAGAGGAAATAATAATCTACAACCATAATGTGAATTCAGATACATATCAAGACATAGTATGAAGAAATATTTCTATAAGCATGAATATCAAAGATGTTTATTATTTACACAATGTGTAAATATATTTATAGTGCAATCCTATGCATGTTTGCTCAGAAGCAAGTCCCAATGTATTCAGTAGGGATTACTCAAACAGGGAGTCGTGCACATGACTGCAACCTCAAGAGATAAGAAACATCACTCACCCAACCCAAAATTCAGAATCATGTCACTTTAAGCTGCTTTGCAACTGTTTTGTACTTGTTATTTGTTTTTAAATGGATTTATTTCTTGTTGTGAGCTGCCTTGGTTTCCAACCCTACCTCACAGGGTTGTTGGGAAGATTCCTTATATACACACACACTGGAGATATAAAAATACATATACCCCATATAATAGTTTATTGTCAAAACCAGTTGGTCATTGCAGAACTTTTTTTTTAAAAAAAAAACCCAGTATTAGTCTCTTACCTAATAAAAAGTTTTTAAAAAATTGGAGGAGACAAAAATTTACAACACAATCCTTTTCTATGCTCACTCAAAAGTCCCATTGATTTACAGCACAATCTACTTAAAATTCAGTGGGGTTTACTCCCAGGTATGTGGGATTAGCATTGCAGCTTTACTCCCAGAAGAGTGAGTATAGGATTAAAGCTTCATATTGAGGTTTGCAAAACAGGCTATGAATTAGATAAATAAACGGCCCTCTTCAACAGTCCAGGAAAATTTAAACTTGTTTGATGCCTTATAATTAGAAAGGTATAACACATTATTGTATTGTATTGTATTGTATTTTTTGTTTGTTTGTTTGTTATGTATCCCGCCTTTCCTCCCAGTAGGAGCCCACAGCGGGAAAGTAATGGCATCATAAGTGCAGCATGGGCATTTCTTCAAATTTCTGTTCAAAAATTATTTGAAAGATAAAATGTAAAATATGCTATTTTTGCAAGTAACTAGAAAAAACTGTATGTACACTTTTATTCTAATCATAACTAAAATTGTTTACTGTGCATGCCTACTGGATCCTGCTATGATCTTCAGCTGCTGAAAGTGATACACTCACTCAACTTCTGATGTGCAGACAAACAGGAAAAGAAAACTGTTTTCAGGATTTGCAGTGGGTTCTAACTATTGCCTAGAAATCAGCAAATCTCTCGTCAATCACAACCCTGACTTCACTTATTGGCTAAAAAACGGAAAGTGCAGGGATTAGAGCAACTGACTTCTAACAGAAGTTGTTGAGGGGGCTGACATTTTGGTGTATATCTCTTGAACAAGACCACCTAGAAACTTTTTTTTTTAAAGCCAAGGGTCTGGGGATTGGGGTGACTCACCTGAAGAACCAGAGAGGATCCCCAAAAACCAGAGTCTCCAGGCAAAAACCAGAGATCAGGTAACCCTATCTTGCAAAAAATATGCAGATGTGTACTGTATGTAGAGGTCTATATGCATCTCATGTTGGCAATTGACTGTATGAGGATATTGTGCCAGGAATATTGGACTGCTGAGTGTGTGTGTATGAGGGATCACAGTAAGCTTAGCCTTGGCACACCAACATTTTGTTGTGTGGCCTATTTCTCATGGAGTAAAAGTTAAACGTTTTAGAACTTATTTCAGCTTAAAAACAATGTTTTAAGAGATGCAGAATGGAAGTATATGAAATCAGAAGTGACAAAAATCAATTAGTTTACTAGTAATATTTTTTTTTATTTTGGAAATCCTTTCACATAATACTAAAACTAAAGTGCAGTCTAATGATCATGCTAATGTTATAGACAACCAAAAGAAGCATCTTTTTACAATGCACAAGGTTAGCAAATTGTCCACAGTTGGTAGTAATAAACAATCAATTGTATATATGAGTGCAAAACAAGATTGAACAAATTCATTATAGTGTTGTGGCTGCCATCCAAAGATTCCTTTGTTAGGCTGATGGCTGATGGGAACTATGGTGCGTTTCTCTGGAAAAAGTTTCCTTTGCCTCAAATTATTTTCTATTCCGTGTAGCCCACTTTTCTGTTGAAGTGCCTCTCAACTGCCCCATAATTAGACCATTCAGAGGGGGAGCTTTATTACAAGTTTCCTCTATTCACCACTCTTCCTTTATTTAACAAGTGAAATAGAAGCCTTAGGTAAAATATCATAGGAAGTGTAGAGGAAATGTTGACAGTACAGGCTATATCACTTGGTTATCATTGGAGAAAGAATCAGAATAATTATAGAAGGGACTATAATTTATGTACCTATGTGAGTCGAGAGACATTAGAGAGTTATTGGTTTGTCCAGACAAATTTTGTGATTTTATATGATCAGGAGTGTGTGATTCCGGATGACTAGAGGAGAGCTAATGTTGTCCCTATCTTCAAAAAGGGCATAAAGGAGGAACCAGGGAACTACAGACCAGTCAGCCTAACATCAATCCCAGGAAACACTCTGGAGCAGATTATAAAGCAGTCAATCTGTAAGCACCTTGAAAACAATGCAGTGATTACTAGGAGCCAACATGGATTTATGAAGAACAAACCCTGCCAAACTAATCTTATCTCATTCTTTTGACCGGGTAACATCCGTTGTAGACTGTGGGAATGCTGTGGACATAATATGTCTTGACTTCAGCAAAGCTTTTGACAAAGTGCCCCATGATATTCTGATTAGCAAGCTAGCTAAATGTGGGCTGGATGGAACAAGGTGGATCCACAGTTGGCTCCAGAATCATACTCAAAGAGTGCTTATCAATGGTTTCTTCTCAAACTGGGCAGAAGTAACGAGTGGGGTACCACAGGGCTCAGTCCTGGGCCCAGTGCTCTTCAACATATTTATTAACGACTTGGATGAGGAGGTACAGAGCATGCTTATCAAATTTGCAGATGATACAAAATTGGGGGGCATAGCTAATACCGAGGAAGACAGAAACAAAATTCAAAGGGAACTTGATAGGCTGGAGCATTGGGCTGAAAACAGCAGAATGAAATTCAACAGGGATAAATGCAAAGTTCTACACTTAGGAAAAAGAAACCAAATGCACCGTTATAAGATGGGGAATACTTGGCTCAGCAATAAGACATGTGAGAAGGATCTTGGAATTGTCGTTGATCACAAGCTGAATGTGAGTCAACAGTGTGATATGGCTGCAAAAAGGGTAAATGCTATATTAAGCTGCATTAACAGAAGGATAGTTTCCAAATCATGTGAAGTATTCGTTCCCCTCTATTCAGCACTGGTTAGGCCTCATCTTGAATACTGCATCCAGTTCTGGTCTCCTCACTTCAGGAAGGATGCAGACAAACTGCAGGTTCAGAGGAGGGCAACAAGGATGTTCGGGGGACTGGAAACAAAGCCCTAGGAGGAGAGACTGAAAGAACTGGGCATGTTTAGCCTGGAGAAGAGGACTGAGGGGAGATATGATAGCACTCTTCAAGTACATGAAAGGTTGTCGATCGTTCCAGAGTGCAAGACATGGAATAATAGGCTCACGTTGCAGGAAGCCAGATTTTGACTGGACATCAGGAAAAACTTCCTAACTGTTAGAGTCATACAACAATGGAATCAATGACCTAGAGAGGTAGTGGGCTTTCCGACACTGGCATTCAAGAGGCAGCTGGACAGCCATCTGTCGGGAATGCTTTGATCTGGATTCCTGCATTGCGCAGGGGTTTGGACTTGATGGCCTTATAGGCCTCTTCCAACCCTACTATTCTATGATTCTATGATCCACAGAAACTCAGAAAAATTTTAAAATGTTGTACTAGAAGCAGAATCTAGTACAGTAGGGCCCCGCTTTACCGCGCTTTGCTATACAGCGCTTCACTAATGCAGCGGTCTCAATCAGATGCAATTAGACTAAAGCCCCACTCATACGACGCTTGTTCCTCTTTTACAGTGGTTTTCAGGCGTTGTGAACAATTCTATTCAATGAGTTCCGCTTTTTGGCTGTTTTTGCGGGTCCAGAATGTAACCCGCCGTATGAGTGGGGCCCTACTGTATGTCAAAAACTGAGATCTGTTTTTAAAAAACCATAAGGCTACAGAAATAGATATGAAAGTTGTAGTGCCTTGTGAAACTCACCAGACGGAAGAGATGTTGAGGGAGAGTTTCAAGAGTTGGCTTGGAGAGGTCTTTAGTGGCCTGCATAGCTACTATAGACCATATGAGCTGCAGAAGCAGAACAGAATTCAGTATTTTTGGCATACAGCATAGCTTACATTTTTAAAATTTTCTTTAGCACTGAATGCACACACAGCCCTTTCTATATGTGGTAACAAATATGGGTAAAAAGATTTATTGTCCTATGATATTGCTCAGTGTAACAATACTGCTAATGTTACAATGTGCAAAAACATAGAAAGAAAACAGCTGTGCCCGGGGAGAAGAAATATTTCCACCAAAAAAAAAAATCATTCATAATATGAATATTCACCAGTTTCTGATACTGTTCTGTGTCATCATTTTCCCTAGCTGCTTAATATTATTTATTTTCCAAGTTCTTTTTCCTGCCTGAATTAATTACATGGCTGATTCTAGCCAATCAAGGACCACATAGAGAGTATGATGATGTCATAATGCTAAGAAGTCAATCCGATTTGGCCTTGATTATATTACTGATATCAAATAAACTGAAAGTGAGAGCAATTTAGTCATATTTGTGACCTTAGCCATTTAGGGATCATACTGTGAATGAGATGAAGTCACTATATGACATAGCCAGGCAGATTTAGCTAAATGGTGACATCCCTGAGGGCAAATTAAATCAACTGAGAGAAAGTCAATAGAAGGCAATGTGAGCAATGTAAGCAGTTCTGCAAAATAGATTAAAGGGGGGGGCAATTTGATCCTATAAAAATATTATTGAAACATCAAGAATAGTTTTGGCTTAGTGTGTATAAAATTATTCAAGCCCATGATAGCACAAGAATATTAAAAACCCACAAGGACTCCAGCCATTTCCTATTCAGTTAGCAAAATAAGTAAGCAATATTTTAAAAGAAAAACTTTTCCTAGGCAGATGTAATAAGATATTATAATTTATTTTGGCAAACTGTGCCAATATTATACTAGATTTTCTATTTTCCCTTATATCAAGTAAACTAGGCCAGCCTCCTAAGCATATTTCTTGGAAAGCTGTCTGTAAGACTATGAGATATCACTCTTATGTTTGCTGAGCGCATTTGTGTTTCAGAGTAGGGACTTGAGTTTTGAGCTGGTAGACTTTGAAAACTAGAGTATGCTATGACTACTTCTGGGTCGGGGAGAGAGAATCAAAGGCAGATGAAGGTGATGGGGTGCATTTTTCCTTCCCCCCCCACTCCTCCTAGGGACCCTAGGATTGCACCCAAAATAATTTGTCAAAGCTAAACACTTTTCTACAAAGTGAGTGAGAAAGATCAGGGATAGTCATAACCTCAAAGTAGCACATTCCATGTCACTACCAAACCTTCATTTCTAGAAAACTCTTATTTGATAGAAGAGTGAGGAGATACTTTCAAAGGTTTACTTAATATAAGAGAAGGCATCTACATAATTTTACAAAGATAATTACAGTTGGCTTTTGCACCACTCACAAAATCATGTGAGGAAACATGAACAGGGAGTCTGGTGTGCAGGAAGATAGCCTGGATGGTGATGGTGATAATAACAATAATATTGCTTATATGCCAAAATGTTTTCTAAGCACTTTGCAGCATAAAATCAATTACAAAATACATAGACAATTACAATATCCAATTACAATTTAAATAAAACATTGAAACATCTTTAGTTATAATACTCAGTAAAACAAACCAGTTAAAGATGTGACAATTGAAACAGGTGAAAACAAACAAACCAGTTAATAAAACCAGAAGTTTAAGAACACATAGAACACTCCGTCCACATTGACTAATTGTACACCAGATACCTTTGACAGGTGGTCAGCATCATTGCACATCTTTACTACTCTGGGCCACCCCATCTGCCACTACTCAGTGTACTAATTTGGCAGTCATCAAATACATTAAAAGTCTTAATGAAGAGTCTTTGAAACCAACTGTGACAATCATTTCATAGAAACCCCCCTCCCCAAGAATATGACCTTTGAAAAGACTGATAACATTCTCTTCATGGATACAGGATATGAAAGTATTCCTTTTAAAAGCAGATCTTTTCTTCGCTATCCAGCTGGGAAGGCTTTGAAATCTGGCTTGAGAAGTTCCTTTCAACATAATATTCTTCCTGGAAATTCAAGGCTCTTATTTCTGTTAGGCATCTAATCCAAGGTGTCACAACCAAGTGTGAAATAAAGCCCCTTCCTGCTTGGAGCCTCCATTAGTTTCTCTGTATGTATATGTTCCTGCCACTTCATATTGCTAAAGGATACAAACATATGTGCATCTAGCTAAACTTATGATAGACCTTCCAGAGAGGATTAGGGAAGATTGTGGCATCATCAAGTGATACCTTACCTGCATAAATGAGCTATTGCAGGTCAATGAGCATGGATACAATGTTAATATTACTTCATACAGAATGCTTTTCAATAACGTTAGTCCACATTCAGTCACAAATTCAGTGTTGAGTAATGAAGTGAAATCAATAGAGCCAACTAAAGACATTTGCTGCCTAAGGCAGAGCAGCAAATGACACACACCCATCTCCGAGTCAAGGTCCATAGTGCCCAAGGCCAGCCAAGTTATTTTTTGCACCTAGAGCAGAAACTCCTACAGCTGTCTCTTCTTGGCCAGAAAAGATAAAATAATAATGAATCACTTGTCAAAGCAAATGAGCGAGAGAGAGCAGAGATAGTTACAGCCTCAGAAATGACACAGGTCAAGATACTATCGCTATTATTGTTGTTATTGTTATTATCACTTATTTATATAGCGCCATCAGATGCACTTTATTTCTAGAAAACTGTCACTCAGCATTTGCTAGGAGAGTGCTGGGAGATTGTTTTAATTGTTTACTTAAGTTTATAACACAAGAGAAGGCATCTACGTAATTTTACAAAGAAAGATAAACATTGATGGCATTGGGACCATCCACAAGATTACCCCAGGAAACATGGAGTGGTATTCAACATTAGTCCTATGCAGAGTAGGCACATTGAAGTTAATATACATGGCTAACTTAGGTTTGTTAATTTCAATGGATTTACTCTGAATAGAATTTAGTTGACTACAACCCATGATCAAGGAGTCTGCTCTGCAAGAAGATAGTCAGTACCGAAGAATGCACAATCCACATTTGATTAACTATGCACCAGATACCTTTAACAGGTCACAGAGTCATCACACATCTTTCCTACTCTAGGCCACCACAACATCCAAAATCCAATAAATATCAAAACAATTTTCTACCCTTTCATTCAATGCAAAATATTGGTCTTGCAATACCTAATGATAGGGCAACAACTGAAAATCAAGCACTGTGCAGATATAAACAAGCCCTAAGAAGCCTGACTTTTTAAGGTGTGGGATATGTGGCCTCTTAGTTGTTAAATGATGCAGTCAGTGTGTACTAACTCCCCAACTGCAAATAAAACAATGATGCATGGTTGCTTCTAGGTTATAAGCTGCTCCTCGGCTCTCAGTCTGCTCCCTTCTGTCAGTGGGACTACTGTTGCTGCTCCCCATTTGATTTCCTATCCTCTGGGCCCAACTGGCAACGTCTCTCAGAGCAAGAGGAGAGACCATGTAGAGGCTACTGTTCATATTTTCACTGCTTAATTGCTTGGAGGGGGCAGGTGAAGAAGCAGCAAGGCCAGACACCTCCCAGCAGTACGCCCCCAGCTGGGGTGTGTGCCATGGCAGCTGTGATGATTTCAACCCCTGATGCCAGCCTCAAAATGATGCTTCCTATTATTTATTATTTATTTATTGAATTTATATCCCGCCCCATAGCCGAAGCTCTCTGGGCGGTTCACAACAGATAAACATCCAATATACAATTAAAACATATATTAAACAAGTTAAAAACTATGCTATATTTCCACCTTAACTCATCAGCATAATACTCAACACTAAATTTAGCACTTCCATGAATATTTTTGTCCACATCTCACTGTTGCTCATTTACATGGTGACCACCATTATTTAGTGCTCATAGATTATATTTTTGGGGGGAAATGATGCTTGATAATCAGTTCAGGGAAAATGTTTCCCTCTATTTTTTCTAACTAGATAAAAAATAAGATGAAACCGTATCTTTGAAGGTTGCTTAAAATATTGATTGACTTACTTCAAAGAGATGCCTGCTTTGAACACACACGCACACATACACACAGAGGTTGCTTTAAAAAAACATTTTAAACTTGAGTAGACTGGATTCCTTAGAGTAAAAAAATCATAGAAAATTTCATAGTATACCCTTCGCCAACTTAGTGACCTCTGCATGTTTGGACTACAAGTCCTATCAGCTCCTGCCAGTACTCTCCCTCCCTCCCTCTGTGTGTGTGTGTGTGTGTGAGAGAGGGGGGGGGTGAAAACTAGTTTCTGTTTTCCTGGAATAAACAATGTTGATAATGAACTCTATGGGAACAGTTTTGAATATAAGTGCTTTTTACAAGGAAATAGATTTTGGTGAAGATCCTCACATTTAGGCTTGTAACACTCAGCAATGAGCACGTGAATACAATTTTCATGCATTGCTTTAAAATTGTTTGTTTCATTGTGTGATATCTGAGTCAGTCTATAATGGTTTCTTTTCTGCTGCACATCATGAAACTCAGTTCATTTAATGTCTAATTGGTCCCTGTGCTGCATTATGCTGAGTGTATGTAGAAGCAAGTGAAAGTTAATTTGTTCAGCATATCTTCAATACGTCTTCTGATAATATTATTAGTTGCAACTTGCCACTAAAATTCTTACAGCACAATCCTAGACATAGCTCCCTGGAAATAACTCTCATTGAACATAGTGGCATGGGACACCTTCATGCATTCAACAGAACACACTTAGGAACCTCTTTGGAGATGTCATCTGCATGAACATATAAACAGGAGCAGGGCTATTGGTACACAAGCTGTTAGGGCCAGGGCCAGTGGAACAACAGTTCAGTTTCCACTTATTTACATGTACCTTTTACATGTGGATAGAATCTGAAAAAAGCTAAGGAGACACAGAGAAATTTTAAGGAAAACCTGTTAGAGACAACTGAAACTTCTGGATGTATGTGAATAATTCTGCAGAAGAGAAGACAGCCAATTGAGGGAACTAATAAGTTTGATCCTATGCCCATTTACTTGAATGTAATTCCAATGGTATTGATTGGTTGATTGATTGATTGCACTTGTATACCGCCCCATAGCCGAAGCTCTCTGGGAGGTTTACAGCAATCAAAAACATTAAAACAAATATACAATTTAAAACACATATTTTAAAAACAATTTAAAACAATATAAAAACAATTTAAAACAATATAAAAACAATTTAAAACACATGCTAAAATGCCTGGGAGAAGAGGAAAGTCTTGACCTGGTGCCGACAAGATAACAGTGTTGGCGCCAGGCGCACCTTGTCAGTAAGATCATTCCATAATTTGGGGGCCACCACTGAGAAGACCCTCTCCCTTGTTGCCACCCTCCGAGCTTCCTTCGGAGTAGGCACCCAGAGGAGGGCCTTTGATCTTGAACATAGTGTACGGGTGGGTTTGTATCGAGAGAGGCGTTCCATCAGGTATTGTGGTCCCAAGCCATGTAAGGATTTATGGGTCAAAACCAGCACCTTGAATCGAGCTCAGAAACATACAGGCAGCCAATGCAAATGGGCCAGAATCGGTTTTATATGCTCGGACCATCTGGTCCCTGTTACCAATCTGGCCGCTGCATTTTGCATAAGCTGCAGTTTCCGAACCATCTTCAACAGCAGCCCCACGTAGAGTGCATTGCAGTAATCTAATTTGGAGGTTACCAGAGCCTGGACAACTGAAGCCAGGTTATCCCTGTCCAGATAGGGACGTAGTTGGGCCACCAACTGAAGCTGGTAGAAGGCACTCCGTGCCACCGAGGCTACCTGAGCCTCAAGTGACAGAGATGGTTCTAGGAGAACCCCCAAGCTACGAACCTGCTTCTTCAGGGGGAGTGCAACCCCATCCAGGACAGGTTGGACATCCACCATCTGGTCAGAAGAACCACCTACTAGCAGCATCTCAGTCTTGTCTGGATTGAGCCTCAGTTTATTACCCCTCATCCAGTCCATTGTCGCAGCCAGGCACTGGTTCAGCACATTGACAGTCTCACCTGAAGAGGATGAAAAGGAGAAATAGAGCTGCGTGTCATCAGCATACTGATGGCAACGCACTCCAAAGCTCCGGATGACTGCACCCAACGGTTTCATGTAGATGTTGAACAGCATGGGGGACAGAACTGGTATTCAGTGCTTCCAGTTTATTGTGGGAATAAATCTCACAGAAATCAATGGACCTTACTTCTAAATAATCAGGAATTGGGTCAGGCGACATGATGTAGTTGGCTCAGTTGCCCTTGGTTAACCTAAACCCAGACCTGGACAACAATTCCTACAGGAATTCCTGTTCTAGGGAGACAAATCTCTCTTCTTTCTTGATGCACCATCTCTCCCTGGGATACATTGCCAGACCCACCTCCCGCACTGAATCCTCCCACTCGGTCACAGCAGATTGCACCCCAGAGCCCTCCTTGTCCTCCAGCAGGGAAATAGCATCCACAATAACTATTAGAACCAGTGGAACCAATTCCGAGGGAGGTGGTAGAATCTCCAACACTGGAGGCATTCAAGAGACAGTTGGACAGCCACCTGTCAGGTATGCTTTAACTTGGATTCCTGCACTGAGCAAAGGGTTGACCTCGATGGCCTTATATAGGCCTCTTCCAACTCTGCTAGTCTATGATTCCATGATAATGCCCCCCCTTCCATGGGTGGGGGCGAGGCAGCCTCTGGGACTGCCACCTCATCACTAGATTTGGACATATACAGAAGTAGAGGGCTTTCCCCCAGAAGGGGTCTACTGTGTTTTCTCATCCCCCCTTCCTTCCCATCAGAGTCCTCTTCTTCAAGTACCGCCTGCTCCTGGTCTGGATTAGAGTAGTCAGAAGGGATCATGACATATGGTCTTGATATATGATAAAGTATAGAGTGCAAGGAAGGGTGGTATTAGATTGCAGAGGTGATTTTTTTCTTTTATTTAGCCCATTAGCTTATTTTCTCCCACATTTCTTTATCTGCCATTTGAAGAAAGAGAGGAAATGACAACAGCTATTGCAACTTTAGCCAATGTCAGTAAACTGGAACGTCTTTATTATTGTTTCAATCATTGCTATTTTCATATCTAACAGTTGCATGAATGCACATGAGACACCCGTTTCTCAAATAGTCACTTATGTGGATTTGTGCTATGGCAACACATATAGATCTTATTGGTAAATTGACTGGGAGTTGGGAGAGGGTGATTATTTGGCCACTTGATCATTTATGTGTCCTACATAGTCATTTCGGTTTTCTTATGAATATACAGCCATGGGAGTGGCTGTATACTATAGTCAGCATGGATTTTTTTTGTATTCTGCAATGTTAAATTGAAAATACCCCCCACATGCCATTCTGATGCTTCACATAAGCTCATTTCAAAACAAAACCTTACAAAACTTATATCAAGAGTTCAAAGTGTAAAAAGAGAGAGAGAAAAACCAGACCCCTTTTCAACTTTTTTTTGTCAGAGTTCTCATAATCTGTTGAAATTTATTAAAAATCAGCCATGTTCACAGAGTACCTGTACTCCTATTACTGACCATGCCCCATACTCTGACCTTCATCTTCTGCAGTTTAAAAGTTAAAAAAATGCATGGCTGATTTTTAATTAATTTAAGAAATTTTACATTGAACGGAATGATAATGTCGGGCATGCTCAGTAAGAACCGTCAGTGTTTTAAAAGCCAGATTCACAGCTGCTTGGCTTGCCTAATCAGGGGGCCACACCCACACCAGACTTTGATGTCACTTCAGACAGTCCTGGGTTCCCCCAAAGAATCCTGGGAAGTGTAGTTTGTGAAGGGTGCTAAGAGGAGACTCCTGTTCCCCTGACAGAGCTCTGTTGGCCAGAGTGGTTGAACAGTCAGCCGCTCTGATTGAAGCTCTGTGATGTGAACAGGGCATCTCCTAACAACTCTCAGCACCCTTCACTAACTACACTTCCCAGGATTCTTTGGGAGAAGCCATGACTGTCTAAAGTGAAATAAAGGTCTGGTGTGCATGTGGCCAGGGGCATGTTTGGTTTAAATTTGGATGGGAACCTACATGTGCCTGCTGCAGAATAAAAAGGTGGTGGAAACCCTGAAAAACAACGATACTGTTCACAATGTTTTCCTTTTAGAAAGGAAAGGGGCTTCCCCTCTGCCCAATGCCCACCCACCCAATCTCCTCTGCTCCCCTCCACTCCCCTCCCCTTCCTGCCCTCCTCCTCCCCTCTCTACCCCTCCTCCAGGTCAGTTTCATCTATTCTAAGCATGATTGCACAGGAGTAAATAGCATGCAAATGATAAACCTGTGCTCTCTTCTTCCTCCCTCCTATCCCCTCCCTCTTCCCTCTTCCCTCCCCTTTTCTTCAACCCTCCCTTCCCCTCCACATCCCCTTTCAATAACCTCCTTCCCCTCCTCCTCCTTCCTCTCCCCTCTGCCCTTCCCCCTCCTCCATGGTCAGTTTTACCTACCCTAGGACTAGGACCTGGGAGACCAGTGTTTGAATCCCCACACAGCCATGAAACTCACAGGGTGACCTTGCGCCAGTCACTGCCTCTTACCTGCAGAGGAAGGCAATGGTAAACCACCTCTGAATACCGCTTACCATGAAAACCCTATTCATAGGGTTACCATAAGTTGGAATTGACTTGAAGGGAGTCCAATTCATTTTCAAGCATGATTGCACAGGAGTAAATCCCATTGAACTCAATAAGCATGCAAAAAATCAAACCTGCTCTCTCCTCCTCCTCCCTCCCATCACCTCCCTTTTGCCCCTCACCTCCCAATTCCCTCCTTCCCCCTCCCCTTCCAATCCCCTCCTTTCCCCTCCCCCTCCTTCTGCTCGCCTTTCCCCCTTCCTCCTTCCCTCTCTTCTCCCCTCCCCTCCCCCATGGTCAGTTTTAACTATCCTAGCCATGATTGCTTGGGAGTAAATTCCAGTGAACTCAGTAAGCATGCAAATGATCAGACCTGCCTTTCCCCTCCCTTTCTTCTTTCTCTTCCTCCTCCCTTCTTCCTCCCCTCCCCTCTTCCTTCTTCCTTCTTCCTCCTCCCCTGCCCACTCCAGGCTTTGCTCCCTATGGTCAGTTTTACCTATCCTAAGCATGATTGCACAGGAATAAATAAACTCAATAAACATGCAAATGTTCAAACCTGCCTTCCTCCTCCTCCTCCTGCCTGCTCCCCTCCCCCTGCTCCCCTCCCCCTGCTCCCCTCCCCATCGCCTATGGTCAGTTTCACCTATTTTAAGCATGATGATGATGATGATCATCATCATCATCATCATTACATTTATATACCACCCCATTGCAGGGGAGTAAATCAAACTGAACTCAATAAGCATGCAAATGATCAATCCATTCTCAGCAAACTTGGACAGGATCCCATTTCTTACCTCCCAGATTAAAAAGCAGAGAAATTCACTAATAGGCAAAAAACCTTGCAGTTTAAGAACGTACCTATAGCCAATAAATATTTCCATCAAACTTTAAAAAGCAGGTAAATAGGGCAGCTATAGTGAATGCACCAGGGGAGCAGAAGATCTGACCTCCTTTCTGAGATATTGTACTACCCTACACATTTGTCAAAATGCAAACACAATTTGGGTTGCTCTTTCACAGTCCAATCCACTTGCTGTGTAGCTTGGAAGAATTTGGTAACTTTGGTAACTTGTGCCTCTGAGCGTTCTTAAACCGCAAGGTGTTTTGCCTATTAATTAATTGCATTTCAAGGTACCAGACAGTAACTTTGTCTGAATTCAGGAGAACCCCATGTGAATATAAACAGGCTATTGGATAAATACAGTCATTCATTCATTGGCAATCACTTGTGGCTGAGTAAGACTGTTTTCCAGGGTAAGGTCTTTAACAATGGGTCCGTAAGTGACTGTGGAGGCCAATTCTGGATCCACACAGTCTCCCACAGTGAGGACATAGGTTTCCAGATGGAAGATGGTCAGGATGAGGATTTGCTTGACGTGCCTTCCGCTTAGCTCATTTGTCCCTCTCACCCTGTACTTGTGCTTCTTCAAAGTCCATAGCACCTTTGATAATGGCCGACCTTCAATTGGGACACTCATGGACCAAGGCTTCCCAATTCTCAATGCTCATGTTAAATTTTTTTAAATTAGCTTTGAGAATGTCTTTAAACCTCTTTTGCTGTCATCCGATATTCCATTTTCCATCCTTAAGTTGGGAGTAAAGTAGCTGCTGTGAATGATGGTGATCAGGCATTTGAACAACATGGCCGGTCCAGCGAAGTTGATGTTGGAGGATCATTGTTTCAACACTGGTAGTCTTTGTTTCTTCCAATAAGCTAACATTAGTCTGCCTATCTTCCCAAGTAATTTGCAGAATTTTCCGAAGGCAGCTTTGGTGGAATTTTTCAAGAAGTTGGGAGTGGCATTTATAGATGATCCATGTTTCACAGGCGTACAGTCAGGTCGGTAGTACAATGGCTTTGTAAATAAGCATTTTGGTCTCCCTGTGAATATCCCGATCCTTGAACACTCTACACTTCATTCAGGAGAATGCGGCACTTGCAGAGCTCAGACGATGCTGAATTTCAGCGTCGATGTCAGCTTTTACAGAGAGATGGCTGCCAAGACAAGAAAAGTGATCAACATTCTCCAGTGTCACACCATTAAGCTGGATTGATGGCGCTACAGAGGGATATTGAAGTTCTATGACAGAGGTTGTAATGCATATTGAAGTTCTATGACAGATTGAATGGATCACTTTGAGAGCCATTGTTATCCAAAATTGTTGCCGTCATGTTGTCATGGAGGAGTCGCAAAATATTCACAAAGTTATCAGTGCATCCAGTTTTCAGAAGGATGGTCCAGAGAGCAGTTCGACTTACAGTATCAAAGGCCTTAGTCAGATCAATAAACGCCATTTACAGAGGTTGGTTTTGCTCCCTGAATTTTTCTTGAAGCTGTCGTGCAATGAAGATCATGTTATGTCCCCCTGGAAAGGCGGAAACCATTTTGGGATTCAGGGAGGATGTCTTCTGAGATAGGTAGGAGGCGATTTGTGAGGATCCTTGCAAGGATTTTACCTGCAGTAGCTAGAAGAGAGATGCCTCGATAGTTCCCACAATCTGTTCTATCACCCTTCTTGAAAAGAGTGATAATTATGGCATCCCTAAAGTCTTCTGGAATCTCCTTCCTCATCCAGATTTTTCCGATGAGTTTATGAAGTTGTTGTGTAAGTTCAGGCCCACCTTCTTTAAAGACTTCAGCAGGAATCCCATCAGGTCCACTAGCTTTGTTATCCTTCATTTGATTAATGGCTTTACTGACTTCATAGGGGATACTGCAAGCTCATCTCTAATTTGTTGTTGTGGGATCTGCAAGAAGACTTCATCAGCCACAATAGAGTTACGATTAAGGAGGTCGTGGTAATGCTCTTTCCAACGCAGTGCAATAGACTCTTTGTCCTTTAGAAGTTTGGTACCATCTATTGAACGTAAGGGATTTGTACCATAATTTGTTGGTCCATAGATGGCCTTTGTGGCATTAAAAAAGCCCTGTGCATCATGAGCAACTGCAAAATGCTGGATTTCTTGAGCTTTCTTTATCCACCAGGGGTTCTTAAGTTCTCTAGTTCTTCTTTGGACCTCAGCCTTTGCACTGGCATAGATGTTTTTCTTAGCAGCACAGTTAATGTCTTTTTGCCATATCTGGAAGCCTTTCCTTTTCTTGTCAATGATATGTTCAATCTCACTATCATTCTCATCAAACCAGTCCTGATGTTTCTTAGTTTGGTATCCAATAGTTTGTTCATGCTGCAATAATGGAAGCCTTCAGTTTAATCCAGTGTTCCTCGACGTTTTCAGGGAGTTCCGTAGGTAAATGTTTCTTGAGAGTTGTTTGAAAGCAATCTCACTTAATAGGATCTTGAAGAGCATGGATGTTCATTTTACACCTTGGTTTTCTTCCTTGGAGCCTATGTTGAGGAACAATATTAATGGCTATAGTGGATCGAATTAATCGGTGATCTGTCCAGCAGTCATCGGCGCTCGTCATGGCCCTGGTGAGGAGTACATCATGACCATCTCTGGCACGGACAATATAAACAGGCTATTGGATAAATACAGTATCTCTAGCTGGATAGGGAATCATGCATATAACCAGGGGCTGTTCTTAGATCCCTGCCTAGGGATGGGTGAATCTGTCAGTTTTGGTTTCTTTCAGTTTATCATTTTTCCGATCTTAAATTCAGTTCTCCACATTTCCACATAACCTTGCGTTTTTTAAAAAAAACACATCCTCAAGAAAATTCATTATCATTTTAGTGTGAACTTCTAATGTACACATTATTTGTATGCAATTTCTCCTAATATACACATTTTAGGAAATCAGTTTTGCATAATATAATATATTTTGCATATTATTTTCACACATATATAAATTTTTATGCAGACTTTATCCTAGTATGTGCATTTCTGTACACATTCCTTCTCTGGTGAACTGCATGGAAAAATTCAGAGAACTGCACATTTTGGACGATGGTTGTGTTTTGAGTCACATATTGTTTTAGGAAATACAAATTTGGTAGGTTCATCTTTAAATGCAAACTAAATTGAATTTCTTCTTCATCCCCTACCGCAGCCCATTGCAGGGATAGTCAGTTTCTATACAGTAGGGCCCTGCTTTACGGCTTTCCTCTTTACGGTGCTTCGTTCATGCGGCGGTTTTCAATCAGGGAAAGGCCCCGCTCTTACAGCGCTTGTTCCGCTAATATGGCGGGTTTTTTCTGTCGTGCACCATTTTGACATCATTTTGACATCATTTTTGTGCGACGCGGCCCATTATAGACTATGGGGCCTCGCTTTATGGCGATTTCCGCTTTACGGCGGAGTCCTGGTCCCTAACCCGCTGTATTAGTGGGGCCCTACTGTACCATATGATGGTGCTGCTGAGAAGCTTCACATATTTATTGTAACCACTGTCATTGCAACTTAACATTGCTACTGTAACCATTGTCCATTTACTGAGTGTGTCTGCACTTGTGTAAATGACCTGCTGCATCTTCTGGTGGTTTTTTTTTATAATATTGGTATTATCTGAATGTTGCAAACCTTGAGAGGGAGAGAAGCAAACTAGCCATCAACAATAGAAAGGGTTTGTCCTCATCTCACTGTCTACATGCCCTTGTAAGCAATTTGGAGGGTTCTGGCCTGGGGGATTACTGTCTTATTTCAGTTTACCTCCGTGTGCCCAATACTGCAAGGATCCTTTGATTTATTCCATTCAAGAAAGTTTATATTCCAAATGTATAGTCTCATGTCTTGTCAAATTCAAACCTTGGGGTTGAGATTTTTGTCTTCAGTACATTCTCCACAAGGCTTTAGGAAAACACTTTGTGGCACAGTGTGAATGTTATGTCTGCTTAGAATCATAGAGTTGGAGGGATCTTGTAGGCCATCTAGTCTAACCACCTGATCATGGGAGGAAATCCAGAGCATCCCCAACATCAATGCTTGAAAAGCTCTCAAAGTCAGGTGTAGCCAAAATGATGCCCACCAGATGTGGTCGGACTTACAACTCCCATCATCCCTGACCCTTGGCCATGCTGCTGGGGCTGCTATTTAGACCTAGCCAAAATAATTGTGAAAAGCAGAAACATACAGGGGAACAGAAACTGTGTTCAGAATACTCACCTGTAATGGGATACAATGAGCAGAAAAATGAAGTGCATAGAAGGTTTCTCAAAGTCAACAGCTAGATACCTGCTGTTTTCTTTCCATTTTATGAAAGTAGGTCACAGCGCAACTAATGGACATGACATATGTGCTAGTCACTTCTTATTTTTAGTTGCATTTATCCTCTTGTACTGAATGTGTTTACATGTCAGTGGTTTTGATAGGTGGTCTAAAGATATTTACCTTACTTCATATGTGGCTGCTCCTGAAGGAGTTGGTGCAGAGGTCAGAGAGAGTAGCCAGTTGCTTATATTGAAACAATTGTACCCACCCACCCCTAAAATAAAAATGAAAAGTTACAATAACTAAGGGCCTGCTAAGCCTTATGTGTCCACAGTGCTGATTACAATAAGAATGGATCGAGACTATTTATCAGCCAGACTGATTTTCTAATGGGATGCTATTCTTCTCAATTCAGTTAATCTGTCCATTTCTGCCTAAACAAGATATCTGAATAGGCACTTCCAAACAGAAGGAGGCTGAGAATTTTTACAGTATCGTGCCCAAAGATAATTCTTTCTTGCATAGAGGAAGGGGTGTAGCTCAGTGTTAGAGCATCTGCTTGGTATCCAGAAGGTTGCTGGTTTTGTTTATTGTTTATTTTATTTATTCATTTATTAAATTCATATCCTGCCTCCCATAAGGAGCCCGTGCTGGTTCAGTCCCCAGCATCTCCACATAGGGCTGGGAATGTCACATGTCTGAAACCCTGGAGAAGCTGCTGCCAGCCAGTGCAGATGAGCAAAATACACCAATGTATACACTCAGTATAAGGCAGCTTCCTAGTTTCAAAGAATCCCAGCAATTTATTTCTTTGAGAGCTTAAAACGGTGATTGTGGCACATTTGAGGGGCATCATCATTTTTCATTATAACTTAGTATCATCAGCCAGTGCTTTGGTCTAAAGCTGGTCTAAAGCTGTAATCCTATATGCAGATACCTGAGGGTGTCCCACTGAACTGAGTAGTCATAAAAACATAAGTAGAGCCCTGCTAGATCAGGCCAAAGGCCCATCTAGTCCAACATCCTCTTCTCATAGTGGCTAACCAGCTGTCTATGGGAAGCCCACAAGCAGGACCTGAATACAACAGCACTCTCCCCACTTGTATTTCCCAGCACAACATCACTTTCTCACCGGTGGTTTCCAGCAACTGGTATTCAGAAGCATACTACACAGTAGAGGTAGAACATAGCCATCATGGTGACTAGCCTTATCTTCCATTAATTTGTCTAACCCCACTTTAAGGCCATCCAAGTTGTGGGAGCGAATACCATTATTTAACCATGCACTGTGTGATGAAGTTCTTTCTTTTGTCTGTCCTGAATCTTCCAACATTCAGCTTCATTGGGTGTCCCTGAGTTCAGAGACAGGAAAAACCTCTTCCTCTCCACTTTCTTCACACCGTGCATAAATGTATGCACCTCCATCATGCATATCATTGTACTGTAAGTCTCTAATGCATATGATATATTCCAGGGGTGGGGAACCTATGGCCCTCCAGATGTTGATGGGCTTCAACTCCCATCACCCCTGACCACTGGCCATGCTGATGAGCTGATGGGAATTGGGATGCAACAATATCTGGTTCCGCACCACTGTGCTCAGTGATGGATACTCATCTCAGTTTTTACCCATTTTGCTCTGCCTCTCTGACTTTAGAGTAGCCTGTCCTTGTCAAATGGTCTTTAATAAATGGACAGTTGTACAAGTGTGTGTATGGCATTTTGGTAACCGGTTCCATCCTGAATCCGTGTGTATTCCTCATAAGGCCTGAAAAGAGCCCGACACATACTTGCAGAAGATCCTCTTCCTGTTCAGGAACCCTGGAACATAGGAACATAGGAAGCTGCCTTATACTGAGTCAGATCATTGGTCCATCTAGCTCATTATTGCCTACACTAACTGGCAGTGATTGTCCAGGGTTTTCTGCCATACTTGGAGATGCCAGGGATTGAATCTGTGACCTTCTCAATGCCAGGCAGATGGACTACCACTCAGCTATAGCCCTTCCTTTCCAGGATTCCCAAATGTCCTGTGAATCATCTATGCCTACAGCTGTACACGTGGGGCTCTCTTTGGACCTTCAAGTCAATGTGAGTAAGGATGGGAAGAACCTGCTACTGCATTGCCACACCCCATTTACACACATTCATTCAACACATGAAGAATATCAGAAAGGGGCTCATATGAGGGATTTATTGATCCCACTCAGGTTTAAGGCTTAAACATGCTGGACTGGATCAATACAAAAGGCCTTACAAAAAAGAAATATAAGAAATAAAAAGTGGGTTTTGAAGAGGTTTGAAGGCAAAGGTGTCCACAGAGAGAGTTACAGCCATAAGAGGCATCAAGGGAGTATGAGTGGTGGTCTTTAAGAGAACAGGAGAATTTTGAGCAGTTTCAAGTGATCTAAGTGCATTCGAGGATTTAAAGGCATGGGCATTGATAAAATGGGAACTAAGAGCAAATTGCAACCCAACTTCAGTCTGAAATATACGGAGAATCAAAGCTGTTTTGAAGAATTATGTTTTGGCAAAAAAAGGGTTTTTTTCTCAGCTTGAAAATTACATTTTCACCAAGCAATCATGCCACATACATTTGTTTCATTCCTCTAACCAGATAGCTTGATATCCTAGGTTGCACCATAGGCTGTCAAGGTAAGTGTTCTTGTGTAAAGGGATAAAAACACCTTCTGAGGTCATCTATTGCAGAGGCCACATTTAACAATGTATACAACAGGATCTTCAAATCAATTATACATCCCTCACCTTCTTTATCTTGCTTAACTGATTTATCCTATTAATTGATGTGCCACTTATGAAATGCCGCCGAAGTTAAACAATGAATTGAGTTGTTTACTGAGGACCCCTCTGTGCATTTCTTTCTAATTTGCTAAATGATTGGCAGTCTCTTCTGTAGAAGCAGTAGGGAGAAGAGTTTTTTCTTCAGATAAACATTCCGAAGAGGGTCAAACTTGACTTTAAATACATAACTGACACCAAAATGTGTACTCTAGCTTCCCCTAAATCTCAGTGTAACATCTGCTTCAAGAAATATGTGACTTTGCATCATCATGGCAAGTGTTTCCCTTCTCTCCATCCCCTGGTAACCAATAATGTGGAGCAAGAGCAATGATACTCCTGCTATGGTAACATTGCATCACGCATTTCCCAACTTTGCATTACAGTGAGAGCAAGGGCTAAAGCCTCAATAATTGTGTTGGGGCCTATTCTCCATGAAACACATGGATCAAGGGGTCTTCAATGTACCACTCACCCAGGAGGGGCCTACACTTACCATGCAGGGTTCCCAATCACATGGAGCCTTTGTGTAGACAGCAGTACACACAAAGACTCCCTTTTGACAGACTTTTGCTTCAATCCACAAACATTGGAGGTGGGACAGGAGGAACATACAATAGTGTGAGAACTTCTTACGTAGATGACTTATAATGTCCTTACTTCAACTCACTAATATTCACTTGAAGCAGCCAATGTTCAGAAGGTTATGAATTTCTTGGCTCCACCTTTGATTTTATTGAATATCAGTTCTAGTCTAGATTATAAGGCATATGGGTAGAATAATTTAAATGCAAGAAGAAAGGCAATGAAGAAATTAGCAAATTCATGCCCTCCAGTGGGCTGCAAAGAAGGTTTAAATCTGTTTTGTGATCTGAAGTCCCATTATGTATCATTCAAAAAGTGTAAAGTCCCATAAAATACAAACTGACCACTTTTAAAGATATATCCCCCCAAAAACAGTCTTAACAACATAAAACCATCCCATAAATCATTCATAAACATTTAAATAAAATAATGGTTTATCTGAATGCAATTTCTTTCCCATTTTCTCCCTTCAAATTATGAGTTGCATGTATTTTATGGAAATATTATTTTCACTTTCCTTTATACTTTACTTTTTTACCATTAGCCATTAAGTAGAGCAAAAATGCTACCGGTTCACACGCAGGACCAGCCAGACAGGCACAGTTTGTAGTCTCGATGCATGGATGAGGTGATGGTGTAGGGAGGAGGAGTTTGGATTTGTTAGGCACTGGGGAACATTTTGGGAAAGCCGGGCCTGTACAAAAGGGACGGGCTCCACTTGAACCAGAATGGAACCAGACTGCTGGCACTTAAAATTAAAAAGGTGGCAGAGCAGCTTTTAAACTGACTGGGGGGGGGGAAACCCGACAGGAGCTGAGGAAGGTCCGGTTCAGAATAAACCTCCCCTCCGGGATAAAGACCAAAGAAATGATGAAATTTTAAAAGGGGTAGGCCTAGAAGTAGGCATTGTGAGAGCAGGGGCACAGGATATCAATTCAGAAGGGCAAAATTGCCACAGGCCAAACCAAAAGTGCCAAAGACACTTGAAGAGAGACACTGCTTACAAGTGCCTGTACGCTAATGCTAGGAGCCTCCAAACCAAGATGGGAGAACTGGAGTGCTTGGTCTTAGAGGAGAGCATTGATATAGTGAGCATAATGGAGACCTGATGGAATGGAGAAAACCAGTGGGATACGGTTATCCCTGGATATAAACTATATCGGAAGGACAGGGCAGGACGTATTGGTGGCGGAGTTGCTCTATATGTGAAAGAAGGCATTGAATCCAGCAAGCTCGAAACCCCAAAAGAGGTGGACTCCTCCACAGAATCGTTGTGGGTGGTGATACCATGCCCCAGGAGGGATTTAATACTAGGAACGATCTATCATCCCTCTGATCAAAATGCTCAGGGAGACCTTGAGATGAGATATGAAATTGAGGAAGCATCCAAACTAGGAAATGTGGTAGTAATGGGTGATTTCAACTACCCAGACATAGACTGGCCGCATATGTGTTCCAGTCACGACAAAGAAGCAAAATTTCTAGATATTCTAAATGACTATGCCCTAGACCAGTTGGTCATGGAACCGACCAGAGGGATGGCAACCCTGGACTTAATCCTCAGTGGGGACCGGTACCTGGTGCGAGATGTAAGTGTTGTTGAACCGATTGGGAGCAGTGACCATAGTGCTATTAAATTAAACATACATGTAAATGGCCAATTGCCAAGAAAATCCAACACGTTCACATTTGACTTCAAAAGAGGAGACTTCACAAAAATGAGGGGATTGGTAAAAAGAAAGCTGAAAAACAAAGTCCAGAGGGTCACATCACTCGAAAATGCTTGGAAGTTGTTTAAAAACACTATATTAGAAGCTCAACTGGAGTGCATACTGCAGATCAGAAAAGGTACCGCCAGGGCCAAGAAGATGCCAGCATGGTTAACGAGCAAAGTCAAGGAAGCTCTTAGAGGCAAAAAGTCTTCCTTCAGAAAATGGAAGTCTTGTCCGAATGAAGAAAATAAAAAGGAACACAAACTCTGGCAAAAGAAATGCAAGCAGACAATAAGGGATGCCAAAAAAGAATTTGAGAAGCACATTGCTAAGAACATAAAAAACAACAACAACAAATCTATAAATACATTCAAAGCAGGAGACCATCAAGGGAGGCGATAGGACCCTTGGGATGATAAGGGAGTCAAAGGTGTACTAAAGAACGATAAGGAGATTGCAGAGAAGCTAAATGAATTCTTTGCATCCATCTTCACAGTGGAAGATATAGGGCAGATCCCTGAACCTGAACTAACATTTGCAGGAAGGGATTCTGAGGAACTGAGACAAATAGTGGGAACGAGAGAGGAAGTTCTAGGCTTAATAGACAATATAAAAACTGACAAATCACCGGGCCCAGATGGCATCCACCCGAGAGTTCTCAAAGAACTCAAATGTGAAATAGCTTATCTGCTAACCAAAATATGTAACTTGTCCCTCAGGTCCTCCTCCATGTCTGAGGACTGGAAAGTGGCAAATGTAACGCCAATCTTTAAAAAGGGATCCAGGGGGAGGGGGACCCCAGAAATTACAGGCCAGTTAGCTTAACTTCTGTCCCTGGAAAACGGTAGAAAGTATTATTAAAGCTAGATTAACCAAGCACATAGAAGAACAAGCCTTGCTGAAGCAGAGCCAGCATGGCTCCTGCAAGGGAAAGTCCTGTCTCAGTAACCTATTAGAATTCTTTGAGAGTGTCAACAAGCATATAGATAGAGGTGATCCAGTGGACATAGTGTACTTAGACTTTCAAAAAGCGTTTGACAAGATACCTCACTAAAGACTTCTGAGGAAGCTTAGCAGTCATGGAATAAGAGGAGAGGTCCTCTTGTGGATAAGGAATTGATTAAGAAGCAGAAAGCAGAGAGTAGGAATAAATGGACAGTTCTCCCAATGGATGGCTGTAGAAAGTGGAGTACCTCAAGGATCGGTATTGGGACCTGTACTTTTCAACTTGTTCATTAATGACCTAGGATTAGGAGTGAGCAGTGAAGTGGCCAAGTTTGCTGACGATACTAAATTGTTCAGGGTTGTTAAAACAAAAAGGGATTGTGAAGAGCTCCAAAAAAACTCTCCAAACTGAGTGAATGGGCGGAAAAATGGCAAATGCAATTCAATATAAACAAGTGTAAAATTATGCATATTGGAGCAAACAATCTGAATTTCACATATACGCTCATGGGGTCTGAACTGGCGGTGACCGACCAGGAGAGAGACCTCAGGGTTGTAGTGGACAGCACGATGAAAATGACGACCCAGTGTGCATCAGCTGTGAAAAAGGCATGCTAGGGATAATTAGGAAAGGTATTGAAAATAAAACAGCAGATATCATAATGCCTTTGTATAAATCTATGGTGCGGCCACATTTGGAATACTGTGTACAGTTCTGGTCACCTCATCTCAAAAAGGATATTATAGAGTTGGAAAAGGTTCAGAAGAGGGCAACCAGAATGTTCAAGGGGATGGAGCGACTCCCTTATGAGGAAAGGTTGCAGCATTTGGGGCTTTTTAGTTTAGAGAAAAGGCGGGTCAGAGGAGACATGATAGAAGTGTATAAAATTATGCATGGCACTGAGAAAGTGGATAGAGAAAAGTTCTTCTCCCTCTCTCATAATACTAGAACTCGTGGACATTCAAAGAAGCTGAATGTTGGAAGATTCGGGACAGACAAAAGGAAGTACTTCTTTACTCAGCGCATAGTTAAACTATGGAATTTGCTCCCACAAGATGCAGTAATGGTCACCAGCTTGGATGGCTTTAAAAGAAGATTAGACAAATTCATGGAGGACAGCGCTATTATTGGCTACTAGCCATGATGGCTGTGCTCTGCCACCCTAGTCAGAGGCAGCATGCTTCTGAAAACCAGTTGCCGGAAGCCTCAGGAGGGGAGAGTGTTCTTGCACTCGGGTCCTGCTTGCGGGCTTCCCCCAGGCACCTGGTTGGCCACTGTGAGAACAGGATGCTGGACTAGATGGGCCACTGGCCTGATCCAGCAGTCTCTTCTTATGTTCAAAACCAAACATACACCTACATAATTAAATAAATAGAATTAACTAAATAAAAGAAAGTTCGTATCACATCAACAGCCAAAGTGACTGGTAGAAGAACATCCTTTTAGATTTGCTTTTCATTTTACATAATAAAATATAACATATTTTTTTTCAGCTGTGGCATTAATCTGAGATCAAATAAGATAGGGTAGTATAGTTTACAGTGGGATGAGACAGTAAATGAAAGGTCTATATTGTATTGGTTTTTTTATTTTAGATGTGCTATTGCATTGTTTGCATGTTTAAAATAAATGAAATTAATGTACTAGTTTGGATTAATTGTCTTTAAATTCATTCATTGTCTTTAGATTCAATATCAGTAACAGTCTAGTTTAGGGGTTCTGAAACTGTGGTCCATTGACCGCCAGTGGTCCACGAGCTTCATTCAAGTGGTCCATGGTGTGTCTGATTTGTGGTTGAAGACAGGAGACAGCATTAAATAGTCATATTAATTTTTAATTGTATTTTTATTGCTTCTTTTATTTCTTATATTTTGTTTTATTTTGTTACAATTTGAATTCTATGAATCCTATGGAATTCAACTTGCAGTATGATCAAATGCCATGTGTAAGAAATACAAGAAGCAATAAAAATAAAAATGATACAGCGTATAGTACAGGGCATTACAATTGCTACAACAGGCAGAAAAATCATGTGGGGGAAAAAAGTTTGGGAAACACTAGTCTAAGTAGAAACAATTTGTCTTTTTAAAAAGACGTATAGACATTTTGCCAGTAACTTTTTCATTTTTTAAAAAAGTTTGAATATGATTGAACTATTTGAAATGCATTGACTTGTATGTGTGGTGGTACATAAATATTTGCCTATCACTACAGATAAATGAGGGAGTGAAAAATGATGTTTCTTTGAGGAAAACAGGTCTGAAAAGGAATGCTACCAAACAGAATGCTATGAAGTAAGACTGACTGAACCCCCCTGTTTCTTCAAGATTTATTGATTCATAACTAGCTATAAGAAATCCATCTGTGCTCTATTAACTTAAACACTATCTGTTTCACTCTAGCACCTTATCATGTAGCCACAGATATAATGCTGATGAATAGGATGACAGCTATCTACTGTCTATCTACAAAATTTAAATTAAGCACAGATAATCCTTCCATCTTTTTCATTCCCATTGTTAGACAGTTTTGCTACTCTTGCTACTTGCTCAAAGCACAGCAAGTTTAACAGATGTCTGTGTAGCCGAATCAGTAGCTGAAAATGAGAGGCAAATTAGATGTGACATTTGTCATGTGGTTTGCCCTTGTGTAGTAGATTTTTCTTTAGCAAGTAGCCCGGGCAGAATGGGGAGGGGAGCCAGATCTGGGCCATTATGTTGAGGAAGGGAGCTTAAAATAGGGAAAGTCTGTGGCTCAGTGGTAGAGCACCCACTTTGCATGTAGAAGGCCCTAGGTTCAGTTCCTGGCACCTGCAGGTAAGGCTGGGAGAGACCTCTGTCTGAAACCCTGGAGAATCACTGCCAATCAACATGTAGACAATACTCTGCTAGATGGACCAATGGCATATGGCAGCTTCTTTTGTTCCTATGTTATTCCTAATTCTATACCTCTGTGGTTCTAATCAGAATCGGCCTCCGCACTTGCTATTCACAAAAGGAGGAAAGCTCCCATTGTCACCAATGGAAGCTTCCCTCCCACTACAAATAGAAGGAACTGGGGGGATTCTAATCAGGACTGTGATGGGGAGGGAGGATTAAAGGCCCCCTGCTCCATGCCATGATCTTGAGCCACCTCAGCTACCCTTGTATATCAGGATAGGGAAAAAATAAAGTTGGTGGCTATCACGACATCTTGTGGGAGTGAATTACATAGCTTAACTATGTTCTGCATCAATGCACAGAAGAAATGGCCATGTTTTTCTGGCACAAGATGACATGCCCATCCACCCACATTTCATTACAGTCAAAGGAACTACACAGAGAAATATTTAGCACACCAGTGTTTTAGATCTCATTTTGAAGTATTAGGCCCTTGATATTTACTTTTCCTGCAAAAAAAGGCTTAACATTCAGGACTGGATTTTAGACTAATCAGATCAGACAAATAAACATTGAGGTTTCTTACTGGATTTGCTGGCATATTTATGCCTTCAAATTCAATACAGTAGGGCCCCACTCATATGGCGGGTTAAGTTCCAGACACCTGCCAAAAAGCAAAAATTGCTGAAAAGTGGAACACCGACAATAAAATGGCACCCAACGCCCTTCTCAGAGTGCGTCATGCCAAAAAACGCCAAAAAAGCGGAACAAGCACCTTATGAGTGGGGCCCTTCTGTAATTGAAAACCACCATATTAGTGGAATGCTGAGAAGCGGAACGCCAAAAAGCAGGGCCCTACTGTACAAATTGTCCTGCAGAGTGAATTCAACCGGTTCTTAATGGGAATGCCAAGGCAGAGCTGTTGTTAGACAAAACATGAGCTGAGTCATCAGATTCTGAAAGAGAAGGTAGTCAAGAGCAATAAGCCAATCTGAGCTGCGTATATTCTTAATGCCTATTTAGGGGTTGTCTTTTATCTATACCTGCTGTGCCTTATGGGGGGGACTAAGAGAAAAGTTTCTGATGATATTCTCAGATTATGGACAGGCACATGTGGAGCTAGGTGATCTGGTTAATACTACTTTTGAGGAGTGGGATTTGTAGAGGGAATCATTATGAAGGAAAAGGATTAACCCCTTTCTGCCATAGCTATGACCTGATCCAATAAAATAAAGCAACACTCACCAGTTTTCTACATGATATGTCGTTTGAGTCATCTGTACAGTTATCCTTGAAGTCCTGAGAGTTCACTGAGGATAACAAAAAAGTCTATCTGAAAAGGAGTCAATAGAATGACCCTGGAATAACAATATGTGCTGATACAACTTGGGCAGAAGACCTTATCAAGTTTTCCCTGTCCACTCTCATTAGTACAAAAGCTTCCTGAGCTTCTTGAGACATGCACATACCAAAAGCCAAATGTGTGAAGAGATGCCACCAAAATGTACTGCACTGGTGGCAGTATTTGTTGCTGTTATAGTCCTATCTATGATGACTCATTTATATATGCAAGCATCATCTGATGCTTCCATCATCAAGTGATGAATATGTGCATGTGGACCTGCCCTTTGTCATTTTGGGTTCTGTAGTATACATCTGATGGAGCATGAATGCTAGATAATAGGAGTAACAACATCAGAGCCAGGCACATTCAAAGTGCATGATTTCTCCAAGCAATACTGCAACTTAATAAAAAAGGAAACAGTTTAATACATTAAGTTCTCCACTTTTAAAGCCTGCATGGTGTGTGACCCTCAAATCTCATGGACAGTCTCTTCCCATATGAGCTCAATTGTCTGCTGAAGTCCATTTAACAGGCTTTAGTGTCTGTGCCATATTTGCAGCAAAGAAGAACAACAGCCTCAAATATTATTTTTATTAATTAATTTATGTACCACTTAATGCCAAAATAGACTTCTAAGTGGTTTACTTAGAAGTTACACAAACATTCCAATATAAATTCCTATAATAAAAATACAAAATAAAACAAGCTCATTATAACACAGGAAGTAGGACTTCTGCCATGGCTTGTCCACAGTAGACATGTCTACATGTAGAGGTTAGGAGCACATCAACCTCTGTCTTGTCTTTTCATATGGGCTGCAGGACCTATCTTTTCAGGTTGCTTTTTTCTGAAGTCTTTCTTTGGTTGTTTAGTTTGACCATTGGAATGTGTTGATGTTGTGGCTGTTTTATCTGTATGTTTTAATTGTTGTCTCAAAGTGCTTTACAAGGACTGGCACCAGCAGCCTCCACTCCAAATTTTCTGCAGTGGTAGCCAAATACCAACAAAATTCACATTTGAAGTTTGTAGACTTCATATTGTACCTAAGCAAAGCATAGCAACTTATCCAGCCATTATGTTCTTATGTACTACCAATACATCACAAAACACAATCAACAGTGACATGCTTAAATCAGCTTGAATCATTATGAAACTCTGAGGATATCCTGGAGCTTTATGATCAAATGTCAAGCAGCAATGGGAGATTTACAGAGCTTTCATCATAAGGAATTCAGCACCAATTTTACATCAAAGGGCTGTGTGCACAGGATTATGACACAGAATAACTCTCATCCAGTAGATGGAATGCCCACCCTATTTGCTGTTAACCTTCCAAGGGAGGCATTCAATAGTTTAAAAACTATGATTTGAATTGACACAGCTGAAAACTTTGGATGGAAAGGATTAAAACTATGCCAACTACTTCCAAGAGTCTGGTGATATAGGTGATGAGTCAATGAGGTGCACTTCTTGAGGCAACATCAAAACTAGCATTCTGTAGATGTTAAAGTTCAGGTTAAGAAGGTCACTAAATGTACAGCGAGGTAGGTCTAAGCAATTCTTGTGGAGTTCTTTATTTAAACCAGTAGCACTGAATACAGATTTAGAAGATCCTTGAGAAACTTGGACATGAGTAATGGAGCCATTCTGTCTGTGTATTTTAAAGAAGAATGATTGACATGGGAAAGTGACCTTGAAAAAGTGTTCAGAAACTTCAACTAGTGCAAAATGCTGCAGTCAGAATGCTGATTCTGCTTTGAATGCTTTGAATCTATCTATCACACCATTTCTTTGTGACCTACAGTGTCTGCTGATTAGTCTCTGGGCTCAATTCAGGGTGCTGGTCTTATCTTTTAAAGAGTAAACAAAAGCCTGAGATAAAGAAAATAATCCTTGATCAAAAAACAAAGAGAAAAAAATCAAGATCTAAACAAACTTAACACGATGTGAAAATAAGTGGTGAAGTATAAACATATACCTGGTATAAGACAGAATACGCCAATTTGCCCAAAATAAAATGCATAAGCACTTGAAGGGGTATGCTGTGGATGGTTACTTTAAAAGCAAAATATGCACATACCAACCAATATCAATAGTAAAGATGTACAATTACAAAAATATGGCAATAACATACAGAAAATATACAACAAATGGTCAACTGATGTACAAAATAAGCCATGTATAAATGAAATGCACAACAAAAGTTAGTAAGTATGACAAGGGTGCTGGGCGTGTTTCGACTTAACGAAAGTCTTCATCAGTGGCTTCTCTTTATGTGTAGGTTCAATTTGTGCAATTCTTAAAAATACAGTTACAAATACAAATTAAAAACTTTAATTGAAAATGTATAACCACATTTATGAACACTCAATACTAAAATATACTATGCAAAAAACTTACCAAATCAATTATACTGCTGCTGCAGATGACATATATAAATGTTATAAGGCAATCCTTTTATAAGGCATCATAATGTAAGCCTATATGAACATAGTTAATAATTAGATTCCAATTTAAAAGACAAGTTTTATTTAATTTTTTTTTAAAAAAAATATCAAAATTATCAAAACAGGTATAAACTCACTCAATAATACAATGAGGCTTTAATTTTACAGTATATTTCTAAATCGACTTCTGATTTCCTTTTGGACACAGATGACCAAATTCCCCAGTTCTACCTACTCCCTAAGATACACAAAAATACCCATCCTACACCAGGCAGACCTATTGTGTCGGGTTGTGGTTGCATATTTGAACCATTAGCTGTGTACATAGATTATTGTCTTAAACCGTTTTTGGGTAAAATAGCTGCATATTTGGAGGACACAGGAGACTTTTTGAATTTTTTAAATAATACAGTTCCACAACCCACAGACCGTTGGCTGGTGACTATGGATGTGACAGCATTGTAAACCAATACACCTCAGGATGAGGCTATCTATGTTATTACTGAGATTACTGAGACTCCCAGCCAGGCTCTCCTCCCCACTGTGCTATACCAGCTGTTGTGCATGTAGAAAAAGCTTAAAAGCTCCTTAAGTGTCTGAAAGCATCAAATTGTCCAATGAAACACAACATAAGGTCCTAGGAGATGCTAAGACTCCCATGTTTTGTAGATTCCAGGTAACAGTTGAAAGGCACACAATGCAGCAACTTTGCTGAGGCCAAGCAGGTTTGAGTCTGATCACTGCCCAGATGAAAGATCCCATGTATGCCAATTTGAATTCCATGGAAGAAATGTGTACTATAAATTAGATAAAGACATTGTCATGTTGATTTTTTTGCCAGTTTAAAATAGAACAGGAGATTGTGCGATTTGCCAGACAAAGAGGCCAAGGACCAGCTTGCCAGCTGAAGAAAGGAGGAAATATATTCCATTTTGTGGACAGTTTTTTAAAAGCGTGTTTTTGTAAATGCAGCATCTCACTCTTCAATCAACATCTCATCATATCAGGGAAAACCTAATACATTTTCAAGGGCACTGCAAGGTCTTTGAGGAACAGATGGCCCCAGAAAAATCCTATCTCAAAACACGGAAGCAGGTTGAGGGAGTGGAATCACATCAGCCCGGAGATACAGCTGAGCATCCTGAAAGGTTGTTAAACAAATTATCACAAGCTGAGAACATAACCAAGAAACAGATGCAGTCACTAATTGCTCATTTGAACTTTGCCTATAAGACTATTCCTGTAGGAACATAATTTTCCCCCTGTAAATTAAATTGATGCTGAGCTCTCAACAAGTTACATGAGGACATCAGAGGCAATTATGCCTGATGCTACTGATGCTGTACACTGGCACAGCAAATGCATAACTTGCATTATGGACCAATTTGGTTTTCAATGTGGAACAAATAAAATTGCTTATATATTTTAAGACTTATGCACTCTGAGTGCTACCCATCCAACTCTTCTCCCTTTTCTGGGTAAGAAGTGCCCATTCCCTCCCATCCCTTCCCTGCTGATTGCTCCTCCTCCTCCTCCTCTATCCAAGTGAGTGGGGTTTTTGTCGGAAGGGTCACATTGAGGAGTCTTCTGCTTTTGTATCTGTGGTGTTTCCAGCCTCACTTCTGCCTTCACAGCTGAGAATGAATGGGACTAGTTTCAGGGGGAGGAGCTGATCGGACAGTTTAGTGGCATCAGAGTCCCATCAGGCACCACCCAGCAGTGTGGACAAGGAAACATCTACATAGATTTTGGAGGCAGTGGTGCTGAAACCTCTAGTACATGTGGCCCACAGAGTGCAAACTTGCATACAGAAATAGAAATAAGGCCCTACTGCAGACAAGCCCTAACCTAGGATTGCATGCTGCTTACATTGAATAGACACACAACCCATTCCCTCTTCTTATTGAATATCTCTTTATTATGGTGGCTGGGTGAAAATGAGAACAGAGCTACTGTACTTTTAGTTGTGCTGAAGGGAGAAATAGACTGGCCATTATTCTTAATCTATTTAAGACAACCCCTTATATTTATTTTTTATTTAACAACATTTATATACTGTTTGATTATAATAATAAAACTTCTATGTGGTTTATCCTTATCTCCTGCCCTGTATTTATGGGGCTATCTTTCCTTTCCCACTAATTTTATGCCAACTGTTAAAGAGCTTCATCTATTACTGATAGGTATTTTAATACCGAGACTTTGATGTTACCATATTTTTATTGTTTTATAGAGTGTGCATTGTTCTGATGGGACATACTAAGACAAGAGATCTACTTATGCAGTGTATCTGTGTCTGGAGTGAAACACTCATTGTGCCACATAATAGTTGCCATGTGCTCCTATTGACAGATGCAATGCTGTCCAATAAGATGATGATAATAGTAAGCATTACAGAAGATGGTGAGTAATTGTACTTTGTGCTATTTCTTTATTGCCTTCCACTGTCTATAAATGTGAGCACAGAGCTTGATGATGCCTGGCAAGCCTGACTCATAATGGTTCATAAATCCAAGCATATCTGAGGATTATTTATATTTTACATCATATTTAGGACTAAGAAGTAGAGCTAGGCAAACCCTGTCAGTTCTAATATGAAAATAATCTGGACCTACCAGATGATTTTGCTAGATGTCAACTGGATGCTTCAAAAGAATCTGGTTAGGTCTTGATTATTCTGGATAATTGCATGCTATTTGGAAGATGTGCAAATCTCCCCTTCCCATACTACTCAGAGAGGCAGTTTATACATTCACCAGAATGAAAACTTTCACTGGCCTGTACCTCTTGAAGCTGTGGGTGGAGAATTATCAGCAATAAACAAACCTGAAGGCTCTTAGGTAGAGATCCTAGTAGTGTTTGTGAAGAAGGCTTGACAATCAATCACTTGTCTTTTTAAAATTTCCATTTCTCTGGCCCCACAAACTAAAATCTCAATTCCATGGCTTTCTGTCACATAACAAGCATCACTCCCATGCAATTCCCCCTCTCTGGTTAGTCCTGCCCACTAGGAATCGAAACATTTCCCATTCAAATCTCCTAAGCCCAAAGAGGGAAATCTGTGGTCCTCCAGTTGATGTTGGACTCTCAACTCCCATCAGCCCCAGCCAGCATGGCCAATGGTCAGGGATGATGGCAGTTGTAGTCCAGCAACATCTGGAGGACCACCAGTTTCCCAACCCTGTCATGTCTACCTATTTGAGTAGTTGGGGAAATGTTAACAGCTCGTTTCCTCAAGTTGCTTTGCCTCTGTGCTTTGGTTACCTAAAGATGGATTATGTCAATCCCCTCCTACAGAGTCTCTAGAGATAAAGACACAGCCATCTTCCTAGGTACTCAGTCTTTCATCTTTTGTCATCATGAAACACCAGTGGGAGACTCTTGTGTTTTGTAAGAAACATCTCTTTAGAATTGTGTAATGTAGGGTATTATTTAGAGCAACTTTCACCAACCTGGTATCCTCCAGATGTTTTGAGGTACAACTCCCAATGAGGCCAATGGGAGTTGTAGTCCAAAACATCCAGAGGGCACCAGGTTGGTGAAGGAAGAGAGTAAATGTTTTGTTTATTTTCTTTGGCTGCCTTTCTGTTTTCTCCATCATCCCTTTATCTTTTATCTTTAATTTTAATAAAGCTTCCAAACTGGAGCCTGAAGTTTGACTGCATATTTTGATAGCCTAAATCTCAGATTGCACATTCATGCTACACACTTTAACAACAGGAAGATAACAGAGGAATCAGGCTAAACTCTGCCCAGTGGTGACTAGAGATTCTTGCTGGTAGCTACCCTCCTCTCAGATAGAAAATCTTACATTCCCTTCCCTTGCCCAAATTCTTAAGTGGATAGAAGGCTGGTGGCAGCTGTAAGTGATGACAAAGCCCAGCAGTCAGGACTGTCTTGCAGGTTTGGTGAGCATTTCTTTTCTCCGGCTGTTCTCAAGAGCCACTTCCAGGCAGAGTACAATATACTGGGCTAGGGGGACTAAATCTGACCAAATACGGCTGCTTCATATGTTTGCTCATTACACTCATTCCATCTTGTCTCCAAGAAGCTCAAAACTCAAAGGGTTCTCTTCTCTCCCATTTTTCATCACAATAACTCTTTGAGGTAGGCTAAGCCTAACCTACCTCACAGGGTTATTGGAAGAGTAAAATGGTGAGAGTCTCAGGTTGCCCCCTGAGCTTCATATGAACCTTGGCATCTCCAGTCTTTGTCTTATTTTCTAGACAACCACATTGGCTGATATGTTCACTTCCAAGCAGCACCCTACCCTCACCCAAACATCAGACATAAACAGCATTAAACTTTATATCTCCTTTCCGTCATTTTTTGCCTAAGGGAGACTTTTGTTCTCAAGATGAATTTAAAAAAAAATTTGATTAGCAAACCATCATCAAAACCCACATGTCAGCCTTGAACAAACACAGCTTCATGCTCGAAAATGAGACCACAGACAATTACGTGCTAAAGACTGCATAATTCTTAGATTTTTCTCAGCATTTTGTATGTCCAGGTTGAAGGAAGAATAGGGAGGTTTTCTTTTGTAATTCCTACAGTCAGAAATTCACTGAGGTAATGCACTTCTAATTTAAGATTAACATTTGGGGTCTGTGAAAAAACCATTGCAAATAAATGTCTGTCTATAATAACTGTCACTCTCCCTTCTCTTTGAAAGTAATGAAAATGCCTACGATGACAATCTCCGCCAAGGTGAAATTCCCTTTATTAGTTTTGATTGGACTTGATAGGCTTGAATTAAGAGATTCAGAAGATTTAAATAAAGGGACTACTGCTCTGAGGAATGATGGCAATCTGTGTTTGAATTCCAGTAACTGGCGATGGCCTTTAATTTCATGAGACAAGATATTGCATTTCCCAATAGGCTTTTATGGAGCTGGTATATGAGGGAACTGTCAAGATGAGTCATTCATAAATCTTGGGCAATTATGTATCATTATACATGCATAATTCAAGCAAGCTATACAATGTGCTATTCAGGTGTTATACTCATGAGTAAGCCAAATATGTAGGCAAGGGAAGTGAAGATGAGTTTGCTAGCTCTGCCCCTCACCCCACCCCATTGCCCTCCACCAGTTGGAGGAGAGGCTGACTGCGATGGAAAGCCTCCTGTACTCATGGAGCTTCCCAGCTGATGTAGAATCACAGGAACATAAGAGCATAAGAAGAGTCATACTGGAGCAGGCCAAGCACCCATCTAGTCTAGCATGCTATTCTCACAGTGGCCAACCAGATACCCATGGGAAGCCCGCAAGCAGAACCTGACCACAACAGCACGCTCCCTACCTGAAATTCCCATCACCTGGTACTCAGAGGCACATGACTGGGGAGACAGAGCACAGCCATCATGGCTAGTAGCCACTGATAGCCTTATCCTCCATCAATTTGTCTAATCCTCTTTTAAAGCCATCCAAGCTGGTGGCCACTGCTACCTCTGGGGGAAATGAATTCCAGAGTTGAACTACGCACTGTGTGAAGAAGGACCTTTGTTCTGTCCTGAATCTTTGTTCACTGAGCTTCATTGGATGGCTCCAAGTTCTAGTATGAGGGAGAAAAACGTTTCTCTTTTCTCTACCACCATGACTCATGTTGGATATGCCTATCATGTCTTGTCTTACTCACCTTTTCTCTAAACTAAAAAAAAAAACAGATCCTAATCCTCCAGAACTCTAGATCACACAATATGGTGGACAGCTAGAACTAGTAATACTAAGAGATAGGAATCTGTCTTATGTTGTTGTTGTTGTTATGCGCCTCCAAGTTGACTATGACTTATGTCGACCCTATGAATCAATGACCTCCAAGAGCATCTGTCATGAACCACCTGTTCAGATCTTGGAAGTTCAGGTCTGTGGCTTCCTTTATGGAATCAATCCATCTCTTGTTTGGCCTTCCTCTGTTTCTACTTCCTTCTGTTTTTTTCCCAAGCATTATTATCTTTTCTAATGAATTATGTCTTCTCATTATGTGTCCAAAGTATGATAACCTCAGTGTCATCATTTTAGCTTCTAGTGATAGTTCTGGTTTAATTTGTTCTAACACCCAATTATTTGTCTATTTTGCAGTCCATGGTATCCGCAAAGCTCTTCTCCAACACCACATTTCAAATGCGTTGATTTTTCCCTTATCAGCTTTTTTCACTGTCCAACTTTCACATCCATACATAGAGATTGGAAATACCGGGACTTCCGGGAAGGGTGACTTCGCTTGTGCCTGCTTTTGAGACGGGCTCCCGCCTCAGAAGAAGCTTATTCAGATATAAATCAGTCAGAACATTTTTTTTTTTGACTGATGAAATTTCTCCCGGGCAGGGAGAAACGTAGAGATCAACCTCAAAAGCCTGTTTTTGTTGGGAGGACTGGATTTCATTAATTTATGAGAAAAGGTCCAGCCAGCAATGCCGGACGGACTTCCGAACAAGCTCTATCTGATTAATGCGATACGTTTATCTTTTCTTCAAAGAGAAAACGGACTAACAGGCAAGCACCCTTCTTTCTATTCTTTTTTTTTTACTTGGTTTAAATTGTTGCAGCAAAAAGAGATTTGTCAAATGAATCAGCTTTAAAGAACTTCTGGATGAGCTATAACTCTTCTCTGTTATTCACGAAATTAACAGTTTATCTCTGCTTCCATTGCAAAAAGCTGTCCTGGAAGTGCATTCTAAAGATATAAACAGAAGAGGGATTTCTATTCCGAGGAGAAAAAAATAAAAAATATGAACTTTGGAACATTATATTGTCTGGGACTATTCTCTTTTTGGTCTATTTTATTTTGACGAATCTGCTTCTTCACGACGCCACTAACTGTTTTGATGCTGGGAACTAAATTTGTTTTGTATTCTTGAACATAGAGAGATAAGGCAGGCTGCTCTGTTTATACTGTGATGTCATCAAGCCTGGAATATTAACCCAATTGTTGCTGAAATAAGAAGTGGTTCTTCTTATTTTTGTTTTGTTTTGTTTTCGTGGTTTTAAAAATGGCAATCAAGAAAGTGGCTGAGAATCTGGAAGTAATTATGTTTCAGAAAATAATGGATGAGATTGAGATAACAAAACAAACCCTGCGACAGGGCAGTAAGGAGCTGAAAATTGAACTGAGCAAAATGACGCAGGAGCTTAAAGAAATAGGGGATCCTGTGAGAGAGGAGAATGAGATCAGAGATGAGAAAAGAAAAAATAAAGGGAAGATACAAGCCCTGGAGATTGGGACAAATGTGGAATTGGAAAAAGATCTGGAGTTTATGGATATTAGAAATAAAATCTACTGTTTGGAATTTAACGTTATCTCTGAAGAAATTAATGAAGATATTAGAGATAAAGTTATCAATGGCTTGGATAATCTTCTGGACTGGAATGACATGATGGAGCTTGATATAGAGAAAATCTATGGAATTAACTGCAGCCATGTGACAATGGAAAAACTCTCAAGAGATGAGCCAGTGCATTTTGTAAAAAAGAAAAACAGAGATATGACTTTACAACAATATTTCAGCAACTTATTCAGAATTGATGGCAAGAAAATATTTGGGATAGAGGAAATTCCCATCAGACTCTTATTATATGACTATGGCTATGACAGCAAGATTATTATGGAATACTGATAATGGAAGATTGGACACTGAAATTACTGGACTTAACAGGACTATTGAAGATGGAAGATGGAATTAATAGGGATAATGGAATAATGGCTATTGAAATTATTGGACCTAACAGATTTTGATGAGATGGATTAATCAATATGTTTATTTGGACTATGGTTATGACAATAAGATTATTATTATTATTAACGAGATGGATTAATCGACATGTTTATTTGGAGAAAAATTGATAGATATATTTCTTAAAGAATTGAAACCTCTCTTTGACTTTTTGTGGAAAGAATAAAGTAATGTTTATGAGATTTGATGATTAATTAAGATAACTACTGGAGGAAAGTGATTTTATAATATAATTTAAGAGACAGGATTGTTATATATTGTAGACCTATAACTGATCTGCGACAAATGGGAAGTCAACATTTTATTTTTTTGTTTAATCATTTTTGTTTTGTTTTGTTTTTTGTCTTTGAATGTTTTATGATTTTGTTTTGTTTGTTTTATGAAAATTTGAATAAAAATTATTGTGAAAAAAAAGAGATTGGAAATACCATGGTCTGAATGATCCTGACTTTAGTGTTCAGTGATATATCTTTACATTTGAGGACCTTTTCTAGTTCTCTCACAGCTGCCCTACCCAGTCCTAGCCTTCTTCTGATTTCTTAACTATTGTCTCCATTTTGGTTAGTGATTGTGCCAAGATATTGATAATCCTTGACAAGTTCAATGTCCTCATTGTCAACTGTAAAGTTGCATAAATCTTCTGTTGTCATTACTTTAGACTTTTTGACGTTCAGCTGTAGTCCTGCTTTTGTGCTTTCCTCTTGAACTTTCATCAGCATTCGTTTCAAATCATTACTGGTTTCTGCTAGTAGTATGGTATCGTCTGCATATCTTAAATTATTGATGTTTCTCCCTCCAATTTTCACACCTCCTTCTTCTTGTATGATATGTTCTGTGTATAGATTAAATAAATAGGGTGATAAAATACACCCCTGTCTCATACCCTTTCCGATGGGGAACCAATTGGTTTCTCCATATTCTGTCCTTACAGTAGCCTCTTGTGCAGAGTATAGGTTGCGCATCAGGACAATCAGATGCTGTGGCACCCCCATTTCTTTTAAAGCATTCCATAGTTTTTCATGATCTACACAGTCAAAGGCTTTGCTGTAATCTATAAAGCACAGGGTGATTTTCTTCTGAAATTCCTTGGTCTGTTCCATTATCGAACGTATGTTTGCGATATGATCTCTGGTGCCTCTTCCCTTTCTAAATCCAGCTTGGACGTCTGGCATTTCTCGCTCCATATATGGCAAGAGCCTTTGTTGTAGAATCTTGAGCATTACTTTACTTGCATGTGATATTAAGGCAATAGTTTGATAATTACTGCATTCCCTGGGATCCCCTTTCTTTGGAATTGGGATGTATATTGAACGCTTCCAGTCTGTGGGCCATTGTTTAGTTTTCCATATTTCTTGACAGATTTTAGTCAGAATTTGGACTTACTAGTAATACTAGGAGATAGGAATCTGTTTTATACTAGCTGAGATTTCTTGCAGCAGCTCAGCAGGTTTTCAGGCATAGGTCTCTCATTTCTGCTACCTAATCCCCTTTCTAAACTGGCAGTGCCAGCAACTGAACCTAGGACTTTATGTATGCAAGGCACAGGTTAGCCTAAGACACAGGACTCAGGAGTAAGCTGCCTACAATGCAGGTTTAAATTTATATACACCATTAAGCCATCTCGCTCAGTACTGTTTACAGTATCTGACAGCAGCTCTCTGGGGTTTATGAACATTCCAATCTCAGCCCTCTCTGAAGCTTCTGGAGATTGACACTGGGACCTTCTGCTCTACCACTGAGCTATGCCTTCTCTGTCAGTGAAGGTGCATAAGCAAGGGGAGCTACCACCCCATCCTCAGCCTGGCCACTCATGGGGGAAGGTGGGGAGGCAGGCAGATTGGGCCTGATGCCTGTGCCACCAGGGATTGGGCTACATCATGCCCTATGCTGTCTGGCATCAGCTGTGAGAGTAACTTGGGATCCAGAACATCCCAGTTAAGCTGAGCCCCACCTTGCCCCCAGAAGCATGACAGAGGCAACCCAACCGATAGTGGTGCCCCTGCCAGCTGTAGCTGGCTGAGGGCCCCAAAACAAGGCATTAAGTGGGCAAGGCAGGGGTAGATCTGGATCAGCAATAGGGATGGAGAAGAAATTGGATTCAGTTTGCATTTAAAGTCGGACCTATCACATTCAGGCTTTCCAAAACCATACGAGAGCCAAAACACAACGATCCTTTGAAATTCACACTTATCTAAATTTCACAATGCATTTCTCCAGCCACATAATGTTTACAAAAAAGCACACATTACTGGAAAGTGTGCATAAAAATGAAAATATTAGTGAAAATAAAATATAAAAATTAACTATCTTAAAAGAGATTGCTTGGGAAAATGTGTACATTAGTCAAAACTGAATTAAAATGTTTTATTAGGAGAAATTTGCACTAACATTCTGAAGAGGATTCATCCTTTTTTAAATGCAAATTGCTGCAGAAATGTGGAGAACTGAATTTCAGACTGGAAAAATGAGAAACTGAGAGAACCAAAACTGACAGATCCTTCCATCCCTAGTTGGCCAAGGATCTGCCAGTACAGGTCCCAGAAATCAGGCCCCTCTGCTGCAGCACCCTGGAGCTGGCACAATAAATGAATAACTAAAAAAAATCCCCATCTTTTCCTCTGCCTGCTGTGAGTGGCAGGGCTTCAGATCCACAGCCAGAGTATGGATTGCTCTGTCTATAAAGAAGTCCTTAGAACCCATTTAAAAAGGCCAGATACCTACATCTTGCAAAGCTCAGCAAGCAGCGGCTAATTCAAGGGCCACCAATGTGAATGCCTTTTCTGCAGCGGCCAGCAGCCTAACAGATGAAACCATTAACTCTTTAAGGATGGTGAAAGGACTTAGGAGAAGAGACATCTCCCTCAAGCATCCAGATCATACAAGACTTTGAAGGTAAGCACTAACACCTTGAATTTAGCTGGGATACGAACAGGTCGCTAGTGGAGTTCATTCAAAATCAGAAATGGTGGTAGCTGCTGCCTTCTGCACCAACTCCAATCTCCAAACAGCCTGACGGGGCAGAGACAACATCTTGTATAAACCTCTATTTGTACAGAGACTGATCTTCATAGGGACATGCATGTATGCAAGCATTGTTCTGCACAAGGATTCCTAATTGGCTAAGGAACATGGGCACGTTGCACATTATTTCATAGTATCTACCTACAAGAACTTTTCACATGTTAACTTAAAATTGGAAAAATGAGAAACAGAGCAATTGAAATTGAGAGATCCACCTGTCTACCTTTTGTGACTGAGTCTGACTCCTAAAGAGGACAACAATACTGAATACATTTCATTCTGCATTTACTGCTCTACATGGGGTTCAAAGAAGCCTCCTTTCGGTAGGAATATAATGTTTTAAAATGTCATTTAGTGTTTTAAAAGGTTTCCTGAACTAATAGAGTTGCTCAGCAAGCCAATGTTACACTCATTAATTTGTGAGTTTTTGAGTCACCTATTTGTTATATTAATTAACTTTGGCATTGTTTTTACAACTAGTGTTGTGGGAAATGAAGGGCAACCGATAACCAGGTCCTAGCACACAAACTCTTATGTAAAAACCTTAAAACCCTATAGTTGCAGGTGGCTTGAAAACAAGAACCCTTCATTTCTGTGTTGTATTTTAAGTGATAATTAGCTAAGGTGCAGTAGCAAAAATGGTGTTAAATACATATTTTTTTACAGGCAGAAACAGAAAGATTTTGCCAAGTCAATTCAAGAGCAGTAATGCAAAGGGCATACAAATATTTAGTAGTTCCTACTTAGCAGAAACTCTTAGAGGACATAGAGCGACACAGTCCATTTCTTTCCTTCTTTCTTAGTCACACACACAAAGAAGTTCCTTTCATACCTTGACACTCAATGTGCCAGAACATTGGGAGTGGGTCTTTGTGCATGTATTCAGGTAAACATTTGAAGAGGGTTTAGGTGACTGCCTGAGAATGCTACCCCGAGTCCAATAGTTCAGAATTTTACTTTCTTCAACTTGACCCTTGCAATCAAGAGCATTGGAGATACCAAGAGAAGGTGGTGGATGACATTTTCAATTATTAAAATAGCAAGTGATGTCAATATCTCATCAGCCATAATGGTTGTGTTTTAATGAACCTGAGCTTCAAAAAGCTGTGCTCATTCATACACACTTATCCTGAGCCCAGCACCCTCCAAAGCCAGGGCCTAAAGCATATTGCATGAATCACCTGGGCCTGAATCTGGCCTAGGGTTTCCAGGTCAGAAGCATCCCAAAACCTGAGATTTGAGGGGCGGGCCCTAGTGATGTCATGGAGGTGGGCCTGAGTGATGTCATGGGGAAGGCCTGAATGATGTCAATTTGCCAATTTGCACGCCAGTACTAATGGGATACAACTTAATCACTTGGATGGGGGTTTCACAGATATGGGAGCCCCACTGAAAAAATTGGTACTTTGGAGAGAACCATCTTTTATTGTACAAGACTTGGCATGAAAATGTGTTATGCAAGCTTAAAAGGGCATGGTCTTCTTTAAACATAGTATCCAGGACAAAAATATAATGGAAGTACCTGTTATTACAAGCTGTTCTTAAAGTGGTCATCTTGGTGAACCTACATTAAAAAAAAAAAAGAAAGCAAAAAAATTGGGAGTCAGTTTACAAGTAGGCATAACCTAGAGGTTTGTGGTAAAGACGACAAAAAGTGAGTTTACTACCCCCTAACCATGCATTCAACAGAGGTGTGAAAGGAACTGTAGGCTCATCCACCTGTATTCACATAAGCTTTTCCATTTGAAGAGGAACCCTGTGTGATTAGGATCTCTATTTACATCTTCCAATGAATATTCTTAGGGGTGGGGCAGAATGGACAATCACACTTCACACATTCAATGAAAAGGTTTTGAAGCTGTGAATGGGTTATAGGGTCACCCAATAAGCTCTGTATATGGCCAGGAATTTAAACCCAGGTGTCCCTGATCTGAATCCAACATTCTAACTACTATATCACACAGACTCTCCATTTGACTTGCCTATGTCAAACTTCTGCTTTACTAGGTAAAGCAGCATTTGTCCACTCTGCAGCTTCCATCATGTGGTTATGCTATAAAGAGCAGGTCAAGGTACTGTTAAAAAATAAATAAATTAAGATATGCTACCACCCATGAGGATTTTCTGGAAGAGTCAATCTTCTGTACTACCCATGCTAATTGTGCAACTACTCAGTATCTTGTTGAAACATGAAATAGTTGGGATCAGCACCATCATTTCAAAGGCACTTCTGAGCCTACAGGGTTAAGACTCATGATGACTTTCACTACAGTCCTAACACCCTGGTCTTTGCTGCTGAAGGGGCTTACGATATGGCAGTGGTGACCCTCTAACCTCCTCTGGCACTCCTTTGGCAGAGGGGGCTCTGGCTTTGTAAAGGGTGTCACTGCACCCTGATGGGTAGGAAGCTACTGCCAGGAGTTCACCTGCTGTTGGTAGCCTGCAGAAAGCCCCAAAATGGGGTATTACAGGATAGGGTGCCTGAGATTTGTATCTACTGGATCCAAAGCCCGTTGGGCTGCTCAGCTGCACCAGCGTGGGGCTGGTACAGCAAAAAGTAAAACACCACCACCTTTCCTGGCCAGCATGAGCTGAGAGGGCTGCAAATGCAGTGCTCACTCTGCTGCCCTGCCCCACTGATCCCTGGGGATAGGAGTGTTCTGCCTGTGAGTGTTTAGAATTTTCAAGAGCTGACAGCTCTTGGCATGTGGCTTCAGAATGACATTTCTGAAAGTTTGTTACCAAATTATTGTTGTTATATGTTGTTTTTTTGGTAGAATCTAGAAAGATTACTTTAGAACAGTATGTGATGTTAAAGAAT